>NC_141314.1:8887500-9487500 GCF_037954325.1 Fistularia commersonii
TGTGAAAAGCAGAAAGCAAGCAGGCTGTGAAACCAAACTGATTCCAACGCCTACCAAGTTAAATACCCTGCATTCTCAATCTATTTTTCTCTTACCTAATCTTTTCGCCATTATTTCGTGTTATTTGACAGGGGTGTGTCCAGGATTTTTTTATTTGAGGGAGGGGTTTCAGATGAGCCACACACGGCAGAAGGGTGGAATAAAATGTTACGTTCTATGCATGTGCAAGTCACGATTACGTGGCCAGAATAAAAAAAAAATAAAAATCATACTGCATTTCGGTATTGTTCGGGGGCCGGGCAAAATATGGCGGCGGGCCGTATCCGGCCCCCGGGCCGTAGTTTGGGGACCAACGCTCTATAGCATGTAAATAAGAGAGCGCACGCTTGTTCGAGTGAATAATATGTTAATGAGGGGGTGAATGGTTGTTTTTCCTCTATAAAACGTATAAATGAGGAATCGAATGTCTCTATATGACATGTGAATGGGTGAATTTAAGGTTATCTCTACAGGACTGTCTCAGAAAATTAGAATATTGTGATAAAGTTCTTCATTTTCTGTAAGCAATTACAAAAACGAAAATGTCATACATTGTGGATTCATTACAAATCAACTAAAATATTGCAAGCCTATTATTATTTTAATATTGCTGATTATGGCTTACATCTTAAGAAAACTATTTCAAAATATTAGAATATCATGAAAAAGTCATTTCTGTTTTTGTAATTGCATTACAGAAGATAAAGAACTTTATCACAATATTCTAATTTTCTGAGACAGTCCTGTATATGACATGTGGATGAGTGAATTAATGTTATATGTCTACATGCAGTTTAAATGAGTGGATGGCTTGTATGTCTCTATGTCACGCGTGAATGTTGCATGTCTATATGAAGCGTTGCATGGGTGAATTAACGGTTGTCAGTCTTAATATAACATGGAGTGAAAGGTTGTCTATACGTGATGTGAATGGGTGAATTTAAGGTTGTATATCTTCATATAACAAGTATATGAGAGGGTGAATGGGTTTATGTCTCTATGTGACATGTGAATGGGTGAATTAATGGTTGTATATAACATACACTGCCCAAAAAAATAAAGGGAACACTTAAAAAACACATCCTAGATCTAAATGAATGAAATATTCTTATGAAATACTTTGCTCTCTACACAGTTGAATGTGCTGACAACAAAATCACACAAAAATGATCAATGGAAATCAATTGTATCAACCCATGGAGGTCTGGATTAGGAATCACACTCAAAATTAAAGTGTAAAAATAAACTCCAGGCTGATCCAACTTTGATGTAATGTCCTTAAAACAAGTCAAAATGAATCTGTGTTGCTTCCTGAGTGGACACTATGATTTTACAGAAGTGGGATTACCTTGGAGTTACATTGTGTTGTTCAAGTGTTCCCTTTATTTGTTTGAGCAGTATATAATAGGGAGGGAATGGTTGTCTATACATGGCCTGAATGGGTGAATTTAAGGTGTTATGTCTCCATATGACATGTGGATGAGAGGGTGATTGGTTGTATGTCTCTACACGCCAGCGACCCCGTGATCGACCGGCCATGTTTCCATGGCGAGCCCAGCCTTCCCCCCCCCCCCCGATGACGGCCGGGATCGGCGCCAGCCCCGCGTTACAAGGGAGCACGCGGGTTAAAAACACAAAAAGCGGTTTTCCGCGCAGACATTCTCCTTGTTCCTGCCGGCCGGATCGATATCTGAAACAGAACACCGGGCCCACCTGGGGGACGCGTCCGGCCGGCGTACGACACCTGAGTGTCCCTCAGGAGGAGGGCGTGGAGCCACTTTTCTTCGCCGTCTCCCGCCTTCCGAACGACAGAACGATTCTCCCTCTCCCTTTCCTTTTCCTCCGGCTCACACTCTCGCCCCGGCGCTGCACACACTCCTTTTAAGGCATTGAGGAGGCTGAAGAACGCAGCGTGACCTCCTTTCTAAGGGGAAAACTACATGCAACATCAGCAGCTGTATCTGGACGGCCTTGCGAATAAAAAAAAAAAAATCAAAATGGAAAATGCGTCTCTTTGTCGGCGAAGAAGCCCGGGATTTTTTTTATTGCTTTCAGCTTAATGCACTGAGCATTTCATCATAAATCATTGCCTGGTAAAATAACCGGCTATATTAAGAAGCATTAAACTACCTCCCATAAGAAATAACGGCCGAGGTTGTAGCCTTTCCCCAAAATACAAGAACTTTTCCGATATAACCTGCGAACAAGATGTTCCGGGTCTGAAGATCTGAGCGGAGAGACTGTGTGGCATCGCTTTTTCGGGGGGGAGCGTCGTATTTTTAACAGTATACAGCAGACGTCCGCCAGGATTTCGACGTTTGAAACTACTCCCCGGCTGCGCTTTCATCTGAACTTCACATGAAAGACCTACAGCTACTCCGACGCGCAACTTATCAGAAGAGAGTCTTGGCAGCCGACAACAAAGAGAACAAGATTTAAAAATTAGCAGCAGCGCCGCCGCTGTGATCGCAACCTCTACACTTGTGGGTATCGCAAATCAAAATGAGTCCCATGACAGCGGCGAGGCTCATCTTCACTACTTAATGAGTCAATACCTTCTCTTTTTCCCAGGCTTCTGTTCTTCGGTGGTTTGCAGCCCGTCTTCCTTTTTTTTGACGGTGTAATTTTTTTTTTTTTTTTTGATTAGGGCTTCTTATAATTCATTTTCACTCGCCGTCTACAAAGATGCGGGGAATTTCTGGCGGGGCTCGACGCGGGCGCAAGTCTGAGCGCCGCCTTTAGAGGGGTTAACCGTTTTTTTGTTTTTTTTTATGAGAATCAATCAAACGCAATTTAGAACAAAACAGATACTGGCTCCCCTTCCAAAGCAAATGATTTAATCTAAATTACAGAGTATATTAGATTCTATTACAAAGCTGAATGATTACGAAATACCCGCAGCGCTTCTCTCTTTTATTGTTGTGTTTCCAGCCAATCGCAAGCGCAGATGCTGCTGAAAGCAGTCTGCTCTGCTTTCTCCAGTTTAAAATGTTGAACAGGACTGAGCCAACAGAGGCATTCATGACTGCGAAACCATTTTCTCATTAAAAAAAAAAAAAAACAGCCTTAGCTTATTCATTAATCATGTAAATCATTCATTCGGTCATTCCTGAATCGGAGCTGCCATGCAGGAGGTCTAGAGGAAGACCTGAGATTTATGGAGGATGTGACGTTAGGTGGTGTGAGAGAGGAGGACACAGAGGACAGGGTTAGATGGAGAAGGTTGCTGAAGGGAAAAGGAAAAAGGAAAAGAAGAAAGACGATTCGTTATTTATAACCGGGTTGCAGACATACAACACTTCACTCACTTATTCACACATCATATTGGGACATTTGCATCATATTGACTCAGACACTCAGAAGTCATATGGACACAAAACCCGCTCATTCGAATGTCATATAAACAACCATTCACTCGCTCATTCATACATCATATAAACACATGCAGCCGTTCACCCTTTCATTCACACCTCATATAGAAACCATTCACTCTCTCATCCAGACGTCTGGACGATTCGGCGTCTCCGATGAACCTCCTGCAGGTGGAACCCCGAGCGGAGAACATGGAGAACATGGAGACTCCGCGCAGAAAGCGCCCTGCGGGAATCCAACCGGGGACGTTCCACTTCCCGGCCAGAAACATGTTATATTTCTGCTGTAATCGAGGGGGTGAATGTAAAACAAACAAAGCGGGGCAGATTCAGACGGCGGCCAAGGGAGTATTATGGGCTGCTTGTCTGCCGCGTCGGTCGTACGCAAATCACCTCGGCCGTTTCTGCATAATTCTGACATCCCGGGATAGAAAATAAGGAACCGGGATGAAATACGTGGCAGGGAACAGATAAATGTACTGACTTATTGCTTTTTTTCTGCGAGTGCTCCTTTTCAAAATGGCAGACGTTTCCCCCGATGCGGCGTGAAAGTCTTTGGCAGGATTCCCAAGGAGGCTCATAAGCTTCGGGGGGGGAAAACGTGACGCCGGTCCGCATCTGAGCGTGATTTAAATTTACCAAAGTAACAGGCAGGTAAAACACCTGCTTTAATGGAAGCGATTTATTTTGCAGCTATCTGACGCGCCGGGGACGTATTTCAAGGACATTATGATATCTCATCTCTTCCGAGGAATATTGTTCCGTGTGATTTATGTGTTGGATAAAGATAAAATGGAACGGGAGGGATCCCGCGCTCTCCCGTTGCATCATAAACCACTTACTTGCTGAGGCTGAGGGTGAGGGAGTCTGTCGCCGCTCTGATCTTGTTCTGCGCCTCCACGTGGGTCATGTCCTCCGCGCCGGCGTCATCGATCGACACCACCCAGTCTCCCACCCCGACCCCGGCCTGAGCCGCCTTCCCGCCCGGTGCCAGCTGGAGAGAGAGCAGACGAGGGGGAGGAAGTTAGATTTTCACAAAAGAGATTAGGGAGGGAACACACGCGGCGTGCGGATCTGTAAATATGTGAACAATACATCTGCACGCCGGTGAGATTTGCCATTAAAATTTCATGGGTGGTATTAAAAAAAAAAAAAAAAGGACACAGCACCGGAGTGTTTTCACTCACTTAACCCAAAAAAAAAAAGGAAAAAAGTAGATTCTTAAATCCGCGTCAGCTGATGAAGCACCTGACTTGGAAAGTCATCATCTGGTTCGAGGAGCGGAAACGTCCCGTTCGGCCGATTTAAGCCGTGATGTCTGTTAACGGCCCCGAGAGCCCGACGTGCTAAGCGAGGTATTTCACTCAACAACATCTGGGGGGGGTTGCAGGCATTATGGGCTGTAATGATGTCATCACCCATCAGAGTATGATTAACCGCAGATGTGACCTCGGCGGTTCAAAGCGCCGACGCTCTCCTGAAGGCTTCACGCTCGGGCCGTGTGTCGGGGAGAATCGCGGCGTTTACGGGAAGATCCGTCCACAGGTGAGTCACTCAGGAGGATGACATCATCCTCTCGGGCGGAGGCGGAGGCCAGGTGTTGAGTCAGATGGCGTCTGCGCATATTTCACAGTCTGGAGACGCCGAGTGATGTTTAGCAAAGGGCTTAGCCCGGCTCGCCCATGCGGCTTAATGAAACCAAGATCAGGCGCCAAGTTCTCAGATAACTGGGGTACAAAGTGTTCGGCGTCAAGATAAGCGAGCGAGAGTCGGGATTTCTGGGGGAAAAAAAAAAAAAAAAAAAAAACCCTATTAGGATTAGTCGCGGATCCCGACAAAAAATGTTAGCTCGTCAAAAAGCTCGCTTCTTTTGATTCCGCGCATTATACGTAAACACTTTTGTTTTTAGAAGGGGTGCGGGGGTCGTCTGCAAACGGGTGACAGCTATAGCCGGGGAAATCAAAAAAAATAAATTAGAAAAAAAAAAAAAAAAAACTCGGTGCCACAGAAAGACAACAAAGTTGAAATCCCCGCGTTGAATCAAAGCGTGGCACGGCTAAAAATAAGAAGAATGGCGGTCCTCCGAGGCGGTTGGAGCTGCGCTCCTTTAACAGCCGAGTTCAAACGCCACTAAGTGCCTTTTGATTCGCGCTCACTGGAAGCAATTAGACGAGTTACTGAAGGAATACTTTCACAGGTTACTTGTGTTCGCAGCAAACCCAACTTATCTAAGAGGAGGCAGAGCCCGGCTCCTCTGCAGACAGCTGTCGTCCCGTTATAGCACCATCCTGCCTTGTAAATCTAATTTCACCGATATAACTATCTTTTTTACCTTTTAATAAACATGCTATGATGCTTAACTTCTGGCGGGATGTTATCCGGCAGACTTATGGATTCACACCTGAGAATTTCCATCTTTTCATCAAAATAATAAAACAAGAAGGTTGGTTTTTTTTTTTTCTTTCCTGTGCGTGCCAAGATGCCGCCTCCCCTTAATTCAGTACGCGCCGCAGTATTGATATTCAAGCGGACTACAACCGTCCAATGTGCTTATCTCGGCTGGTTTCCCATCTCGCCGAAAAAGAAAAAACAAAAAACAAACTCACGATTGATAATAAAAGTGGGAGGCTTGTTAGTTTTTATTTTTTTGTTTCAGTTTTCAAAAGAGCGCAGGCCTGCCCGCATCCTGATAGAATCTCAGAAGCGTTATCGAGACGTTGCTCCCAACGACATTGCAAACGGTAATAAACCTATTTTTCCGACATAAATGTTCAAGGTGCTTTTGACTGTGAGAGGAAACAGATCTGCTGTTTTTTGGGGGGAAAAACTGCCAAAAAAATTGGCGAAAGGAACCTGGTTTCACCTCATTAACATTAAAAAAAAGATTCACATCTACTATTTATCATCCAGCATATTTGTCAAATGACAGCGTGGTAAAGTTTTGTTGATTTTTTTTTTTTTTTTTTTTCAGGATGAGACAGACAGACAGAATGAAACCCTTAGGCCTCCGCCAAAAAAAAAAAATCCGAATTGTTAGAGTAAGTGACAGACGGTTGACGGGCTTTCCAACCAACAGATACAGTTTAACGCACACGCCAGATCACCCGGTTCCGAGGAGGGCGAGGATCAAAATCCTCGTCCCCTTTGCCGCTGTCAGACAAATTCAACCTTTTTTTTTTTTTTTTCAAGATCTCGCTCAAAGAAACCCGCCGGGCCCACCTAGCAGAGTCTGTCGTCTGGCTCCAATTTGGAGATGCGCTCATTGGGAGTCGGCTGTCTGTTCGGTAACGACGGCCCGCAGACGGGATCTGGCCACCGCGCAGCCTCGGAGACTGCAAATCATATGTAAGCTTCTAAATTAATCATTTTTACCGGGCGCCATTGATCGGTTCGGAAATTTTTCATCAGTTTCATTATCTAATTGTAAACATCCCCCCTTAAGAGTGTTAAAATGCCGAAGGGGTCGGAAAAGAAAAGAGCCTGAGGTTCCTTTTCCCGCTTATCTCATTCTCGGCGCGTCCATAAAAAAAAAAACGACCGAATGAGACGTCGGCGAGGTTAAGGTCATCGTCTGAGGATCTTTTCCGTGAGAGAAATGGGAGACGCTAATCCCTGGATCCTGTGCAGATGCAGATCCTTCCACGGCGAACACAATCTGATGAGTGTGAGAATAATGTTAGAGCTTCCTGAACTTTCGGGAAACAGCTCTCAGCCCACTTGAAGAACAATGCCAAATATCAACCAGCTGTCCATCATCAACATATGAACTCATTATGCGCGTGTTACAGTTAGCGCTAGGCTAGGCTAGGCTGTCCTACACTTTCTCTGCTGGGAGATGATGCACAGCTCTCCTTCCTCCACTCGTCCCTTTAGTGCATGATAGAAACCTCATTTCTTCTCCCAGGATCCTTGGATCTGTCATGTCGCAGGTTCCCAGGAGGCGTGTCTTGATCTGCTGCAGCGTTTCGTCTGGCGTCAGCTATTATTTTGGGGTTATTTCATCATTACTAGCTATTCTTTTGGCAGAATTAATGCTATTATTTTACCATGTTAACTATTAGACTGTACTCCAAAACCACTATATTACAGGAAAGCCCTGCACACACACGCACTACCTAACGCTACACTAGTTTAGTAACCCTAGGCAGCCACAGTCCATTTGTATACAATTTAAAGTCCATTTCCACTGTATTTTTGTAAAGCCTAACTTATCAACTGTACATTTCTACTATCCATCCGTACGATATGCTCATCCGTAAATCACCTGTAAATTATCGACATAATATTCCTGTTTATTTATTTATTACCTGCTGCTTTTTTGCACTTCTGCTTCGATGCTAAATCGCATTGCGTCGCCCTGTGCTTGGACAGGTGTAATAACAGTAAAGTGTAATCTAATCCAATTTAACCCGATAAGCATGTAGCTGTTAGCGCTAGCGGTATTAGCACCCATCCATCCCATCTCTATCTCTAGGTCCGTCTGTATCGCTCTCTCTCCTTCTGCCTTCACCGGTCGAGGCAGAAGGCCGCCCCGCGGTGAGCTGGAATCCGTCCGAGGTTTCCGCCCCGGTAAAAAAGGCGGCGTATCCTCGCCGTTGTCCCCTAGTGCCTGCTCACTGGGGAATGCTGGGTTTCTGCAGATCATCATCGTCACCGCGGTCCATCTTGACTTGACATTATTCTAGATGTGAATCCTTCCGGTTGCATAGAAGAATCTCTCTAGTCGTGTTTCCACAGCCATAACAAAGACCCCCACCTACATATTGCTGCCATATTGCGTTGTGAATTTATATCGCGGGATTATTTACAGCGTTCCAGCACCCGCAACACCTTTGTGATGTGTAAAGACGGCGCCGGTGTTTTGAAAAAAGGGATTTCCACCTTTCCCGCTGCTCCTTTGACACAGGTGTCAACACGGCGCTACGACTGTCTCTGCCGCGGGATCAGAGGTAGAACAATCTCACCGTATTTTCCACGGCTGGGGGCATTAAAGTGTCGTACACGTTGTAATATTCTTGTCTTGAAAATTCCGCGTAGAAGGAGCGGAGCCCGGAGCGTGTGTGTGTATGAAAATCCGCACTTCGACTTGTCATTTCCGGAACGGTAAACGAAGCAAATAAAAGAAAAGGGTGCAGATTGGTAAATAATTGGAAGCTATAATGGCGTTTATGTGCAGGCGTGTACATGTGAGCGGAGTCACTGATGGACACGGACACCTGTGCCCCTGGCTCAGGTTCAGAATGCAGCTGCTCCCTCATTTGAGATGGCTGTAGTTTAAAGTTGCTGCGCTCAGACCTTTGGTTGGTAGGGGGGCGGACAGAAACCCTATACCCCCCCCCCCCCCCAACCCTGCCCGCCCCTCCCCGTCCCCCCCAGCAGTTTGTCAATATGATGAAGGACAGTGGAAAACATGTTTCTGAATGCAAAACAAGCGCGCTTGCACAATACTTCAAAACAAGCCGGGATCAAAAGTGATGATGCAGCCATTATGTATGAATGCGATGCGGCGGCAGGATAGCCGGGGAAAACATCTTCATCGAGCGGCGCTGAATTATTTGTTGCAAATGTAGTCAGGAGGCAGGATCAAATACAAATCTGCTTATTTTCCACTAATGGCATGATATGTGACGGTGGAGTTCTTCACCGCTGCGGGCTTTTCTGTGAAATGACCGATATTAACAAGGAGCGTGCTGATAGACTTCACCTGCAGCTGCAGACACACCAGCTGTGTAATCCAGCACCGGGTCAATTTTATTCTTTCCATGGCTATTTGGGGGCCGAGAGACACTCTATCTTGACGTCATTCGCGCGGCACAGCTGATGCAAAGCCATAAATATCCCCCGGAGACACGGAAAACCGATGCTGCCGGCGCATCGAGCTCACCGGGACACATTAAATCACCTTAAAAAACAACGACGGCCAAAGTTCACAACACGAGAAGCTCAGACTCGATAACAACCCCGGCCGTATCGCGGCGGAGAGACGTGCTCGGATCTCCTCGGCTGCTTATTGACTCGACATCATCTGTAATTTCCTGCGAACGCTTCGATTTCACCGGATCGGCATGTGTTTTTGCCGTCGCAAACCAGATGGTGCCCCCGAGCCACCGCGTTACAGTATCATCGTGTTTACCGAATTGTAATGGCACAGGATCTGGAGCGAGTGTAGGAAGAGCCTCCTCCCTAGGTGTTGCGCAGCTGCCTCAAGCTGTGACTCAGTCGAGGCAAAAATGTAATAACATCTCGCTCCCGACATTTCATGCTTTTCTGGTCGGGTCAGGAAGCTGGGGAAGATGTGTCAGAGGAGATATCGGGTTACTTCGCCAGATGTTTTCGCAAGATAATGAAAAGTCTTGGGAAATTTTAGGAGGAAACAACGACTTATTAACAGGCCGAACCCGTGTTTTATCCGTCCATACGAGACGGCCCGGCTGAAACGCCTCCGTCGAGCCTCGAGTCAACAACGTGCTCGTTACTGCGCCGACACAGAACTGCCCAAATTCGCGCAAACAGTTGCTGTTTTGGTTCTTCGACAAAACGACGACGACGATGAAATCGTTTGGTTCGGAGCCCCGAGGCCGTACCCTGCTGCGACACGGCTCGGTCATTTTTCGTATGCCGGCGAAGCGTCTCCGAGGAGACACGCGGCTCCCGAATTGCGACTCCGTTTTTACATCGACGGGTTTTCAGCGCAGCTATCGAGGCCATTCAAACTTCCACGCCGAGCGCGAATTGTCCACAAAGGAAACCTCCCGGTCATTAGATATCTGCCACGCCGTTGGCGGGTTTAACTCCGATGTAGGGACGAGGCAAACCGCGTTATAGCTTTAAAAACAAAACTCGTAAATGCTTTTTCGACAAAGTGTTGATCACGCATTTACGAGGCCTCCATCTGGAACAGGTTGGTTCGTCAGTCGCGGCGGGCGCATTGCAGAGATGCGCCGCTGTTTTTTGGGAAGAGCCACAGTAATTACAGAGAACGGCGAGAATTCAACCCCGGAGAAATCTTGACCGGAGGCGCGTTCAAGAAACTGCAAGGGTCATTGTTTTCTTCCCAAGCAGCCCAAATACGGACAACTTGAATTATATTACTACTATATATTACGTCCAAATCACCGGACCATCCCAGTCAAATGCAGTTTAGAGTAGATTTGAAATTCCAACTTCATTCCACGCTGGGTTGTTTCCCAGAAGCTGGAGGTGTTTAACGCACAATAAGCTTTGACTGTCTCTATCCAATCATAAGCGAGACGGCAAAATGAAGAGGGGGCCGAAAAGGCCAAACCAAAGCGGTCCGGAGAAAATGACCAGAAGCTATTAGAAAAAAGTTTGGGGTCATTTAAAAATGAAGCTTTTCGAAAGCTCGGGAGAAAACCCACTCAAGGTAGCCAAAGAGATTATCGTCCCATTTTTATAATTCCGCGTTTTCAGTGCATAAATGGTCAATTTTGAAAAGAGCAGCCTCCTTGTAATGCCTCTAAAAGTGTTCTGTCTCTCCTACGTCAATCCATTTCAATACTGCATGATGAGTTACATTATTACTAAAATAATCAATGGCTGACACGTTGGCGTGTTGGTGGAAAAACATCGATCTTTAAATCGAAGGAGAGAAAGGTCGTCTTTCCCGTTTTCCCTAAGTTAAGGGTCACGAACTCTGTGCTATGTCTATTTGGAGATTCATATTTATATATAGACCGACATGAGGCGAAGAACTGAACCGTTTCCCGGGGAGTAAAATTACAGAGAGTTTCTATGTGGATAAAACTAAAATTAAAACGCCTACATGCTTCGTTTTCCCTCTGATATCAAATGGGCGTGTGCGCAAAAAGTTGAATTTCCTTTGAGAGCGATTAGACAGTTGCTTTTGGCCCGGCCGGCCTTCCTCTGATCTCACTGGAAAAGCACTCCTTCCAGATTTGAGGGGGGTCCGCCAGACAGACGAGACCACGGAGCGTGAAAGACGAGTCGGACACGAAGTGGGAGACGGGCGGATTGTCTGTCGGCGGCGACGGAGCAGGACTCCGGAGGAAAAAAAAAAAAAAAAAATCCCAGGAATGCCGCGAAAGCACGGCTCTTCCTGGCTCAAGAAGAGGAAGGAAACAGGAACCCTTGCGGAAAGCGGAAAGCCGCGTTTACCTGGCTCGGTATTACACGGTAATAAAAACGCTCGTGAACAAAGAAGTTTGTTACCAAACTTGGTAAAAAAAAGTTACTGAGGAAATGGTGAATGTGCACGAGCGGGATGTTCTCAAAGCTGCACAAAGGGACATGGAGGAACAATCGGTTTGGAACCGATCGTACTGAAGTTTGCAAAAAAAACTTGAAATCAACCAATCACAAGCGCCCTTTCGACCCGCCGGCGCTCGTTCACCCCTTCGACCCGTCACTCCGCGCATTCGTCATCGCGTAATCTCTTTTCAACGACCGTCTGGCTGGAGATACTTATCTCATCAGCGGCGAAGCCAGCGGGGAAAGACCACCCGCCAAATTCAGCCTCCAATGAGCCGAGCCTGACTTTCCTTCCTCCCTTCAGAGCTAACATCCTCTGCCCGGGTTGTTTCCACCCTGGGATTCACCCTCCGCGCTTTTATGACAATTGCAAGGAGGACCTGATAGGCGAGGAGAGCAAAGTTGTTACGTCTTAATAACTCCATCGCCCCGTGGCCCGGTGAACCTCTCCGCCTGGACGTACAGATATTAGCCACTGACCGGACATTAAGTCTCATTTCCTGGTACCGGCGACATTTTTCACCGAGCGTGAGCCGTGATCAATCTTGCAGCGGGCTGCCCGGACAAACCCGGCTGTTACGGGAGATGTGAAGTGCGGGGGCCGAAGAGGTCGGCGCAGAGAGAGAGACGATGAGGAGGAGAGAAAATGAAAGCTGAAGCTTTAGCCGATTTCAAAAAGAGAAGTTCTCAGGTCCTAAGAACCGTCCGGCTCCACAACTTCACCTCCGAGGGAGCCGATTCGTTTTGTTTGTTTGTCACAAGCAGTAAAGGGACCGCGGTAGGGGCCCGTCTGACGTGCGCTTTAAGCGCCAAAGTCAAAAACGAACGACCACGGAGGTGGAAGCTGCCACGGCGTTCATGCTCTGCATGACGGGAAAAATGGACTATCAGATGGGCTGAAGTGTTTTTATCTTCTGCGTCACCAATGTGAAGAACCCCGTTAGCCGTTGGCTAACTCCAGATTTACTTTAGCCTAAATGTAGACGTTCCTCTGTGAGCCCTGCGGCTAACAGGCCTGTTAGCCGCAGAAGAAGAAGAAGAAGAAGAAGAAGAAGAAGAAGAAGAAGAAGAAGAAGAACTTTATTTATCCTGAAGGAAATTCTTGTGCCAGAGTTTCAAGTAAAACATAACAATAATAAATACCAATAATTCATCAGTCCAATTCTCGCTGCTTCTGTCCATTTTGTCCTCCCAAAAAAAAAAAAAACAACTGTTGACCAGTGATCTCGGTCGTTTTGAAAACGGCGCTAGCGATACGCAAGAAGTATCTGGTGATGGTTTCGGCGTTCGCCGTCATAGGAGTTTTTTTTTTAACTTTAAAAATACTAGGCGCTGAGGTCCAAGTTCGCTGGTTCCTCTGCTGTCCGAACACACCGAGGAACAGCAAACTTCCCAAACAGTTTCTAGCAACTGCAAAAAGTTCCTTCAGGGCGAAAGCTGCTTTCGTGAGCCAGGATGAGGATGCGTGACAAAGCCGGACTGAGGAGAAAGCGGTCTCCCACACTGACCGATAAGCCCAGATGATTCAAGCACAGCTAGCCTTCATCCGCAGCCTTCCTCGGCTTCACAAGCGGTATTTCCCGGCGAACAGCCCCGCGCCGCTATTTGGAAAATATGTCAAATCAAGCGGGGCCGTGAGTGTTGTGTCTTGTTTGTTTTTTTTTTTTTTTACGAGCAGAGGAATATGTTCCTTGTCATGAATCCAAGGGAAACATTCCGCTCCCCGCACCGGAGCCGACGAGTTCTGACACGGCTGCTGATAACCGCAGCCCTGCACAGTTTGCACCGGCGCCGCAAACACCTCGGCGCGATGCCGCTCCGTGTCACTTCCCCCGCCTCCCACCCCCCCCCCCCCCCTTTTTTACAAAACACGTGACTCTCCGGCAACCGCCGAGTAGTGATTGAGAGCTCGGCACTTATAAGGCCTGGAAATTGTCCGCTGCTTATTTCGATTGTGACAGCAGTTTATACGAGTGTTTGAAAATCACTTTAGCGACGCCTTTTAGCGCAAAGTGCTGAGAAACAAATGACGGGCTGCCTTTGTGACCGGTGAGTACTGTTACTGCGAGGAGCGCTCAACCCCAGATGCCCATTAAAATCACTTTTGAGTCATTTGTCAACTTGATCCAACTTGTTTTTTCATATATATATATTTATTTTTTATCCGACTAACATCTATTAAAAGCAAAAGTAAAAAGACGGTGAGACTGGTAATGCTTATTGTTTTGCCAGACTGGTCGGCTTCCCTCGGGCTGCCTGTCTCACGCCTTGCAGGACGCTAAGTCAACACGCCGGCGGTCAAACAGGGGATTGTTTGCACCAATTTGGAAGAAATGACTTTATCGGCATCGAATGGGGACCAAAATTTGAGCTCCGTTGACTTACAGACACGGCCTCGGTGACGTTCCAAACACTGCACGGATGAATATTGATGAGCACACAGGAGGGACGTCACAACCTCCAAAAACATGCAGGTTCATGGGAGACTTTACAAGGGAGACATGATTACATGTGTCTATATGTGAATAGTTGCATAACTGAGGTGGTTATATTTTTGTATAATAAAGAGCTGGAAAAAGAAAAAACACGCACATCCGGTGCCCGGTTAGGGATGGTTGCTGGATCAAAAAAAGTCACCTGAATAGAGGTTTGCAAAAAATCCGCACACCAAGAGCACTCCAAAAATAAAGATAATTTATTTGACTCGGAAAGAAAGGCTCTTCTATGTGTACGCATATTTCTGGTAAGCATGTTTAATGGAAACGTCATCCGAGAATAAGTTTTCTGTGTTATATGTAAAATAAATCATCTTTCTTTTTGGCGCACTCTCAGTGAGCGGATTTTTTTCAAACCTATATTTTTCTATATGCCATGTGAATGATTGTATAGTATGTCTGAATGAACTCGGCCAATGACAGCTTGGACACTTGTCGAAATCTTCTTGTTGCGGCGTTAATTCAACTCCAGTTACCACAAGATGAAGATTTCGATGAGAATCCGCCATGACCCGCATGACGGAGAACCTCCACAGACACACACACACACAGCCCAGCCTGACCGCAGGATAAGCCATACAGATAGAAAATGAATGATATCAAAACGGCAATGAATTCCAATTGTAAAAACGTTGCGGCTTCAGCCTTCAAATGATATCCCAAACCAGCCTTGACAACGAATGTTTAGTGATTTTAAAGTGCACCGGTGTGGTGGGGTGGGACGATATTGAACAATCTTTAATAGTAAACAGAGGAAAAAAAAAAAAAAAAAAAAACAACTTGAGCTTCTGAAGACTTTTGAAACAAATCCCAGTTTTCTCTCAAAACTCTTGGAGGATGTCGGTAATATCAGGGGAAAACAGAAGCGCGGACGCCGTCGGGGAGGGAAGTAGCTTACCCTTGACACGGTGAGGGGCATGCTGAAGTCCTTGCCGCCCTGGAGCCGGAAGCCCCACGGCGCCGGGCCGCTGAGGGTCACAGAGTAAACGTTCATGGCCTTGAGAGAAGAGAAAAGAAGAAGCCAAGTGATCAAAATGTCCCACATGGAGGCTTCGAGTGCCGTTGCTTTTCTAACACGCTACTACTTTCTTACCCTTCAAACACAACCTGACCACCTTCTTCTCCGATTCAGCCTCAACGATCTCATAGCGCCGGTCGTAAATTATTACGTTTATCTCTTTTGGCGCCCCCGATTCGACTGGATCTCTCGCCGGCCCTCGAGAACACGAGCGAAGACGTGAGATCCGCATTGAAAAGACGCTTAAAGAAGTCGCTTCTGAAGCGCTGACTCGGCCATGTTGTTGTTTTCCATCTCTCTGTCCCGCGTCAAATTTCGCGGGAGGACAAACCCGGGCTCCGAACTGCGACGCGGCATTTAATTGTATGGGGTTGAATCACGAATCACATTACCGGAGAGAATTTCTTTGTGTTTTGTAACAGACGACGGGAAACACGAGTTTTATCAGCGCCTCGTTCCGCGAGTCACGCGGACGACCGATGCGTAACTTCAACACCAGAACGTTAAAAGATTTAACTGCCAAAGTCGCCGACTCCGTATTAAGGGTAAGGCGAAGACCCCGTGGAAGCCACAGCGGCAGTCAAAGTGCTCATAAGGAATTGAAAATATAGACGGTTGTGAGCCCTGCCGGCAATTCGTACCCAAATGCCAAATCCAAAATTTGGGTCAAGACTCTCCGGTCAACATTTTCTTCATTATCGTCATCGGTCGCCTGATACCGGCGGTGAAGCCGCTGATAAAAACCGAGAGGTTTTATATCCGACAAAAAGTCTGAATTCTCTCATTTCATATGACGCCGCTTCTTTCTGTTTCCATGGCAACAATCAAAACATCTTTGGGTATCCGCGGAAGGGCCGAGGAGGGCCATCCGTTACCTCATCGGGAAAAAAAAAAACAAGGGGGTTAAATGCTCGAACGTTCTAGGAAATCTAGAACTCGCAGGTTAACACACGTCGTGACGAAACGCCGGCCAATTTACGAAACGCAATTCGGACCCGCTCCGACACGTCGGGAATACTTTGCGTGATCGCGATGAAGACGACAACAAACAAACTCTTTGACGACAACGATAAATTCACTGAATCTGAGCGACCCCCCCCACACACACACACACACACACCACCACCACCACCCCAAGGTATTCCTTATCCTGGACGTTTCCGCGGAAACCTACCTTCTCCTTAAGGGCCGGCCGGGAGCCCAAACCTGGGACAGCGAGAGAGTCGGCGAGCTGGGGTAAGCAGATTCAGCCTGCTGGCAAACCCTACCCCCCCAAACACTCTGTGTGTGTGTGTGTGTGTGTGTGTGTGTGTGTGTGTGTGTGTGTGTGTGTGTGACACAGGCCAGCTCCAGCCTCCCCGCACTCCTCAGAGGCTATATAAGGAATGTAAAACTACACCAAACTATTTCAGCCCTACACCCACATGAGTCACAGAGAGAGGGGGGGTGGAGAGGCGACGTCGACTGCTCCGAGACCCAAGCGAAAGCCAGCGGGGGTTTAAAAGAATCAAAGAATTCTGGGGAGCGAGGTGGACCCGTGCGCCGGCAGAAGGCCCGATGGGCAACCTCACATTCCTCCCCGGAGGACGTGACGCACGGCGAAGGCCCCGACCGGCAATTACATTTTCGACACGGGGCTCTTAAAGCGACAGGGTTTACTCGCGGCGCGAACGGGTGCGAGAGTGATGGAAATTTAAACGCCGGGCGGAGCGGGACGAGCGGGACGAGCGGGGTCGGCCGGGCGCGGCGGGCGGAAAAAGCCCGTCCGGAAACACGGCGGCGCTGCTCGTTTAACAGGACTTTTCATTAGTTCTGACTCTCGGGCTGTTTCGATAGCGTGTACTTCCAACCGCCGAGCTGAACTCTTAATAGTTTTTAATTAGCGCCGCTCAAACTTTGAAATTAAATTTAAAGCGAGGATTCGTGGGGGGAAAAAAAAAAGAAAAGGTTTGTCTGAATTTAAATCCGTCCGACCGAGGCGATAACGCCTCGCAGATCGTCGCGTTATCGACTCCTTCTGATGGACGTTTGAAGGGCCATCTTTTCCACGTATACGAAGAATCCTTCAGAGATCTGACGCCAATAAAACACAAGCGAACTCCATGTCCTCCTCACTATTCTTTTTATTCGTCGCCCTCGGGTGATTGTAACCTTCCTTATTTAACTCAGAAACAACAGTTGGTTTGGCAGAAAGCGGTTGTCTTCTGCGCAGCTTAGCAACAACCTCCTCGACTCACGTCGGCGCATTTTAATCGCGAGACGAGCTTTTCGTATCGAAAGACACGGCGCGAAGTCTTCGCGATCGATTAAGGTATCGGCGCGCGGAAAACCGAGTACCGAGCTGTAATTACACACACACACACATTTTGTGTTACGAGTACCGAGGTGAAGTTCACCTTTATGGCCTCCGAGAGCCTCCGAGATAAAGCGCTCGTCCTCCTTTCAGGGCGAACCGAGATAATGAAGCCAAGAAAAAGGGGGGAAAATGATAACGGGCTCCCGTGACCTCAGGCGTCGTCGGTTATCCGGGTCAAATTCTACTTTTACGAGACCGTTTCTCAATGCAAGTTCGGCGCGGGAGAACTTTCACGGCCTCGGGTACGGAAAAAGAAAGCCGGTCGGAGGGCGCCGGATTCTCCCGGTGCCGCTCCAACGCCTCAAATGTGCAGCTTTTGCAGGCATGAAGATTGTTTGGCAGAAGAGTTGGACTCCAGTTGCAAGGCGGGAAAGGGTTAAATGTCAAGTCTCCAGCAGGAGGGAGAAAAAAAAAAGGTTTCTGGTGTTCATTCAAGTGACTTCCTCCCTGTTTATGGCCTTTACTATTTATACTCTGCAGCGTTGTGGCTCCGCCACGGCGCTCCGCGGCGTGGAGAGTCACTTTTCTGATAAAGACAGCCCACGCCACGGTGAGATTTATTGCGTGTCGTCTTATTGTGTGACTGGAGCTCGTCCGGAACCACACGAACCGACAGGTCGTTCATCACGCAGAGAGAGAGGGGGGTTGGACTCCGGATCCCCCGCGGGGCCGGGCTTCCACGCCGGCCGGGGATACACGGAACCGACTGGGGTTATTACAACGTAACTACACCGTATCACACGGTGTGATTGTCTTATTACTGTGTTATTACAATGTAATACGCCTTACAACTACAAGTTGCACACACACACACACACACACACACAGACTAGTTGCAAAAGTGTGTCAAAGTCGTCCCCCACCCTCCCCGGAGCTCTCCTACCTCCTGGCCCTCTCGGAGTTCCTCGGACATCTCGACCAGCTTCGGGACTTCCTGCGTCGGGGAGCCGCGGCGGATTCCCTCGGAGCAGCGGGGAGCGTTTTTTCTTCTCCCGATTCTTTTTTAGCTCGACTCGCCGGAGACGTCAGAGGTCACATGGGCCGCCGCCTCCGCTCCTCCTGCCCGGCTGGAAGGGGGGGGGCAGGAGGCCGGGCTTCCCGCCCCACACACCACCCTCCTCCTCCTCATCTTCCTCCTCCTGCTCCTCCTCCAGGGGTCAGCCGTGGCCGTGCATGATCGACACACCTTTCTGGACGCGCACACACACACACACACACACACACACACACACACACACACACACACACACACACACACACACACACACTCACTGGCACAGGTTGGGTGAGATTCACTTGTGCGGGTCACTTGCTTTTCTGCAGCATCACCTGTCGGGGTTCTTCTCCATCAAACGCTCTCTTGCATTTTTTTTTCAGGAAAACTGAATTATTTGGGGGTTTTAAAATGTTTTTCTCACGTGTTTGCACCTGAATCTGGCCTGCTTAGGGCCTCCTCCGCCCCTCCACGACCGTGAGAGCCCGTGCATGAGTGGGCTGCGCAGATCTGTGCACAAAAAGCCACACGGTTTCATTTCTTTCCACTGTTTCCTCTCTGTGGGAAATAAATAATCGTATAATCTAATAAAAAAAAAAAAAAAAGGGGGGAATCGAGTGTGACGAGGATAAATTGAATCTGAGTGAATCTGCAATGTTTTTAAATGGCTTCCACACACACGAAAGAGACACGGACGTGGTGGTTTAAGAAAGGAATTGGGATCAGGGAAGGCCGCGTGAGCCCGGGTCAACCCGGGCGCAAGGGATGATGTCACTTCCCGACAATGTGTGTGTGTTTGTGTGTGTTTGTCATTTGATTTGGATTCATCAGGGTCTATTAGTCACAATTTCTGACCACATATTTCCTTAGCAAGTCAATCCACATAGAGAAATCAACAGATAGATATGCATCATACATCCTCATGTAAATGTATATATTTACACATATATATCACACGCTATCAAATGCAACATACCTCGGCACATTCAGAAGAGCATCTGTTTACAAGAGCACAACCAACTGCTCCAGTCAGACATCTCACTTACTTGGATCACTTTTAATTCATTATTTCTTATTTTATATATTGTGTAGCATACTGACGGGTTTTTTTGCATTTCCATTTTGGTTTCCTTTACTGTCATTGTGTTTCTGAAAAGCAATGGCAATAAAGGATATTCTCTTCTATTAAATTAATAGACTGCTAACCATGTGAATTTAGCACGGATTTTTTTTTCATCCCCATGCTCTATTGAATTTTTTATTTTATTTTTATTCAAATTTCCAAATTATATTGTTAAATTTGATCTTGGAATGACATTTAAATATGAAGTGTGGTGTAGTACCGAGAATGACCAGCAGGTGGCGACAAAACGTAACAAATGAGAGCAGGCACCCTAAGGGTGCTGCCCTGCTCCATCATCATTGACCAAGTGAATAAATCATGAATCATCACTGAGGCCTAAAGCAGAAGAACCCCCGCGGCAGATTCACTTCCTCCTTTTTCACTTGTTTTTACCCGTTTTCACGAAAGAACGCCCGTCGCTGCAACACTTCAGCAGACGTTGCTGGACCGGCGGTGTTATTCACCCAGAGCCCCCCGACTCCGAGCTCGGCTAAACTTGTCAACACTTTTGTGAAAGATGGCTGACAACGGAGCGCACCCGGCGGAGGAGGACCCGGCCGCCGCTTTCCTGGCCCAGCAGGAAAGCGAGATCGCCGTGATAGAGAACGACGTCGAGGGTTTCGGGACGCTGGAAGGAGCGGAGCCCGAACAACCGGAGCCGAGCCAATATGGCAAGTTTGTGTCCGAGTTAACGTCATCTAAGCTAACGTCATCTCAAGCGCGCAAGCTAGCATATGCTAGCTGCCGTTCATCGTGCTAGCGGCGCGTAAAGTGTAGCCTCAGCCGTGATACCGACGCGGTATTCAGGCTTTTCTCATGTCTGATGACTCGCTGTAGATCCACCCAACAAGATAAATAAAAACGCCCGCATCGCTTCGATCTTTTGACAGGTGAAGTCACGTTAGCCGGCTGCGCTAACGTGACGTCTAGTGCTAAATCATAGCACCCCCCTCCCCCCGTCCCCCTTCCTCTTCACGTCAACTCCTATGATTCATCTTATGATTTACAGTTGGCGTTTCAACATCAATAAATAATACTTTTAAGCGTGTTCCCCGATGTTTACAGTTAGTGCAACACCAGAGAATCAGGTCCCGTGACAATCCAGGCTGGCCGGATAGCATCAACAGCCCAAACAGGTGCTGCTGCATTTCTGCAGGTCAACTCAACGTTCTAGAACCCGAACAAAGGCCGTATGACGAGAGAGGCGCTCGGAGCTCCTTTCAAAGCGCATCTCACAACTCCAACTCTTGTCTTCTGACCATGTTAGATGCATTCGAGGAGGAACCCGCCACTGTGAACGGGGACATGTTTCAGGTAATTGAATTGACATGCAATTCCCAACAAAACCGAAGCTTGTGATCAGTTCCTGAACCTCTTTGTTTACTTTTGTTTTATTAGTTCATCTTCCCAGTCAAGTCATCCCCTCCTTGTCTGTCCTGGAGTGAACTGAAGATTTAATGTTTTCTCCCATAAGGTGGCCAATGGACCCACGGACAGCTACGCAGCCATCGCCCAGGTGGATATTCAGAGGCAAGAGCCAGAGAGTTTACGCAAATGGAGGGAGGAGCAGAAGGCTCGCCTTGAGGCGTTAGGTTAGTGAGCGTGTCTCTCTTCGGGACGCCGCTATTCGTGTTTTATGGACGATCCGAAGCCTGGTTTGAATTGTTTTGCTTTCTATCTTTGGGCGGTTGTGTTCTAAAACCGGCGATTTATCTAGTTACGACACACATGAAATTAACTGAAAGTCTGTCGCTCCCCTTTTATTGCCCGTCTCCTGGGGGATCTCTGGCTCCGACGGCACCCTAACAAGACTCGGCGTCCAAGGCGGCGGAGGCCGAGTGGAGAGAGAAGGCCAAAAAAGAGCTGGAGGACTGGCACGTGCACCAGAACGAGCAGATGGAGAAAAATAAGGCCAACAACCGGTGAGTGTCTGACACGTGTCCCCCGCCGACCGACAAGCAGACAGGAAATTTTGCAGGTGCGGTCGTTTCTCGACGCATTTGAGGCGTTCTGTCCGCGACGACAAGTCTTACAATACGTTTCTGCACGGCGCCTCCATAGCATAAAGGCAATTAAAATGTTTGCAGTATCACATGTCTTGTTGATCTCAGCCACATCAAGTTATTTTCACAGACTGAGTTACTTAACAAAATCATCTGCGATATCGCACTGTGGGTTTTTATACATTCAGAAATATTATATATGACCTTTCTGTCTACATCCAACAAAAGAATCTGTTTGCCCTTTTCTGCCGACCGCAGCAAATGTTGACAGATGCATTATCAAGAAAATGACCAGAAAGTCGATGAGATGTTTTCCCTTCATCAGATAAAATCCTAGGAATTTTAATTCACATTTCACACACAGCCAAATGTCTCAGAATACCCTAAAGCGTCTTTTAGAAATGCTTATTGAAGTCCGCGAACGTTACGAATATTGGACGGGAGGGTTGCGTGCCGATCCGACGCGTTTGTCACGTTTGTAAATGCCCAGTGGTCGGGGATCCCGTCTGACCGCGGCGTCCATCTTTGCTCGGCCGTCCCCTTGACAAAGAACCCCCGCCGTTTGTTTTTGTTCTCCCACTTCCTGTGCGATCTAACCTGTTCCTTGTTTCACACTTTCCAACAGACTCTGTCCAAGTCTGACACGGTACCCCTCTGCACCTAGCCTTTGCCACATTCTTTTATTCTCCCCTCCCCATTTTGTCTGTGAAAGCACTGAGAGACAATCCTCTGATGGCAAGTGGATGTAGCGCTTCCGGCGAAAAAGAGAACAACCAAAAGCTCGCGGGATTCAACGCAAAGAAACGGTCCGATGTGTCTGACTCACTCGGACTCCGGTTCCTTGTTTTTTTTTCCCCACTGCCTTTTCATCGGAAGCGTTTCTCAGCTGCTCGCTAAGTCACTACTAACGCAGACCTTCATCTGCCTGTTGTCTGACACTGAAACTGTTCTCTCTTCTTCTTTTTCCTGCTTTCTCGGCTTTGCCTGCGCACTAGGATCGCTGACAAGGCTTTCTACAAACAGCCCAACTCTGATGTTATAGGCTTCGTGTAGGTTTAGAACTCTTGTGCTTCTTCATGTTGTTCACCCCTCCCCGACCCTTTTAAACGATTCTCATCCAATGCATGACTCCAAATTCTAGGAAGATTTTGTATTTGTGTGTGACCTTGGCCCCGTCCATGCTCGTGAATATGATACTTGTGACCGATAAGGAAACGCATGAATTTCCACGCGTGTTCCGACCTCGCGGCGATCCCAAGAAACTGCCGTGACGTCACTCTGATTTTGCGTCTTCCCTCCCGTTTCCCCACGCGCAGAGCGTCCGAGGAGGCCTTCCTGGCCGAGAGCGACGGCGACAGCCCGGGATCTGCGTGGGAGCGGGTCGCCCGTCTCTGCGACTTCAACCCGAAAACCAACAAACAGGCGAAGGACGTCTCTCGGATGCGCTCGGTCCTCATCTCGCTCAAACAGACACCCCTGGTCCGCTAGAGGAGTGCGCCGGGGAGGAGATTGGGATGGAGAAACTTTGCCTTCTTAGTTTTAATGTCACGCCCCATCAAAACAAAACACACACAAAAAAAAAAAGTTTGTACGACCCTCTCCATGAAATTCATGGGATCGTATTCACAAAGCCGCCAGAAAAGCCACCCAAATTCAAGCGTCGCCATATGAGAGTTATGTCATTCAACCTGTAACACACCTGAATAGCAAACTATTATTTTTTAAATCTCCCTCCTGGAACAGTAACACGATGAGGGCGCAGCAGCAGCGACCAACTTTGAACCTGATCCCTGCTTTTCGCTGTAGATCTCCAGAGTAAATAGTAAACGAATTGATTCCCCTCGAAGCTGCGACCTCCCATCGGCGACTCTCGGAGAGTTTGTGAATACGACCCCCGGCCTCTTTTCTAACGCCCCGCCTTTTACCGATGCCTGTTACATTGAATCCTTAGCGTCGCCACGGTGACAGACAGAGAGAGATCGCTCTCTCTTCGTTACATCCCTTTAGCCGGTCAGTTTTAGCATTAAAGGAAATGTTACCGCAAGTTCAAAACCTCTTTCTTTTAAATGAAGGTATCATTAGCTTGACTTTGACATGCCTCTGCCAATAATCTGGATGCACATTATTTTTTAAGTTTTATAAATTAGCGTGTTTCGTAGATGTCAGACTTGCTTATAGAAAACTATTACAGATTAGATTGTAACCACTTCTGCCTCGACAATATACACTCTTTTTTTTTCCATTGTTACTGTATAACACACTTATAGGAAGGTTAATATGTTTTTCATTTAAATACTAAAAGACAAGCTATTATTCAGCCCCATGTTTTCCTTCCTTTGCAGTTTGGCATTTTTGTTTCGTGCAGCTTCGCATTTACGGACGTGCGGAGACGCGCACCGGGCCGCTGGTTACCCGGGGTCTCGGCGACTCTCGGAGGGGGAGATAGAAGATTTAAAAAGGTTCTGGGACCGACGGCATTAACAGCCAGAATTTGTGATCTGTCGCTGTTCAGACACTCGGTACCATTTCTGGAAAGGATTTTGAATAAAATGCATCACAGCAGACCCTCCTCGCTTCTCTGAGGTGACCTGGCATTATTTGAATAATGACTAAAGCGCCCATGAACGACTGAAACATCCGGGAACTTGGAAATTAAATTAAGGCGGTTAAGAATCTACTTTTTTTGTAAAGCCGATCAGCTCCACGTGTCGCATTTATAAAACATTTTGTCATAGGTCAAAAAATGTAGAAAATGAACGCACTCTCAAAGAAAATACATTTGTTTAGTTACGTTTATCTTCATGTCTCACCGGTAAATTTGTATTTAACCAGTGAAAACTGCTTAACTGTCGTCGCTTTGAACTGGAGGCTTTTGTCGGGGGGCTTCGTGCGAGCGGAGGCCTCGTAACGCTCCGACAGCCTGTTCACGCTCCGCAGCCGCGTCGATATTCACTATTGTTGTCCGCACATTGTTTTCACGTGTTGCCTATTTGGACTGTTTGAGTAAAATGAATGTTGTGGGGGGGGGGGACAAAAAAAAAGGGGAAGTGGAAATAAAAAGGACAGAGTTTGACCACTGTCGTGTTTGCCCAACAGGTGTTTTTCCTAAAACTTGCTGACGAAAAAAAAACCTTCCCTCTGCCGGATTATATTATGTACACAGAAGACGACATTTGAAGGGCTTGTTATTGAGAATCTGGAACACACACACACACACACACACACACACACACTCGAGGGAGCCGTTTCCACAAAGAATGATGTATTTTCCTATGTCCTTTGGAGGCCTCCTTGGTTCTCCCTAAACTCCTCGGGATGCGGCTCAGTGTCTGAGATCTCCCTAAATCACACTCAATATGAAACCTTGTCCCTCTGAAAGCTGTTTTTTTTTTTCTTCAGAAAGAAAGAAATAAAAGGTTGTGTAAAAATTCCACCGCATACACTTTGTATTTTTTATTTTGAAACACATAAGACACAAGGACGTCGGTGTGGCTTCGTATTGTTACAGACACTACGATTCCGTAGGGGGGCGGGTTTTTGAATCTTGCTGTTTCGTAGTCGGCTTCTCTCAACGCACGAAAGAGAAATCTCCAACGTTTGCTTACTTTCTTTCCTACGGGCCTCAGATGTTTGGTTATCACGACGGATTGCAAGCGAACACGGCGGGTCAATTTCGGGTTCAAATACTTTACTCAGTCCAGTGAAACGGCGGCGCGCGTCTGTTCTGACTCCCGGGGTCGGCCGAGGTCGTCCTTCACTGCTTGGGTTTTAGCGCCGTGGTCAGAACGCCTACGATGATGGCGACTACGGTGAAACCCTGGGCGAAGATGCGGCCTCTCATCAGCAGCTGCGACTGGCGGGTTTTCCCCTGGTGGAAGGCGCGCAGGCCGTACATCAGCGCACCTGCCGTTCCCAGGCAACCTGCACAGCAGAGGAGGAAATGGCCGCTGTTAGCGCGCTGGGGGGGGGGGGGGCGGCGCCGTCCGTCTGCCCAGTCAGAAATCCATTATTCATGCTAGACTTTCACGCAATGGACCGATTTAAGAATGAATAACTGATTGTATCTTAAAATGACGCGCTGACGCCACGGCGCGGGGAATCGAAATTCCGCACCTGTCTGACAGGTCGACACATGGGAATCTCACACCGGTGTGCGATGGCTGACCTGCAGCGGCACACACACACCTCTGTTGTCAACACCGATGCTGCCTCATCACTCCTGCTGTCAGCCATTATCACTGGAGTGGTCCATCACAAGGATGTACAGTTTTCTCTCTGGCCATTGTTCAGGTTTATAGTCGTTCAGCCATTTGTATATATACACAGTCTGATTTATTTGGAAATGTTGGATCCTTTCTGTGATGCTAATGCCACTCCCTGCGTCCTCCAATTGCCCCTCGAGGACAAATAAGTGATTCCGACATGGCAGACTTTAGCAGCGGTCACCGGGCGCACATTTATTTTTTATAAGTTTAGGTTTGTTTTATTGCAAATTGGATTCATTCACCGAAAAAAAAGCTCAGGCGGACAAATAGGGCGGCTCCGAGGAGGAGCCGACAGGACGTCGAGCTGAGCGGAAGGGAAGAAAAAAAAAAAAATCACTAATCTCCTGCAGTCTGTGGTGTTTTTGATCAGTTTACTGAAAACCTCCCTGGCGCTTGACGCGCTTGCAATCGTCCAAACTTCACATTTGGCAGGAAATCTCCGTGGCTACGCAGGCGACCGACCACACGGCGACACATTGGTAATCAATACCTTATTGTCACAATTAGAGAAACCTGATCTGTCCCCGAGGGACAATTAGAGGGCACCAAGGGTAGCATAGCAACCTAGAGCAGATAACCAACATCTGTGAATATATAAAAGTATATATAATAAAAGATAACATAAAAATAAAGCATAGTGACTCCAATATCTGTAAATCAACTGTACACTTGTGCAATTGGTTGTACAACTATTAAAAAAAAACAAAAAAAACACTGGACATCTGTGCAAAAGGCAGAAGAAAAACACACATTTGTGCGATGCTTTGTGCATTAATACAATAAATATAACCCGAGCCGCACTACATTTGGAGATGTAGTGAGGGTTTTTGCAGGGTTTTATAATGTAATGCCTGGGATGAATCAAGATAAATAAACTCTAGGGAGGATTCTACCAATCCTGCAGAATATTCTTCTGTTTGAAAGCAAAGCGAAGGAGACGGCCGAGCACAGCTGGGGCGCCGCTGGAAAGGACACGAGAACCTTCAGATCCCAAACAAAACCATCCTGATATGGCTTTCCAGCGACACCAGATCGGGTTTTCCCTTTCGGCGTTTTGCTGACGTCAAGGACAAGCCACGCTGACATCTGAGCCCTGCAATGGTCAAAGAGTAAAATGCAAAAAAAAAAAAAAAAGTGCAATTTTCTGCTTTGCTGCGAGGTGGCGTTAGTGAGCGCGTGGACGCGCCCTCGAAGCAAACAGCTACAGGCCGGCGTCGGACAGACAATCGTCTCGTGTCAACCGTTAATTACAACGCCCGAACAGCATGTCTCACCAGGAACTGACACTGTTTACTCAAGATAAGATGCTTCACGTTAGTGGGAAATGCAGTGACTTCCTGTTTGAATTCCAGGCGCTGGCCCATATCTTCTGGGGTTACAAGGATGAACATTAACGTCTTTATATTTGGAGGATTTTCACTGGATGACCATTTCTATTCTCTGGCTTCTCTGTTTGTTCTCCTTTATCTCTTCCTGGGTTTTCTCATCGTGTTCTCTCCATGTCCTACATGGGTTTTCTCTGTTCTCCTGCTTGGTTTCCCCGCTTCTCTCCATGTTTCTTCCACCTGGTTCCTCATCTTGTCCTCTTGCACGGGTTCTTTCTGTGTCTCCTCTGTCTGACAACCATATCTGCAGACATCCAAAGTAGAAGAGCTGAAAACACAAGGGATTCGAATTCCCTGGTTGAATTCCAACAGGGGGGGCTTGCAGAATGGAGATGTTCTCCCCGTGCCTGCGTCGGGATCCTCCAGATTCAGTCCAAAAAGTTGAATTCATGCCTCAGAGAGCAGAGACATCACTCGGAGCTGATAGCAATACAATTTGGAAAATCAAAATCAGGAAGATCAAGTATTTCAGAGGACTCTGTCCTTCGGAGACCTTCTGCTGCTGCGGAATGAACTGCACCAGGTGTCTTACATGAAACAATAAGTAACAATCATCCCACCCACTGCTTCATTATTGTGTGAACATTAATTTCTTTTCACTTCTGGTGCTGTTCCTCCATCAAAAAGGCTCAGATGCAATAAATCCAGGACAACCAGTCAAAGGTCCTTCATCCCAAACATCTCCCAAACCGCTGACGCCCGTGCAAAGAAGTTGACAACTTATCTATTAATAAAGTTATACACATATTAAGCCTCCGAGGGGCTAATTCGTCGCATTTTCAGAGGAATATCAGTTCAATCTTGACTTCGGAGTAAACAGGGGAGCGACTGTGGAGTCGCTGCCTCGCAGCTTGTGTAACCTCCCGCAGACACTTGTGTAACTCACCGATGGGGACGAAGGGGTTTTCGGTGGTCTTCCGGATGAACTTCTCCTTGAGGGTCTCCTCCCTGGTCCTCGGCAGGGGGCTGAAGCCTTCGATGACAGGAGGCTGCGAAAAGTCGAAGGGAACCGGTCCCGACGACGGCGTGTTCGCCTTCGGATCGGACATCGGAGCGGGGGTGGAGGCCGCCATGTTTGTTTGGGGCAGAATGACGTCACTTCCGACCGGGTCTCGCCAACAGCCCTTCACAATAGAAGCACCAATATTTATAGCGGAAAGTGTGAAGACAGTGGCATTGAGGAAGACAGAAAGCAGAGCTGGGATGAAGATGATGAGGTTCTCTTTGGGAGTGACCAGGATGGATAGGATCAGGAAGGAGTCCATCAGATGAATAGCACATGTTAGATGTTTTGGAGAGAAGGTCAGAGAAGCCAGACTGAGATGGTTGGGTCATGGACAGAGGAGGGAGAGGCAATATTTTGGTGTTGGAATTGGAGCTGCCAGGCAGGAGATCTGGAGGAATACCAAGAAGAAGATTTGTGGATGGAGTGAAGAAGAATATGAAGTTAGTTGGTGTGAAAAATCCCGGCTCCTCCTTGATGCACAGATGTTATTAACCTTTGTTCGATCAAACCCGAGGGGTTCGGTGAGTCGGTCACAGAGGTTCAAGACAAACACCCGGCCCGTAGAATCGGTGATAACGCTCCCCGCTTGGCCATCACTGGCTGCAGGTGATCACGCTACACAGCTTAGCTTTTGGTGCACTCAGTTGTCAACTTGTGACTGCCGTGATGGTACATCTTGTGATTTCTTTCTTAATATTTTAATCCCTTCATACCAACTATGTCGAGCAAAAAAAGGAAGCGGTCGGACAAATGTGTACAATATGGATTCACACGAATAACGGAACGGGATGGGAGTCGGCGTCCTCACTGCATGATGTGCAATGCCAAGTTGAGCAACTCTAGTGTGGGACCGGAGAACTAAGGGAACACTTCCTCAAGCTGCATGGAGATGGGGAATACAAGAACACAACGCTTGCTGAATTCAAGTTGAAGAGAACCAGATTCGACGAAAAGGCTACCCTGCCTGTTCTCGGCTTAGAACCCATCAACAAACCGATCCCCGATCCAATACAGAAGGGTTCGGTGAATACGCCTATGAAACCGGTGAGGTTCAGTGCCTCCAACAAGGTTAAAGCCGCTGTCCTAGTGTGTCGGAGTGTTGCTGAGCAAGACATTGAACCCCTATGAGGATGAACCTGTTCATCCATCATGGATTAAATGCAGAGAATGAATTTCCCCACGAGGGAGTAATAAAGTATAAATGATTGTTATTATTCATAGAATCGGGGCGGATGGAGGAGGTTGATTCGCTGTGGCGACCCCTGAAGGGAGCAGATTTATACCAGAAAGGCATTTCCGGCGTCATTGTGCAAATGTCGATTAGCTCATATTCCCCGATAATTATATCCGTTATCTGAATACGGTGCCGCTTATCAGTAATTGGGATATTTGATTTGTTGGAAACAGGAAAAGAAAAGGGAGTGTTATTTTGGTAAAGGCCAGACTGGCTCAGGGTGTGTCAGAGTATCTGCGGAGCTGCAGCTCTTATGAGGGACAAGACGTTAGATTGTATTTACACGGCGCGTTGTAACACTTTACACGTACAGCACACTATTTCAAATGATTTACAGCATTGAGCAAACACCTGGGGACAGCGGTAAAGAGACGCTGCCTTTTCCGGGTGTTAAAAAAAAAAAATATCGCAGCTCAATGTTTGTGGCCTTCTACTCACCCAGAAAGAAAGAGCTAGCAAGTGTGATACAGACAGAGGGCATTATGAGGCACAAATAAACCACACATAACCCTATGTGGTAATAGCTAAAATGCTACGATAGCTTTAATATTCATAAAATAATTTTGAACGAACTGGCAAGATGCTTTGGCAGATCAAGCCATGCTTCGTGGGAACCTGCAAAATAAAACCTCAGGGACTCTGGAGAAGATATGAGGTTGCTATTATGCATTGATGAGGGAACACGAATGCAGAGTGGACAGGAGGGAGCGGGAGGAAGAGGAGTAAGACGATGGTGGCAGAACTAGTGCAAAGCCTTTCTGAAAAGGATTGAGTTTCAGACTTCTTGAATACAGGACCTGAACGCTCTGGCTCCTGCTGTGCTTGTAGGCTCCAGGGACCACAAGTAGCCCTGGATCCTGGGGAGCGCCAAGATCCGACAGGGTGACGGGTTCAGAGAGATCTCTTTGACATACTGGCGCCTGGTCTGGGGAAAGAAGCCCACTGGACACGGACAATCCAGCCTTACTGATGCGCCTATTTGAGAAAAGCCTTACTCGTGTGGTGTGATCTCACAGAAGAACGCCATGCTGGTCAGGGTGCCCCGTGGCTGGACGTCCACGCAGGACGCCCGAGCAACAGATGTGGGTTTTCTCTGATGAATCCCGTTTTTTGACGTCGTGCAAGAGGTGAAATTGCAAAAATGTAGGTCGGGATGTATGAAAATTGGAGTGAAAATAAAAAAGGCAGACATCAAATCCATGCTGTTGGCCATCGATGTGGTATATTTGGCTATTTAGCGTTTGTTGCCATTCGTTTTTGGTTGAGACGCTGAAAATTCAGGCTTAACATCTGTAGAGATGAACGGTTGGGGTTTGATTTTTACAACATAAAGAAGGGACACAGCTAAATGACGCCGAGCTGGAGCACATTTTTCAGACAACGCATTTCGTCACGTGTGACGGGACAGATGTATTAGAAATGTAAAACACAGAAACAAGGTATTAATAAAGAGCAGACAAATACTTTTCAATCTTTTTATTGAATATTAAGGTAAATATTTCACATTAATACAGGCTACATAAAGTAGAGCCACTATACGACATGAAATTTACTCTCATTTTAACCCTTTTTAGTATGTAAACAATTATACATGTATTTACCACTCTAAAAGGTTCTGATTTTTCTTATCTTTAGGTAATCATCTAGTTCTGGGCCATGTTTAAATAGCTACTTCATGTTGAGCCCCCTGCAGCCCGAGAACGGTGTATGTGGGTTTAAGTCAAAATCGCTAAACTACGCAGAGAAAAGATCCCGTTGAACAGGTGATCGCGCATGTTTGCATTATCGAGACACTGATAACAGCTCTCCATGATATCCGCTTTCCTTGTTTGTGATAGGCACATCAAAGAATGGTTTCAAGAGAACTTCCAATTCTTCAACCTCCACACTCTTAGGTCTCTACTTAAGTTAATATGTAATTTTCTTTTGTTCTTTGTCTTAATTGGTCATATTTGTCAGTTGGTTTTCCATGTTTGAGCTGTGGGTCATGCTGTGTTCGTTTGATTGCTGTGGACGCCGTCTAATTGACGTGATTCAGGTGCACGTTGCCCATAGGAGGTGCCCAGGTACCAGGCCACACCTGAGTGGAAAGAGCGGGAACAGGGAATATTAAAAAGAGGTAGCGTATTCGAAATCACACGTATGCCTCCCGAATGAATGCTGCGTCTTTGCCTGGCCACTGTGAGTGTGATGCATCACCTGCTGTTGCGGGTCTGAGTTATCTGCATTGTTCGGGACCACTTTGATAATGGGGCTCCACGCGGGGTCACCGGCGTGCAGGCCATTGTAGATGGGTCCGCTCGGCCCCTCGGCCATGGGCGGGTGATGGGGCAGCATGGTTCCGCCATACATGGACATGGGCATTCCCTGAAGAGACGACGGGCAAACGGGCTTGTGAGGAAGGAGTGGATTAGACGGTACAGGGAACGCACGGACGCTCCGCGGGTTTACCGTCACCTTTGGAAAGTCCATGTAATTGTTGGGCATGTGCTGAGGCTGGTGGTAGTTATTCGCCGGGTTGGCGATGCCAGTGTCGTCCTGCTCCATGGGCTGGTGCTGTGAGAAGGCGGACTGCTCGGCCTGAAGCTGAGGATGCATCATGTGGCTGCTCATCAGGGGCTGGGACCAACCAGACATGGCCTCTGTGCCAACACACACAATGAGTTACACACTTGTCAAAGGACGTGAAGGGAAAACGGATGCGCTTACACTCGTGGTTCAGTCCCATTGAAAGTATACACAAATACCCTTTGGAAGTGGAACAGAACACACAATGGCGGTTTGGTCTCACCTGAAGCACTGCCAACGCCGAAAGACCAAATGCCTCCCTGGCCGACCGAAGCCGTGTAGCTGGTTGTGAGAAGCGGCGGGTTGACTGAGCCGGTCTGCCGGATCCTCGCCAGCCGCTCCGTGCCAATGGGTGGTGGTACCTTCCGGTCTTGCTGTGCGGAGCTGCCAGGTTTGGGCTGGGGAGGGGGGGCCACGGCTGAGGTGGAGAGGGTGGAGGATGACACGGTCGAGGGAGGTGGCACCGGAGACTCTCCTGTTACAGGGGGAGACAGTGCGGGAGGAACGGTCAAATCATGCACCCACGCGCCGTCGGTGCACAGGGATGTGAGGGCAAAGTTAACGGCCGTGACGGAATGAAGGGTTTCTGAGGAGAAATCAATTCATTTCATCAAGGTTTGTAACGAGTGCTTGTTGCGGAGTGTCATTAATGCCGATGGTGGTAAACAAAGACAGAGCAGACAGGCCGGGTATTGGGGTCCAACAGGGATCAATCCTTTTTCCAAAACCAAAAACTCCTAAGCCAGTCCTCCCAGTCATACACCGAGAGGGACGGCTCACCGGACGAAGGAGAGAATATATACCGGCGAGTCAGGACCATGGACAGCTGTAGCGGATCACCGGAGCCATTTCAAGTCGTGAGCTATACTGATGGCAGGAGACCATGAAGCGTTTATGCATTTATGGCACAGGGTGTTGGGGCTTGCTTGCGTGTTGCTTTAAATTCATTACTGAGGTAGCGCGCAAAGTTATCGTGAGAGCAGAGCCGTCGCTGATGTTACCCGCAGACTAAACCACTTTCACAATCCATGAGCTGGCGGTGAGGAGGTGACAGGAGGAGTGTGTTTACACCCACGTATGGTGCGCGTTCGTGATTGTTTAGCCGCCAACGGCTGAGCAAGTAAAACATCCCAAAATGTGAAAGCCTTGCAAACTGTAAAATACCAAAAAACAGGAAACTGAAGTCTACAGAAGTGTTGCTTGTGTGAAGCTGTCTGTCACTGGAGGATGTAGAGAAACCTGTGTTCCAATCACATTTTTACAATCCGATGTTTCAAAATACAACCAAGGGATCATTTGCGGTTTCCATTTTCAGATGGATCAGCAGGTGCACAGCAGCCGACGGGAAAGGACGACGGAGGAATTAGCGACCGTCCTCCTCCTTCCCTCCTTCCCCCCCGATAAAACCAGAACCAAATCTGTTTCATTGTAGAAACATGCTTCCTGTTGCAGAATTTCAAAAAAAAAAAAAAAAGGCAAGCAAAGCACAGCGTGACATTTGAGGAACAACTACCTGATGTAGATGCACTCCAGGGGTGTGGCGAAAAGTGCTGTCTACTAAACGAGGGCGTTCCATGTCCATGGAGATACACGGGACTACCAGAGATACTGGTGGCATAGCTGGTCAATGCTGTGGGTGCAGACAGTAAAATTTAACTTGAATCGGTTAGGAGGCCTCACGTTCAGCTATATTTCTGTTTCCACAGGATTTCTTCTTTACAACAGCGTCAGGTGTAAAGATCGATTTTGGCCGGTCGAGTTTAGCTGATGGCGTCTTCTGTTTATTGACATTTAGGTGTTATTTTTCAATGTTAAAATTGATTTTCGGGGAGTACTAAACATTTTTAAACCATATATAGCAAACGGGTCTTACCAATGGGACTGTTAACCATCCTCTGAGAGGCTGAACGGTAGCCAGGGGCTTTGGAGCTGTCAGGGGGAGGCGGCATCATACTCTCCATCTGACCCATGCTCAAGTAGGCTGGCGGAGCGGAGTAAGACTGCTCTGGAGGCGAGCGGGCAGGCAGATGGCAAGCACCCCAAACCTGATTGTTTCCCACCTGTAAGATGAGCACAACTGCTACTGACCGGAATTGAATTTCCTTGAATCTGTTTTTCTTGGCATACTTGTGGAACTAAACTAAAATTACAATTATAATTGTGCTGCTTAGTAAAACCACAAACGGTCACTGTCACTGACAAGCAGGAAATGTCTCGAAAGCTAAACCCGATTCCCGGCGGACGTTCGAACCCTTACCTGGTTATTATTATCAAAGATGCTGCTGAAGTTGAAGAGGGCGGCAGGACCAAAGTTGGGGGGCATCTGTTTGCCTGCGTTGGCCACGTGCTGCATTTGAGAGCCATTCATCATGCCCAAGTTAGCAGAGACCTGAAGGGAGCCTTGACCCTGGGCTTGAGCCTGTGCCTGCGGAGGCAGGCTGGTCGGCTGAGACGTCTGGTTCTGAGTCTGTTTAGCGGGTTCTTGCTGAGCATTGAAGGGAACAAACACAGATTGCTGTTGCTGTTGTGTCTGCTGCTGCTGCTGCGGCTGCTGCTGCTGCTGCTGTTGCTCAGGAAGGGAATAGTAAGGCCCTGTTGGCTGCATACGGTGGGAGACTCTGGGTGCAGGGGCTGAAAAGTGGGGTACAGTGCTATTGGGGTGTGCGACATTGTGTGACAGGACAGGAGCGGGGACCGAAGGAACGTGGGAACTCGGCTGTGGGTTGAGGAGGGGTGGTGCGGCCTCTGTGGATGGTACAGAAGAGGGCGGGGGAGGTATCTGCTGTCGAGCCTCTGGTTTAGGAAGTAAAGCCATCGCGGGATTTGCGAAGCCCACAGAGCTGATGCTCTCACTAACAGACACGGGCTGATTCTCCACAGGAGGAGAAGGCTTGTCTTTTCCAGGGGCGGCGACAGCGCTGGGCTCTGTTTTATTTGGCTGGAGGCTGGGCTGTGCAATGGATCCAACAGGCTGCTGAGAGGCATTGGCAGTAGTTGTCGCGGAGCTGTGATGTGCGGGGGATCCCGTGCCTCGTACTGTGTTGCTGCCAGTGGTCGCGGTGGCGGCAATGGTCACAGATGTTACACCGGCAGGTTTGGAGTCGGGGGCGAAGAGTTGCTTCCTGACTGAGGAAGGGGTGGGGATGGTGGGCTGAGGATTGTACGGGGTGGGATTGGGAGTATGAGGTGAGGCTGCAGCCGAAGACGTGATAGGAGCACTGGTGGTGGTGGTGGTGGATGTGACGGGCGCTCCTGAGCTTGCTGTGCCACTGTGCTCACTGTGGGTCGAGTTGGGTCTGGCCTGACCTGTAGTGTTGTTGGTTCCTCCGTTGTGTTTGGGGGAACTGTTTGCACTGCCGGGACTCACGGGTCGCACAGGGAACGGTCCCCAGGTGCTAGCGGCAGGAGAGAACGTGCCTCCGAACTGGGCCATGGGTAGCCGCGGGTGTCTGATCTGATGCATGGTCTGGGCCGCCAACAGTGCCAGCTGAGGGTGGGCGTACGCGAGGGGCAGAGATACCGGGAAAGGCTGTCTAACGTTTGACGAAAGCCCCTTCCCGATCTTTACCCCCGCCTGGGCAGAGGATGAAGATGAGGATGAAGAGGGCTGGAACGAGACGCCGGCGGAGGTGACCAAAGAGCTCAGGGCCTTGGGCCCGGCTGTCGAGCCGCTCGTCACCCCTGTGGTACTGGGAAATGAGGTCGAGGAGGTTTTTGAACCCGGAGCTCTGATGTGATTCCGTGGGATCAGATCCTCGAGCTCTTTGGCTGGGTCTTGGATCAGAGCATTGATCAACTGGACTGCATATCTTGTAGACTCTGTGCCGCCCCTGCAAGCACAGACACCGCTTAGTAAAAGGAATACAAATCATGCTACCACGACGACTGAATTGAGCTACATTAAAAGCAAACTATACCGTCCTTTAGCATACCGAAATCCCGTTGATGAAATGTAAATATGATCTAAAGACAGTGGAAGTGTGTGTGCAGTACCAGTTCGACCTTTGTCGACGTCATAGTTATCCATTTAACCATTATTTTGTATCGTAACGAGCAGCAGAATGAAGAGCACCGGCAAATATGTACCTTTCAATGTGGATTAAGACAAAGGTGCAATTTCAGTCTGTGTTTAGCATCATCGGCCAAAAGTGCTGCACATCTGATATACTAACCAAGGACTTCAATTCTGCAGCTGTAGTGGTGTTTCAAGTCCACCAGAGGGCATGGTGCTTACCTTATTGTGATCATCCTCTCCCCGTTCTTGTCCTTTTGTTTGTCTACGTCAATGTGGGCTCCTGTCACGTCCTGGATAGCTGTGATGTTGCAGCCGCCTCTGCCCATGATCCGTGACACCACAGAGGCGGGCACAGAGAGCTTCTTTGATCTACAAGAAGTGGAAAAAAAAAAAAACACGTGACACAGGTGGACACGGACTATCGGCCGTATATCTGGGCGCGGCCTGAACGGTTACCACGAGGTTACATGGAGATAGAGAGCCACTGACCTCCTGACCACCTCCTTCCAGCCCTCCTCTCTCTTCTGGCCCCTTTTGGGGCTGGTGAGGCTGAGCTTATTGTTGGGCGAGGTGACCGGAAGAGCCATGGTCTTGAATGGAGAAGGCAGGGAGTTGGTGGTGGAGTCACTCACGTCTGGCGCTCTGTGACAGAAGGTGAAAAGCTCACGCGATTAGTTTACAGAGCCAGAGAAAGCAAACGGTCCTGATGCTGTGATGGGTTACGTACTTTTGCGTTGGTTTTGAGATGGAGACCGTGACCTTGTCTGCCTTGCCTTCGTTCTGAGGCGGAGGACAGTGTCTTTTCTCCGGGCCGGGTAAAAGAGCCTGGGACTGGGCCGATCCTGAGGGGGCTGAGGAGGAGGAGGAGGAGGAAGAGGAGGAGCAGGAGGCGGATGATGGGAGGTCAGGGAGGTAGTTGAGCTCCTGACTCTTGCCTCCACTGCTGCTGCTCTCGCTGGCACAGTCGGTGCTATCCAAGGGGTCAGAATCACTGTTGCCACCTGTCACTCCCCCACCCCCGCCCCTCGGCTCACCGTGGATCTTGTTCTTGTCAGCCTTATGCTGCGCTAGTGCAACCTAGTTGAAACGAGACAAAGCCAGAAGTAATCGCTGAGACCTTTGCTCATGTACAAACCGTCTGGACCTAATCAGCACGCAATAAAACACGCAAGAGCTCTCACGGATGTTTACCTGTGAATCCTGCAATATGATGGGTTCATTTGGCGATGAGTCCTTGGTCTTGTTCTTTTTGTTCTTGCGATTAGCGCTCGGCGTGGTGGCCACGCTCGCACGTTTCTTTCCAAAAGCTGTGGTGAAAGTGGTTGAAGTGGCAGATATACCAATGGTGGTGGTGGTAGTTGCACTGGGGGGTTCAATAGGAACCTCTGATTCTGTGGGGTGGACAGGTCAAGGTTAGGTAGGAAGATTCCCAACACTAAACCCAACAAAAGTTGAAAAAAAAAAGGGCATTTTCTTTAGTTGACGGTGCCTTCATCCGGCGCTGCTAACCGATGTCAAGAGGAACTAAGACTTGCAGGCGTAAAAGTGTAAAAGCAGCTGATGTAGTTATGCAAAATTGATTTGGGATTTAAAACACAACAAAAACAATGACCCTACCCTCAGCTGAATCCTCCTTCTGCTCCTGCATATCAGAGGATTCCTCCTTGGTTTTTTGCCCTTCCTCCTCTTCCTGCTTTCTCTTCTGCTCCTCCTTCTTCTTCTTGCGTTTCTCTTTACGCTTCTCTCTCTTGGCAGCGAGGGCCTGCTTTTTGCTCTCCTCCCGAGACTAAAACAACAAAGAAGCATTCGAATGCCATTTTCTTCACGAGTATATTAAGGAGGTGTTTTCCCGCCAAAGCGCTGGCATAAGGCTCGACATTACCTTCTCCAGGTCAAGTTCCTTCAGGAGTATGCTTGCATTCTTGTTAGCTTCAGCTGCCTGCTGGTCTTTGGCTTTGACAATGGTCTCCATGCACTGATGACACTTCTTCAACAGCTCCTGCAAGGAAGCGGAACGATAGCTGAACAGAAACTCCACGAAACGTTTTAAAAACCTTCAGAATGTCAACATATTTATTAGTCTGATGCCTGGAAGAGAATTAAAAGTCTACCTTGTCAGCAATGGTGGCAATGTATCTCATGCACTCAATATCTGAAGGGAATTGGTTGACCTCCTTCACAAGGTACTGTACCACTTTCACATGGCCCTACAGCGCCGGAGGAAATGGTTAGGAACCACGCGTGTAATTTACGATGCAAGATCAGAAAGGACTTTACATGTCAGGGTTATTCCGCACCTTGCGAAAAGCAGCCATGAGCGGGGTAATCTTGCGGTTGTCAGCTGCATCCACATCAGCACTGGCATGCACCAGGAGCTGGACCACATCAAAATGACCGCCGTTTGCTGCGAGCCAGAGAGGTGTGTTCCCTTTCTTGTTACGAACATCAATATGGGCACCCCTGGACATAATTGGAAGATAAGTGTCACGCAAGGGCATGTCATTTATGCAAATGGTGGTGAAATATGTTTGTCAACAATATTCAGATGTTTTGGCGATTATGAACACCTTCAAAGAACCAAATATTCCCTTTAAAGAAGAAAAGAAGTACCTACCGATTGATAAGAAGCTCGCAGAATTTGTAGTGGCCCTTGTCAGCAGCGATGGTGAGTGCCGTGTCTCGGGATGAAGGAACAGGAGGAGCGTTGACATCGGCCCCTTTATCCAGCAGCACCCGACCCACCTCTGCGTAGCCTCCAGACGCCGCCTCCATCAGCGGAGTAAGACCAGTCTGCACCAAGTGACATCCAGTAAGCAATACAGCTGATATACAATGCACCGATAACATATGACCCAGATATACTGTCTTGACTTAAATTATTGATGATTAACAGTGATTAAAATGCAAAGATGCCGAGCCTTAATAATTCCACAGAATATAGCATTACAGGTCCAGAAACCCAGAAAAGATTTGAATATCTTCACCTTAGCGCGATGCTCCACGTTAGCCTTGCGGTCAAGCAGCAGACTTACGACCTCAGCCCGCCCCTGAAAGCAGGCGAGGGTCAAAGCGGTGTTTCTGTTGGTCTCTATTTGGGCATTGATGTCGGAGCCCATGTCAAGCAACAGCTTCACCGCCGGTACGTGTCCGTTCATTGCAGCCAGCATCAAGGGAGAGATTCCGAGTTTGCTGCCAGTCCTGGACAAGAGAGTAGATCAATATTAACGGTCAAAAACTAACTTGACAAAGATTAGTCCTTTAAACAAATTATCATACCATTAAAGGTTAATAGATTATGTTTTGGATACCCTATTAGAGGTGCAATATCGTTGCGATATATCATTTCATTTGCTCCGGCCCGTGATAATCTGGTGCCTTTTTAATATAGTGCGGTGACTGCACAAATAATGTCCATGTGTGTTGCCATCTGTGTTTGTAACGATTAATGTGTGCGAGCCTAGAATGGCTCTCTCTTCAAATCAAAACCAGTCACGGGATGATTTTTTAAACACAACATGAGGCCATAGTGGAAAGAACTGATTTACCTGGAGTTGATCTCAGCTCCAGCATTGAGGAGAATCTTGATGATGTTGACATAACCCCCAGAGGCAGCAAGGCTAAGAGGTGTGTAATCTGAAACATTACGGTGTTCCTTGTTGGCTCCCCGCAACAGCAGTAATTCAACGACCTGAAAATAGTTTATGTACATGTTACATTAATGAAGATAGGATAGTGTTGACAAATATTTTCAGCATCATGAAAACTGAGATTCATATTGCCTTTACCTCTTGACGTCCCCCAGAGCAGGCCAAGGACAGAGGCGTGTCTTTGGTTCTCTCCGACTGGGCTTCAATGTCTCCTCCTTTGTCCAGGAGCACCTCTACAACGCCGACATGGCCAGCCGTGGCTGCCAGGATCAGAGGAGTAAAACCTGCAGGCAACAGAGGGAACAAGTAAATATAACGGCAAAAGAGATTTGCCCACCAAAACAAACAAGACCTCCGATCCAAAGTAATTCTGACCAATTCTCTTCCTGTGCCTCATTATTCAATACCTTTTTTGTCCCGGTGTTCAATGTTGGCTCCACGTGCGATGAGCACAGACACCAGCTCCTCATGGCCTCCTGCACACGCCAGCGTCAGCGCTGTGTCATGGTTACTCTCCGTCTGAAGAGATGCCATTTTTCCGCAGTTAGAACATTTTCCCTTAATCTGCCCTTACTTGCGATTACAGTCCAAAGTGATGTGTCTTTAAAATCTCGTGGGGGGGTGGGATAAAAATCTTACATGAGCGTCGATGTCAACAGAGGGGTACAGGGGTAGGACAGAGGGCGGTGAGGCGATGTTTGCAGACGTTTGTGTGGGCGGCTGGGACAAGGGAGTGGGTGAGGTTGATGTGTTCAGCATGGGCACGCGACTGCTCACAGCTGGAAGAGCAAGAAGCAAATTGGTTACACAAACATTCGGCTTCTGGTGTGAATTAATAGTAACTGCAAGTTGCATTTAACAAATTAACCCGGTTGAGAGGTCACATTTTTAGGCTATAAATAGACAAGATTGAATGAGCAAAAGGATGCTGACTTACCTGCCATGATGTCATCCAGCGTGTCTGTGAGCGTCTGTGCAGGTGTAGCTACCATCAGCCCGTCCGGGGCCTGCTGAGGTATCATTCCGGGGCCTAATCCAGCCAACTGCTGAGCCTGGCCCTGCTGAGCCTGGCCCAGCATCTGCTGCCCGACAAGCACCCTCTGCAGCTCAGGGCTGGTGCTACCCTGGTAGTCTGAGGGGTTGTAGTCGGGCAGGGGCTGAATCGGAACAAAGGCGGCCGAAAGAGGCGGAGGGGGCGGCTGAGGCTGGGCCTGCGGTGAAGGGGGCAGAGGAGGCTGCTGCGGCAGCTGTGGCCCATCCCTGTAAAGGATGGTGCCCACCTGAGGAAGCTTGGTATAATCATCGTCTTCTCCATCCGCCTCTTCCTCAGATGCCTCATCATCATCATCCTCCTCCTCGTCATCATCATCCTCCTCTTCCTGCGAGAGGCACAAAATATAATTTATGTATCGGGGGTCTGCAACAACAACAACAACAAAAGACTAAAGGGGGCTTCACCTCTTCCCCCTCTTCTCCCGGTAGCTCCACTTGCTCTCCATCTTTGTTGGCTTCTTCATCTGTGTCAGAGCTCGTGTGGCCTTGGGCACCTGATGTGATGGGGAGAGGCCCCGGAGGCGATGATGTATTCCCAGGCCCCGGGCCTGGGCCCTGGCTCTGTCCAGGCTCCTGCTCCTCCTTTAAGCCCTTCGCCTCCATGTACTCTTTGGTGAATTGTTGCTGTGTTTTCAGCTGCAGCTGGCGTTCCACCTTCTGCAACTCCTTCAAGATTTTCTTCTTCTTCTGCACCTAAGTTAGCAACAATCACATATTTGAATAACGTCACTGCTGCTATACAAGACACATAGACAAGAACATTTATGTGACAAATTTCACAAGTATCAATGGGAGTTCAAATATGAAGGATAGAGGAGTGGAAAAAATTACCTGCTCTTCACGGCTCTTTTTCAGCTCCTCTATCTTGTCTTTGGTGAGTGGCTCCCCCTGTATGAGCTCAAGCGACTGAAGCTGAGCTTTTTCAATGGCGCTGATTCTCTGACCGAGCTCGTTCAACTTTCCCTCCGTCTCTTCCACAATGCACTCTAGAGGCTGGCACAAGTGGAACGGCGGCAGTGGCTCGGCTTCAGGGCCCCGACCCACCGAGGCGGGGACGCCAGGCTGAAGGGCTGCCTGTCTTTGTTTGGACACACCTGAATTTGCACCCATAAAATAAGTGTCAATTTTGGAATCGCATGACAAACTGTGTCAGAGGAGTCTGTCTCTCGTACGATGTCTGAAAGCGTCATCCTAATCCGACGACGCCAATTACCTTTGCTTGAGACGGGTGGGGGTGTTGCGATGTTTGATGGGGTTCGGTCAGGCTCCTGAGGGGGCACCACCATGGCAAGGGCTTGGAATGGGACACGAGGAACCTGTGACGATGGAAAAAAAAAGAGGTGGTTTTAAATCACTTGTCCCTTTAACGTCAAAACAATGTGCAGAATTTATCCGTGCACTACTTACCTGAGAGGCATCTTGCGAAGGGGGAGTGAGCTGGGAGAGATCAGGGGCTGGGACAGACAGGATGTTGTTGGGGTAGTCCAACAGGTAGGACACCACGTTAGTGTGGCCACCCTTAGCAGCTTCTATCAACATGGTTGAGCCATCCTACACAAAGGAAACGTGTGATTTTAGTAATGTACATCTGTAGCTCAGACACAAGAGTGATCTTATTTTTTTTTTCTTCCACGACTCTTCAAGTCCTCTTGCCATGACAAGAAGTATTCATAAATGTGTGTGGTAATTAGCCTCACTTTGAGTCTGTGCGTAGGATCTGCTCCATGTGCGAGCAGCAACTCCACAACAGCCAGATGTCCACCAGCACACGCCAGAGACACCACTGTGTGGTCATTATTGGCTGTAGCTCTGTTCACATTAGCCCCTGCAGGCAAGAGGAGGAAACATAAAGGACATCTGCTTACAATGGAAAAATTTCATCCTTAATTTATAAAAACTGAAACTGGGTATTTTTATATTTGTCGTCAGAATAACATTACAAATAGTTACTTATAGTCGAAAGTTTACCTGAGAGGACAATCCCAAAAGGAAGTAAAAAAGTGACTGCAAATTTTTCATCTTTACCTTTTACGTAATTGATAGTTTTGTGTAAACCTGTAGGCTCTGAATTATGAAGCATCAGTGAAGTAAAATACTGTATATTCCCATTGAAGTCTTTTTCATCTTATAAAAAAGGACACTGAACATACTGAGACTCAAAGAAAAATCAATGGAATTTGACATGCCAGCTACTCAAGACAGAAAAACAATCAAAAACAAGTGTTATCCAGTTTTATCAAATAGCACATCCATTTTCAATTTGTATTTAGGAAAAAGTCCTATTTAGATTATATAATGGTAACACTGAATGGAATAATCACCTTCAAAAGTACTTTTCTCTTAAGTAACTTTCATCATTATCCCCCCCCCTCTAAACAAACCCAAATAAAGCTTTGGTGGATTTTGAATCCGTTTCATGCAAGAATTCATTTAAACATAAAATAACTTATCAATTGTAAATATTTTACATAGTCTTTGTATTTATATCCTTATTTCCATGTTTTTTATTATTATTATTTGCACTTTTCTACCCTGTAATGCTGCTTTGACCATCAAATTTCCCTGTCATGGCATCAATGAAGTCTATATCTTGATAAAAAAAAAACAAAAAAAACAAACAACAAACCTTTGCTGATGAGGAACTGCACTGTGCAGAGATGCCCAGCTCTCGCTGCCTTCATTAAGGGCGTCCGCCCACCTTCAGACTCATGTTCCTGGAAGGCAGATGTGTTTAACGTAATTAACTTCAAAACATTGTTTCTTTCTATACTAGACACACACGCACATACAAACAATGTTAATATTTAAATTTATTAAGGGATTAGAAGCCCAATAATTCAATAAAGGAACTTTCTGGAGTGAAAAGCATACCAAGTTAGCACAAGCCTGCAGCAGCACATCCGCCACATCAGTGTGTCCATTCTCACAGGCATACGTCAACGCTGTATCACCTGTCGCTGTGGTTGCATGAACGTTTGCCCCTAAAGGAAAGTCAAATCATCAGCAAAGCACTTTAACATCATCCTAGCTAAACAGATAAATGCTGCCAAATCTCCTTCACGTTCTACTGCTGGCTTCTACTCACCTGCAGCCAGCAAGTATTTAACCAACTCCAGGTGGCCTTCCTGTGCCGCCTCCATGAGCGGAGTGGAGCAGCCCAACTCAATATCTGCGCCTGCCTTGATGAGAAAGTCCGCCACTTCCAGAAAGCCACCACAGCATGCTAAAGTTAGAGCTGTTTCCTGGGTCTCCTCTGTCTGGGCATTGATGTTAGCACCTGCACAACAGCCAAACAGCAATCTCCAATGAGGACACTGAATGAATGGTTTGTGGCAGTCATTTGCTGCAGCATGGAATGGATAACATCAGTATACAGGATACACAATAATCATTTTAGGAAACTGCATGTGTTCTATTAAAAAAGTAAAAAATAAATAAATAGATAAATAAATAATTTCAAAGAAGCATGTCTATGATTTTTTGTGGTGGTGGTGGGGTGATCATAGATTTACTATTGAGACAGAATGTTTAAACATGGCTCGTTTGCTTTTAACCTCTCTGCCAAATCGGAGTCATTGAGAGAGTCTAGATATACAAGTCCTGAAAAACGTGTAAAAATCGAGCAGGTTTCTCTGCTCCCAGACACTCGGGGCTGCAGCTGTCAAAACAAGGTTGAAGCTCAAGTGACACCTGTCAACAAATATCACTGCCACAAATAGGAAAATGGATGCTAGATATACCAAGTGTGAATTTATACTCACAGGCATCCAAGCCACTAAGTCCACAATGCAGTTCAGAGCCTGAGGAGACAGACCTCGCTGAGGCCTGTTTGTTTTCTGGCTATAGCAGAATGGTAGCTTATACTATTCATGAATGTGAGCAGTATATTGTACTGACCGCCCTCCGTAAAGGTTAGTGCTAAGAAAATTAGGCATTTGGGGCTGTGTGCTTTGTTTACAAGTGCTAAACATTATCTTAATTTTTTTAGGTGATCTAGTTTGTTTAGACAACCTTGCAATATTGCTCATTATGATAACTGAAGCTGTTTGCAACCATTAGTCCCACTATGAGCCACACTGTATATGAAGAGGCTTAACTCTGAGAGGGGAAAAGAAAAAAAAAAAAAAAAATCAATTATACGAATTTCCAACAAGCAGTGAAATATCTAACATGATTATCACATCATTTCAACAGGCTCAGAACGAATACAAAGAGGTCCCCAAAGAGCCCTGCAGCATGACTCTTCATCTGGGCCTTCACTTTGGGTGCCTGAACAACAGACACATTAAGGTACAATAAACTTTGAGTGGAAAACACAATTGAGTAAATAAAATATATCTAACCAAGTTAGGATTATGTAGAAATGAATCTGGAGTAAAAGACGGATGGGTAAACTACGTTATCTCGAGGCTTAATGAGCACCAAATCGAACTTGTTTTGAACACAGGCAAACAAATATATGGCACTAATTATAAACAGCTTGTATTCACGTGGAGCTTGTTTGTGCAAAGGACAATTTACCTTCTTAAATATGACACCATAATTTCTTTTTAATAAAAGCAGTCTGCATTTCTTTATAATGCCCTAACTCTGCCTTTCTTACCCTTCTTGGTTTCAGCCCGTACGAATCCTGCCTAGTTTATTCATGTCATTGCTATTGTCACTATTTATATAGTCGTTTCATTCTGGTTGTGTATTTTATACCCTTACTTGTTACTTTATGTTGTCCATTACTATCCCTGATGTTGTTGCTGCTGTCTATTTATTCGTGGATGTCTTGCTATCTTCTGTCTCTATTTATATTTATTTCATATTTATTTTACTTTCTTATTTTTTGACAATATAACTGTTATGCTGCTGCGGCAAAGGAATTTCCCCAGTGGGGATCAATAAAGTTTATCTTATCAACCTTTATTACCCTGAAAATCAAGTTCTTGTAAAAACACCATGTTCAACAAAACAAAGCTTTACATACATAAGATGGTGAAAAAGTAAATATATTTAAGGACAGACAGTTATGAGTACATACAAAGGCAGTAAGAATCTCGATGTGCTGTATGCGTTGTAGAGAGCACTAACACAGCCAACTGGTATAATCTATCATCTTGGACACGGTCACAATAACAAATAGCAAAATTTATTTATCCCTTTATACTTTGATTAAAGATGATTTTGTAAACCCAGCGGTCAACTGATTAATCACAAAATAAATGTTCATCCTCAAAATGTGTTTTAAATTCAATAGTTAAAAAAAACTGCTGTAGATTTCCTGTTCCTTCCAGTCAAAATGGTGAGGTCCACTGTGTATCCTTTTAGTCATTCTGAAAGACAAAAAAAATTAAAGTAAAAGGAGACCAAAAAATGTTTTTATGAAATGTATTTAATGATGAATTGACTGAAGGTAAAAAAAAAAAAAAAAAAGTGTCCATTGGTGGTGCATGCATGATAAAACTTACTATTGAAAAATTGGTAAGGATCAGCTATTGCAGTTGATCAGAATAACTAAACGAGAACTAAATTAAGGAAGAATGAGTGTCAGGTGTCAAATCCACCGGCAATTTTGTCAAATAACTAACATTTTTGTTACTTGTTACTTCCGTGCCATTTAAAAAGCACAAGGAAATCAAATTAATATTAACCAAATGAAAGTTCTTCTGTCATGGAGCTAATAAAAGAAACCTCTTTAGGAAGTTCTGTAATCTTACAACAGAGACTTAAATGTTGCAGAGGACACTAAAGAAACTTGCCATAAAAGCATTCTAACTTAGCAAAATATTAAACATTTGTATTGTGATTAATATTGTATTCCTCCTGCCAAAGCCAGCAGTTCCTTTTTTCTCTTCAGGCCTCTACACCTGTGAAATTCCACATCTTGTGCAACATGGTGTGAGACAAGGAATATGCATGAACACAGTAAACAACTCGTGTTTAACAAGGTGAACGATTTACAGTTTGGGCACTCAGAGCTCAGTCCTACCTGGAGGATGAGCGGATTGGGAAATATCTTATGTTTCTTCTGGTTTTGACAAGAACATGTCATTGATAAAAACAGTATTACAGTAGACATATTTCTGTCCATTCTAAAACGATTGCGGGTTTAAACACCTGACAAACTGAGAGATATGACATCCGATTATATTAATATCAGATGCAATACATGAAGTGCCTTTTTCAATTCAAAATGAGCTATTTCTAACCCACTATAATAATTCAAATATCATACTGTGTTCACAGTAAACACGTCTGTCTGTGTCCATGAAGGCTAAGCCTAATCTGATGAGTAACATTACATTTGTCTAATAAGGCCAAAAAACGTTTCTTTTCTGACTCAATTTGATAAGAAAATTACGTTGTTAAAAAAATATAGTGTTACATTCCCATACGTCGTCTGAGCAGATCAGTACGCTCAGCTGAGATAGTAAAAATTTACACACACCAACACAAAAATTGTGTCAATGCCCATAAAGGAAATCCCAGTAGGTCACACCTGCTTGCAATTTCACTGAGGAGCGTCGGCGGCAGTAGATTTGATTGGAATTGCATGCATGGAGGACACATTATGGATGCTAAGTAACTTCAGCTGTTTGAGGCTAGGTATATTATTATCAGAGCAAGGTAAATTATTAGCTAAGCTAAAGATACCGATAGACCACTAGCCTAACTTATGAACTGTAACTTAATTGAGCTACACACTATGATTTAAAGAAGGGGAAAAAGAAAGCTACTTACCGTTATGCGAAGAAGGTAATGCTAACATTACCGCTGATGGTTTCTGGAAATTTGTTGCCCGTGCAAATGAAAGCCGGTGAGGAAGGTCACTGTTTTGGTGGTTCTCACCATTTTCCTCGGATGAAAGTTAAAATCTATCCCATGTAAAATGAAAACTGCATGATTGGGCGTTCTTTGGGAACGGACGGTCTCCAACGAAGTGATGCTTCACAAAATTAGTCAACCTCTTCATTGTCTCGTTTTTTTTAGAAATGTATGTAGCAAATGTATATTACAAAGCTATTATTCAGTTTCGCTGACTCAGGAGAGAGGCATTTTCAGGGTGAAGCAGTTGCTAGAATGTACACTACATTTTAGCTGGTTGTCATCAGCATAACAATGTTGGTAACTCGGATCCGGATATAACCTTGGTTTACAGTAAAGGTCAACGTGGCCTTTAAATGATATCAAGCCACTTATTAGTCACACCCAAATAATAATTGCTCAGCTTGACCTGCTGATAAGCATTTAGTTCCCTCAAATTCCACAATGTGTTTTTTGAAGTCTATCATATAGCGTATTAAAAAATCATGTTTTGACACGCTAGGCTTCACTAAAGTTACACTATTAAAATATATCCAACTGGTCTTATCGTCTGTCTCTCTTCTCATGCCAGAAGACAACCAGGTGTGTATTCTGCTTGCTATGCAGGATAAGGCTAAGGTTGGATACACAGTATACACAAATTTTTTTAAAGACTACATGATTTTTCAAACCAACTGAAGCCAACTTAACAGATCAAACTCTCATGAAGGCAACTATTTCTATGAAAGCAACAGTTTAGAGGGTGAACAAACGTGAACCAAAAAATGGCTCCCTGTTACTGTTGCTTGCGCTGCTATCTGCTCTTCCTCCATTAGATAGCTTCATCAGACACCTCCCTCCTTTGCTGTTTGCCATTGCTTTGATATTCCTGCTAAATCACATCATCAGCGTCTTCTGTTGCTATTTCCTGTGTCCCACCTACTCTTTCTCATTGGCTATTGTGTACCGCATGTGTCATATGTTTGCAGTTGGCGCGTCTTCGCACACACTATGCGATTGTGGTCTGGCATTGGCTCTAAAATTCAAACATGCTAGACTGGCTGTGACTGATGTTGGGTTGGGTCGGATCTGTTCCCCTCGCAAACTTGCCAAATCTGGGACTGTTCCCCTCACAAACTGACAAAATCTGTTACCAAGTGGCCACACTGACTTGTGCGGACTGCCTGACTGTGAATAGTGTGAAAAAGGCGGCAAAAAAACTTAGATTATCAGTCCCCCCAGCCTTAGATACATTCAACCCTATCTATAGACATCATGTATTTGAGAAGCAACATTTGGGGAGGCCACACCTTGCTGACGTGCGCTCTAATTATTAAAATTAAGTACCGGGCAGGTCAAACTTGTTCCCTGTTGGGAGATCATGTTATACAGTAGGGAAAAATTAGCATCATCTAAAAGAAGACAAACAACAACAAAAAAAAAAAAACAACGGATGTGGAATAAATTGTGATTTTGTCTAAGAATTACCAAACATTTGACTAGTTGGCCCATTAAAGAGGGCTTTGTCCAGGTGTGTCAATGATAGTTACATGCAGGAGAGTCCGGTGGTTAAATGTGCAACATTTTTGCATCTTGGCCTTTCAGATTCAAACTGGAAAATCCATTAAAATCGTAAAGGAGCCCTTTTCCCCCCAGAAGATTGAGAGTCCTATGCAGTTGGTAGGGATACAAAAATGTGCAATATGATTTTAGGACATTCTGTTATTCTCTTTTCAAGGAAGAAGGTATTTGATAACATAAAAAAAAGTTTGACTTTTCTTCAAACAAAAGAAGGTTTCTACATTGATTTTACTCTTGATTAGAAAAATGTAAAAATTAAGGGCTCTAACAAAATAATACAGCTGGACTGGATCTTCTTAAAAGCAAACAGGTGCAAAAAATATTGAAAGACTGAATATTGGTTATTTAGAGCGCATTTCACCTTTCATTTAATAGCCAACCAATAAGCTTAAAAAAGTTAAAACTGCATTAGTTATATTTTGTGACAATTGATTTCAGTGAACACAGCTGCAGCCAACATTGCACTCTCTAGCCAGCTTCAGCTGTTGAGCTATATGGTGTTGAATGTCTAATAAGTTAATCCTGAAAACATTTCATGGTTGTTCCTTTGACAAAAACTGCAGTTTCATAGCCCTCTTATTAGAACACTTGTTGCCATTTGCCAAGATAATCATGGTCGCTTACGTTTGCAGCCTAAGGACAAATGTCTGTGTTGCTATTAGCAAAAAATGTTTCCTGTGCTGTTTTTGTCAATAAATTAAACTGGAAAAGAACCCGTTTCCCTCGTAATAAATGGAGTGTTTGTGTGTGTGTGTGTGTGTGTGTGTGTGTGTGTGTGTGTGTGTGAGAGTGTGTGCACAGACAGCAGGAGACAAAAAAAACATTTAACAATACTACAGAGCCTTCTTGCTATCACCCCACCCCTCTCAAAAATGGTGCTTTTACACCTTCAGTTCTTAGATCTTGTAATTATAAATCAAATAATACTGGCTGTTGCCAATGCTACACAAGTAAGATTCTGAGCTGTGGAGCCATTTGCAAACGTCAATCTGAGCTAATGAGATTTTTTATATTTGTCATCATGACAAGCGTTGTTTCAGGTGACTTGCCTTAAGCGGAACAAGTTTGATAAACATAACCTGCTAAACTGAATACTGACTAACAAATAATTGTGAAAATGTGAGTATTCACTGGATAATAGAGTCATCGTCTCTCAAAAGTAGAAATAGTAAGAACCTTTTAGCACAAAAATAAAAATTATATGTATTCAACAGAAATAGATTAAAATTTGGATCTTAAATCCAGTTACCATTTTACAGATTAAGGAAAATGTTTCCTTACCTTGAGCAAGCAGCAGGGCTACCATCTCTTCATGGCCTTCCCTCGCTGCCTCCATCAACGGGGTGTATCCCTCATCATTAACCTGGGCACAAACACAGAGTCAGCAGGGAGGAAAATATTATCTTTAACATGGGATACTCCTTTCTGTCATCTGTGTAGAGACACTGGTGACCTTTTCCTCTAAATGAACTTCTAGAAAGTGATACAAGACACTGTCACTTGTCTCCGTAACATCAAAAAGATGTGATTTCAGGAAGAACCAAAAATAGTCATGCTTTGAATTCTGGCCAAAATTCAAACATAAAGCGGAGAGACTTCAGTGTCAAACAAACGCTTGTTTTTCCCCATTATAATCATACTCATTGCTCAAAGGTACCATTATGTAATGGGCAGTAGTGAAGTAAAGAACTTTTGTTCTCGCAATGCAAGAAAGTCCCCCAAAAGCAATTCAGGTAAGCTGTGAGTGTGGTGGAGGTGAAACGTGATCAAGAGAGTGTGTGTGTGTGTGTGTGTGTGTGTGTGTGTGTTTTGGGGAAAATAGCAGTAAAAGGATTGCATTGTGGGAAAATTTAGGCTATCTGAATTATGCAGATGTAGCTGCAATTTTTTGAGAAGAGGACCTGACATCTTTATCACACTTTTACATTAACAGCTTTTCAGACAAGAAATATAAGTGAACAATAAAACAAAGAATCAAGTCATGGTAATCATCAACAAGCATTTCCCCAAACAAAGGTTAGTTACCGCAGCAGATCTTCCTGTTCATTCTCATTCTACTACTGCTTGTCTGGAGTCAGGCTACAGTGGCAGAGGACTGAGGAGATCATCCCAGGCGTCCCAGTGCCCGGTAACAGGCTACAGCTTTTCCTGGGAGACTGCCAGGCATTCTCAGGCTAAACAGGAGACATACTTCCGCCAATATGTTCTGTATAAACACAGGGCCACCTGCCAGGAGGACCTGCCTGGAATACCTCTTAAGAAAGATATCCAGGAGGCATCCTCATCATCAGGTGCCCGAACCACATCCCCTTACTCCTTCCAATGCAAAGGAACAGCAGCTGTACTTCGGTGTCTCCTCAAGATGTCTGTGCTTCCCATCCCATTTCTGAGGCCAGGTCTTTCTTTATCACACAAGACCAACGCGGTGACAGCAACACCGCACCCATCTGCCTTTCCACTTTATGTTTAGTCCTATCCTCACGAGTAAACAAGACCCCAAGTTACCTGAATTAGTTCGCTTGAGATACTAATTCTGTCCCCAACTGGAAGGGGCAATGCTCTGGTTCCCAGGATAGAATCGGAGCCTGAAAATAGAGGCGCAGACCTCTATCCCCACAGCTTCACACTTCACAAACCACCCCATGGGAAATGCGCATTACCATGAGATTTGATGGTTTGTAACTACACCGTACTGCACGAAGCATCCCCCACAAAAACACCCAGTGGAACTTGGTTGTCTTCCTTCAGCAGCTCGACAAAGCACAAATGAACAGAAAGGGCAAACTCTCACAAATCCTCCACGATTCCTGTGAGAATGAGAAGAGCTGGTCTGCCGTTCCAAGGCGGAGGCACAATAGCCACTGTTCCTACTGTTGAGATATTTTCACAAATGTTATGGTTGTGGTAACCTCTGATAGTAAGTGACAGTGCTGGCTGTGTATTGGATGGAATGACAGGATGTGTGGCTGAAATGATTCAGTCATGAGATGTTAAGTATAAGGAAAAATAGGGACTTTACATTGAACTTGAGCTGGTGGATAAATTAAGAAATTAATTCATTTTTTCAAATCTATTTTTTAAATGGCTTCCATGGATCAAGGTAACACCCTTTCCCCACAAAGAGGGTCAGATGCATCAACATAGCACCAAGACAATGATAGTCCCAAAATACTGCAGAAGAGAGCAGGTTACATGGGTAGCATCTTTTTGCCATGGTATGCCGTAAAGCCGGAGGGTTTCCATCCAGATCTGTGGGCATTTCACAACCGCAAAGATATTGCATCGAGAATCAAAATGCCATCTGTCATTCAAATATGACTATGAACCCTACATACAAATTATCAAGACACAAGAATTATCGTAAGACTATGTGAGTATTCCAGTAGTGTTTCCTGGCTTCATCCAACTGTTTAACGTTACACCGAATATGATAGTAGGCTCCATGCCACGTTCAGTCGCAAAAAAATACATAAAACCTCCTCCCAGATAGCAACTAGAACTGCATAACCTGAAACATCACATTTTTATCCAAATACTCTGATGGAATTTTTCAGCAGAAAACTGGACTACTAAAATAATTGGTAACTGCTGTCCTACTCTGTGTACTGGTGTGAACACATAAACCGCCTCTGCACTGTGTGATCCTTTTAGACTATTTAATAAAATGAAACTCTTGCATCTCTTCCGGAGTTTAAAAAAAAAAAGTGAAATTAAAAATATTTTGAAATATAGTGGTCTAACCTTGCTCCTGTTTCTGGAAAGAAGGCAGAGATTTGCAGATACGACCAATGTCATGGAACACTTTAATACCTCTTAGATAATACTGCTACATAAAACAAAAAGTATTAAATTCAAAACACTGACAATTTCTGAGCTTTGTGTTTTTTGGAAAACTAACAAAAAAAAAAAAAACAAATGGCTTGAAAAGTCTTACATAAGTAAGCAGCATAGTTTAAAAATGTGTAAAGGACTGGTGTCTCATAGAATATTAGGACAAAAAAAAAAATCATTGCTCCTTTCGGAGCTGACCATTTCAACTCAAATTGTGGAGCTGAGTCCGAAAAAGGAGCGTTTTAGAAGAATTTAGCAGCGACAATATCACAGACACCAGGAAAACACAACGGGAATTGCATCGTTATCTTATTTCCACAGATTTATGATGGTGTTTAAGCAAATCTCTTTACATACCTCTTCCAAGTTGGCTCCTCTTTCTATTAGCAAGGCTGCCAGCTCCACATGTCCTCCACAGGCTGCGAGGGTGAGGGGCGATTCAAAGGAATCGGCTGGCATGTTAACCTGCGCGCCGCTGTCCAATAGTAGACGTGCCACCTCCACATGGCCATCCTGGGACAGCGAGACACACAAAGAATGTAGAGATAAGCACCTGAATAAATAAATTAGGATTTTTCCTTTACGCTAATGTTAAGTCCCATTCCATGTGATGAGCTTTTAACTCCTCCTTGTTTGTGTTGCATAAACAATTCTTTTAACTACCCTTCGGAGGCTTTAAATTTTAGCTTCCCCATTTTGTCTTTTGGCATCAGTTGTTGGGGTAAATGTTTGACAGTGATCAGGTTTGAACTACATTCCACAAAAGGAAGCTCATAAGACAGTGTATATTATAAAACCAAAAAGACTGGGTCAAAGAAGAGACGTGGGTCAGATGCTCACCATGCAGGCCTCCATAAGTGCAGTATGCATCTCATCAGTCTTATGTTCCTGGTCTGCACCAGCCTCCAACAGAAAACGCACCATATCCAAGTGGCCTAAAAAGGGAAAACAAAAATGAGGTTTCTAAAACTTATATCACAGCTGACAGAATATTATGTCCCAGTTTGTTGGGGGTGTAAACCCTCAGTGCTATTACAAAGTGGACACACTTGATAAAGTTCTCACCTTTGTAACAGGCAAGTGTGAGAGCACTTTCTTTAAACTCATTGGAGTGTGTGTTGATGCCCGCGCCATACTCCAAGAGCACTCTGGCCACCTCTACATGGCCAGCACTGGCCGCCTCCATAAGAGGTGTGTGTCCATTTTCATTATGGTCCTCAATGTTAGCACCTTCTTTGAGAAGCACCTTCACCACGTCCACGAAGCCCCCGGCGCATGCGTACGTCAGAGCTGTATTGCCTTGAGTTAAAAATACAGGTGATTGAGTCAAATGAGCCGGAGTCAGAACCGTAGACAATTTAATCGTCAGATCTGTTGAGAAATCAAATGAAAGTGTCACCTGTGGAGGACTGTGCATTTACATCCGCTCCATGCACCAGCAGCAGTTTGACAATGTCCACATAACCTCCGCTGGCAGCAGCCATAAGTGGTGTTATATCCCCTTTTATGCCCCGATCCTCCACATTGGCATGCATGGCCAACAATACCTGAATGGGTGGACAGATTACGCTTTGAAGTTTAAACCGTGAACGCAGGATAACAAAATGTCCCAAAACAATTGACGTAATATTTATTATTGCAACTGTATTTCCAAATTAAAATGTGGTTTCATCAGAGAACTGATACCGGACATTTAATATAAAATCACAGTAATGTAAAATCACAAACCTGTGCGAGTTCATAGTAGCCAGCTGAGCATGCAAGGCATAGTAGGCTCTCTCCTTCTTCTGTGTGTTCGTTGACACTCCGTCCTTCATCCAGCAATTTGCGTACAGCATTGACATCCCCATCTGAGCATGCTTCTGCTAAACTACGGCTGAAAATAACCAGACTGCTACAATTACTGCCACTGTGACAGGTGAGCACACATACGCCTTACAATTATGTTATTACCCAAAAGGAGCACATGCAGTCACATTATTAAAAGGAAAAATAACATTTTTTTTCCACCAGTAATGCAAATCCAGCATCCATGAACTGATTCCTTCCTTTTTCCTGCGCCTGGGATCTTTTAAGACATTTATCTTACGGCCATATACGCGGCACACTCTGCTTCATCTCAACAATTCAAAATGCTTTTTTATGAGTGTGCTTTTGCAAAACTTGTGTGTATAGAAATAATATGCGTGATTGAACAACAGAGGGTTTTAGGTAGCATTGTGTCACTTGTTGAAGCTTTCTAGTTGGCGCTGCTTTCTGAGACAAATAGCTTTTCCACAGATAAGTTCCTTGACTGACCAAGCGTATGCATTTATCCAGGGCAACAGAAACATCTGTTGCATTCTCAAAAAGTCAACCCAACTCTGAAATACTGCAATATGCAGTTTAATCTATTTTTAATTCCCAATATAGTGCCCACCTTTTCCAAGTTTTGGGTTGTGATGGTAAACTAATCAAGGGCCTGTATTATAAAGCAGGATTGGTCACTCAGAATGAGATACGTTTAGAGATTTTAGTCAATTTTTCAGCGCATGATTGAGTACACAGGCAAGAATATGAAAACACTGCCAATCGATCGATCGATCGGCTCTTCTGGAAGATCAAATCCCACTGATGTTTATGCATTATCTGCAGCTCCCAAATCTCTTAGCTTTCTTTTTCCCCCTTGTTAGTGAAAGTAAACCATTTTGTCATTCAACATGAATTTATCTGGCAATGCAATTAAATACGGACTAAATAATGCAATTACATTTCCGGTTGGTGTTGAACTTTGAACGGAGTGAAGTTTGCATTTAAAAGATATAATTTGTTAAATATTTTTCCCCCCATCAAAAATGCTTTGATTGCTTTATAACAGTTAAATGGAAGTGATTCTAAAATGATTTTTAGTCCTTCATTTCTGTCAGTTGACTCACAACAGGAGGAGGTTTTTTTGACCCTCCTTCCCTGCAAAGTATTAGTGTTTGCTCTTGAGAAATCATGTAAATCTTGAGATATATAAATTATGGCGGCAGTTTTACTTTTCGGTGAAAAACCACTATATAATGCGGGTTAAATGTTAACCACATGAATTATACCACAGATGCCGTTTCCAACCCCCCTTTAACCTTCTTGAAGAGATCCTGCACATGCAGAATTGGATTTTTAATACAGACACTGGTGCATGTGCATTTTAATCTAGTTGTAGATAAATTAAATCTACATCCACCAAAACTCAGGGCAAACTTTTTGTTTCACAACTGAAGCCATTTACAAACTAAGGGAAAGCTAAACCATTCCTAGCCAATGTATCTAACAACATTTCTGTTGAACCCCCTGAGATATTGATGTAAATGCAGGTTACATTTTCCCCAATTATTTCACCCCATTTTTAATAGTAGGATATGTCAGTGTTAGTATGGGCCAGATACATACTTGTCAGCTTGGCCGGCATTGAGTGTGTTTTCAGCTCTCATACGAGTCAGGGCCGCTGCAGCCTCATCCAGGGCACAACTCACAGATGACGTCAGTCGTCGTAGCACCTCAGGGTCTGCAAAAGCTTTACCATCGGCAGTGGACAGTTTACCGATGCCTGCCAAACACCAAAAGGGCAGAGGTGCATAGGGCAAGGCAAACCATATGGGAGCACAACCACACCAGACCAGATGAAGAAGCAAGTCCAGTCCAGGCAATCCAATCCAGGGTTAGTAACAGCATACACAAAGAGGAAAAAGAAAAAAAAAAAAAGAAATCACACACAGGTTACACACACAAGCATCGGTTAATATTGCTAAACATTTTGACTAACTCATATCTACACACCACCAATGTTTTTTTTTTTCAATTCCTTTACTTTTGCTGGTGGTTGGAAGAAATCTGAATTAAAAAAAAAAACTAAAACCAATGGGCAACTATGGAAATGACCTTGAAAAAAAGCAGTGTTGAAGACAGAACTTAAAGGAATAAGATGATTGTCTGGCAAAGTAATAAGGCTTTAGTTTCAAGGTGCTCATGTTAGAGGAAAAATAGCCTTGGTCTGTGTGAATTATAGATGGGTAACTGGCAGTGAATGTGACAGTGGTCAGTACAAGAAAAAAAAGCACAGCTGGGAGAAAAACAACAAGCCATATGAGAGAAGGATGGGCTTGTGTAAGAGCATTTGTCATGAAAGAGAAACATAAACCAAACGCAGAGAAGGAAGAGCAAGCACCGGAGAAAATTTTTTTTGCTAATGACCTACATTGATGGATCTTTTTTTCTGACAACAGACCACATTTCCCGTCAGTAAAATCATTCAACTGTTTGTACATGGTGTGGTAGCATACATTTTTTTGGCATGAGTACGACAGAAAACCGATTCGGCGAAGAAAAAAGTAGTTTTTTAGCCTTCACCTCAACATATCTATTAGCCATGGAGCAGTGAGTTCCAGTCCTCCTGTGTTTTTCACCACTGGGCCTGTGACTAAAGCTAAACTTAGCATGGCTCCCAAACAAAGATTTCGCAATGGTCCAGTAGGCGGAGGAGACAAGGTTGAGGAAGTTTAACATCAATAATTTACTAAATATCATCACCTCAAAGCATGATAACTTTGCATATGTTAAAATAGGATCAACATATATTTGGGATGACTGATTGTAAGTTCCTTAGAAAAAAAAACAGATCTAATGTAGGCTCTAGTGGAAATTTTGTTGTAGTATTTCACAGGGATAATTTATGAACCTGTTAAACGTGATGTTAAAGGATTAGAACAAAAATACCTGACCTATGAATAAGGAGTAATTACTCACTGCAAGCAAAATCAATACTTAAAATATTGAAATATTAAAGACTACACCTTGAAGAGCAGTTTTCTTTTGCCTCAACCAAACCTAGTTACTGGCCAGTCTGATTCACTAATGCAGATATATTGCAATTTTAGGCACATCGTCGCACATTGTAGAGGCCTGAGGAAATGAAATTTCATTATGAGTGAATCAAAATGTAACTCTTATTAGTCGGCTAATATGTACGACAGGGGAAAATTTACTAAGAGCTTTTTCAGCACCAAAGGTAGCTGTTATCGTATGTATATACACACACACATATATATATATGTGTGTGTATATAAATCTCAGTCAGTCTATTCTATAGGAGTGGGGGGGGGTCTAGAAAAGTAATGTATTGCCCCATTTCTGTCACTTCCTCAAGAAAGCCTTGCCTTCAGATTTCTGCATTTAAGTTTGAGATGCACCAATATCATTCTTGATACTTCACAACTGATGGCTCCTACAAGCTCTGAACAGGAGGGTTCATTACTGATGGAGCCTGCAAATACAGCTACTGGCACAGCATTTTTAATCAGGTCTAGTTAAAAGCTGGTGATTTTTGAATTTGTTTACTGTAAAAATTTGAAGGTCAGCCTTCAAATGGGAAAAATCTTTTGCCAACAATTTAAACCAGATCAAAATATTCTACGGTTCATATATAACAAAGAACACCCCATGAGGGGACACATAAAATGAACAGGGATCTACATAAATCTAATTAATGCTTCCTTTGAATTAGAAGTTATCCACTCAATTTCTAATTACTTAAATAACACATTGAAATTTTAAACTTCCAAAATACAACTGAAAACACGTCAAATGTCCAGGAATGCCAAATACAGCAGCAAATGGGGTATAAACTCACCATCTTGCAATTTCAAGAGGTAAAAATCATTATTTCAATACGAGGAGTGATGTGGAGGTTCAAAGTTACATTTAAAATAGCATTTGCAAGAATTCCCTAACTGCTAACAGTCATCTCCCTATAATAACATGACTTTCTGTCATGACATTCTGACATGATTTGCGGCAACTGCAATGAAAACAATGGTACATGGCAAGGAAAAATAACCGTTTAGTTTGAATGTTTTGAACGTCAATACTCCTAACCGATAGCAAATTGTTACCGAGACAGTATGGTTCAGGAAACCCTATCTTGACATCCAGGATTTTAAAAAAAAATGATAGTTTTAAAATTTAATCTAATTGTACAGGATAGTGAGATCCTTAATAGTGGAGCCACACGATTGGAGACACAAGTCTAAGAGATCATCTAAAGGATTCACTTTACATGGTACGCTCTAGAGTTGTTGTTAGAATCAACAAACCTGTTTACTCTACACAAAACACGTATGACTGAGGGCTGACAAATGTCTAAATGTTTCAGCATTTATTTAAAAGCTGAATTGTTTGATGATAGTTTTATGTTATTTTAACAGGCACGTGACTATCTGCACACAACTGTCAATACATTTCGGTGTCCTGAGTTCAATCTATGGATGACAGCTGTCGTTCTGAGCACATTCCCAATTTCAGCTTTGCCTCAAAAGACAACTAGACTACCTGCTGGCAACCAAGTGGCAAACCATGCTGACATGAGGACAAAGAACTGGAATTATGGAGAACACACCTTTAGTACGTTTTGTTATGCGCATTTTAGAAATGCACACGACACTATTTAAAACTATATAAATAGTGCAAAAAATAATCATGATAACACAAATAACTGACAGTTGGGTAGTTTCTTACAAGCGTAAGAAACTACGTCTCACACACTTTTAACATTTTCATTGTTTTGTTAAACCTTTTTTTTTATTTCGGGAAATTTACTATTGGAATTTCACAATTGTTTTTTGGAGGAATCAGTTGACTGGCAAGGAATTGTATAGAGAAAAAGAGGAAAAAATGCTCTTAAAAATGTGATGTTTTCGAAATATTTTTGTTTTACACATCCAATTGGCACTTCTGATTTCGTCACACACATTTTCTTCTCACACTGCACCTCAGCAGTATAGGATTTTTCATTAATTCCTATTCAAATTCATCACTATATCATGTATTAAATAGCGACTTACTGACAACCAAGATCTGAGATAAAAGCTTTCCTGACCCCCCCCCCCCCCCCGATTTTTATGAAGTAGTATATCAGATGTGAGAATCAGCATAGAGGATTAGGAGATAAAGCAATGAGGTGAAATGCAAGAACATACAAAACATTTATGTAAGATTAGTAGTGTTAGTAATGTGTTTTATACACAATTGCCCAATTGTAGTATACCAATAGCAGTTAAAAAAAAAAAAAAAAAAAATATAAACAAACAACAATATAGTTGACATATTCGATATGCAAGTACAAATCCCTTGCTAACAATGACTCCTTGAGGTCTTAGATTTGTAGACGTCACAAACATTTGACATTTTCTCTGGTCTGGAATTTTGCTATTTTCTGTTTCAATATTTACACATTGAAACTAAGCTATCTACCGGTTAAAAAAAACAGTTCCCTCACAAACAGAGAACTAAAAATATAAACTTTTTTTATTTTTTTTTACGTAATTTCAATATAGCAATAACAGACCATACACAGATAATGCAAAACACTACTCGTTATATTCTGACTAGACGGCTAAAAAGAAAGAAAAAGATAAGATTAGCAAGTATCCATACAACACCAGTTCTCTGCATGCTGTGGAGGCTCAAGCATGTTGCAGGGTTAATCTTCCTGGTAATGTTCATAAGCTCAATCAAGGCCAGGACAGCCAGCCCTTACGGATTACTACTCTACGTGGTCTTTCTCACGTCTAGATTACACCTTCTAATCATTTAATTTACCCAAATCACTTTCAAAGTATGTGCAGATACAACACTCGCAAGAACCATCAGGTGCTCTTTATAGCAATTTCAGCCTGAGGCGTGATACAAACAAAAAAACATTTGTTTGGATAGGAAAAGCAAAACTGTAGCAGGAAAGAACACCCTTACTAATTCGGAGTATATTTTAAAACATGAAAGCCAAGCGAAGGCTAATATTGTTTGGCCAGTGGGATACCGGTCAACAACAAATAAGCGAGTGTCAGGTCCTCCAAAGAGGAATTCTGCTCCGACGAAACAGCCATACCTGCAGCTTCCAATAGAGCTTCAAGTCGCGCCTGTGTCTCTGGATCAACAGTCCTCAGATCTACTCCATCTGTAGCGCTGGACAATAGCAATTCCGATGCGGTCTTCATGATAGGGTTGTCGAGGTCCTCCTGGTCCAAAATGAATGACTCAACCTGAAAGATACAGGGCAAAGGAATAATAATTAGCTTTTTATATAACAGCTTTGTAGTTCACATCAAAAGGTAGAGATTATAAGGAATATATTTGTGTAATTTTGTATTAGTGATATTTTCATAGAATGATTTTGATGCGTAAAACACACAAGCAAATCACTGTACACAGAATAACGTAAATATGCTATGGCTCAAACATGAACCTATAAAAAGACCAGGCTTTCTTCCCCTGTTTATTTACTATCTTTCATCAGAAGGAAGCCAAATTAAAAAGCACACAGTGATAGCAAGGTCTCAGATTGTGAAGAACTATGGCCAAAAATTACAACCCTTGCACACATGGAGATATTCAGCTGACAGTCAGCTGCCCAAGTGCAGCACCACAATCTCATACCTGAACCATGTCCCTGTATTATAGTCTAAAGTAAGAGAAGATATAAACTTCATCAAAACACCAATCAATATTTTGCTTACTTAGAAATGTAAAAGCTATTTCACTGCTATTTCTAAATATCTAACTCATGTCAATCTAGATACATGTGTTCAAGGCATCCCATTCTGTGAGTTTATTTCTTGTAATCCTAAATACAGGCCAGTGGGACCCCTGGATTTACACATTGCAACAACCTGAAAATGAAAACACGCTTTGAGTACAAGTTTAGTCCATGATTTACAGGTGATCTGCCCATTTTTTCACATGTAATAGCCCTTTGGATAGCAGACAGTTCTCAAATGTGGTCCAGTATCTTTCAATGTGAATGTACTGTAATATCATATCCTGTACTATCCTATTCAAAATACATGTTAATGCAGCAGGCCAACGGTCCACTTTCAAGTGACGCCATAGAAGTGTTCATAACTGCTGCAAGTGTTCTTAAATACATGTGAATCACTGAAGGAAAGCTTTTGAAGCAGACATAAGTACAATATGACAAATTTGCACTAATCAAACCATGAATACTTGGATCCATATTAAAAAAAAAAATAAAAGACAAAGGATCAATTCTCTGTACTACGAGGGCTGTGCTAATTATCGAGAGAAAAAAAACGACTATCACTTACCGTACTACCAAGGCAATACATACATAACCTACATATTATCTTCATTTACACGTTTCTATTCAAAAATTGAAGCATACAAGGCAGTAGTTAAATTTGTTAGCCCACCGTTGTAGTGATATTTTTTTTTTTTCCCAGAAACTCTATAACTGGGACTAAATTAAATTGGACTTGAAGTTCTAGTGTTCTTTTAGCCATTCACTTTATATTTAAAAAGACAGTATAGGTATAAAAGAGCTATTGTGGGTGGAACAAGACAGAATGAAATTCTACACGATCTATCATTGTTTGAATTATTTTTGAAATTCTTGTTAGCGAATCAAACCATGTAAAATGGACATGAAGAAACAGACTAATAATGCACATCGCAAAGTGTAAATGCTGTAAAAGAAAGAGTTAGTGATTGGTGATGTAAAGTAATTCAGCTATTCCATAGAACCACAGAGCACAACCACTCGTGGGTCATGTTGTTCTCCAATGGCTTTTATATTCAACAATGGACATCAGTCTTCACTATTATTGAACTACAGTTCCCAGAGTGTTGGTATCCAGAGAGCTGGAAAGGCCTAGAATGGCATCTGCTTAATCCTGGGGCTCACATTTTAGCTACTGCCCAGAGCAGTGGGTTCTCCACTGGAGTAAAGCATCACAACAAACACTCCTTTTCAGGCTTATAGACTAGCCTAGGTAAATAAAGAAACTTGATATGGAGGAAATTTATCAGCCATTTCATTGAATTAAACTGCCATGGATATGGTTGTCAAAATTAATTTTTCTTCCGCTGAGGTGGACCCTGTTTCGCTATTCTTACATTGGTTCTGGCTCACTATCTACTTGGGTAGATGTACCTTGGGAGTATTTGATACAAATTTCCCCTCTGGTTAGATACAAGTCAGGTAAAAAAAAAAAAAGAAGACAGAAACAGACAATATACATAGTGCGGCATCAACCAGTCAATCCACACCCATAAATCATTGATGATGGTGTTCCTGACAGAATATTACATTACCTTTAAGATGACAATAACCAAGTCCCCATGAAAATGTTTTTTAAACACAGATGTTTGATAAGTTTGTGTAACACAAATATTTACCACCTAGCAGTCTGGCACATTTAAATCATTTGCCTGCTGTTGTCATATGATATTGTAAATTGAATTATTTGGCAATAGCATGTCTGAGAAGCCTTGTATTTAGACCACATTCAGCATATCTTGGATATTTTTCGAAATAGTAAGACAATTGGATAATCTGTCTAAAAGCATTCACACACATAAAAAATAAATAAATAAAATCACCCTTCCAATAATTATTTTCACATTGCCATCTAAGGAAGGATTCGCATCTGTCCTATTGTTTTCGTGACGTGCTGGCAAATATTTGCAATAATCGAGTATTATATTACCAGGAGATGCTATAAAACCTGTCTGCGGCACACAGTGCAGAGATGTCACCACACCTGTCCCCTGTGTGTGTGTGTGTGTGTGAGAGAGAGAGACTGCCAGCACATGGAAAGTTGGAGCCATCTCAACTTGAACTCTAGCTGCTCTCAATAGTGTCAAGGTAAATCAAGTTGAAAGACCGGCAGCCGCTTTCTGGCTGACAGGGTCGAAAGGAGAAGAAAATTCAACGGATTGTTGTTTTTTCCCCACGTTTCCTCCTTTGGACAGCAATGCTCGTAAGCTAAGTGCCCTGCGAGGGAAAGAATAATGTATACACCGTAAAGTTAACCTCGGACAGATCGTTATTAATTTACATGATTTTGGGGGAAAAGTGACGTAACGGTATTTGAAACACAACGAGCGAAGAGCAGATAGTTTATCGGCCGTGTGAGTCCGTTGGTTTACAGGCATATTCCATTTGCTGCGGTTGGGGAGCTGCTGGAAGAGGCGCAAACTTGTGATGGGTGTTGCGAGACGACAGCACCAAACGAGGCCGTCGTCGCTTCCACCCGAACTAGGCCGTGAACACAGCCTGAGCTGCATAAATAAAACATTTCAGCCGGTTAGCGTGAACAACCCGCCGCGTTTCGCCAAACAATACCGATATCGACCACTTCGCAAACACTTTAAGTGCTAGAGGTCGTATTTTAACACCAGCTAGTTGGTTTTATATCATTCCAGCGGCCTGGAAAGGGGTGATTGCCAGCTGCGAGCTAACGTTAATTCGCTAGCTATTAGCCTGCTCGCGCAAGGAGAGGAATGTTGCCGAGCGCTCTGATACGGCTTAGCTAACTAGCTTAGCGTAGCTACCTCAGAAACCTCGTCTTCGTCGCTGCCGGATCCTGGACCCGATGAGAGGACGGCCGCGGCCGCTAGTTTGAAATCCAGTCGTTCTGCTGCCGGGCCGCCTGGTTCGCCGTACAAACGTACTTTCTTTCCACCTACACCGATTCCAATGCCCCCTAGTCCGACTCCTCCTGGTGTAGCTCCTACCCCCATCCCTGCCACTGGGGAGCGAGGAGTCACCGAGTCAATCTCGTCCTCGAAGCCGTCCGTCAGCATTGCCGTCCCGGCTACTGCATCCTGCATACTTATTTTCACGATACGTGTGTTAACGATCTAGTTGTTGACTTATACGTCCGCCCTGGATCTTTCTTTCGAGATTTTTGCGTTGCTTTACTTCAGGGAATCCAGAAACTCTCCCGAAGCGAGGGTTGAGGAGGTTCTCTTTCCCCCAGCCATTAACTTTCTGACAACCTAACCCGATACGCACTGTTTCTCAGAAAGACCGCCTCCTCTGGAAATTCCGGCGATTCTATTGGTCGAAATGGAAAAATACACGTTTCCGATTGGACAACGCTGCCGCTTTTCAAACCAAAGACCGCAACGTCATGTTAGGTTTACCAATATCACGAGGCTGTAGAACGTCAAGACATGACATGGTAGGCCAACTTAACTGGTAGCTAGCTTTACTAGTTCATGTAAAGTGGTAGGAATTTAAATCCACGGGGGGACTGCAGTCAGAGTGTTGTCAATTTTGTCTAGTAATTGAATGCGATATTCAATTTCGTTATCAATCATTTGATACGAATTCATATTTTCACTTGTCAATGATACAGAGCAAACATACAGAGAGGTTAAAAATACAAGTAAATTAAAGCCCTGTCTTAGCTCCAATTTAACTGGGAGTCTCTCTCTTTTGTTTCCTTCATAAGAACAAACACTCTCCGCCTCTAAGTGTAATGTTTATGCTTGAATGACAAATTATAATGAAATAGATATTGAATATAAGAACTTCATATTATAACTAGACATTGGTACAAACTTTGTACAAGGGATCTACAAATTTGAAATATTTTTTAAGCAATTTAAATATTTGAGATGCATTTTCAATACAAAAACTATCGTGTTTGGTCAAATGGATTAGCAGCATTTTTCCACAGCGTCAGACATGACCAAAATCCCGAGAACAAAGTTCCTTAAATGCTCAAACAATCCATTTCTCTGTTATTATTATTTTAAAATATTTATTATATTTCAAAATAGATCTACAAATGTTAAGTCTGTTATTGATCATCAATTTAATCATAGACCTTGGTGAGACATTACAAATGAAAAACAAAAATAGATTCTGTTTTTAAAATATTTCTCTTTGCTCTCAGAAAATAGATAATGGTTTCAAACACAAATCATTTAGTTCAGATGATATGGCTTAATAAGAAAAACAAAAAAAAACAGGAATAATTTCAGTGAGCTTGACTTAATTCACGAGCAACAATGCTGAAAAGATTGGAAACAACTCCTACTCCCATTTGTTACTTACATTTCTATTTTTTGCTTGTTTCTATTAGCCTATCCTGCACCTAGGGTCACGGGAGCCTATCCCAGCTGTCCACCTGGGACCAATCGATCGCAATGCCACACATGGAGATAAACAACCACTCTCTCGCCCACACATCTGGGAAATTCTTCCAATTAACCCATGCAGACACAAAGAGAACATGCAAATTCCACATGGATAAGGCCTCCTGTGGGAATTGAAGCAGGATCCTCCTTGCTGTGAGTGCGAATCACTATGCCGCCCTTCTATAAGAAGTATTTGAGTATAACTTCAGAGCATTTGACATTAAACTGAACCAATTGTCCAAGGTAAAGGTGCAATATTACAATATGACATTACTAAGATGGAAATAAAGACATGCTCTAGGCAGTGCTTCATTAAGAACTATACTCTGGCAAGGCATGTAATACACAGCATACATAAAATGTTTCACATTTTATGAGCTCGACTGTAAAGGCCACATTCCTTAAAATAAAAAAACAAAATCCAAAATTCAGTTTAACCTACTAAAAAAAAATAAAGAAGCAGCCAGAAAAATTCCACACTGACTAATTTTTAACGTGGAAGTTTGGCACAACTTGTTGTCTCGGACATGTAATTGAGTAGGAAGTGGCTCGGTGAAAGACAGCTCTAATTGTTGAAGAGGGGTGGGCAAAGTTCTTCTGGCCGTGCACACGCAGAAAGTCTCTTTCTCTTGTGTGCACAAATTTTAAAAATATATGTGTCATGTAAAACTGATTTTTTCATCAATATCTTAATAATTAAATAGTACAATAAATTGGTAAAGGTCTTAGGTGTGTGTGTGTGTGTATATCTGCATGGGGGATAGGAGGAATACCTGTGTTGGTTTTACAACAGTTTGCATTCAATGAATGAAATACAATTGCCTCGGAGAGTCTGTGATGTCACAAGGGGGGATCTGGGTAGGCGGAGTTACGTCATGGCACCCAACTCACCGTGAAAGAGGAAACTGTGAAGTGCGGGAAGAGGGGGGGGCTTAAGTTGTGATATCACAAAGTAGAAGATCTGATGTAGCGGAACATCCCATCGAGATGCATTTTCGAGCGCTTAACAATGGGAAAGGTGGAGGAAAGGTAACTTAAGCGTATGCCTGTCACAATAAAAACACGCAGAAAAGGGAAGAGAAGCGAAGGAGAGGACTGCGGATCTTCATATCGGCTCCTACTACGGCGATAAGGTGTGAGTTCAAAGAAATTGCTCAGATTTTTACGAATGGATCCCAGATGCCCGAGCACAAGGTCACAGCAGTTGTCCTTAGCTATTGAGTGGTGTTTTAAGAGAAAAAAAATTATCTTGTTTGAGGCTTTTTGCAGTTTGGATGTTCTCACTGTTCTCACTGGCACTGGAATGAAATAATGAGGTGGCAGCGACATAGTAGTTTAAGCAATTGTGTTTCAGTAGTTACATAGTAGATCCAGGAGTTATCCAGATTAGCTCTTTGAGCGATTTCTTTTAATATCTCAATGAGAGGTTCAGCGAGGTAGAGGTGGTCACTTTCACGTGTGAGCCGTCTTCAAAGGAAAAGGGATCAACATACCTTTAGCCCTATCAGACTTGTCTCCGTGACCTAATTTAATTCTATCTTCCACCTGTCCTATTCTCCACGGTCTGTCTGCCACGATACTAACACTTTAAAGGTGACTAGTGTGGTGCCTCCTTGTGCCTTTTTATAGTTGTTATCTTCTATGAGAAAACAAGTGTGTGTGTATATGTGTGTGTGTGTTTTGAGAGTGTGTGTTTGGAAACCATCTAGGAAAAACACTGGTCAACACAGACTTTGTTGTGAACAGCAATCCTCAAGACATTTTGTCCCTCCTTGGGCTTCCAACAAAACTTGTATTTCTGTTCTGACATGCAAGTTATAGCTAAGGTTAAGGTTAAGGTAGACCCATCCAAAACATACTTTTTACCATTACACAGGCAGTTGAACTCTTCCATCTCCTTTTCTGCTTACACAATTGGATTGACCCTCACCCTTCCTCCCCTGAGGAGAGCACCAGATCATCATCACTTGATCATTTTGAATCAATCCAGAGGAATGAGTGGGTGTGTCAGTGCAGATAAAATAATGAACAACTGTTGCAATATTGAGAACAATAATGTCAATCTGATGACTTGTAATGCAAAATATTGTGTTTGGTTAATTTCCTTTACTCGATCCAGTCATCACATTGCGCGTCCCCTCTGACATTAGAATTCCCAGTTTTACAGAGCGTCCAACATCTTTTAAAATCTAGAAGTTATCTTTATTTTTGCATTTTTGCAGTGGTGAAAAGGCAGCTGGGTGCAAACTGAGGTCTTCGCAGTTCAATGTAACGTTGAATTTGGGAATAGGGCCAATTTGACGAAACAAATGAACTGCGGGCTGAGGTAAAGTCCAGATGAGCTCCTCAGCAAACACTCACACTTTTTGGAGATAAAACTAAATCCTTGTGTCACTCATACAGACACACAAACGCTATGGACTTCAACACAAGATTTACATTTCTAGGCTTGGCTGAGCAGCAAGTTGTGCATGATGGTTAATATGTTTCATCCCCCACACAAAAATGGATTACATCCAAAATTGGTCTCTGGGAAATAAAGGGGAAGCGAGCAGTAGACTTCGCTGTAGGTTTCTAACATTTCACTGGAACAACCGTAAAAGTTAAAAGTGGATTCACACAACTGCAACTTCTAACTCCATTAAACCACTACGATGCTAGGGTTGCACATTCGCTGTGAAATGGGAAACTTTGATGTCCCAGGGTTTCCCGGGTGTGGTAGTGACCACCCACCCACACACACACACACACACACACACACACACACACACGGGATCTTGCAACAGGCCATTCTTACAAACGAGCTCTGCAATGGTGTTTTCCCGTCTACGGTTTTTTTCGGTATGTAATGTGACAACACGTACCAGGGCTTTGACGGAAATGGCTGAGTGTGTATGCGTGTATGCGTGTGTGCGTGTGCGTGTGTGTGTTTGCCCAACACCGGGGCTGACGTCATCGGCTTTGGGCGTGGACGCCGAACCAGCCGCGACCCCGAGGCGGAAGCTCCGGATTTGAGTCGGGGTTGCCAGATGTTTACCAAAGACGGTAGTTTTTTTAGACAATGCTTCGATCGCGCATTTAATTGTTTATAAAACAGTTAAAAAACGTCTCACTAGAATGTCCCAATAGATATGAATCATACATGATATGTATGAGTTTCCCAACTTTAGCCAAATTAGTTTCTTTAAGTTATCGCCTTTCACGAGTGGATTAAAAAGGCAAGATACATGTAAAAAGAAAAATCAAATTATATTACATTTAAAGATTTCAAAATTCCCCGTCTTGTCGAACAACGAAAAACACTTAATAGTTAAAACAGGGGCGGTTAATAAATGAGTGCATTCGAAAAGGGGGATATTTAATGGGTACTGGCAACCAAGTGTGCGCTTTCAGCTGCATCACGCACACACAGGCCCGCTCATACGTACTCCGGCGCGTTGTATTCAAGATTGAATCAGGTAAATCTATGACTTCCGCAACCGTTCTGCGTGTGTTCGGCGGAATCCAGCGATCAATTCGCCGGCTTCCATGCCGGGAAACCGTAATTCGAAAATGGAAAAACAAATAATCTATTCAACCGCACATGCTAGCCGGGAAGCTAACGCCTCGCTAGAACATGGCGCAAGCTAGCAGGGCCGCTTTTGTTCTCGTTTCAGGGTGCGGTGGAAAGCCCGCCTAAGGCCCCGCACGATAAGTTAAATACACGATCCTCCGATCCGTGACCAACCTGGGAACAGGTTTAAAATCACGCCTATTTCCGAAACGTAACGAAATTCCAGAAACTTGATGTAGGAAGACGCAGCGTAGCTAACATTAGCTAGCCAAGCAACGTTACACCGGGTTCCCATTTTCGTACCGCCGGACTAAAAGACCAAGTGAAGGATTCGATTAAATTGTTATTCTGCATGTCGTTGGTAAAAAAGAAAAAAAATACAAGCGCAGAAATAATTTCATACTGACCAGGTTGGCTATGCTTATTCACAGCAACTTAGCCCACTTTATCAGTACTCATTCAAACTGAACCTTAACCCGGCCGTTGTAGCGTTTAATGGAAGCCTTCCACGTCTGAAATCCCGCTTTCCGCTGTAAAGGAGCAAACCGAGCCTACAACCTTAAAAATTATTTCACCGTTTAACCGGTGAAATATTTTTACAAACTCGTTGTATTCGATTGCATTGTTTTCTGAGGACTGATAAGAATCGATTAATTTGCCAATAACCTGTCGAGTATTCCCTCGTTCTCCTTTTATCAATCTACATGCTCAACCCAGACTAGTTGTTATGAATTTACCCTTATTCATTCAGTCATGATTATATAAATTTATACATGATTATAACTCCCACCCAGTTGTGGATGTGTGTAATAACCCTTTTGTTTTGTCTGGTGGTTTAATACTCACAATAACAAAATAACTTTTTTTTTTCTTCAAAAGGGATCGTGACCAGTCATGGCAGATGAGGGATATGTTGTACGAATCAGGGGTCTCCCTTGGTCCTGCTCTGTGGATGAAGTGCAGAGGTTTTTCTCAGGTACATCTTTGTATTTTTTTTTTTTTGTCAAAGTGTATTCAGGATCTATCAACTCAAGTTGCAAATGAATATTCCATTTGTTTTTTTAAGACTGCAAAATTGCCAACAATGGAGGCGGCATCCACTTTACCTACACGAGAGAGGGGCGTCCCAGTGGGGAGGCATTTGTGGAGATGGAGACGGAGGAAGACCTGAAGATTGCGGTGAAAAAGGACAGAGAGACCATGGGCCACAGATATGTCGAGGGTCAGTCTCACATCCATCCCTTTACATACATCAATTTCAATGTGATTGTCTTCAGCAAATTGATTGCTTTTTGCGTGCTGCGATGCAGTGTTCAAATCCAACAACGTTGAGATGGACTGGGTCATGAAACACACTGGTCCAAACTGTCCAGAGACAGCAGGAGATGGTCTTGTCCGGCTCCGAGGTCTCCCCTTTGGTTGCAGCAAGGAGGAGATTGTACAATTTTTCTCAGGTAAGAAGGTGTCCCCTTCAGTGGCAAGCTACCTGTAATACCCCCCACCCCCCCAACCTTTCTTTTCTTGTTTCCTTTCTCTCATGAACACTGACTAATCCCTTTTATGTTTTACAAAGACCTGTCCATTTCCATTGATAAGTTAGCATTGTGTTTTCTTACACATCACAATAATCAGTGATTGTCTTCAAAATAGTGGCGCTGAGGAAATGATCCTGAAAAAGGAAGCCAGTCAAAGCCAGGAATGAGGAAATACTCTGAAAGCATTATATATCTAATAGGAATCTGCTATGCAGACTAGGGATGTGCTGGTATGCCATCAAACAACGAACGGTTTCATGTGTTCCCTCTGGATATCTTTGATTGTATCCATTAATGGGACAATTGATTCTTTGCTAAGTATACAAATTGTACAAACTTGACAGTATCATCACAACTATTCAAATCAAATGTGAAGCAGAACATGGCTCAAATCTAACACTGTTTTCTTTGAGGCATTTTATTTTTTTATTGATCATTATAATTCATTTTCAGGATACAGCGGTGTGCAGCTTTCTGACTTTGGCGGGTTCTCAAGATTCCAAGTTGATTTTTGTATGAAGTCATTTTACTTGTAACACTTGTTTCAATTAACCAATCATCATTTATGAACAACGTGAATCTTCTTTGGATCATATTTTGCTGCCAGCACATCCCTAGTAAAAACATCCTTCCCATCATTTACATCTTTAGTCCATATCCATCCCTTTTTTGCTTTTAAATTGGACCCAATGTTGTGAAACAGTTGTTATTTCAGGTTGCCCAATGGCACTTACTAACGATGGAATGGGTATCATCTCTGATTGGACAGCTCGCACCTCAGTGTCATTGTTCCTTTTTTTCCTTCCCATTTCCTCGCACCTTGTCTTTTGTAGAGGCATCAGTGTGTGCCAAAAGTTAGATTAGCGCCAAAGGGGTCAATTTTAACCCATGTCACCCACCAGATTCTCTCTTCATCAACACCAATACTAGCCTGATGTCCTACACAATGCCCTTTTCATACTCTTCCTCTATCCTCTCATTCCTATTTTTATCCCCAAAGATACAATCGATGTAAACTGTTGAAATTGCCAGTCAATGGTTAAAAAAGCTGAACTGGTATGTGTGAATGTTTAGAGTTTTCCATAAGTTTTCTATCTCTCTAGAGAAAGTTCTCTCTGTGATTGGGCATGTGATTTAATATGTCCCCCGCTGGGGTTATCTGTCCTTGGGTTGAAGGGTTGGAAATCGTGCCAAATGGGATAACATTGCCGGTGGACATCCAGGGGAGGAGTACGGGGGAGGCCTTCGTGCAGTTTGCTTCACAGGATATAGCTGAAAAGGCTCTAAAGAAACACAAGGAAAGAATAGGGCACAGGTGGGGATGGTTGGTTGGTTGGCTGGAAAAATTGCTTTTCTTATGGTGTGCACCCTCAACATGTGAACCAAACCTGACACTTTTTGAGCTTGGCTAACTTGTACGCATACATAGTCTCTACCTCAAACACACTAATTCTTCTTGTAGCTCCAACTAGGCCACACATTCACATTGATCAACGGGAAAATTAGTGCTTAGGCACCATTCACTGTATGAGAAATCCTGAATTACACCTTTTTTTAATATTGAGAACAAATGGTGACTCAGCACTAAAAATTAGTCCAGGTTGATAAATGGTAAGGAGTATCCCTGGTGGTAACACAAGAGGCCCACTGTACACAAGGATGGTGGCGCCCACTGTCACAGGTAACGCTTAGTGGGCCGCAGAAGTGGCCCGTCTAGAACCAGGACAATGGCTGTCATGGAAAGGACACAGGATGCTTTATCACATCTCGAATCAGGAGTCACTCCAGGTAACCATCAGAAAAGTGTACAAGTCATTAAGGCCCTCATGAATTTGGAGAGCTACGTTTTTTTTCAACTCAGCTAATTAGTCCTTCAATTTGTTTTAGCCTATTAACACCTAGCATAAAGTATTCCAAAAAAAAAAAATTGTTACCACGTATGGAACTACACCATGACAGCATCTGCCAGTTTCATCAGTAATGAGCAAAGGCAGTCTTGCCGATCCATTCCCCATGTGCCGACTCTGTTATTTTTATGCTCTCAGGTACATCGAGATCTTCAAGAGTAGCCGTGCTGAAGTGCGGACCCATTATGAACCGCAGCGGAAGCCAATGGGCATGCAGAGACCCGGCCCCTATGACCGGCCCTCTGCCGGTCGCGGCTACAACATGATGAGCCGAGGGGGATCCTATGAAAGAATGCGCCGCGGAGGATATGGGGGAGGTGGGTGTCGAGTGGTCCGAAGATCCCCAATCAGATGTTCATCAGACACTTTGGCCGGATCGCGAACCCCTCCTATTGTCCACACACAATCTGTCTTTCTGCCAGTATGCCACCGAGCTTTAGCACGATAGTCTATCCCCCATTAAGATGTAGTGCTAATCATAACTGTCTTTTAAGGAGTATCAGACGGACGATACAGTGATAGCGGCTCATCCTTCCAGAGCACAACAGGCCACTGTGTTCACATGAGGGGACTGCCATACAGAGCTACAGAGACAGACATCTATAATGTAAGATGACACCGGCAGGAAATGCCTCTGTCAAAACCGCCTGAGCAAGCGAAGGTGGACAAACTTTTCGAAAAAGATGGTGAAAATGTTTGTCTCTGTAGTTCTTCTCGCCCTTAAATCCAGTGCGGGTCCATATTGAGATCGGGCCAGACGGCAGAGTAACAGGCGAGGCTGACGTAGAGTTTGCGACACACGAAGATGCCGTGGCAGCCATGTCCAAAGACAAAGCCAACATGCGTGAGTCTGAACGAAATGATCTCTTAATCCGTCGTCCGCCAGCTGCATACAGATGTTGACGTTTTGTCTCTGCCCCTCAGAGCACCGCTATGTGGAGCTGTTCTTAAACTCAACAGCAGGTGGCAGTAACGGGGCCTACGGCAGCCAGATGATGGGAGGCATGGGTTAGTAACGATTAGGTGGCCAGTGGCCTGTTTGGATGAAGCGTACTTTTTCTTAAACAGTGCTTAACGACGACTAGCATTGAGGGCTTTCACACACAAAGCTGTCATTGAAGAGCCGCGTACGACGCGTAGTCTGAACATCCCGGCAAATGTCTTTGCAGGAAACCAGTCTTCGTACAGCAGCGGCCAGCTGAGCTCAGGATACTCCGGAGGATACAGCAGTCAAGGAAACATGGGCGGCTACAGCGACTACAGTGAGTGTCAGCTCCTTTCCCTGCGACCGTCCTCCGCGTCCACTAATACCTCCTACCGATCTCGCCCGTGATTGACATGTCATGTTTTGCAGTTTGGACAGTTCTCAAGCAGGCTCGTTTTGAACTTCTCGGTCCTATGGTGTGTATTTTCTCTCTCTTGTTAGGTAACCAGGGCGGAATGGGAAGCAGTTACTATGGCGGTGGAGGTGGTGGCGGCAGCAGAGGCTCTATGAATGGACTGGGTGGGGGCTGGGGAATGTAGTAATTAGTATTTTGTTGTTCCCTTACGTCAGTGTTTTTTTTAAACTCAGCATTTTGCTGCGAGGACTGGAAATTGAAATCTCACCTAGCAAAAAGCAACTAGGGGTAGGGTCAGGTGAGGCTGTTTTGAACATGTTGATAGGGTTTGTAATTTTTTTTAAGTGGATGCTCCTCGGACAGTGGAGAGATCATCTGGTGTCACAAGTGTCAGAGAATGGCTGTTTATCTTCCCCGATTTGACAGGATACAGAAATCATGCTTTTCAAATCGCCATGTGCAGGATCTGTGTTTCTTTTCTCTCTCTCTGTGTCTCCCTCCAGTTTTTTTTTTGTTTTTTTTTAATTTTTTTGTCAGTGTGCTCCACACCCAGCTGTTTTCTCAGTTATCACATCTTGTGCTGGCAGTGTTAACATTTATTTTTTCGATGAGTGCATGAACAGTATGAACAGTGGTATCCTGATGTTTAGCCCTTGTTTCTGATACAGTGCTTAGCATTTTTACTTTCAGTCGATAATGAGATTTCACACATTCACAGCATGTTTCTTTAAGGTTTGACTGTTGATAGGGCAGTTTATTTTCTTTCTCCTGAGGGGTGGGCGGGGGTCTCAAAGGGCAACTGAATTTCGAATCTGTCGAGATGAAGGTTTCTACTGCTTCAAATGCTATTTGTATTTCTTGTGCACAAAGTGAATAAAACTAGTTGGGATATCTCATTGAAACAAATATTGTAAAACAGACTTTATTAAGTTTATCAAATATCAAGATAAAAAAGCTCCATGTCCAGATTAGAACACGTTTTGCAGTTGACACACTCCCCTGTTAATACATTCTAAAATAAATTGATTTAACATTCTACGGTTAGTTTTCCTGTATCCAACACAGGGAGAAATGTTTTAAAAATAGCTTTTTTTCTAAATGCATCACAATTTTGAATGCATTTAAAATGAAGTACATGTCTTCTGCACAAAGTATCAACAAAAACGCGAAGCAATTCTAACTTATAGCGCCTCAGGAACTACATCCAGCGGGTTAAAGTCGACTAGACGTTTCTGCCGCCCCGATCGGCAGAACTTGGATGAAGCGCTTAAACTACTACAAATCATTTCTGCTTCTTTTCAAAAATCACATCGCTAGACTTTCTGCATAAAGTACAATGCGTAGTGCAACCCGTCGCCATGGACCCAGTGCTGAATGCGTCTTCCTGAATTTCAGGAAACGTTGAAAAATGAACACCAAATCACATTTCTCTAATGACTTGATGCCATCTGTTAGTATTTGGAGTTAAAATGAGTGACTGCGGTGGTAAACAGAACTTGCGTCTTGTCGGTGTGTCAGGACCCCGTGGACGAGCTTCTCTGCAGCAGGAGGGAGTGGCACATGTCACACACCCGCACAGGCCGGGGGTAGGAGGGTAAGGCAAGTTCATTGCTGGAGCAACTGTTGCAGTAAATGTCTCCGCAGTTTCTACAGTGGTGCTGAAAAAATGCCGAAACACAACCCGTTAGACTTAATGCAACTGTACGCGTCATCAAAAAACCATGAATGCGGCCCCACCTTTCTGCGAGAGATGGAGAACTCCTTCTGGCACTGCTTGCATTGAGTGGCCTCGTCATCTTTCAGCCAAGCGTGTCCCTGGTGAGAGCAGAGCAGCGGAGTATGAGGTGGTTTCCCCTGCTAAAGGTTACATCAACTCAGAGGAATCAAGAATATTTACTTTCAATGCTTTGTTAACCTCCTTGAAATCCTCCATCTTCAGTTTAGACCTTCAACAAACACAAAAAAAAAAAAACAATTCATGATGGGAAACAGTCAACTAGTGACTTGAGTGAGAGGAGGTCCAGTACTGACTGGCTTAGATGCAGCCCCATCTCCTGTAGCGCCTGCTCCTGCTGCTCACACTTCTGCTGCAGCTGCTGCTTCTCCTGTTTCAGGTCCTGAAGCTCCTGCATCATTGTCCCAAAGGAAATGAGCATTTTTAAAGATAAGGAATGCACCAAATACTGTTTTTAAAAATTTTGTCATGCAAACTAAAAGTTGACTTGAAGCCATTGTCTGTAAAGTTCACACTATGAGTAACTTGACATTTTCATCTTTTGTTGGTTTTAATCTTAAAACTCAAATTTGTCTACACATAATGGATTAATAAATAGGCAAATAACATTTGACGACGGAAACCTCCAAGTTAGAAGCTCAAGAGTTTAAATTAGAGACAAAGCGTAAAATCCTTTTAACTTTTTATTGTGCTAACAGTGATAATTTCACTAGTATACAGGACTGTCTCAGAAAATTAAAGTAAGTAAATTAAAGAAAATAAAATTCTTCTGTAATGCAATTACAAAAACAAAAATGTCATACTATCTGGATTCATTACAAATCAACTGAAATATTGCAAGCCTTTTATTATTTTGATATTGCTGATTATGGCTTACATCTCAAGAAAACTCAAAAATCCTATCTAAAAATGTTAGAATATCAAAGTAATTTTTGTTTTTTAATTGCATTACAGAAGATAAGGAGCTTTATCACAATATTGTAATTTTCTGAGACAGTCCTGTATTTGTCAAAACACCAAAAACCAAAGGTGACTAAAGAGTGGCTGTTACTTTTTACTGGCAGCGACACACACACACACACACGCGGCTCTTGTCCCAGGTGCCAGAATAGAATTAGACTCCTTTTAATCCTTTCGGGAGTGAAAAGCTTTAAAGCCCTTATTAAGAGTAGTTAGCTGCGACGTAAGCCCAGGGTGGAGGAGGCAGCGGCGGTGTGTTACTATATCATATAGAATGACCGAGTAATAGCACATCCCAGCCACCAAAGGTAATGATGATCTCCCACTTGAGAACCCGGATACGTCACTTAAATGTGAAGAGTCCGTGTTGTGAGGTGAAACTGACCGCGTGCAGGCCCTGGAGCTGCTGCAGCTGCGTGCGGATCTCCATGCTGTTGTCCTGCTCCCTCTGCAGGGCTCGCTGCAGGCCTTGCCTCTGCTCCCTCTCCATGCGCAGCTCGTTCTCTAAACCCAGCCTGGGCACACAGAAGACACGGCCGCGGTTAGCCGGATCCTGTAAGCCAGTCTTTGCCGCTTATGTGAAAATATTCACACACAGTCAGAGACATGACGTGGCGTGACAGACGGACTCTTTATACCCCGTGTACAGACCGGGGCTGTAACAGTGAGTGTGTTTTTTGTGCATACAATCATCTGGACATCTGATAGTGCGATATCAAGGGAAAATGGTGGATCGTGTAATTCAGTCTTAACTGGTCTCAAGGAGTCTTGATGAATTCATCTACAGCACGTGTCAAACTCAAGGCCCACGGGCAAAATGTGGCCCATGGGAACATCTTTAAAGGCCTAATTGTCTTAAAATAAATAAGTCAAACACGTGCCTTGACCATAAACTATTTTTCCCACAATGCATGCCGATCATGTAACCTGTGAAGTGACGGAATCCCGTCAGTAGATAGGGGTGTATCCACATCAATATGATTTTCAACAAGTGGAATTAAGAAATACAAATGATCCCTAAATGTCCAAGAAGAGAAAAGTTAATGCAGATGGGAGGCTGTTTCAAGACAGATGGGGAGGCGAATACTTGAATACACGTTTGTTCTTCATGGGGAAAAACCGGTATGTCTTTTGTGTTGTGTTATGTTATCAGTTGTCAAAGAGTACAATCTGCATCAGCATTTTGACACCAAACATGGAGCTAAATATGCCAAAGGTAGTCTTCCAGAAAAACAACAAATTGTCCAAGAATTAAAAGATTAAAAGCCAAACTACGATAGCGGCAGAATGTGTTCAAGAAAGCCGTATCCAAAGACACTGCAGTAGCGAAAGCTAGCTTTGTAAAAGAGCCATGAGTAAAAAAAAATTTTTTTTTACATCAATGCAAATGCATATGTAACATTTTGGATTTGAATGAGCAATAAATTCAGAATTATTTAACATTGAGGAGTATTTACATTTATTTTACATCACATTTGGTTACCCGGAATGAAAACACAGATGTTTACGGGACCTTTCAGTCACAAAACACATAGAATTACAAGCCAAATGTTTTAATTGGTGCAAAAAACTATCTGCATGACTGACTGCTGCTACTGCTGCTGCTGCTGCTGCTGCTGCTGTCACCAGGCATACATGGCTAAAATAGCTACATCGTCATTTCAGCCCGTGTATTTTCCAGATATTGCATATGTCTGAAAACTTGAAACATCCGAGCTTCCAAGCAACTCATAGGTTTGTTTGGATTGGATTGTTTCTTTCATGCAACTTTTGATATGAGCCTCTTCCTCGATTGGGAGTGGTGTTTCTGCTGATGTAAATTTGCACATGCAGACAAACACTCCACCAAACTTTGTGTGCCTTCACCTCAGTGTATCCAGGTCGCTCAGCTGTTTCTGCAATGCATCCACTTTTCCCTCCAGCTCCATCCTCATGTCCTTATCGGACTGGTCGCTCTTTCTGGATTCCTGCTCAGAGTTCTGCAGTCTTTTGCACAAAAAGAGACACACATATGATTGAATTCCTGCGCTTTATAATCATAAAGCACATTCACAGCCAAATAAACTGAAACCTTCGCTCCAGCTCCGCCATGGATCGCTCCATCTCGTTCATCTTCTGTTCGAGCCTCACCGCCTCTTCCTGCTTCTTCGCCGCCTCCCGCTCAGAGTCCTGAGGAGCCCCAGCAGATTCAATTACGCTCTCGACGGGTGGAAAGTGCCGGAGAAACCGAGCGTGGGGGTCGCGTGACTCGCCTGCACTTTGTGGAACATTTGAAGGTTGAGAGTCTTGACTTGGTCGAGCTGGAGTCTCAAAGCCACCAGGGTGTCCTGCTTCTCGTGCGAGTCCTTCTCCAGCAGCTTCATGGCCACCTCCATCTCCTGCTTCATTCCCAACTGCAGCTCCAACTCCTGCTCCAGCTCCTAGGACGGAACAGCGGGGGCATTCGGAGCTGTCCTTCAACACTTTTATCCTGCTGTTAAACCATCTTTTCATTCACAGATACTTGTGAACAGTAAATAAAGTGCATTTAAGTCCACCTCCCTCGACACCTGAATCCCACTTTGTTGTCAAAAATAACAGACCGTCAAAAGTTTGGAGCCCAAAATAGAGGAAGTGTGTCTGGCCTGTGTTTGATTTCATTGAAGCTCGGGTCCTTTGAGACGTCTACTTTATCCAGACCGACATGCACGGCATCACCACATCCACCGTTCAAATGTGGACGAGTCTTCCTTAACTATTCACAGTGAATATTCTAATGTCTTTATATATTCCTATGAACAGTGGCCAGTGATATGAAAAGGTGTGTCGTATAGATTTTAAAAAATTGTTTCAAATCACATCTGGCCTGTGTGAGAAGGAAAGCTGAGTTTGGTCCCATTCTTAAAAAAAGAACAGTACCTGCAACCTTTAAATGTGTCTTAAACCTTTTACTTTAAATAAAATGAACTCTGGCACTCCATCAGGGATTCTGACTGAATGTGTATGTTGTTCCTAATTCTGCTTCCAATAGATTGCAAATGCGAATGAATCCCTTCTCTCTTTCTAAGGATTCTTTCACATTGTTATTTTTAAAATAATTTGGGATTTTACTCCTATCTTTTCATGATTACTATGTAATGATAGTAGTTTTTAAGTTGGACAATTGCTAATTTGCTCCCTGCGCTTCACCAAGAGCTACAGTGTTACCATGAAATGATTTGTGCCAGGATGGAGACTGAAAAGAAGTACTAGAATACTTTCAGTATTCCAAAAAACATGCGGGATAGGAGACCGAAGTTGGATGAAAATGGATTTAAATAAGTCCACGTCTTCATGGTACGAGATAACACCGGCACTAATCCATTTTTCTTCTCTGATTAGCTGCCAATGATTGCGTTTGTCCGACAGAGGAGCAGCTCTTTATGTTGCAGGGGAAGAAAAGACGGGGAAAGGACTTTGGCCTCAGGGTTTTACACGGCAGGGGCCGAGGAGCCGGTCAAAGGGGAAGCAGAAGCACCTGGAAACCCCCGGCCGTGTTCTTCAGCGGAAAGGATGGACTTTATGAAGCTTCGTAAAACCGGGGAAATGATGCTGAGGCTTAGAGATGCAGAGGATCCTAACACTGGACTAGCAGATGTTTCAACTAATCTATATTGTCTTTTGCTTGTCACCGTCTGCATGCCTGACCTGGTGGATGCGTTTCTCCTCCTTGTACTGCTTCCACACCACATTATACATCTCATCCAGGCCTTGCCGCGTCTGCTTGTACGTCTCCAGCTCTGCCTGGCTGTCTTGAAGCGCGGCCTGGAAATACAAAAACACACCCGTCTGTCATCTCCGAGAGCAGTTTAGAGGATGGCGGTCAGTTTTCTACTTATATATTCTGACCTCCTCCTTTTTCTGGCTGGATAGCAGAATCAGCTCATTGTCCTTTTTCAGCTGGTCGTGCTCTTCCCGCAGAGAGTTGATTCTGTCCGTCGCTGCCATCAGCTGCCGAGGAAGAACAGACTCGTCACGGAGAAAAAATGAATGAGGAATCATCTGATTGCTCCTCGTGGCGGGCAGGTCGCATCCTGTCTGGCTGTACGGGCACCGGGTTTCCCCCGTACGGGTGGCTGACCTCCTCCACTAGTTTGCTGTTGGTCTTCTCCAGGGAGTCCATCTTGGCTTGAAGGTCGGTGACGGTGCCGCTGAGATGACGGTTTAACTCCTCGATGTAATGCTTCTGATCCAGGATGGCCGTCAACTTACTATCACTGAAACGCATAGCAACAAGCAGAGAAATGACATAGAGAATGGGGGAAAAAATGGATCTGGGGCGCAGGCTCGATCACTGGAAGGTGGTACTCACTCCTTCGGGGTCTCGCTGTTGGTGGAGTCTTTCAGGTAAAGAGAGAAGTCAATGACTCCCACCTGAAAGAAACCGAAAACCAGACACGTCCAGGGGAATGCCAAGATTCAGAAGCCCAGAAATAATTATTACTCACCAGAGAATCAAGATCCTCTCCTTTAATACAAAGGTTGGCATCTATAACATTGAGGCCCACCAGCAGTCCCCCCATTACTGCTCCTTCATCCTCCAACATTAAGGCTCCAGAGTCATAAAACTCACTGCGAAGAGATGGCGAAGGACCAGTAATGGTGAGATTCACAGGCCGACACACCTGCCGTCATCGTGAACTCATTGTGTTGCTGACCTCAGGAGATCTTTGCGATCCAACAGCGCTTTCATGTAGTCGGCCACTTTCTTCTGCATCAGTGCGAGATGCAACCAGGCCCTTCCCCTTCCCAAACCCGTCTTGATACCGGGCAGATCTCGGGCGCTGGTGGCTATGTGAACCGACTCTGGACACAACCTCTCAACCAGCTCCAGCGGTCCCCAGATGGACTTGTTCTGACCGATAAAGGACTTCTTGGCTTAAAAAAAACAAAAACAAATCGTCACCGGCTTCACTCATTCAAAAGCGTGTATTGTCATATGTACAGTCTGGAAACGTGTTTCCCCGTACAATGAAATTAGAAATGTGAACGGCCAGGTTGAAAGAAAGAGTGCAAATTGAAACTTAAACAGTTGTTGTTCACAGGATGTGCAAGCTGAGAAGGTGCAGCCTGGCATCTTAAAAGCTGAGCACAGCTTCGGGCGTGCGTTTTGAGTCAAGTTCAATGAACTTGTGGTAAAATAGCAACGAATGGAGTTTAAACCTTTTAACCCGTGTTTGAGACAATGCTCCAGGACGATGAAGAACTGCTGCAGCGGCGGGTACTCGGAGTCCAGCGTCCGGCCCAGACTCAGCGACGACTGGATCAAGACTTTGACGCTGAGCTTCATCATGCTGAGCAAGTTGGACCTCTCTATCGACATGGGGTCTTTGGGGGGCAGCGCTGTGGAAGATGCATCACGGGGGATGGGATTAATGTCACAAATCGGGATAAACAATCCGAGGCGCCGCTTGGTCTGCCGACCCGTAAAATCCCGGTTCCCCTCCCGCAGTCATGTGGCCGGACAGCTGACAGTTAGCTAGCCGCAACTTGGGGGAGGAAGTGCTGACACGGTCACTTAAGAGCAGCCTTATCAAAGTACCGAGGAAGTTTCAGGGTGTTTCTGGAAGGGTAACGGCCTACCTGGAAGTATTTTCGCGGTGCTGTCGAGCTCGTTGTCCGGCTCCTTCTCCGTCGGGGAGCTGGCGTCGGACCCTTGCGAGGAGTTTCTCGGGGCGACGGCGTAACTCACCCCGCTGCTAATGGTCTCCGTGGCCTTCCTGGCCAGAGACAGGAGTGGAGCCGACCAGCTCTTCTCCGTCTCGGCTTGGCCATGAGGGTCACCGGCTTCGTCGGCGCTCGCCGTCTCAAAAAGTCCAGGCTCGTCTTGCTGTTGTTTCGCTTGTTCATCAACAGCAGCTGTGTTTACTTCCTCCGACTCGTCGGCCATCTTTGACCCCCTCCCCGTTAGCTTCTTTTTCGGCTTAACTTTAGCGGTGTCTGTCAAACACCGAGATTGCTCATTAGCGCCACCCTGCGGCGGGGAGGTATAATAGAATCGACTTTCTCGAAAAATATAATTACATTTTTTATATTCCATGAATTAAATAAGGGTTCTGAACAACAGAAAAAAAAAAATCTTAAATTCATGACATTTTTCTTTTATATTGATCTCCTCAAATCAAATCCCTGTGTTTAATCGGCTCTCCTTTCATTGTCAAAATGTATACTGTAGATAACAATGACTTGACTGGAATAGGACTTTAAATAAGGGTTCTTGAACTATGGAGAAAAAAAAATAGCAAAGAAATTCTTGAATTCATGAAATTTTCTTTTTATATCGATCACCCCTGATCAAATCTCAGCATTTAATCAGCCCTCCTTTTATTGTCAAAATCAATACTATAGTGTGTTGTAAGTATTCACTAGAGATTGTATAGTGAACACTTTCTATGTTCCCTGTCATTATAATGTCCACATGTTAATGTTTAATTCTAGCCATTTTAAATAAATACAAATTATTTCGGTGTGTCTGGAAATGACTGATTCCTGTTTTTAACTTACACTTTTCTTCTATCTTCCGCTGGTGCTCGAAAATGTATTTCATTTCTGATTCTCCTGAAGGAACTGTTATACCGGACAGACTTTTTTGAAACAATTTCCTTTTCCATTCATCAGACGTTTCATTTCCTTTTATTCGAGTTTGTTTTTGAGTTTACAATTATAAGGAACAATGCACTGAGCCCTGTCATCTGATTTCTGCTAATGTTTTTCTTTGTTTCTATGTAAAATAAAGAATATGTACAGTCCTAATTTACATCTTCCACCCGCTGCACTACTCATATACTGGCGAGTACTCGGTATAAACCGGTTTGTTTTGAATGTGAATTGCATATGACCAGGTTACAAATCATCTCCTTTGCTGAATCCCTTATTTTGGTTTTATTCAGTCTAATGAAGTTTCACATCCTCCTTCATTTCCCAACATTACATCACTACAGATGTCGTAATCCACCAGAATAATTTATTGCTGGATTAAACAGCGATTGTTCTATGAAATATCCTAAAAAAACCAAAAATTACTTTTTCATGATATTCTAATATTTTGAGATAGGCTTTTTGAGTTTTCTCAAGATGTAAGCCATAATCAGCAATATTAAAATAATAAAAGGCTTCCAATATTTCAGTGGATTTGTAATGAATCCAGAATGTATGACATTTTTGTTTTTGTAATTGCATTACAGAAGATAAAGAACTTTATCACAATATCCCAATTTTCTGAGACAGTCCCGTATATTAAATATTGTTTCTAGTTTTTCGACTTCTCTAATACGTCCTGTAAACACCCCTGCATTCAACCAAAGAATAATCATAAGAACTTTTCTGTGGAGACCTCCAGAGTCCAGTCTGGTTCTGAGTCTTTGGTTCATGTGGCCTCAATATGACCTTTAGAGCAGTGTGTGCCGTGAGAGATCATCAGGTGTGGCGTGGAAAAATACCAACTTTCACCTGATTGGTCCAAAAATGATTTATTCACCGCTCCCTTTCTCCACAACGTACCCATATCAGCTTTGTGTTCAACCAAACAGGGCCAGATTTCACACTGAGTAAGTACATTTTTGACATATTTTATATATTTTTTTAATGTAATGAATGTACATGTATGAATGCACATTTTGAATGTATATTTTTTGAATGTATATTTTTTTTGAACGTAAACGATGTGCCGTGGCGCAAAAAAGGTAGGGAAACACTGCTTTAGAGGACAAGACCGGTACCGCTCCCCTCGCCAAAACTTTCTCGATTTTTGATGGAACGCGGTCTCTGCAAATCGACGCCAAGATGAACTAAACATGGATAATTCAGCGATCGCCTTGATCACGCGAATCCTGACCCCTAAATCTGATCTTCACTGTATGAACCGTTACAGTGACCTCACCGCATGGACGTCAACTTTCCAGTGTGTGGACGGACACAGTGCAGCCATAAGCCCACACAAAGTCTATCCATTCCCCTGATATGTGATCATCTCTATCCTCCGCATACCTTCGTCCTCCTTTATAAAATTCCAACACTTACAAATCTCTGATACAGTGAAGTTACAGAGGAACAAAGAGAAATGACCGGAGAATCCCCCACCAAAACCCTGTCTGTGACTCAAGACAAAGGGGTGAGTCATGAAACTCTGTGAGCTACATACTGCTGACTTTCAAAGCGTTATCAACCCGCTCTATATCTTGTTTCTTTCCCTCCTGCTTTGAAAACCAAAAGAAAAATGTGCGGTCTTGCACATTCTGTCCAAGAGTTCCCATGAAGGGTCGCATCGACCTGAACAGGAATTCTTCCTCCTCTGGGTTTTAACGTTGAGGAAGGAGCTGAAGGTGACGGTAATGTTGTGTACAGAGAGCGGACCTGAACGTCAGCGTCAACAACAAAGATCAAAACTGCACTGGCTTAATAGTGTTTATAACGTCCCCTCCGAGGGACTTTTATTCGTTTGATGATGATGATTCTTCAACCAAGAAGCCATCTCCGTCACCCTTTGAGCTATAGATGCATCGTTGGGAACAAGCTACAGTTGAAGAATTTAAATTATTATGATGATTATTGTATGAAATACCTGAGGAACGGAGAAGAAGTATGCTGCTGCCCATTTTGAAGAATAAGGGCGATGTGCAGAATTGTGGTAACCCACAGAGGGAAGAAGTCGATGAGCCATACAATGACGCACTGAATGGCAGTCAGCATTTGTGAGCAGCGGTATGGTTTATGCTTAGGAGTGCTACAGATGCAGTATTTGCTTTGAGAAAGTTGGTCAAGAAGTACAGACAAGGCCAGAGGGAGCTGCATTGTGCCTTTGTAGACCGAGAAAAAGCATACGACAGGGTGCCCAGAGAGGAACTCTGGTACTGTATGTGCATCTGGAGTGGCAGAGAAGGATGTTAGACTGGTGCAGGACATGTATGCCAGCTGTGAGACAGTGGTGAGATGGGCCGTAGGTGTGACAGAGAAGTTCAAGGTGGAGGTGAGACTACATCAGGGGTCAGCTCTGAGCCCCTTCTTGTTTGCGGTGGTGATGGACAAGCTGACAGATGAGGTTAGACAGGAATTTCCATGGACCATGATGTTTGCAGATGACACTGTGATCTGTAGTGAGAGCAGGGAACAGATGGATGCAATTCTCAAGAATGGCATGCTCTGGAAAGGAGAGGAATGAAGGTTAACCACAGTAAGATAGAAGGCATGCATGTGAATGAGGGGAACTCAAGTGGAGTAGTTAGGCTACAGGGAGTGGAGATAAAGAAGGTGGAGGATTTCAAGTACTGAGGGTCAAGAGTTCAAAGCTATGGAGGTTGTAGAAAAGAGGTGAAGAAATGGGTTCAAGGGCAAAAGTGTCTGGGGTACCATGCCATAATGGAAAGAAAGGTCTACAAGACAGTGACAAAAAGGCAGGAGATCGCGGAGATGAAGATGTTGAGGTTCTTTTTGGGAGTGACCAGGATGGATAGGATCAGGAATGAGTCCATCAGAGGGACGGCACATGGTAGATGTTTCTGTGAGAAGTTCAGCGAAGCCAGACTGGGATGGTTGGTCACGTACAAAGGAGGGATCGTAAATATATTGGTAGACGGACGCTGAGGTTGGTCTGATTTGAGGATGAAGTGAAAGAGGACATGAAGTTAGTTGGTGTGAGGGAGGAGGATACAGAGAATAGAGTTAGTTGGAGAAGGTTGATTCACTGTGGTGACCGACGAAGGGAGAAGAAGGGAAGGCGCTCCCACTTCCGCTGTGACCCAAGTAACTCGATTTTGGAGACTTAATCAAAAAATACTGCGAGACAGGGGTAGTACTTAGACTGACCACACGGTGGTGCAGGAAACCATCGAAATACACCCATTCAAATCTGTACTTTTCTCCAGGTATTTGGACAAACCGCCTATTTCCACTGACGAGAAGTTCAGTGTGTTTGCGTTGCAGATTATATTACGGCGTCTCCTCGAAAGCTCTTGCCTCAAGTTCACCTGACCAGGTGAGCGGAAGCAGCAAGAAGAAAATATTCCATTTCTAATTGAGTTTTTCTTTTTTGTGAGTTTATGAGACGATACCTACCTGCAATAAGGAGGCACTTACCAAATAATACATGCATATTTGACAATATCAGCTATGCATGGATTATCTGGAGGCTGCGTGGGCGGAGTTTGCAGAGTCACAGGGGCCATAAATACCGGACTGCCTCTGAGCAGCCGCTCTCTCTTTCTGCGCCTCCCAGGCCTCTCCCTCCTCCCTGAAGGAATAAAACCCACACAGATCCACCCGAGACAGCGGCCACAACGGCAGGATTGTTGACATCAAGCGGACGGAATTAAACCGCAGATTTTTCTTTTTTCCCCTCCCTTTTCTTTTTGCTGCTGAACATTTGAAAGAAGTCACAGAAAAGTGCTGACATGTGGATTTGTAGTGTGGCGCTCTTTCTCGTGGGTAAGTTCCACTGGTGTGACAACCTCTCTCTCTCTTCTCTCCATGGACGGAAATGTGAAGGAGCTGCAGCTCCACTGCTTGTGGTCTTTATTTTTTATAATAACACCGAAGGCTCTACACGATGAAGAAGAGCTAACGGGGTCATCTCTCTATTTTAAACCACGCTTTATGTAACCGGATACACTTATTTTTAACTCATATTCTTGCCTGACAGTTAACTGTCTGTCCATGCATTTCATGTGTGTGTGTGTGTGTGTGTTTAGGACTCACTTGTACTCCCAACATTTCATAGCCAGCCTGTCTCTCTGACGTACGCTCTGCCCACGTGCCCTTGAGCAAGGCGGCGGCATGTTGGGGGTTTTCTTTTCCCTCCGCGTCTAGGCCAGCAGCTATTAAAATGATGGCCCTCGAGGCTAGAAAACAAACCGGAGAGAGAGAAAAAAAGCCCAGGCCGGAGCTCCACGACATGTTTCGACATGCCCGTGGAGGTCCGCCCCCTCTGGCACCGGAGCCCCGGCGGGTCTGTTTGTCATCCCCGGGCCCGAGTCCAGCGGAACCTGCTTCAGATGCTAACCTCTCAACGGTATCTCACCCTCTCCTGCAGCGGCGTCCGGGCTGGCCAGCAGCGGCGCGGTCGACGTGCACGGCGGCGAGCGGCACACGGCCATCATCAACTTCCTGGGCACGACCCGAGACAGGAGGTTGGAGGACGAGGAGGGGAGAGGAGGCGAAGGCGCGACGGCGACGCAGCACGGTCAAGACGGCGAGGAGGAAGCGTACGACGGCCTCAACTACTACTACGAAGAGGAGTACGACGACGGGCTGTCCGGAGATTACGAGCTGGAAATGCCACGAGGTAAAGGGAGTCGCTCCTCGAGCTACACCTCCTGAGCGCGGCTGTCGGCGGACGACAAAATCCATTCATTCGTTTTATTTCTCCGCTCAGTTGCCATGTCGAGCAAGCCCAAAGACCCGTCGGCGATCCTGGAGGCGGAGGGCGGCGAGCCGAAGAGGAAGAGGGGAAAAGGAAGGAAGAGAGGGAAAGGCAAAGGGAGGAATCCGTGTCGGAAGAAGTACAAGAGTTACTGCATTCACGGCACCTGCCAGTATCACTATCAAATCCGCGTCCCGTCCTGCGTGTGAGTGGATCCTCCCGCACCGTCCCGTCGCCCTCCGGAGATCCTTCCGGATCCGCTTAACGTGTCCGTCTCGTCCGCAGGTGCCTGCCGAGTTACTCCGGCGAGAGGTGCGAGCTCTTCACGCTGTCCGTGGAGAAGCCCAAGGAGGGCTACAACCGCACCACGGCCCTGGCGGTGGTGGCGGTGGTGCTGTCGTCCATCTGCCTCACCATCATAGGCCTTTTACTAATGCTCAGGTAGGCAGGACGGTCACACACACACACACACACACACACACACAGAGGAAGTTTTAGTGACAAGTACTCTGAACTCCGTTGTCTTCGTCGCAGGTTTCACAAGCGGGGAGCGTATGATGTAGAAAACGAAGAGAAGGTGAAGTTAGGGTTAGCGTCCAGCCACTGAGGAGACGGAGAAGGGTGAGTAGGCGAGAGCAGGTCCACGAAACACACCCGCTTGACAAACGCCCCCCAACACACACACCCCGAGGGGCGCGTCGAGGTTTTGCTCATGGCCTCTGTTTCTTTCTTCCAATGTTAGGCAAAGATATGGAAATTCTACCTCAAAATAGAAAAAGAGAAGTGAACCACGAAAGGCGGTCCTGGAGGAAAAAGGAACATACATGAAGAAGGGAACAGAGGGTGTCTGCCTGAACCCTTTGCTTGGTGTTCGAACGCGAAACGGGCCCCTCTGCGTGACCCCGGAGTCCCCCAACACCCGACCCCCCCCCCGGGAGACGGCGGTCACATTTGAAACTGGAATAACCGAAGGCGGCGGGGTTACGGACTGAAGACGTGGAAGACGAGGAAACGCGGAGAGGAAGGGACGTGTTGAGATTCTGTGCTGCTTCCTGACTGTGTGAAGAGAAGTGTCAGACTGAACCGAACTATATCCAATTCATCCACATCTAAGCGAGCTCAACCTGGATTTTTTTTTCTTCTGTTTTTTTTTTTTTTTTTTTTTTCTCTCGTCTCAGCCGACAGCATTTTATATTTTTCTGCACAAACACGTCGCGTCATTTGATTGTTTTTTTTTTTTGTTTTTTTTTCATGTACAGTAAACAGTATATTTATACGTCTAATTTATTTATTTAAGCTAAATGTATTTATGTAGGTTTTTAAACGCCTTCATCAGCTTAAAAAAAAAAAGAACAAAAAAACATGTTACAAGTGTTTATATATTTCTTATTGGATGTTATTTATTTATGAGGCAAATGACAGAAATGCGGAGGCTCCCGGGGGTTTGAGTATTACAAGAAAAGAGACGCTGCGTAAAAGAAACATCTGATTTTGTAATGATAACACAGATGATCAATAGCACTGTGATGAATAAATTGATCTTCTATTTGAGTATAAATGACCTGTTCTTTTCAGGGCAGCCTCACTGTGAGCTGCTCACACACACACACACACACACACACACACACGCCCGAAAGCAGACGAACAGGCCGCTGTTCGCTTTTCACCGTCCGGGGTTTTCCTGCAGGATCCAGGATCTGCGTTATTGCAGCGTTTTGTCGTCGAACCGGTACCGGTAGTTCCGCGTCTGCGCACAAGTCTTTCTGGAAACAAGCGCGCACTCGCGGCCGAGCACCGGCGTGTTTCAAAAGTGAGTCCGATGCCGCGGCGCCGTGGGGATCGGCGCGTTTGTTGCGTCGTATCTCGTGATTGACCGACCCGTATTAAAAGATAAACACTCACGAATCCCGGTGACGCTGTCCGCTCGAGTGTTCCGTCTTTCTAAAACTTTTTCCTGCAGCCATTTTTTCTGTGTTTTGTGATTTGATGTTTTTTCAGAACAAAATAAAAAGAAAAAGTGATCTGAAGCCCCGACTGCTGGTCTTTGCCTCCCGCCGATGATCTCATGTCCCCCGTTCATAGGAGGCGCAGACGTTGTTCTGGAAGATCAGATTGTGGAAGGTCAAGGTTTATTTTAGCCCCCCTGGTTTTTACTTCCTTCGTCTGGACACACTTTAATGTGATATTTTAAAATGGTGGGTCTGGTTAATGATAACACCGGTGTGTTCTTTTGGCTCAATCCGGAGCTGTAATTATAGCAAACACAATATTTTTATTTCCTCAGTTGCTGACGTGTGAGGAGCCGCTTTCTGCAAGAAGGCGTATCCTGCTCATCGGCGCTATTATCCCGAGCCCTCCGAGGGCAAACACGTGTTAGCACACGGTTCGTGAGCGCGCTAGCTCGGATCAGGCGAGGGCCGCGGCTTCTACGGGATGTTTCTACATCTGAAAACACACAATTTTGTGTTCGTGCCGCAACGCGCGGATTGCAGCATCACCGTTCCGCGTCAAAGATCGATGATGTTACGCGCAGCCCGCTTTGTACGAGCGCGGCCTCGGGGCGCAGCTGCGCGGCGTGCAGGCCGGACGGCACCTGACGCCCCGTACGCTATTACTCACACAGCCAACAGATGTCTGTTTCAAAGACGCGGTACCATCTAGAACATCTGAGACCTCGACCACCCCTGGATGCCGCGGGGTTCAGAGAAACCGCATACGGCGAATACTGGCAGGATGCAACAATGCTGTCATGTATGCCACACACACGTTTAATCAGGGCTGGGTTGGTCAAAAGACCCAGCTGGGCTAAAAGGCAGGCAGAGACTAAGCCAAATGTTAGTCACCCCTTGAAGTCACCTCCTACACGGATGTTGTTACACCGGCACCTTGTGTGTGTGTGTGTGTGTGTAACTTTGTGTGAGGCCATGTGGTAGAGTAATACCTCGCTGCTCCACCGTGTGGGTTACGGGGGGGTTAACCGATGCATTACGGTTAACCGTATGTGTGTGTGTGTGTTTGTTTGCCGCGTCGTCGGTGGGTTTGATTGTCATACTTTCTGTGACTGAACAGACGTGTCCACATTGGGGGCGGGAAGCGACGGACAGATGTTCGGCCGAAAGGCAGGGGTGTGGCGCCCGGTTCAGCGGCTCGCGCTACTCATACCGTCTGTTGAGTAATTCAAAAACCAGCAGTTTAACTAGCCTTCAGTTGGCACGTCGCTGCACAAATGACTGCGCGTGAATATTCGCATTTGTCAGGTCACCAAATGCAGTTTACCTAAAGTTCATTTGTAAATGCATTCACATGTGTGTCTGTACGTGTGTGTGTGTGATGTGGGGGTAGTCATTTACAGTAGTGGAGCCACATAATCCTGTCCTCTCAATGTCAAGTAGCCGAGAAACAGAAATAGTGGCGTGCCGTCATGATCACATAGCTGCTATTCCCAGGCCGATGGGCACCGAAGAGCCCGGCGTTATGCTCCGTTTCTCTGAGGCCCGGTGGAACCGGGCCAGGAAATAACGTCCGCTCCGGTCACCCATCAGCGCCACCGTCCGATTTCCTTTTAGGGTCAGCCTCGCGTGTCCCGTTCGCTGGCGTTTTTTTTTAAGGGAAAATCCGAAGGGAACGGGAGGTTTCTCCCTCCAGGACGGACGAATTCGGCCGGAAGTTGACCGTCGCGTGCACCTTTGCGGACTCGATGCTTATTTTTAGCCGGACTAAAGCACGTCGCTGCCAAAAAAAATCGATCCCTGCGCTACTTCTTCATTTATTCTGCCTTTTCATAGAAACTAAAAGAATCACTTTGAGTGCAAACTTATAAAGGAAACCGGAGATCTCTATAGAATCAACAACTTTCCTAGGTGACCGAAAAAGGAATATGCGCTAAATTATACCGTTCTGAACACCATAGAAACCAAATATTACTGGGCCGAAGCTCGTACGGAAACATGTCGGGCCAGCGGAGAGGCCAGGCACGCCTTCGTCTTCTCGATTAATCAGATCTTAAGCTGGTTGCACTGGATTGAAATGTTAGTTTGTTGTGAAAGGTGTTTCCTGCCCTGCTGTGGAGCAACAATGGGTAGTTTCCACCCCGTGGTGGAAGTGCGCACACCGACAGTTGGGAATATAATTATTTTCTTACAGGATATTATCAACCGGAATAAGTTATTAGCTGAAATTCAAGTTTGCCGTGAATGAGTGCGTTTTGAGTTTCGGTTGCGGCACAACCCTCGCCCGAACCCGACGCCAGCCGCCGTCACGTGGCAGAGAGCGGCAGCGGCATCACGCCGTTTACGCGGCGTGGACAGCCGGAGGGGAGGAGGGCGGAGAGGATGGCAGGAACGTGGAGGGGTGGAAGATAAGGTTGAAACGGTAACACGAGAGGGGAAGGAACAGTCGAGGGGCGATCGAAGAGAGGGCCTCTGCTAAGACGGGTGCCAAGTGTCCTTTGCTTGCGGTTGACACGTTAGAAAAGCGACGTCTCTCGCCCTTCGTTTTGTGTTCGCCACTATCTTTAGTCTTCATTCCTGTCCCGCGTGCATCCCGAACCCCCTCCTCTGCTTCCTCATCCCTTTCCTGTCTCCTTTTTCTTCCTCTTCCTTCGGGGTTTCTTTAGAAACTGAAACACGCACGGGTCTCCGGGGCCCCAAATCACCGACAAAATGGGGAAAGCAATGTTTTCGTTATATAACGAAAAGGATGTTTCTGGACTGGCCGGCTCCCCTCGCTTATTAGATGAGAGATCTTCCGTCTTGCTCACTTCCTCCGCTGAATCGATCCGTTGCGACATATTGGCTTCGTTAAATCACCGGCGGGATATTTACCCGCTCATTAATCTCAGACTTATCGGCGTCACCTTCGCTTAAAGGAAAATGTATCTTTCACTGCCACCATTGGATTTGATTAGATGTCATTTGTTTTGCATTCTGCAACGCATGACGTCAACATCCGACGTGCCCTTTGCATAGCATTAGCATTGCTGCAGTAAGTTGCGACGTAGTCGAGTATATAATAATAATAATAATAATAATAACCTTTTTTTATAAGACCACTGAGGTCTCCTTCATTTTCAGGGTCAACAAGTTTACAAGCAAAGCAGAGCACAGCACAACAATAAAATGAGATCAAATTAAAAAACAGGAGATAAACTAAAAACAGGTGAAAATGAGATTAAATTAAAGACGCTACGGAAGCAGTAGATAAAACTCGAAACAAGTAAAAAATGAGATCAAATTAAAAAGTACAAGGGGGTGGATAGAACTAAAAACAAGTACAATTGGCAGTACAAATTAAAAAAACAGTAGATAAACTAAAAACAGAGGAAACTTGTGGCGAAGTTGTGAATGTGTGGTTTAGCAGCCCCCCCAACACACACACACACACACACACTGGCCGGCGATGTGGTCGCATACATTGTCGGCATAGATGGAATTAAGATACATTCAGCCTTTGGCCGCAGGAGTCATGACTCACTGCAGCCGCCCATAAAGGTGGCGAAATTCGGTGTGCAACTCTCGCTTTTCTATGGCTGACAATTGCACCTCGAGCAAACAAGTGCACGTTGGCGGCGCTTCGATCTCCAGGCGATGACATAATCCAGATGCCAGTAAGCGATTTGCTAATGACGATGGAAGGGGGTTTTACGGTCAGCGACGTTGTGCTAAAAAGAACAACAGGAAGATGCAACAGTATTGTGTTAATATCTTTACCGCCCATTCAATGGGATAATCATTAGAACACGGAACCATGATAATTTTTTTCAGGACCTGATGAAACCAAGCATCCAAAATGAGGATGTTGTGTCCTAGGAGGCTCCTGAGCACGGCGGCAGGAGAGCGTCTGTTCCTCCACTCGCCCCTGATGCCAGCGGGATCAGGGCAGGGATACCAGCAGATTCCCCGCTGCTGATGTCACCCCGCCGGACAGACACTTGTTATGTATCATGGTCACACTATTAAATTCTCGCTGTGGTCTATTTAGACCCCGAGGAGGCTGACGGTGGCATCGCGTTACCTCCGGAGGGTAAGAGGGGTTCAAAGTGGGAGGGAGGAGACAAGGGGATGGTGATAGGAGGCCCGTGCATGGAAGAAAGAGGCAAGGCAAAGACACACACACACACACACACACACACACACACACACACACCAAGGCGCTTGTCAGCAAACAGACAGGAAGACTAGGTGACTGCATGCTTGACTCATCTGTTTTCTCTGCCTCTTGCCGTATACCCTGCGGTTCTCTGGAATTGAAATAAAACTCCTCCCATATCCGCCCAGCATGTGTTTTTGTGTGCAGCAAAAAAAAAAAAAAAAACCCTCCTAATGGGGGGTTTTAGAGGATCAGCTTCAATGCGTTCCGGGCAGTTGAGCTGGCCGACGCTACGGCTTATAACAAAAGGAGACGAGCGCGATTGTGGAGGCAGACAGCGGGCTCTGGTTACCGAAAGGGTGGACTGCAGCTGATACTGAAAAAACATCTCACCCTCTCCGCTTACCCGAGATTTGGAGCGGTTTGGCGTATTTCTTAAAAAGGGGGATTACGAAAGAGCCGTGGCATTCCCTTCATCGCCAGAGATATGTAACACAATGAAGGTTGCGTACCCCTTTGCAGATGCCCTTAAAAGATGATGCCGTTGGGTAAACAGATAAATCTGGGCACGCGGTGAGCAGCCTCCGTTATGGTAACACGCTCTCGGGGCCGAAAACCGCCGCAAAAGGGTTCGTTTCTCGCCCCTCGTCCTCTCCGATGTGGGATTCCGACTCGAAGGTAACGCGACCCGCCGCTGAGCGATCGCTGCCCGTTGACCCCGTTCGGCTCGCTTTCCGTGACATCAGCAGGAGGGTCAACTTTGTACTTTGCAGCCGAAACCCTCCAATCTGGTGTCGGAAGTTCACGAGCGAGCGGGAAGGAGTTTGCGACCGGTGTGATGAGTAGAAAGGGGGAGAAAGGTGAACCGGCGTTATCTCACCGGGAGAGGTCGGGGACGTAGGTCGGAGGCCGCGCACGAGTAATCTCATTTCATATTTAATACGGGTAACTCCGAAAGACTGTTTCCGATGGAACTCTCATGACCCGAGACCTGGAAAATACAGACTATCCGGGGATGACTTTCACTGTTTTCGATCTCTTCGTTCCTGCGCGTTCATCTGCAATTTTACATTCCCTCGTCCGAGGCCCGGGCCGGCGACCTCGGCGAGGCTCCCCTCCGCACCCCTCGACCCCCCGCCGTTCTCTGCCGCTTTCTCCTCGGGACAGTGTGGGCGCTGTTCGGAGAGCTGGAATGCAGCTCAAAGCTCAGCTGCTGGAGGAGACGCAAGGGAGGAGAAGCAGGCAAGAGAGGGGGATTTTTCCTTGGATGAGATCATGGATGATGGCTTCTCTCTGAGCTCGTGGCAGACGCGCCCCTGACCTCCCTCTGACGGCACACACACACACACACACACACACACACACAGAGAAAGGGCTGAGCCTGTAAAAGCCCTTTGCTTGGCAGAGAGATGACATCTAGTTTTCATCTCTGCCCATTACACCGCGGTTAATCTCCAGATCCAGCCTGCTCTGCCTTTATCAGACGCACGACAGCCAGCTTTGCACGAGGCAGTAAAGTCAAGTCCCAGAGGGCCACTTTGCTGGACTCGGCCACGTGAAAAGCCCCTGCTAAAATCTACTCCATTACTAGCTGAGAGATGGAACGGATTAGTGCCCCCCCGCTACAATTAGCACGCTCGGCACCTGCGCCGATTCAACCGCTCATCTCGAAGAGCGAGATGTGATTCTTTGTTACCGCGCTGATCGCACGATGAGTCCCAATTTGCGGCGACTGTCCAGACGGCAGGATGATGATGTTATTGTTGTGATTAGTCAGCCCCTTTTCCCCAAATGCGTGAGTCACGCGGCCCGACGCGCTCGGTTCGCGCCACGGCGTGAAAAATACCTTTCTTTCTGCGAGCCCCCTTCAACGCGGATTTCGGGAATGCGACATAGCACCGAAGCTTCGGCGGCGACAACGGGGGAACGGATTTGAAAGTGACGCATCCGTGTGGGAGCAGTTGTTGCTCCGACGCTCACGCCGGCCCACCTTTCACGCCGGCGCCGGATGTTCAAGATGCTTTTTCGTGCTGACATTTGACTGTTAGCTGACGTTCGGTGGTTGCAGATGGTCTGACGCGCATTCATGCCCTTTTAAAGAGTGACTTTTTTCAATGTGTTTTGCATTAATATCAGCAGAGATGTTCATCCTCACACACTCAACCGTGAGGAATTTCATTCACGTGTGAGGTTGATATCATGAGACCGGCGATGTTGCGTGGTTTAGAAATCGTGGCATTGAGGAAAAATACGAAGACGTGGGGATTTCACTCATTTTTGCAACAACAGTGGATTTCCTTTTTGGAACTTGACAATCAAGATTCATTCACTGGTCTTTTTTTTTTTATCCATGCGACTCGTGGGTTGCGTTTCACTCTGGATACAACAGCTTTGCATCAGGCAAAAGGAGCGAGCACATGAAGTACACATCTAAGTGAAAACAATGAACATGTGTTTTCTTTGTGATTACTTCCTGAAGAGGTTAGCCGTCAAACACACACACACACACACACACACACATACGGTTTCCCAGAAGGGCCCGGAGCTCTTTGCGAAGACAGTGATGCTCTTGTTCGAGGCTGCAGGTGTGTTTGCAACCTTGGGAGTTCCCTCCTGCTAATTACAGGCTGCTCATCCACATGATCTACTGTCGATGGATTGCGCTCCTTCTCGGCCTCTTCGTCAGTGGCGTGCAGAGGTCTGCCGATGCCCGGGGCAAATGTCGATCAGATGTCCCAAAAACTCAAGTATAAGAGTATTGAGAAATATTATGAGGAAAAAAAAAAACCATTTTGAATATATAAACACAGATAAGACATGATAGAAATAATCAATTTTAATATAAATCACTATATCATATGATATGAATCAATGTATTGATATATATGATGTATTAAAATCATAATAATTTAAATAATTAGTTACTTTATGTTATGAGATGATGATGAGAGATGAGAACAACTTTATTTATCCCGAAGGAAATTGTTGTGCCAGAGTTTCAAGCAAAAAGATAACAGCAATAGATAATAGTAGGATGGAGGGAGAATAAGAAATACAATAAAATATAAATTGTCAAGGTTAAGCCTATCAAGTGTTTTAAGGTCATAAGTACAAATATTTGAAGATTCCCTGCGGCTGAGGGAAGAGGAATTAAAAGTTAAGAAATCAAATTGAATTAATTAAAAATTAAAAATGTATATCATATGACGTCATTTATTATTAACTTTATGATGTTATTATTATTATCATTGTTATCATTATTTAATTTACATCCGCTGTGAGGAATTCTTTTTCAGTGTTATTAAAGCCAGGCTGCTCAGACCTTTGTGTGAAAAAGAAGATCTCAGATATGTTTTGATTAATTTTGACTTAAAATGCGATTGTAAGCAGTAATGTGTGTGGAATGCACAGCGTCGTGAATTTTGCATGACATATCAGCAAAAAACCTACTTGCATCCGTTGTAGAGCTATTCTCTAGTGTGGGAAGGTAAAAGAAATTATCTAGATGCACAAGAAACTGAAGAAACTTGAGGAAACACAGGAGAAGTAACATTTCTCCAGATCTCCAGGATACGTCATGTTAAAAGGCTAACAACTGTGGTAAGCTTCCAAAAAAACTGATTACCGTAATTTACGGATTAGAAGCTACTTTTTGCTACTTTTTTTAAATGCTTTGACCACTGTGGCTTAAACAACAATGCGGCTAATTTATGGATTTTTGGGGCTAATGAGCAAAACATTTAGCATCAGACCAATGAAATGACAGTGAAATTTAATATGTATTTAATTATTACCGTTATAATCTATATTATCAATTTTGTAGAGTTCTATAAGCGTCTGCATATTTAGAGTTCCATCTGTATATTCTGTATAATTGTTCACATAACATCTCTAGATTATCCCTTCTGTAGAGTTACTGTATGACATCTATATATTGTTATCTGTTAATCAAACTAATCACTACCTATTTGTACACAATCTGCACATAACAATTATCCACCATACTTGCACTAGTTGTACATATTCTGCTCATATCTCATCAACCTGTACTTGCACGAGGAAAAAAATACTGCATATATCATAAATAACGTTGAATCCAATCTAATCTAATTAAAAAAAATGTTTCTGCGTAAATATCTCATGTTACAGTGTGGAAACCTGCGGATTTATAGTGAGGCCTACATGTACACATATTTTTATTTGTTTATTTTTAGCCAGTGCGGCTTATATTCAGGTACCCTCTGTCAAAATGAGCCACCGCTGAAATGTCGTTCCCTTCTCCGATTGAATCCCCCCGTCCAACACACTCCCCTTCACACCCCTGCCGTTTGTATAGCTGCGTCATTCTGCCTCTTCTTAAAAAAAAAAAAAAACTACCAGAAATTCATGTCTGGTGTTATTGGAGATTAAAAATCCTGCAGCTCGGAAGGAAATGAGTTGGTAAACCGAGCAGCCGCGCCGACGGACCACAACATCCTCCCTCTCCTGTGCTTATTAACAGTCGTCTTCCTCTCCGGCCCCGCCAACGGACATCCATCCCGGTGGGGTTCCGCCCGGCCCACTCATCCGCTCACAAAAAGCTCATATCAAGCGCATTTACAGACGGGCAGGAAGTGACATCACCGCATCACATGTCTTTGTTTAAGTGGCTGCTTCACTCTGAACTCACTTCAAACCTTGCTGCTGTTAAAAGCGGTTCCTGTGCAGTGAGTAGGCACTGGCAGCTGTCCAGGGTTCCTGTTACTCCAGCGTATGTGTGTGTGTGTGTGTGTGTGTGTGTAGGACCTCATCATACCACCTTATATAGAAAAAGCAGGGTGACCGCGGGAAGACCGCTGAGGTGAACACCATTCTCCACCGTCACTGCCAGCCTACGCCAGCCATCTCTATAGTTACTGAACGCTATGCCAAGCGGGGAAAACAACATCATAAAAGAAAAACGGCCGTGTCTTACAGTCATTATTGGATTGTACTGCTGGGCGGGATGGACGCAATTGATCGCAGATGTTTCTCTTCTTGAGGGACTGAAAGAAAGGTTTGTGCGCTCGTGTGTCATCCAAGGCTTTTAAAGTTGACAGCGAGGATGAGGTTTCTTCAGGATATCCCACACCTTATTTCCAATCACGCCTGTCTCTCGCAATTTTCTGTCTGAAAAAAAGCGAAATAAGTCGCTTTTTTCAAAACCCTCTTCTGAGTCAATTCACCAGTCTGAATTTCCAGCGCGGCAACGGTCAAAGAATGTGACTCTCGAGGCTTGCGAAATTCCGTTCATTAATCGAAAACACCCCCCAAGCGGCGGTTCGACAACCGCGAAACATAAGAATGCAAGTTGGCTTTTTCTTCCTGATCCAGAACGCAAGCTGAGAATATTCCATTAGAAATATTCTCATGCGTTCGAATCTATTTCTTATCGCGTTCGCGTCAAAACCAATTTCCTGTGCGAGCGAACAACGCATTCTTTCACTTTTGAGGGGAACGAAGATTTCCTGGTCAAACCCCCCAGAAGACGCCGAGCATGGAAAGCACCAGGGCTCGGCCCAGATCTACTTTTGTGGAGTTGGATGTCAACTCATATTTACTTCCTGTATTTTTTTCCTCCTTCAGTCAGCAGTTGTCGAGGAGAAAAAGAGAAAAAAAAAAAAGGCGTTTTTTTTTTTTTTTGTTTGTTTTTTTTTGGGTGGCAGACATTCTGCCTCCAACAACAATATCAATAAAAATAATCAAAAACTTAGCAGTATATTTTGCTGTTGCTTGGCGCGGCGGGTAGCGCTTTTTTAGGGGTGAATCCCACAACCCTGAGCGGAGGCTAGATACTACCTGAAATAGACATACAGGTATACAGTACATCATGAATGAACAAATTTCGAAATGTATAATAATAATCGTGAAATGAGGATTGGCTGACGATACGATTAGCGCGCTGCAAAATTTGCACGACTTGTGCAGGAATAACTGACCCTCGTTCCTGGAAGTCCCTCACGCACTGGAAACACGTATCTGAAAGTTTTATCCGTCTGCTGTTTGTGAAGCAGAAGAGAATGTGAATGTTACAGAAATCTTTAAATATGGGGAGCAAATGACGTAGCCGGGTATCAGTAACAGGTTATTAAGTTTTGAGAAGCTTTGCGGTAAAACTCACAAGGCAACTTGGAGAGCGATAACCCAACTTTTTACATTTCATGTCAGGGGATGAGACATTCATCTTATTATCTGTTATCTTTATCATATAAAGACTTAAAACCATTCACGTTCACGCATCGTCATGGGAAATACAACTGTCCTCCGACACGTCATACGTCATGTAAAGATAAAAAAAGATTCACGTCTGGCAAATTAAGCGTCTCCGATGAATTTTCTGCACCTTCTCGCTGTGAGGCGAAAGCGCCGACCCGCCTGAGGAATATTCAATTTCTTTCAATAATGTAAGCAACACAAACCTGACTGATAAATTTCTAAAGCCGGCTCGGATTTATTTATTTTCGCAGGATTTGTTTTGCTGACATTTATCTGACTCCTGATACTTTGACACTTTTTTTCCATTTTCTTATCTCGATATCAGGATTGCTCAGCGGCTGGTAAAAAATAAACCCTCTTTCAGCACCATTGTGTCTATTTATATCATCTATGCGGTTTCTTTAGAACTTGGAATTTTTATTTGCGTCTTCCTGTTTTTTTTTTAACTTAATCCCACACATTGTTATCTGCGGCGGGTCAGATAGGCTCACGCCAGGATGTGTTTGCGAGCGCGTTTCTTAATTTTCGGGTGGATCCTCGGACTCGGCGGGAGATACGTTGTCTGCGCTCGGACAGGCTTTTCCTGCGGGCCGATTACTGCCAAGTCATAATCAACTCCGCGGGGACAAAGACGGGCACGTGGCCACACGAAACTCGAAACACACGGCGTGCACGCCAACGACACGCCGCTGAACTCACCGAGAAAGGGCTGGTCTTGCACAAACACAAAGATTGTTCTTTGTTTTCATTTTTTTTTTTTTTTTTTTTTTTTTCCAGGGCCCTCTCCCATACCAACTTAGCTGTCTTTTCTTCCATCCGTCTGTCAGCCGTGCTATTTTTAGACGCTTTCTTTTCGCCAGTGGGTGTCAGTGCCCCGGGGCCGACGACAAACACACTAAAAATATGATTTCTAAATGACTTCAAACTAAACAAAAGAAGGAAGTGGGAGAAGAGGGGGATGAGGAGAGGTCATTTTTAAAACCAGAAGTAATGCTAAGAAGTTCATTAGAAGTCTGCGGTTTCCAAATGACGTCATCTGAATCTGAGTGGAGCGGTTTTTAAATATTAGCTTATTGTTAATTATATTGTAGTGAAGACCACTCTATAATGAAGTGTGGATCAGTTGAAAAGCTCTCGACAATAAAAAAAAAAAAAGGAGCCGCGTTACCGCAATTGCTTCCCAAAGATTAAATCATCAAACGGCGGAAGCAGTTTTCAAAGTAGTCGGCGAGTAATTGATTGTTTTAAGCATTTACTTACGAACAGACTCGGCCTTTGAAAATCTCTATCTTAAGTGAAAACACACGTTACGCGTACACGTGCGACATCACCACGCCCGCCGGCACAAAACCCGGAGAGCGAAACGAAAACGGGCGTCCCTTCCGTTCGCTCCTCCGTCGGCCCTTAAAAACACCGCAGACTTCACGGCTCAGCGGGAGCCGCCAAAGAACGGCGCAAACACCTGCTGCAGCGGGAGAAGCTGTGGGACGCCCTGATGCAATGCGTCGTAAGGTGACTTTGTTTTTCATTAAGAGTAATAACAGCTGGGGATGTAGGAGGTCAAACACACACACACACACACACACATATACACATCACTTCCTTGCTTTATTTAAACCACATTAACCACTGTGCCTCATTGCCACGATGCCTTTTTTTTCTTTTCCTCCTGTCTCTTCCCAGTTCTGTTGTACACGTGTGTGTGTGTGTGTGTGTGTGTAGGTGCACTGACTGTGTCACACACACCGCCGTGCCTCCGCATTCCTCCACCAACAGTTCCTGTGCCGTCTCACAACAGCTCCAACCGGGTAGAAGGAGGGAGAAAAAGGCCCTCGGAGGCGTCAGCGTGAGATCGCCGTTCCTGCGACGCCGTGGAAACGGCGGTGGCTTCCGGACAGAAGCTGCACGACAACTTTCAAAAAATTCCCCCCCCCGACACCCGAGTTTCACATGAGCGTGAAATCCAGTGAAGTGCGACCGGATAAGCGTTTGCGTTTTGTTTTTTTTTTGGCCGTCTGAAATGTTGTCTTTGAGTGAATTTAAAAAAATTAAGCACCACATTGCCATTTGAATGCAGACGTAATAAACACACACACACACACACACACAATGCCACAATGCGGTAGCACATTCCCATAATACCCTTGAGTGCGATCACCACAATTGGGAAGTCACTATTTCAGGTTTATTGCAGCGCTTTACACACAGCGGAAGCTCAAAACACTCCTTGCTCCCCTCTTGCGTTATCAAAATCCGAGGCCAAAAGGCTTTTTTTTTTTGTTGTTGTTGTCGTTTTTTTTCTCTCTCCAAAGGTTTTTACTGCTCTGACAGCGGAGTTTCCCGGTAAAACCAGTTCACTTTATGAGGCTCTTCTTGTTTTTAAGGGAATGTGTGTTTCATATCCTGTCAGGGGTCTAATTTTATTCTGAAGTTCCCTCGGCCAAAGCCCCGACGCCGCGCCAAGCATAACAACGCAAGAACAATATATGATATCGATATGTTACGTCATAATAAAGCCATCTGGCGGGACATGAAGCCCTATACTTAGATTTTGAAAGATCGGGGCTAAACTTCATCAAAATACTGATGAAACTGTGTGTAAGACATCTGCTCTCACACGGAGTGACCATAATACGCAGGTTGGGAGAGCACGTAAACATGAAAGGCTATTAAATGAAAATATTTCAGAGCACAGCTGGAAGGAAAGGAAAGGATGAAAGGACGAGTTGAAAGGACGGATTCGGTCTGCGGTTTGGTTTGATGCTCCGTAAAAAAGAAAAAGAAAGAAAAAAAAGGCTCACATCTTGATACAGTCACAGAATATTTCTGAAAAAGAGTGAAAGGCCTCTTTTGCACCTGCCGTATCTGGTCGGCGCCTCGGGGAGGTTGAGAATGCAGACTTAAACAGAGAAATTCGACATCTGTTAAGGCAGATCGCTTGTGAATGACATGACACGGCTTTCGCTTCATGTCGATTGTTTCGACACAAACCGCTGCAAAACTGAGTTGTGTTAGTATCAGATCTTGCAGTTCTGACAATATTACACCGACCTCTGTTATAGCTGTGACTTGGCAATGTGGCAGTTGGTGTAAACCAGGGGTCGGCAACCCGTAACACCCAAAGAGCCATTTGGACCCGGTTTCCTCGGAAAAGAAAACACCGGGAGCCGCAATTACTTTTTGACGTCTAAAATAAAGGTACCACTGTATATATGGCTTTTTATTACCTTTACACTTTGTATTAACAAGTGTGTAGTGTGTTGCCTCTGAAATTCACAAAGTATTACGGAGAAAATTAAATTTTATTTATGTAATGAACCCATTTTGAGCTTTGGGCTTTCAGAGCGTGGAGCGGAGCCTTGACCTGAATTTTAAAAATAAATCGGGAAAAAATCACTGTGTCAGTAAAGAATAAAAAATAAATACTTGCAAAATATCTTCGTAAATATTCATTTTACCTGGTTTATGGGACTTCTGCTCCTGAATTTCTGCGCACGGCATCTGCAAATCGGGACTTTACCGGCTGGCGGGTCTACCGGCTTCCGCGAGCGTGACGTTATTTTGAGCGACGAAAAATAATAAATATAATTTTATTTAATATTTAAAGATCACAATAATCTTCCAACTTAGAACTAAAAGTTAAAAAAAGGAATTAATATTTAATTGAAATATACTTCAATTAAATATTTATCATTTATTTTCCCAAGCCATGAAAGAGCCACAGTGTAAAGGTGAAAGAGCCGCATGCGTCTCCGGAGCCGCGGGTTGCCGACCCCTGCTCTAAACCTTTTACGCCGAGGCGAAACCGAAATGCGGCACGTAAAGTGAGCTAGAAGGCGGACCTGACCTTGGAGAGCTGACAACTACACCACGGCCAGTCCGGTCCCGGTGAATTTCCCATTTAGCAATGCTGTCAGAGCTATTAAAAGTCAAATCCAAGATGTAACAACCTAAAGTTAAACCATGATAATGTGTTTCTAATGTTAGTTTGTTAAGTGGTGGCATTGATTTAACCGTAGTAAATATTGAAACCCACGTAAACACACACACACACACACACACACACACACCAAATGCAGGCTGGGACAAGAAAACAGTGGAATGTGACAAATGAGGCAGAGAACCAGCAGAGGTGGGACGACTAGGGAAGTGTAGCCCGAGGACACTTTATTCTACCTGTGTGCAGGTATGATCTCCACAGAGCATGATTTACACAAGACAACCTGACTCACACACACTCCACTCCACTCCACTCCACACAGCCGCATTATTGTTCTCAGGCTGCGTCGGAGTAACCTGAGTAAACGCGAAGAGACGCCACTCAGGTAACAAACGTATCGCTTTTCCATCCTGAGATATTCCACCGAGGGCCTTGTTTAACCGCTGTCCGACATGAAAGAGAATCCAGTTTGGGCGTGCTGACTCGTTTGATCGCGGTCGGCGTCGGCCTTGTGTTTATCCTCGAAGGGTGAGCAAAGGCCACGTGAAAACAGCGTGACGCAAAGTTTTGTTTCTCTTCAACTGAAGCACCTGGAGAATGTGCGAGAAAAAAAAAACAAGCTCGGAGAACTACAATGTTTCTTAAGCCGGGCGGCATTCCTCCTAAAATACCGAGCCGGATGGTTTAAGAATTAACTCAGCGTTCGTTTGGGGTCTTGGAATTGCACTCGAGTTGCGGGTGACGTTCGCGGCGAGAGAATTCACCAAACCTACATGGGTCGGGATTCCTGTCGGCTTTGACAAACCGCCGTTTGACTCATCGCGATGCATCCGGAGAGCGGTGCGATGAAACCCCGTGACTTTTGTGAAAGTGGCATAAAACAGGGCGCGGAGACAATTGCAGGACAGAGGTCTTGCACCCGCAGGTAGGAAATGAAGAAGTGAAAACGCACCGGGATGATGCAAAATGCACCGTGTGCGATCCAAGAACGGGACTCGGAGGCGAAGGCGAACAAACGGCCAGACCGAAGCCGGACGCGACCGGCTGGCGGTCAAAGTTTTATGCCGCCGTGTCGTGCAAAAGGTTAATTTTCATGTGAATCGCCACAAAACTGCTCTGTGCTCAAACAGAGCCGTCTTTCAGGACGGCCTGAGCCAGATGGTAACATTTTTCGACAGGAGGAATTGATTTAGAGATACTTCACAGAAGCGCCGCTGGTTATCTCCCGGTGAAAACTACATAACTGAGACTGCACATCTCCAAAGCATTAACAGAAAAGTATCTTTTTTACTAATATATGTTTCACCGAGATACTCAAAACTAATTCCCCCGACCGAGCAATCGAAGTAACTTGCGACATTTGCGTTGAGTTAGAAAAGCGGAAGTCGGAGATTGAGCAAAAGTGAAAATGACAGTTAGCGGTTCCCTGCATGTGTACTCCGCCTGCGAGATCCCGGAACGTTGCCCCACTTTCACTCGGTGATAAAGTAATTGAACATTTCCTAACGCACTGAAACCCCGCAGCGATGTAGCATTTTGTTTGATGTAAATGTAGAAAAAAAAGCTGCTGATAACATTCTTTGGTTTAGTTTCCGTCCTGAATGTCCGGTCACTTTTACAAAGATAGCGTAGCTCGGGAGTTACTCCGCTAAAAGACGGTGAGGGATCTTTCTGCAGGGACTGCCTCTGACGTCTCAAGAAAACATAGACATCTATGATCATAGATATCAAATGTATTATAACGTCTGAAATGCACGCGGCACGAATGTTCCTCAGCCACAGCGGTGGCCGTCTTTCCAGTGCGGTGTTGCTGCAGCGATTTCGCCAAATGCTCTCTTTTGCTTCTATCCAGCTCTGCATGCAGCAGGATCTGGCTCTCAAACAGCACCGAGAATGTCGCAACCATAGGTCTCCGTTCCACAGGCTCTCCTGACCTTTACACAATGCTGCTTTTGAGCTTGTGAAAGACTAAAGCAGACCATTACTGCCTGTGTGAGTGTGTGTGTGTTTGTGTGTGTGTGTGTGTTGGGGGGAATCCCTGGGACCAATAATTGTTGTTTCGATTGTTTTTCTTTTAAAGACCAGAAATTAAGTGCCGCACTTTGCCAACAAGAGCGGGCTTTCCAAGCATTCTTTTACGGACAAAGTGGTTACTTTTTACAAGCCGGCAAAAAAAAAAAAAAAAAAAAAAAAAAAAAGGATACATGGAACAGGAGTGTGTTGATTTAGAGGATTGGTCACGTCTGGGTCGGTTCTGTCTGCCTCGGTTTCCTTAAATGAGCGATGCCTCCCATGATGAAAAGCCCAGTTTATTTTCCTATCATGAACCGCGCTCGTATCCAGGCTGGGAATACGACGGCGCTCTCAGCTGCACCACACTGACTATGTGAAATATGCAGAGGATGTGTGGGAGACAGACGTGTTTTGTTTGACGTGAAGGATGCTGGAAATAATGCTAGCAGACAGACAGTGCGATGACTTCGCATACGCACACACACACACACACACACACGCACACGCACACACACACAGAAGCTAACCACTTAGATGAAGCAAGCAGTGAGGAGAGCTACCAGATACACAGTTTCAGTTTTTATATTTGTGGCCAGACGTGGTTATAATGCGAGCGCTTGGCATTTTGGCTTGTGGGGAAACAATAGAAGAGTCAGTATTATTGCTTATTTTAGAGCGTTATAATTGGAGTCCAGGCCAGGGTTTTCACAACCATGCCCAGGGTTAGTGTGTTTACTGTGACGCGCTTGCAAATTTTGGAGGACTTCGGGCATAAAACTACAGAAAACACAACATGAACCGTCAATGAAACTGCATTACACTTCACATTGTTAAAGGGAACACCGCCTGAGAGGACTAACAGGCTAAAATATGTTTACTGTTTACTGTAACAGATTATTTCTTAAAAAAAAAACCAAACATAATTTATAACATATTTCAACCCTGGAGCGCCGCCATTGTTTTACTAGCACAATGCATGTTGGGTCAATGACCTATAGAGGTTGGACGCGTTAACTTCGGCTTTCCTCTCGTGTTAACTTTCGCTCGGTACGGTTTGGTACAAATGGTAATAATGCCAGATTGTGCTGCAATTTCCAGTCGACGGGGAACAAAGGGACTGATGCTAGGCTACACAGCTTTCCAAGGGACAAGAAGAGAAGGAAGGAGTGTGAAATAAGGATCGGAGGCTGTTTTCTCGCCACTTCTCTTCGGATGCGCCGACGCATTTAGCCGAGCTAAGCTGCTGAAAGAGCTTTAAACGGATACTAAAGCCAAACGCTGTGCCTACAATTTTTTTTTCCAACCATACAAAAGGTCCGAGGGAAAGGAGTGAAGCCCGCTCGAAGAAACTCGACAGGCAGGAGACGCCGCACGCTCTCCTGCCAGCACGTCAACAACCTGCTTCTGCAGAAGTAGCATCCGATGACGAAAGAGCGGTCAGCGGCGCGATCGTGGAGGAAGCTGACGATGAGCCGCCCGGTCAGTCGACGCAGCGGTCCGTAAGTCCACAGCGAACTGCCGATGACAAAAAGCGGAGCTCCTTACAACAGACGCGCTCTCTCTGGTAGCATAGCAACGCAGTTTCTGCATGCGCGCCGGCCACTTTTGCCGACTCTGGCTCTCGGTGTCTCTGCTCGTCTTTGTTTCGAAGCTCACTTTAACTTCTGTCTTCAGGGTTCTCTTCCTCTCTGTCGAGGTCAAATGGGAAATTTTGCACAGGTGATATGGTTTTGCTCCATAAAAGCCCAGACCAAGCTTGCGGCGTCACTAACCCAGACAGCGTTGTAACGTAAACAACAACAGGGGCCTACGATTAAAAGTTCTTATTCGACGATATTATCCAAACTAAGATATGTTGAGACATTTTATTATCGTTTTTATGTCGCTTGTAAAAATCTTCTTTGTATCAACTAGATAAGATTCTGGGATTCTGACTACTACTTATAAGTAGCATCTGTTGCACTTACATCAAGCTAATTGTTATTGTAGCATATCCATACAGGAAACAAGTGTCTCGGTCCTTTGAAAACTATGTGATATATGCCCACGTGTGTGGTGTGTGTGTGTGTGTGTGTGTGTGTGTAGCTTGTAAAAATATTCTTTGTATCAACTAGATACGATTCTGGGATTCTGACTACTACCTATAAGTAGCATCTGTTGCACTTACATGAAGCTAATTGTTATTGTAGCATATCCATACAGGAAACAAGTGTCTCGGTCCTTTGAAAACTATGTGTTATATGCCCACGTGTGTGGTGTGTGTGTGTGTGTGTGTGTGTGTGTGTGTGTGTGTGAGACACAGCTGTTTTGCCATGATATACCTTGAGAAACACTTTTGTCCTCTCTGCTGCGGTTTAAGTGTTGACACAAGTGATCAGTCCGGACATGTATATGAGCAGAACCTTTGAACTCGTCGTGACATCACGAGTGAGTGATCACCGTCTCACGGCTCAGGAATGCAAATCAGGGATCCCCGTCTTCCAGGAGTGTGTTTGCGGTACTTTTCCGAAAGGCTGCCCAGGTACTTTTCCCCGAGGCAGGGTTACGAGTCAAACCGAATGAACGTGAGCGTCTCAAATCGCACTTCACCTGCCTGAAACTCTGATGTGCATTGCTTACGCTGTGTAGAAAAGTTTTATCTATGTGATTTATCTTTTACGACCCCCTATCATTCTTCCGGCATGCACATTTCGGCGTTATAACACATCTTTACATTTTGTGCCTGCCGTTTTGTTTCCTATAGCAGTGATACCGCACCAACGCACGTCGCAGATTACAGCTATCAACACATGCAAGATTTATAGCACAAGTATCTGAGCAACTGTGTGTGCAACCCTGGTGCAGCTCAGAGGCCATAAAACACGGCTCTCGGACAGCGGAGCAGCTGCGGCTCCACGTTACTATGATCCCTAACGGCTTCTTGTGTTATATTTACTCCAACACGCCCAAAAGCAACAAAACGGGCACTGCAGTTACTTAATAATATACAAATCGCTGGATATGGAATCGCACGTACGGGTAAAAAAGGTTCTCGCATGCGGCACAGGGTAAACTGGGTGTGCAAAGCCAGCATATCCTCCAGTCTTCTCAGTTTAGCACTGAACCCTCCCTCCATGATTAGGATCTCCGGACCATCATGACCTCACTACTGAAGACGCTCGTGCATTCACATGGTCGGGGGGCTAAGGGTAGCCAGCGGTGTTAATTTACAAGTTAACATGACGCTATTTGCCCGGACGCAAGCGCACACACCCTTATTACGCCCGGGCCGTACACCAACATTAACATACGGGCCATACTCTCTGTCTGGCCGGAGAAAAAGGCGGCGGGCGAACGGTATCGAGTGCGGGGGCGCACGTTTCGGACCTTGGGGATCCAAAGAGTCTGCACGCAATGACCTCTTTTCCTGCGCTTCTCAGAATTAATCAGCAGGTGGATGGGAGAATGCGTATGTGGGTGTGGGTGTTATTAATACCCCAAAGGCAGTCGGTTGAGGGGATTTGAGAGGCTTCTAGGGTTTCAGTGTTTTTAAGCTCGCAGACAAATGTCCCTACATGGCACTTTCTATGCCATTCCAACAAGCTAACAACTCTGTCCCGCTCGCCGACCCCTCGGGCCCGCGCTGCAAAGCGATGGTGCAACGTTCATACGCCACTGCCAGAGCGAGTAAACAGTCACGGTCACACAGCGGGAACCTCAGAACAGACCTTGGGTGCAAACTAGGTACTGGATGCCAAGCCGGCTTGTGACAGCAGGGGTCACAGCATTTGCCTTGAATATGATTTAAATCCCAAGAGAGGCCGGGTGGATCTTCTGCGGCAAGAATGACAACAGCTGTCAATTACCTAACCGATCGTTTTTATGGTAAACACAGCACTTAGTCCACAAATGCTCCTCGGGGGACTTTATTGAGCTGTTACTAAAGATGGACATCAACAATAAACAGGATAAACACACAGCAGACTAAATAAAGGCAGCACAGCCTTACAGGGGTACCAGAGGGGAGGGAGAGGGGCAATTCTCAGACTATCGCGTCCTTATAACGTATTAATATGAAATGATTCATGGGGCTCACTTTTAGTGATGAGTAAAGCACATTGCAAAGTAAGGCGTACAATCGCTTTTACATTTGTCCGTAATAAAGTGATGTAACACATCGCTGATCTAAATTCGGTCGTTACATTTGTTCCTAAATTAAGAATCTTGGGTTTTAATCTGTCAAAATCGTAAAACCTTTTTTTGTGTTGATGTATTTTATCATTTGATTCATTGGTTTGTCCTCTCAGGGGGTTCATTTTCATTAAAAAAAAAAAAAAAAAAAAAACTTATTGGAAATGATGTTTATATCCCTTACATTACATTTTCATTCAATACATACATGCGTATTTTCTACATATTTGTACAGAAAGCAGAGAAGAAATAGATTACGTGTATTCCTAGACAATTTTTGCGTTAATCCATTATACTGAGTAGAATTACTTGAGCAAAGAAATTAATTAAACATCACACACACGCCACACAACTCTACGCTCCTTTAGTGCCTGTCCATATTTATTGATGTACTATTTACTGTCCACTTCAACTGTATTTTTGTAAAGCATGACTTATCATCTGTACATTTCTCCTTAAAGTTAGTCTACTACAATAAGTCTACTATAGTCAAGTATACGAAATGCACATATCTATTTATATAATACGTTCATAGTTCCCTGTTTGTAAATCACTTGCACATTTTGGAAATAATATATCGTGTACCTATCTTAAATGTATTTGTTATATCTGCACCTGCTGCTTTTTCACACGACTGCTTAGATGTCACACCTCATTTCATTGCCCTGTACTTGTACATGTGTAACGGCAATAAAGTTAAATTGAATCTAATTCTTATTTGAAAAGCCAACAGGTTTATTTGCATGTTCTTTTGAGTGACAACATCAAAAGCGACGCGAGTTCTGCCGGTGTCCGAAATCTGTATCTGCAGCCCTGAAGCCCAATCAATTATGCTCGACACCTGCATTCAATTTTTAATCCCGCTGTACTTGATGGTAAATGGAAGGGGAAAAAAAAAAAGCAAGAAACAGCTGGTGCATTTTTACGTTTGAAGCCATAATGCACCGCGCAACTTTGATGTGAGTCAAACCCGACTCTAGAATGCAGGAAAGCCTTTTGCGCAGGCCATCCTCTGACCTTGCGCCTGTCCGTCCATCAGTCTGTCTGTCTGCTTTAACACTATCTGTCAGTGTAGGCTGTGTGCCTGCTTTTCTGTCTGGTCATCTATTTGCAGTACCAGACAGTCTATCCAGCCCGTGTTTGACAGTTGATGTGTTATTTTGTCTGTGTGCCTGAGTGATGTCATTCAGGTGCAGTGTGCCAGGGCAGAGAGCCCAGGGGACACCATTAGCTCTTTTTTTTTTTTCTTCCTGTCCGCACTGCTGTCACTAACCACCTGCCAGTCTGGGCTCTGTGGGGATGCATGCATGCGCGCACGCTATAAAAACCCGAGGGTGCGCGCGACTATGCACGTTAGGTGTACGCATGCAGATGTTTGACCCGCGCTGTAGGTCCAGTAGTGCAGCGTGACCTCTGGGGCCGTTGTGGTCAAATTATGAGGTGTTTTAAATAGGCAAGCCCTTGGATTGGACTGTGGTGACTGATGGGCCACACTTTCCCTTCCTCGCTCTCTGGCTGTCCGTGCTTATGCGCCGCGATGATGGATGCCCAGCCCTGTGTAAATATAGCCCTGCCTCAGCTAGTTAGCATGTTTGGCGTGATCCAGGCCGGTGGTCATATGCTAAATATATATCCAAAATAAATACTTCCAGATTCAATCCTCGATTGTTGTCCAAAGAGGCTGTAGCGTAAGTTTCGTCGAGAAAAAATGAGACAGGGGAACATTTAGCGAAAAAAAAAAAAAAAGGCCTCCATGTTTTTAGGATTGAAAAACACACAAACCATTTTTTTTTTTTTTTTTTTTTTTTTTTTTGGACCGAAACAGGAAAACCCTGTGGTTCTGCAACCGTCTACAGAAGCTTTGCCCTGCACTGCGGCGACTGTGGTGACGAGTCACTGCCGTGGTAACAAGTCATCGCCATGGTTTCCATCCAAACTCTCGTTCTGTGTTCGTACACTCTGATACTGTGGAATGGAACCTGCTGGTGCAGAAAAAAAAAAAAAGAAGCCAGCCAGCCCACGGTCACCACAGTCATTGACGCAAGTAGAGCATCCATGATGTTAGTTTGGCATTCAAAAGTTAAATCAGGTGCAGTCGGACAGCACGGCGGCAAACATCCACACCTGCTTCTCTCGGCCGACGCCGACGGGAAAACAATGGCACTTCCAGACGCTGACCTGTCAACGCAGATGCTTTATCTGCGGCATCAGAGCGCGGCTCATCGGCTCGGAAACTCCTCATTCACCTCTGTAAGCCTTTTGTCTGAAATAGGTCACGGAGGTATTTAAAAAGGAGGAGATCATTTTGATTTTGCGCGACGAGACAACAGAATCTTTCATTTGGGTTCAGAGGATCAAAAGGCCGACACTGTGACCGCACTGGTAGGATGGAATTCGGCTGCTTGAGAGTTTCCTTTCTTCCTACAACAATAGCGGGCCTTCTCTGCCCGCCCGGCCTCCACCCTGCTGACTAGCAGGCACAGCAATCACCCAAACATCCCCAGTTCCCTTACAGTCGCTTACACACACACACACATACAAACACACACTGATTCATCAACTTTCTAGACATATTTATTACCATGACAAGGCTGCACAATGGAAAATTCAACATGGTATGTGGATATATTAAATGCTACGCAAACCCGTTGACATTATTAATGGCAATATTGTGAGCTTTGAATGCAATCAGGCATTTGCTGCGCCGCAAAGTTCAAGCAAAACCAGTTGTAAAGCGAATGTTTATCTCTGTTTACAAAAAAAAAGACTTATAATTAGGATAGGGTGAATTTTCAAATGTCCATCTTCGGAGAGAGTTGGACGATACTAAAATTTATGACACTTTGCGCCAATTAGCTATGCGGCATTAAAATTTGATGAAAGAAATCCCAATTTGGTCCAACAGAGATGACATAAAATAAAACTTTTAACATGATTTTTTTAAAATCATTCACTCGTTGGATGTAATATCGGACAACTTGCACATTGACACTTTATTACGGTGAATAGCCACCTATCAGTATGACTGGTAATACAGCACCTTTCATACCCTGACTAAAGATAACTTCTATTAGAAACTATTAGGAACACAAACACACACACATACACGTATATCACACCAATGTGATAGAAACCACTAACCACCCGGGGGGAAAGAACCTGCATAACAAATTACCCAGTCCCACTAAACTATTTTCCGACACGCATTGTTTACGCGTGACTCCTCTTACTATTTTGTCTACTTAATGCCATGGTTACTGTGACTGCGAGGATCAGGGTGCTTCTTAGATATAATCTGAAAGGCTGCATCGGACCATTTGTGTGGAGCCGTCTCTTGAAATTAAATTTTACAGGCACATCCCAGTATGTCTGATGTAAAAAGGCACTGTGAAATGTCATGTGTAATATCTGATTTATTTGCTAACAGTAGCCATGCATTTTTGAAAATATGTACTTACAGAATAAGGGGGGGGGGGGATAAATACAAAATGATAACCTGTCTGGTAGAGTTGGTTTAACAAGTGTATTTAAAATTCCTATCGAGCCCATTGGTCCTGCCTTTTGTTCAAAGTCAAAAGCAAACGCTAATCTGAAAATACATAAATAGGACATTGGTTACACAAGCATTTCACGATGTACTTCATTGGTTCTTCGTCGCGGCGTTTAAATTTAGAAGTGAGGAATTTCACGAGGCAGGATTTCAGTTGTGCGAAAAATACTTGCTAGTTTGACGAGCAGGTCAAAGTACAAAGGGGGGACTCCACCTCTCCACTTTCCCTTGTCTGTTAATTTGTTCCCAGTGTTTGGCCTCGCTCGGTGCCAGCCGCTCGCTGCCAGCCGCTTGGCACCGCCCTGGTGGCGGCCAAGAGTTGGCTTGAGAACTGATCTAATCTACACTGTTTTCTCACACGCACAAAGTACCGTGTTATTAGAAAATGGTCTGACTGAGCCCGCAAACTCCCCTCTTACTATATAACACAAGACAGACCCGACGATAATTTGGCATAACGGCCTTGAAACCACCGCTGGCATAAAGAGACGAGTGACAAGCCTGACTCACCTTCGGCAAAAATCCCGTGCCAATTCAGATTTTCTCCGCGTTTCTCTTTCCAAATGTTTGCACGGTATTTCTACGGTCATTGTGAAATATGACTGCCAAATGTCATTTGACATCCTCAGTCCATGCAAACATACTGTTGCTCAAAAGAAACAAGAAACAACGACCACCACTTTCCCAAATACCACCTTCGAACATTTTCCGCTCTAAATGTCACCAATCAAACTGGAGAAGTCAAAAAAGGGAAAATATTTTCCTCATTTCCCACCTTAATTAAATTTCATGTTCCTATGTATTTGTACATCTAACTGTAAAACTGATATACCTTTGATAAATCTATAATCTCTCAATCTCTTTCTGTCTTTATAGAATTTCTTTTCATGACTGAACACGATTTCTTTCTCTCTAATTTAAGGGTGACGGCAGGAAATGTTAGAGGTAATGAATGAATGAATAATTCATAGGTCATTTTCAAAAGTGCAGGCTAATGTTTAAAGTAATTGTCAGGAGATTCTTTCGAAATTTGTGATGGTTTATATTGATTAATCACCGATATAATTCCAGCTGTGCTCTGATCTGTCAATTATATAAAGGCGCTGCGAGAAATCATACTTTTTTTTTGGTATAAAGTGCGCTGAGGATGCACCCTGCTTGCGCTTCAAGTTCCATCAACTTATGGATACACACACACACACACACACATTAGTGGATCGCCCAACAAACGAATCGCTTTTAAAAAGGAGTGAAAAAGCATCGATTGGTTAAGCAACTATTACATCACTGAAATGGGAACTCACTCAGGGTGAAAGTGACGCCTAAACCTGCACCGCTGGTAAAAAAATCGAAATAAATGAGTGAGATATGAAGTTGGAATGAAAGGGACATTGGGGCCGAGGTCTGACGCAGTCCCTGGCGTGCTGTGGATTTCTCTAACCACGCTGGGGATTCCGCGCATTGTAAATTGCGATAAGACAGGCGTCTGAGATTATTGTGCGGGATCAGAAACGCATAAGAATGAACATTTCCAGACAAACCTAACAGACTGCTATTGGTTTCTAGTTTGATGTTTAATAGTGGTGTTATTATGTGTGTGTGTGTGTGTGTGCACGGGGGCCACCCTCACATGACTCATCACTTTCACTTCATGCTTGAAGAATGCAGTGACCCACACACACACAAACACACACACACACACCACCCCATAGCAAGTCTGACCACTGAATAAAAAGGCATTTCCCATGAGATGACCCCCGGCAGTAATGTCCTCCAGACCTTCCTGCCGATGACCGTAACCTTCTGCTTCATGTGTTGAGCTTTAAGAAGTGACTGGGCGCTGATGACTGCAGCAGGAGTGTGTTCCTGTCAACTCATCTATTTCTCCCTCTCATCAGCCCCTCACACACACACACACACACACACTAAGTTTCTCCCCTTCTCATTCCTTCCATTCCTCATTGATCATTCGTCCAGCTCTTGGAAGCAGATCGGGTAAAGTGATCAGACTATGATATCATTTTTTGGCGACCTCGTTCTCCCAAGCGGATGATGCATGCGCGCGGAGACGAGGGTAGACCCTCAGTGTAAGCAACAATTTCCCCTCCAGACACGAAGGGGTCCCGGGTACACGAGACGAGTCTAGACAAAAGATTTCCACTATAAACGAAAACACTTCATTGCCTCGATGTAGCTGAAGTAGCTAGTATAACGGTGACATCAGCCGGAGAGATCCTCCGTGTGATTAAACCGCCAGAATCGATGATTTGGTGCAGATGCTGAAGTCGCTGTTGCGGATGAGTCACATCAAGGCGGATGATGTCTGCCTGATGAACGCTCCCACCGACTGAAGCCTTTCCAGATCTCGGCCTGCCAGTCAGTCGGACAGGTAGACGCACCACCTGCCGGAGCGTTCGAGGCCGATGTGACACACACACGGCCATAAACTTGCAACACACTCACTATTATGGCCTGCTGTTGCTCGGTAACAAGATGGCAGACAGACAAGGTATCAAGTTTTCGGCTCCTTCCTTTAACGATACCGCCAACCCCCTCCCCCCAACCCCTACCTGGCCACGTTGCTTCATTCGCTTACAAGTTGTCATAATACACCAGGAACACACATGCCCTCACCTGCCCACTTCCTGTTGGAGGCAAGCCTTTTATGGGCATGGGAATGCAGGTAACACCAAGCCCTCAGGTGCACGTAAGTGAATCACACTCGTTGTCTTGCCAGACTTATTTTGAAAGCTTTTTCCTGATTTAAGGGACGCATTCCGCTTATGAAATCCCACGGGATATGCACAAGAGACGCCGGTATTCGAAATGGACATTCTTCTTTCAAACTTTGATTTCAGTCTGAAAAATGAAAACAGCAAACAAACCAAAAAAAAAAAAAAAACTAAAATATGTCTCTTACCTCGTGGTGGTCGCTAAACATATCTGTAGAAGCTCGTGAAAATGGCTTCCTGGTTACCCTTATTTTCATGTGCTGTGTAACTAAACAAACATATTTGGTATTCTTTAATCTTGATTCTTTAAATAACATCGCGCGATAAGAACGGGGGGGGGGGGGGGGGGAGACCTTGCTCACTGTTCATATTCTCAGCAAGTTAGAGGTTACTAATGGTGATGTGTAAGAGTGACAAAACCTCTCCTATATGAACAAGTTTTCTCCATTTGATTGATAGACCGCACATCTCTCTGAGTCAACAACACGGTAATCAGTTAGAATTGTACTTTTATAAACATCCTTCCTCCAGCCTGGACAATCAATGGAAACCTGCCTTATCGTCACTTAAAACTCACTCTTTTATCTGGCGGCGTGACCCATACCACCCACGTATTCGAGCACAAAGACAATGTTGAGGACTTTTCCATCGGCAATCAGCCCCCCCAGCGGGTCCAGGATTTGGCACGGCCACTGGGTGAGGCCGGGATGATGGGACTCTTTAATGTGTGTTGTCGCAATGTGGGGTAGCAAAGTAATCACGGAATCATAACAATAACAAATCCATTGGAAAGAAACCATAGCTCGCTGCATGATGTCATGGTCTGTTTTGTGTGTGTGTGTGTGTGTGTGTGTGTGTGCCTGACTGGCATTAAGTGAAGTCCCACCTTAGGGGGGAGGTCTGGAAAATGGTGATTAATCTTAAATGACTGAAAAAGATTTAATTTCTTCAGTCATGTGAAAGGCGTAATCTAATAATTCTTAAGTAAACCCTGTAAATCCCTGATACTATCACTACTTTGGTCCATTCTATCGCAATCAACTGTGTTTTTAAAGCAAAACCGAGACCTCCAGTTATTAAAAAGACTCCGTCGGCGACGCCAGACGTATGTTTTTGGCTTTCTTATCGCCTTAAAAAAGTGATTGTCAGTGAATGTCAACCGCACCGGCCTGAGCTGATTGAAATCACAAAAAAAACATTTTCGCTAACTCGTATCATATTGTCAAATGATATTTGCAATACATATTTTTGCAAGTGTATTCCAGTGTATACGTGCTCTTCAAATGGGGCCCCGTTGATAAAAATGTAATTGCTTTTTAGCAAACTATCAAATACATTTCCAGTAATTCATCTAAACTTTATCAATTTAACAATATAATACACCCCAAATAACGTACAGTGTTTTCAATGAGATATTATGCCTGAAAAAGCAAACACTGGTTTTTGTGATGATGCAGTCATTGTAATGCGGACGTAGTACATAGTCACATTTCCCAATCCGGAAAAAGAATTGAGAAATGTATTGAAGTATTGTTAAATGGGTCAGTTGTTTTTCTTTCTGAATTTCATTTTATATTGTGCTCACATTGGAAATGTCCGAGCGGCAAATTGCTTTCTTAATCCAAAAGTCACATTTCTGATTTGCATACCGTTAGTCAACTTGGTAAAAGTGCTCCTTGGGACGGCTCCAGGGAGAAGAGGAAGTGAGTGTTTGGGCAGGAAATGATTTTAAAAAAATTAGGTGTGTCCTGGGATTAGTGTGTGTTCTTAAGGTGTGTTTCTAATCGTTATTCAAATTTAGACAGAACAGAATTGGGGCAATAACCAAACTTGCTGCATTCCATCAACATTTATAGAGCAGATTCAGCTGGATTCACCAGTTTTCTGTAACGTATTTGGATCATTACTAAGGAACTTGAAGGAGGTAAATTATCTTTAACATATCTAACACGTTTTATTGCTACATATTTGCTCAATCTGATAAGAGCTGTTAGCTGACAGTCATTACATAGTGTCCTTTCCCCTCCTTATTAACAGGGACGTCCCAGCAACGGACGAATAGTGACAACAAAGAGTTGTGGACGTGGGAGTTTATTTAAAGCCTAATAATAAAAATGTTCCTCACTCGCCCACATGGAAGGACTACACCTTTTAGAAGGTTCTTTCAGTCATTTATCAGATGTGGCGCACACAAACATACATGCGGACAACACCATTCCTCTTGAATCTCTAATAAAGGACAAGGGATACGGGTTTCTTCTCTGGAAAAATAATTACTGTCTGCCAGGAGTTAAAAGGGTCAGGATTTAATTAGCAGATCGTAAGATAGTGGTTCAGTCTCAGCTCCACGCTGGGCTTTCCTGTGGAGCTTCAGTGGTGTTTGGTACCCTCTTGTGTACAACATGAGAAAGCGCAATGTCAAAGACTCCCGGGTACAAAATGATGATAATTTTTATTCAACGTTTCATGTTCAGTCTCTGAATAAACTGAGCGTCTTGTGTGCAAGTAATCAGTGCTGCAACAAAGTCAATTATACTTGAAATTGCTTCATAATTAGACACTGTAAACTGCCCGTACATTAGTTTAATGGTGAGAAAAATTAGAAATGAGCATGCCCGATGTAGGTCTTTGCATTTCTTTTAACCATTAAAGATCTTTTTTTTTTTTTTTTATTGACTTGTGTCTCCCTGTGGGCATGTACATTTATATAAAGACTCTATGAAGTGCTATCTTTTTGGTCTGTTTGCTACCTTTCACTTGGAAAACCAGTAACTTTATAATGGATTTCATCAAACAAAACAATTTTCTGTTTGGTGCATCATTTATTGTTTTGCCCTGAAATGTATCCAAGCTCAGTTTCCATCAAGTTAATGATGTTTCCAATGAATTTTCATGACTTTCGTCGTAAAGCTCCTCAAAGTTTCAGCATTTAAAAACTTCAGCCCTTTCACCATGGAGCTGGCAAACCAGCTTTGAGAGATCACACAAGAAAATATAAGCAAAACACATGTGGCATATTTTATTTGCATAATTTTTGCAGACACTTGACAAATACACTCAACAAATACACTCATCTGATACTAGAGAAATAAAGCTTTAAAACAAGCAGTGGGTTCTTGTAAAACAGTATTTTCAATGTTTATTTTCTGCATTTGTTGGAGATCACACCATTGTAAATCAGTAAAGGTGTTGATGATAGCTTTCCCACTCTGTATCAAATGACAAAATATGTAAGTAGATCTTTTCCAAATTAGGAATGAACCTCAGCGCTGCCTCTAAATATCTCACGTGTGTTTTTTAAAGTATTAACTCAAAAATGACATTTCTTAGTCTAGTACGGTAGCTTCGCGGACAACGAGCGGCGGAAAAAATGTCAACCGAAGAATCGGCGTCTTCGGTTGCAATGTGAAAAGTCAAATAACATTACGGCTAACATTAGACACCCATTTTATACACCGTGTATTTAAAACCCCGCAGGCTCCAGGAAGGCGGCTCTAGCCTCTATTTCAGGACCTTTTCCCCCCTGTTGGGGGCAAGTTGGGGGGATGTTTGTGGTAGTAGACTGGGGGGGTGGGATTGGGGCTTGCATTCATCCCTGTGGGAACATAATACATACTCTCTAGGTAGCTCTGGTCTAGCGGTGGATGGTTCGGGGGTTCTGACTTGGATCCTTGACCAGAAGAATTCCTGTAGCCGACACCGGGACCGTTTGGGTGCATGGCTGCCGCTGCTGCAGCGGAGGCCTCGGGATAACGGGGAGGTTGGGGTTGAGTCTGGGCATGGGTCGGGGGAGGCGGCGCCGCGTAGGGCATGTACTGCGGTGCATGCGCGTACATATTGGGGTTATGGAGAGACGGATAGGGGGCTGCCGAAGGTGGGTACAGACCTGAGTGAGACATGGTCTGCTGAGGGATGAGCACCTCCACGTACTGACCGGTCTCCGGGTCGAACAACATTTTCCGAAGCGGCTGCATGGGCACCTCGATGTAAAAATACTTCCCCGTTTCAGGGTCCAGGAGCACCCTGCGGGGTGTCTGTCCGTAGGTGCTCTCCGAATACAAACTGGAGGTGTCTCCCCCGTACTCCGAGCTGTAGGACTGTCCCAGGCTTTGAGGCCCGCATAGGTACTGGGGATCTAGAGAAGAAAGGCCAGGAGAGTGACCGTGACCTGGATCACTATAAGGAGCGCCCGTCATTCCAGACTGCTGCTGCTGCTGGGGGGATCTGTGAGCAGGAGGACGGCGGTGGTCGAACGGCTGCAAGGGGCGCTCGGCGGGGCACGCCTGCATTAGGGAAGCGTGGGGAGGGCAGGGAGGAGGTTGTTGGAGAGGCTGGTACATGGCTGCCGGCTGGCTCGAGGTGAGGGGATTCGACTTGGGCGACGAGCTGGCCTGGAAACTCATAGGCTGAGTCTCGGGTCTGCACTGGTGGGAACGGAGAGGGGGCTGGGTGACCGGGTACGGGAGCACTTGGCCCGGGGACCGCGGAGGGCCGGGGGGGGTGTGGTTATGCGGGCTACGGTGATGGAGAGCCGGGGGTGGACCCAGGTGAGGCAGGCAGCCGGACGTGCAGGAACAAGGAGGAGGACGAGAGGAAGGTTGATAGTGACCCGATCTTCTTGGAGTCAAATCCGGGGGCATCAGGGGACTGAAGCTCTCTCTTTCGTCGTAGCTCGGTGGGTCATCGGAGGCATAAAAACCGAGATCGCCGGTCCTGCGGGAGTGTTCGTTAGATAGGGATCTGCGGCATTCCTGGCCCGTGTATGCTGACGTATTCGTTGTTGAAACGGCTGCGGGCGGTTTTTGATTGTTTGGAGTTACAGACTCCACTTGTTCACGGGAATATGTTGTCCTGGGACACTGCGCCTGGATATTTGGGTCAGTGACTGCTGGCGGACTTGCCTGCCTGTCTCCAGCAGAGGGAGATTCGGGGCCCCGGTTTTTCACTGGATTAGATACGCTACCTGCAGCAGGGATGCACAGTTCAGCGGAGGATACCGGAGTCGCGGCCGTGGCGATGTTTTTTTGTGAGGATCTTGGACTCTGAGGGGACGTCCCCGAGTGCCGCTGCTGCTGATCTCTGTTATCAGATGCCACGGTGTCGGAGGCTGCCGCCGGCTGGCTGGAAACGCTGGAGATGGCGGTCGCTTTGATCGTACTCGATGGCGGTTTGAGGCTGGAAACGGCAGATACGGCTAGTTTTTTCGTGTAGTTTGCCGTTGATGTGGATTCATTAGATATCTTTCTGTAAATTGTCGGCGAAGACACAACAATTGTTTGAAGTCTCTCCTCATTCTGAGGTTTTAAACTCTGCGCCGTCACTGGCGTTTTATGTGCTTTGCCGTTCATTTCGGCAAACTCCGCTGGTTTAAATTTATAGCTCGGTTTCGGAGGTACAGCGGGCTTTTCGAGATTTTTAGCAATTGATTTAACCTGAATGGTTTGTGGCCTGTTTCCTCCGGCGCTGTTGATTGTCATCTCTTGTTTTGGCGTCTCTTTCGAGAGGGACCTGACCTCTATCGGGTGAGGTCTGAATTTCCTTAAAGCAGGCGATCTTGGAGGGAAAGTTGTATCTTGTCTTTTCACGGCTTCAAAATCTCCTTGTTCCTTCTGTTTGGTGAGACCAGGAGCTGCCTCCTGCACATATCCATGCGAAGCAGGAGGCTGTTGTTTACTATTATCCTTCGCCGTAGACAGGTTACTCACACCTTCATCCTCCCTTGTCTTTGGGAGTGAAACCTTTTTTTCGGTCACTGCGGCAGGATCAGCCGTCGTGGATGGGGAGGAGAATGTCCTTTCCCTGTGTGACTCAATCTGACCATCTGAGGGCGTTGTGGTTTGAAGTGGGATCTCCAGGCTGTATACATGTTTGCATGAGACCCCTTTACTTCCAGCTGGATTCTGATTATCACCCACCACTGCTCCAATGTCAGCTTGGTAGCCCTTCTCCTTTAACAACATGGAAACCGAGTGGCCGCTGCTGCCCGGAGTACCGCCGGAGACTGTGAGCTCTGGTAGTGGTGAGGTAGCTGGAGCCTGGAGCAGGCTGGTAACCTCTTCCTGGGCCGGAGATACGGATATCTTTGTCTTGTTTGATGGATCCCTTATCAATACCACAGCGGTGGAAACCTCTCTTTCCTTGCTGGACTGCCTGGGAAGGTTTCCAAGCATGGGAGGCTTTCTGTCTGTTTTAGCAACCAAAGGTGTCAAATTCTCACCGTCTGGAATTTGGCACGTGTCTGTTTTAGTCTGTTGTGTTTTTGCCTCTATCTTCGGATGATGTTGGCTCGGTTTGGAAGTCATAGACACTGTTGTGTACGCATTTTCCTTTTGTTTGTCTGAAACAGAACCCAGGTTTGGAGACGCTTGGGATTGTTCTCCCGGCTTCTCGGACTTGTTACTGCTCTGCAGGTTTTTGGTTTTGTTCTCTTTCCAGCACACTGCCTTACATTGTATTTGCATCGGGTGCTGCTGGGATTGAGCCTTTTCTTTGCTCTGTTTAAGTGGGGATACGTTTAGCAACTTTTCATTGTTCATCTCCACTTTCTGTTCGTCTTTCTTCAACGTGAGCTCCTCGTTCTTCTCCTCTGATCTCTCCTTCATCTCCAACACTCCACTTGGGTCTTCCCCCTTTTTCTCTCGAGTTTCGTCCTTGTCCTCATCATCACGCCCAAGACTTTGCTCCTTTTCTTCTAATGCCGCTGTAGATGCGGTTGTCTTGAATGACAAATTATATGTATTTTTAACCAGCCGCCTGACATCTCTAACTTTATGGATGGGGGCCTTAACTTTATTCATTTCTTCTTCCTCTGTTTTCGGGTCCAGGTCGGCTTCTATTTTTTCCCCCTTGTCAATGCGAGATATAGTCGGCGAAGAAACAACGGGTTTGCTTTCTGCCTCGGGTGTGAGACAGACACTGAGAGAGGTTTTCCTTTTCTCCACACCTTTGAGTGTTTTTGTCATATGGGAGCTCTTGTCAGAGTGTTGCAGTTGTTTATGGTCATCTACATTTTCGCATTTCTGTTGTCTGTCCGTCACTCTGGCCTGCACCGTGCCGGCTCCGGTGGCAAAAAGACCTCCTGCATTCCCCGTGGGATCATTTGCTGAGTCACCAGACTCTCGTTCCATCCACGTTTTACTGTCACCCGTTTGTTGTACTCCCCTTTTTAACTGTTTACTGTTGAATGGCACTGTAAACTCTGACTTCATTTCAGGTTTCAATGAGGATGCATGCCGGCACTCATAATCAGCCTCTTTATCTTCACTTTGTGATAAATACACACCTCTGTCGCTGTTGCTCGAATTCGGTCTGTTCACGGACCTCGACCCGAAGAGTTTTGATGGTCTGGCTTTGTCCTTTGGGACGTGCTCCGCTTTCACGGCAACGCCTTCAGTTGAAAGACTGTTTTCCGAGACCGGACGGGAATGCAGGTTGTCTATGTCAGTTTTTGAGAATTCGTTCATTTGTGTCGCCGCAGTCTCTGTCGGTTCCGCGTTTTCCTCGAAAGGGCGTCCCCCTTCATCTCCCGCCTGCTCGTCGGGTTGTTTGTCAAAAGTTTGCATCTTCTTGGACAAAACGCTCTTGATAAAGCAGGTGGCCATCTTGGTCTTAGTGCATGTCTCGTCTAAGGAAGCAGATTTCTGCGGTTTGACCTTCCTTTCATTTCGTAGAGCACGCTCAGGACTACGCTCTAAAGGGTAGCATCCTTGAATGGCCGCCGGTGTGCTATGTTGCCTCAACAATGCTTCCCTGGAGTGCCTTTCAAGACAGGGGCTATTCGCTGACGCAGGAACACCAGGACTACTGTTCTCACTGCTCTCATCCTGCTTCCCTTCAGCACTGTCCTTTCTCTTTAGCTGAATCTGTCTCTTGGGCACGCCTCTTTTTACCTTCCTGGGGTCTTCTTTTTCCACAGCCACGTCTATGCATTCAAAGCTGCCCATCTCATAACACTTGGACGGATCTAGGCCAGCGGAGAAATAAGTAGACGGCTGATGGAACGAGAGGTCGTCGTTGTCCAGCTTTGGAGCGGAGCCCCTGAAGTCGGCGTAAGCCAGGGAGGCAGCGTTGACGCCGGCTGGGCTCTCTTGAGTAGACGGGTGAGAGATGTTGGTCGACGATCGGTGGCTGGAGTTGTATACGTCAAGATAATCAACCTCAGAGCTTGACAGGCTACTGAAAGCCAAGTCAGTGAGCCACTTCACCTCATTGTCGGTCTCATCAAACTCACTTCCCATGCTGGAATTTGAACTCTGGCAGGGCCTGTCGGCGACGGCACAAGCACTGTTCTTGCTCTGCGCTGACGGCGGCTGAGGTCGCCTACTTGGACCACTGCACTTGTTGTCTTGATGGGAAGTAACTTTAAGCAGACTCTGCTGTTGCTGGAGTTGCCTGGTGGCGAGTAAGTTCTCTGGAAAGGAATGGACTGTTGGCAGTCCCTGGCGGGGCTCTCTACTTGTGGGGGCTGTGCTGTGACTCGCAGACCCTTTTCTATTTCTGGCACTGAATGACAGCTCAACCTGTTCCCCCCTGTAACTGGCATCCGCTCGATACTCCTCCCCCTTTTCAAGCTCCCGCCCCCCTCGCTTTTTCCCCCTATCCATCTCCCTGTCCCTTTGCCTCTCTCTACCTACTTCTCTGTCCTCCTCCAGCTGCATTTTCCTCTCCATCTCCAATTGCTTTCCCAGCCTGACCCAGTGGGGCTCGCTATAATTATCGACAGAGACAACATCGGGGCTTTCCCTGTTTTCCACTGGCTTTTTAAAAGAAATATTGTGCACAGTTGCATCAACCTGAGGCTGGCCTCTGTTTTGCCATTGTCTGTAGGGTTTCTCAGGTGCTAGAATGTGTACAGGTGTAAATCTGGTGAGCGGTGGGGAGGGAGTTCTTCTCCTGTTTCCAAGGTGGTGCTTGTCCTCCGCGCTCTTTGCATTTTTTTCATGCTCAACCTTGGCCGGCAGTTGTCCTCTTATATTCTCAGATTTTGATTTAGACCAGTTTGTATTTTCAGAGGCGACTGAACACGTTAATTGAGGCGGTTGGCTTTCGAACCGCTGCTTAGATTTGTCAGATTTAGCACTGTGGACTGGGGAAATGTGTTGACTCCTTTCTTTACCCCAGAACAGATCAGGGGAAGGGGGCTTGGATTTAAGGTGAGTATTATAAGGGTCTTCCAACTGAAAAAAGGTGGAGTCAATGTCTTGTTTTTCCTTTTTGCTATAATGGAGATTTTTTTCCTTTGGCATCACTTCTTTTGCACCTTTTTCTTTCTGTGATCTATCCACTATTTCCCCTAGTAAGAAAGGTGACGTTGAAACAGGTGACTGCACGGCCACTGTAGGTGAACTTGTTTTTATTCCAGTGACAGATGACTTGTGTTTCACTAAATCCGATGAGGGTGACACATTGTCTGCTTCCAGCGGTGTAGGAAAGCGAATCTCTTTAACGCCAGGCGAGGGAGAACCCTCCGTAATCTCAGGTGTGTTACGAGATGGAGTCGCTGGTGAAAACTCCGGGTTGAACACTGTTGAGAGGATGGACGGTGAATACCGATGCCTTGCTTCTTGCGATGAGACAGGCGATGGATCTTTGCTTCTGTGCTGAGGTGAGAGGTACTGATCGGATAAGCGTCGGGGTCTCGGCTCAGGTGAAAGGGAGGAATTCTTCGGCTGAGGTGACGGGATCGCTTCAGGCTGGAGAGCAGAGCTTGGGAAGCCTGACGCAGGAGAGTCTCGCGGTGAATCGCTACAGTCCACTATGCTGCTCCGTGTGCTATCTCTGTTTGGAGAAGGGCTCCTTTCTGCAGGAGACACCGACCTCCTATCTGACTCAGTGGCGGTCGGACGAAAGAGCTCGGGAAACGGGGGTGAGTCTCGGTCCTCGGGCTGAACAATGGAATAAGAAATTCCTGTAATATGAGGAGATGAAGTGAGGCTTCTAACAGAGGCCACCTCTGACGGAGGATCGGAGTGAGGAGAATTTGATATTGACTTCCTTTCAGGCGACTGCTCTCTTCTATTAAACTCGGGTGAAGACGCTGTAATTCTGATTTCAGGAGAGGGAGAGGTAAATCTATTTTCTAAGGAAGAGCAATTGCTCCTAACTCCAGGAGATGGAGATAAGCTGTAACTTAACACTGGCGAAGACCCCCGGGTGCTGGTCTCGGAAGGAACGGAGTCTCCTATTTTAGATGACAGATTGGGGGAGGGTGTTCGTATACCACACTTTGTTGGAGAAGAAGCACTAACTAGATCAGATGGTGGGGCTGCGGGTTTTAATGCAGGTGAGGCGCTGCTCTGCAGAAGCTCGGGCGATGGTGTCTGTGAAATTGTGCACTGTGAACTTGTGCACTGTGAACTTGTGCTCTGTGAGGCAGGAGTTGACTCGGTATTGTCAGCCTTGTCTAGTAGCCCCGTGTTCTGATTTTCAGGAATTATCTGTGTCGATCCTTCCAAGTCAGGGTGTAAATTTAAATCAGAAGAGTAGGGAGAACCTTCAACATCAGGCGTGGAGCCTCTGCTGAGAAGATCGGGCAAGGAGACGCTTCCTGTCAGCTCTGGAAAAGGCGATGACGTTTGAGAACCAAAGGAGCGTGCCTTGTTTGTCAGTTCAGGAGAAACCGGTGTTTCTCTCGACTCCAGAGGTAAATCTGTATAACTGGGTACCGGCAAAGGAGAAATACTGTTGCATCTAGGTTCATAAGTAGCCGATTTCAAATCTGGAGAACAGTCTTTGAATCCGAGCCCGGGCGAGGGGCCGTTGCTCATTGAACCAGTCGAGACTGCGCCACCTTTAAACCGAAGCGGTGAGCGTGCATTTGCCGATTCTTGCAAGGATGAGATGCTACTGTTTATTGCCTCAGGGGAGGGACTTTGAGGTAAAGATGGAGGTCGGGGACTGCCCTGTCTGTCGGTTGGAGTAGAAGTGACCGACTCTCGTTCTGCGCCAGAATGAGGCTGTTCTGAATTAAGCAATGAGGGCGAATGCCTTGTTTCACCTGAGGTTGAAGGCAGGACTGAAACAGATCCTTCTGGACTAAGGTTTGAGGGGCTTTCTGGCCCAGGTGAAGGTGTTCTCTCCCCACAAACAGGATTACAAGCCTCAGATGACGGGTTTGCTACGCAAAGCAGAGGTACTGGTGATATGCTATTTAAATTTGAACCGCTATCCTGAGAAAGTTCTGGATCCCCTGTGATCACTTGGTTGCCCTCTGACTGACTCCTCTCTGGGGACTCACTTTGTGACAATGGACTTCGAAGTCTTTCCGTTGGATCTTCGAACCCCTCCTCTCCTTCACTAGAGCCTGGTGCTGTGTGGTAAGACCCTGAGGAGTCGTTCAGATCATCCAACAGGGGCGATGCAAGAGTTGTCCCTGCCACCTCCCTTTGGGAAGGAAAAATCGCTCCTACAGAAGGACTGCTTGAGATGGAGGGCGAATCACAATCATCCCCAAAAATGTCACACAAACAAGTTGTTTCAGAGATGGCGCTCCGCTGACTGGGAACATTGATGATATCGAATATTTCAACGTGGTTTGGGGTGCCGTCACGGTGGCAAAGAGAGAAGTTGCGGGGTGCACTGCGCAGGAAGGAGTAGCTGTCCCCCTGGAGAGTCCAGCTGTCCATCACTAGTCCATAGACTCCAAATTCTCACTGTTTCCAGACCAGTCTCCCCTGCAAGTCTAGTCTCGGAAGTGTTCCTGGACTGAAAAGAAGACAGGGTCAACTGGACGGAGTTTAGCTGATTCACTGAATAGTACTTCAAAAGTAGCAAAAGCTTATCAACAGCAGTAGCATAGCCATAGTTTCAAATCTCTCCTGTTCTTAGCGTTCCTCCCGTAAAATGAGAAATGGCAGGTGTAGAAGTTCAAACATTATTAAAACACGTTCAAAAGCGGAAGAGCTGAAGTGAAACACACATTAAGACAAAAATACTCAAAGTTTAAGAAAATGTCATTCATTGACTACATACTATGAATCTAGTGTACAGCTTTTACATGTGCTGTTCGAGCTCACAGAGACCCATCACTTATAAGGACGGGGAAACGTACGCTGCCAAATACATTCTGCTCTTCCTACAAACAATAATCAATGAGAGTCGAAGAATGAAAAGTACTTTACCTTAAGCCAATGATGAGGGTTTACACATGGCAAAATTCCTCCTTCCAGTACGGTGGTGTGTGCTGCGCGTTCGGCAAACTTCGAGCTTTCATGAGCTCCCGGAAAGAGGACAAGCGCCTTTGTATAGCTCAGTCTGGCAGAGCCAGAGCCAGAGCTAGGCAACCTCAGGATATCAAAAGCACTGCCATGTATCAGATTTGAATCCAAGAAAGAGCAAAGAGGGACACCTCATGCTCAAGTATGACATCCTTCAATGCCGCCATCTCTATTTCTACCCCTCCCCTCTGAGCTGGCCTTGGAGAGTGTGTATACTGTGTCCAGCCTAGATCTTTTTTCCTCTCCGAGCTGAAGTTTGGACGGCCATTGGCTTTTCCAGCAAGAGCTGGGCAGGGGTGCAGTGCTGGGGCTGGGTGGGTTTATAGTTAGCAGCAGGTGCTGAACCAGCCAGGACGGATGAGTGCGCTTGGAATCTGACACTTACAGCCAGCTCAGTCACAGGGCTTCTCTATATATAGACTCATACTATCAGAGGCTGATAGCCATAGCTTTAGCTGGTTACAAAAATAAAAGTGGGATACAATGCTCATTGTACAGCCTGGCTATTGTCCACTTAACTACGTTTGACACTACTTTTCACGGCCGGGTTACCAACAGGGTAGAGTTGAGGGAGGAACAGATCAGAAACGATGATGCAGACCACCTGATTTTGAGAACCCCTATCTGCCGAATATTTGCTACAGACACTTCCACAACACCAGTAGAAGGCACTCAAACACTCGGATCCATGTTTTTTGTTAGATACTGGATGTTTCATAAGGGAAAACTACTGTCACTTGCAGATTCTATTCACTTGTATTGAAATGTGTTCAGCATGGAAATACAACTGAATGGGATCTTTGTCAGTTTATTTTATGCATCACTGTTGCTACAGAGGCAGTATGCGAGCCACACGAGCCTGCCTGGGCGTGTTTGATGTTAGGCAGTTTTGTTAAGCCGTCCGTCTCTATCCTAATGCCTCATGAGATTACCATTCATTGCAGGTCAGGACTGGTCAATGGAAAATCTTTGATTGCATCCCTGACTGACTACTGATTAAGGCCTTGAACAGAAAGAGATTTAATCTGTAGTATGGGGAGGTTGAGCATTTTTAAGTCATCAGGTATGTCCTGACATTGACATAATGTATCCCCTCCTCTCTGAAGAGGTAAAACATTGACAAAAGTACCCATATTTTCAGTGGGAACAGAGTTAATGTTTACGAGTTCATGGACAGCCTTCAAAAACTGAATAGAAGGCTTTACCATGACTCATTATTATCATGAATAAATGATCATGATGGCCATTTCGTTTTAGGAAAACAGTGAAACTATGAAACATGGCACTAGAAAACATTAACTGTAAAAGGCAACGTACATGTGTGAATGCAAAAGTGTGTGCTAATAAGGTGACAGTGTCAACCACAGAATACAGTGCTAATCACCATGACTATAGCAGCACGGCAGACTGGAGGACTCAGAGGGAAAGAATGATGAGCACCTCAGCAATGGGGAGCTTTAGGCCACATCATTGATGGATTAGTCAGGCTAGCCGGCTGACGACCTAACCTTTCCTATGGGGTCAACAGGGCAATATACCAACAAAAGCCAGATAAAAAAACATTTAAAAATCTTTGTACACATTATAAGGCGGGAAATGTGTATTTTACCAATGAGGCGTGGAAGGCTAACATTCAACGTCTCAATTTAAATTCTGGCATGCGCAACACCTTCTTGTAGCAGTGACACTGATAGAAATGACCCAAACAAATCAGCTCAAACCCTTCCCTGCTTCACGGATACTTTCCTGAAATCCCGACAATGATCCGCATCTTCTTAATATTTCGTTTTCTGACCTCCCACTTTGGAGTCTCTCTTCTCCAAAGGTTTTCTTCTCCATTGTAAGTGGCTGACTGGATGGGCTCTGCAGCTAAAACAGCAGATACAAGTTATCTTTTGACACATCCTCTGCTGTGTCCTGATGTTTTTTTGCCTTTTATATACAGTACATTCTTGGATGAGGCCGGCCTTTGCAGGCTGATTAAACATGGCATCTTAACAGTGAAATTACATCATAAAGTGACACCACAGCCTCCACAAAAACAGCTGAATAACTAAACTGATCTAGACTCCACTATTGTGAAGCAACAGGAACCTGTGCTCCATGAAGAGCTGTGACGTTAACACTGACAGTATATATAGACATCACAGAATTACCACAGCAGCACCTGAGCAAATTTCTATAGCCTATATTTTAGCATTACAAAACACTTAAAGCCAACATTTTGTTGTTTAAGCTGACCTTTTGCAACAACTTTGACTCCATCAACCTCTTGGGCTCAGGTTAGCAGTTAGCACTTGTAGGCTCAGGTTAGCAGTTAGCACATGTAGATGGCAGTGATTGCTACTGGAGATAATGGTAAGAGGAAGATGGGCGTAAATATATTAAAACTAGAAGAATGGCATTGAAACTCATTGGGAAAGTTACCTCACTGATCTATTTATACATATATTGCTATTTCAATCCAATTATCATACAGAGCAATAGCTATGAGAATATAGAGAAATGCCACATCTTCTTTTTACCACTTACCTTTAGCAATGCTGTCTACTTATTAGGTATCATATGGAAAACTACGTGTTTTTTCAGTTGGCGAAGGCGGCATAAAAAAATTAAAACAGCTAAAATATCTTTCTCCCAACTTTAAAATAAACAATGTCCATCTTCACAGGTGTCCGGACATAAAGGGGGGAAAAACAACTAAGATTATCGCTTTAAACTTTTGCGGGGTTTTGCGGGCAGAGAGGACTTTAATGTGAAGCGCCCGGGAAACGCAGCAGGCGACACAGGAAGAGCCGCATCACGACTGCTGGGGGAAGTGTTGCCGTAACAGGCAAGTGGCTAACGCTAATGTTTGCTAACTAATCAACATAGGTGAGTGGCTAATATTTAAACGAACCATTGACGCGGTTAAACAGCTAGACACGTTTTAAGCGTTAGGGGAAACCGATATATAAACGTCGGGTAAGATGTCACGCTCGTGAAACATTTCGGGCCTTGTCAGCCAGCGCCGGGTTAACTATACGTTAAAGGTGCTAACTAGCTGCTAGCAACTGCGAGCTTTTGTGGCTCCGAACCTATGATGCCGTTTGTTTATGTTAGCTACGAGACCTCTTTTTATTGAAAGTGTCGCGACAAATGATCACTGCGTTGATTAGTCGTGTTGGTTATTCTAAGACAAACATTTGTAGTCATTCTTATTTGCACAAATTTAATGTAGCCTTCGCTTTTATGTGTTTGATAACCCCAGTTTTAGTGGTGGACATTTTCTGTACTTAGCTTAGCCTCGTAATACAAAACGATAACGTCTGATAATAGCAGCGGACAGTCCTCATCATTAATAAAGAAGACTTACACTTAATTTGTGTTCGGTTTCCAGAAAGTGTTCTCTCATTCTCAAAGAATTATCTAGGTGTGTTTGGGTGGTTAGCGGCTACTGACGCTAGTAAACACAAGGCCGCAGAGTTCACTGTTTGTAATTAGTCAAGGCCTTTCTTGGTAACAGTAGTATTTATGCAGGCCAAAGTCTAATTCGTGGAAGCACTAGTCAGGCTTGCTATTCTCCTGTCTTGAAAGATCAGATCACAATTTCCACCAAATAACATGACTTCAAAATCTCTGATGACATGATTTGTCCGACAAGCTGAAGGGGCAACCAGGAGTAAATTAGAGAATGACGAACCATGGCAGTTTTTTTCACCTTTGTCATGTATTTTATCAGAATGCTAAAGTTATGATATGGAATCATACACTGTTTAAGCTATGTGCTGATCATTTTTTTCCTTTTTTTAATCAACAGCAAAAAAAGCTAACTTTGTTGTCAATGTTTATGCCCTTTTTTGACAGGTTGTGTCTTGTGTGTATGTGTGAGTGCTTGGGATTGAAACATGGAGCAGTGTGCATGTGTGGAGCGTGAGCTGGAGAAAGTACTCCATCGCTTTGTAATGTATGGACACCAGTCCGAAGAGAGGCTTGATGAGCTCCTACGCAGCGTCTGTGAGATCCGAGGACAGCTAGTTGCATTTGGTAAGTTGCAGAGCATGGTGGCATTGGTTATTTTAAAGTAAATGAAATTTAATTTTAGTATCAGTTGCCTATCAAAAATGGAATTTGTTACTCACTTTTCAGTATTGATCACTATTTTATGCCATGTAATTACTGCTAACATGCATAATGATAACTTTTTTTTTTCCTTTTGCAGGTGTACAAGATGCAGACTTATCAGTCTTGTCCCAGACTATGGCTCAGTGTTGTAAGAATATTAAAGAAACAGTACAAATGCTAGCCTCTCGACACAAGGATATCCACGGCAGTGTGTCAAAAGTAGGCAAAGCTATCGACAGGGTAAGGATTGGAAGAAACATTGCACATTTTTATACAGTTTGCTTATAGATGCTTTAGCTCTCGTGTCTTTTTGCAGAATTTTGATGCAGAAATCAGTGCCGTGGTTGCAGAGACAGTATGGGACACTCCAGAGAGACAGAAACACTTGAGTGAAACCATAGTGGAGCACCTTTACAGACAAGGAATGCTGAGTGTAGCAGAAGATTTGTGTCAGGTAAGTCACTGAAATAAACTGTTGGAGTTATGGACATCAACCTAACTGAATTCTTGTGCGATGTTATTGATTTTAACTTTATTAAAAAAAAAAAAAAAACTCAAGATAATTTTCTGTGTCGTCTAGGAGTCTGGTGTAGTTATAGATATGAGTATGAAGCAGCCTTTCCTGGAACTAAACCGGATCTTGGAAGCTCTGAGGATGCAAGACCTCAGGCCAGCACTTGAGTATGTTGAAGGATGTCCTGACATTGTGTTGATGTATTTTAACCCCTTTTAGCTAAATTGCATCCCTTTCCATGCCAGGGGTTTTTATTTTTGATTCATGATTATATCAGTATAGCAATAATCATTTGTTAAAAGTGATCTAGGTGACCAGTGAACATTTGCAGCTCTGAAAGACATTTAGGTTCGAGTTCGATATTATTTGCATTTTTCAGTGTAAATATTTGTTTGTTTATTTTTAATTTTGTGGTTAAAACATGCTGAGACATTGGCTATTGGTATTGATACTTTAAGTTGCATTTAATACATTTATTAATTTCAATATTGCAACATGTATATCGGTCACTATCAATTTGTGCTTTACTCTTAAGAGTGACTACCCCAAGGGTTTCTAGTGTAGTCAAAACATTCTTACCTCCTCGCCAAACAACTTTTAGGGGAGAACCCTGGTATTCTCATGTAAATTGTGTTAAACAATTGTTCAATAGATTTCTTAAAAAGTTTGGAAACCAAGAAGCTTCACACTGTGACATGAGAGAGATGTACAAAATCCAAAGTACTAGGTATAGGTTTAAATTCACTTTACAATAGAAGTAGTGTAAAACCAATCTAAAAGTATCTCAGAAGAAAGCAGGTTTTTTGGTTGGAAAAAAGAAAACAATCTCGGACTTACCCATATTTGCACCCCTTCAGGTGGGCAGTGACAAATCGACAGCGTCTTTTGGACCTGAACAGCAGTTTAGAGTTCAAATTGCACCGCTTATACTTCATCAGCCTCCTCAGTGGGGGTATTGACAACCAGATGGAGGCCCTGCAGTATGCCAGGCACTTTCAGCCCTTTGCATCTCAGCACCAGAGAGGTAGGCTGCATGCAGCAGGAAGAATGTGACTGAATTGTTTAACCTTTTGTTGTTTTGGGAGAAAAATCTATTAAAATTCAGGACACATGTTCTTAATTCAAAGAAATATACGGTATGCATTGTTCCATTTTCTTTTTTTTTTTGTTCCTGCAGATATTCAGATCCTGATGGGCAGTTTAGTTTACCTGCGGCATGGCATCGAGAAATCCCCATACCGATGCCTGCTGGAGACCAACCAGTGGGCGGAGATTTGCAATATCTTCACCAGAGATGCCTGTGCTTTACTCGGCCTCTCTGTAGAGTCTCCTCTAAGCGTTAGGTCAGGACTAACTAAAATTGAAGTGTCAGCATTGATCCAAAGTAATGTCTTACCAAAGGCTATCTTCTCGTATTTAACTGCAGTCAGCATCGATGAATATTGCCATGTGTTTTCTCACCAGCTTTGCATCAGGCTGCATGGCTCTGCCTGTGCTGATGAACATCAAGCAGGTGATCGAGCAGAGACAATGCAGCGGTGTCTGGACACACAAGGATGAACTACCTGTGAGTTGTTTTTTTTTTTTTTTTGTTGTTTTTAAGTTGTTTTTTTTTTCTCTCCAAAAAGTCACTGTTTATCTGTCTTTATTTACCTTTTTGGTGAATTCCTCTCTTCTTTGGGGAAAAAATAGATCGAAATTGACCTGGGCAAGAAGTGCTGGTACCATTCGGTGTTCGCATGCCCGATCCTCCGACAGCAAACCTCAGAGAGCAACCCTCCCATGAAGCTCATCTGTGGCCACGTCATCTCCAGAGATGCCCTCAACAAACTGACCAACGGTGGGAAGTAAGTCAGCAGTTTCTGCATTTAAGGATTGAAACGTCAAACAAATGAATTGTACAAATTACAACATTTGTTGATAATCTGACACAAATAATGAATTGTGTTAAGAAATTATATTGTCAGTTGACACTGAGATCATCAACTGGTGCTGGGTTACATCAAATCAAATATATGTCACGATGTCCAAAGGCGCCCCTTTGTAAATCATTGGAACTACATATTGATTCAACATATCTGTTGAATCAATATGGAAAGGAGTAACTCCTAGATAAAGAGTTTAACTCCTTACCTCCAAGGAGAACTTGGTGTTGACTTCAAATCTGTAATCCTATACTTTTTAGCAATTACCTATAATCTCATGAATGAATGCTTATCAACCCAACACCTGCACACCGTTTCATGTTGATGCTATACTTCAACTATGATGCTGTATATCATGTCTTATGTACTCACCTCATCCATACTTGTGGGTTATTAATTTATTTGATCATTTTAGGTTGAAATGCCCATACTGCCCCATGGAGCAGAACCCATCACATGCCAAACAGATCTACTTTTGATACCACACGGTCTCCTCGTGAGTAAGGAAGTTCCATGGAGCTCTTTGCATATCCAGGATCATTTACTCTGGCCCTTGTTCCTGTGTTCGTGGCCCATGGCTTCTTCTTGTAAGCATTAAGGTTTTATCTCAGTGCTGGCCTGGACAGCCTTTAGCCATCCTGTAATCCACTTTGGACCCTCCAACTTTGCTTAGAATCCAGAGTCCGGTGGGGATGGTCCCACTGCAACCTGAGGTAGAGTGAGGAATCTCATAATAAGAACGGCCTCGCAAAAGAAGCACCTCTGAAAAAGGATAACTCATTGAAACAATTATTTGCAAATGCCTGCAGAGATATAGGCTTATCTTTATAAAGTATGTAATAATTTATAGTGTTTTGTTTTCTTGGCTTTATTGACTGTTTGAGTTGAGGCTTATGAACGATAGCTTCCCTTTTTCCTTTTCGTTTTTGACAAAGCAGTTTGGTGAATAATTATGGATGGCTGCACAGTCACGGTGAAGGACACGAGTTAACCAAAATGGTAATAAACTTCTGTCATAAAACCTGAGGAGGTAACAAACTGTGCCGAAGCTTTGTTATTTTCCATGTAAAGGGAACTGATGGTTTATCTTGAAATAATCTGCTTTTGGCATGTGGACCCATCGCACCGCCACAGTGATTTTAGGCCTCACGGAGCTTTGAAGGACAGTTCACCCCTGGATAATTTAAAACCATGATCTACTTGCCTGAAGTGCTTTGTATTGAGCTCAATCATTGTGATGCAGGTTTATGATTTTTGAAAAACGCTACAGTAGAGTTCTCCCTTCGCTCTAATACAATGGGACTGAATGTAGTTTCTATTGTGGTTCTCAAGGCGCCTAAAATGTTCTTGGGGAAGAAAGAAGAAAAAAAAAAAAAAAAAAAAATTCAATCAAAATATCTGTTTCCAGAAATCTTGACCCAGTTATTCAGGAGTTTGTTGTGAGAGAAATGTAGGAATTCAGATGTGAAATGTAATAGTTCCTCATGAAGCGGTGGTCAAAATCTGGATGAGGCTGTGGAGCTGAGCCTTGACTTTTTGGAAGATTGGAGTATTTGAGCAGAAGCAGACATTTCGATGGCCGGTATGTCCAGTCCAAATAGCTAACCGACTCCGAACAAAGCAGTCAACAAACAACACGGGAACATGGCAGGAAATACAGTCCTTTTTTTGTTGTTTTTTTTTTTTCTTAGGGTTTGGGGTGAACTCTCCTATAAAAGAGGTTACTGCTCCCTGACCATCCATCTGGCCAGGAGAACATTAAACTTGTTTGTGATGGAACAGCTTCTTTTGTGGTAAACAGCACCAGCAAGATTTTCCTCATTGTAGAAGCCATTTGTCTTGTTCTATGTATGTATTTAACACAACAAAAGGAAACAACAAATATATACTACTGTGAAATGTGCTGTGTTTCTATTTTTCATTGCAACTGCCTGACAGACTTGTGTAAAAATAGCAAGCTAAGTTGAACACACCATGCATAAACGACACTGCTGGGCGACTGTCGGAAGCGACGGTTGAACGCGACGCCTCAGGGTTGCGTTCGCCGTCTCACCCCTTTCCCGCATCATGTAGTCTTAAGCTCGCACGCCATGTGATTTGGGGATGTAAAGTGGTGCGACGGTAGCCGTGCACTCGAGTCTCAGTGACTGCGGGATTGTGATTCAACATTACTTATCGTGGGTGGGCAAGTACTTGGATCGTTGTGTTGTTTAATATATACTTAGGTAATGCTTCTGCTGCATAGGGTCGGCTTTTATGGAGATGGAATCAGAATAGAGACGTTTGAAATCCATACATTTCCTCAGGGCTCATTGTATCAGTGCTCACCACACTGCTGTTAGTATTACGGTTGTAAATTTCTATAAAAAGTCTTCAACAGAGCACTCATATTTCATTCAAGATTTTCGAAGCAGAGGCTTTTGGTTCTTACGGAGGACTGTATATATTATTCAACCCGTGACGTTTCAGCTCACACTCGGGCGAGGCCTCGTCATCGGAGGCGTGTGTGCGTGTGTGTGTGTGCGTGCGTGCATGTGTGTGTGCGTGTGTGTGTGCGCTCCTCACTTATTGTGGCAAGTTCTTCTTGATCAAGGCGATGTCATCTCACATCGGTGGGGCTAAATAGTTTGCAAGCACTGCACCAGCATAGCTCCCACTGACATGCAGCGTCATTCTCAGCGTTAAGGAAAAGGTTCAAGATAAAACACTTGTTTTAATACGGAATGAGTCAAAGCACATTTTCTTGAATTTCACAGGTTTTCATTTGTCGAGAATCACTTACTGCTTTTTTATTTTTTAAATGTCCCATCAGACTAACGCTTTGTATCTTGTCCTTAATTCTGTTGAATGTCCACATTTCCTGCTTTTCTGTGTGTGTGATGCGACTTTTAATGTAAATATTTATCCTCTGATATGTTTCATATCCTTGCATCGGGAATTAAAAATAAAAAATCACACTCCAAGCTCTTTTTTTGGGAGGCTTGTAATAGCATGGGGATGCTCCTACCTGTTCACTTTCCCGCAGCGGCTCAGTCCCTTTGCTACCACTGGGTGGTGACATTGTGCTATTTTCCTTACTTACTTTGTAGAAAGTGCCTTGGGAGTATTTCAAATCTCAAGTTCAAGGTTTTTGAATCGGACTGTGAGAAATAATTAGGAAATAACTTGTTTCCACCGACAATCGTAAGTCATCACATTTGCGACACCGACATTCAGTGCAGGCCTCCCACGGGGTGATAACGTAAAAATCCTCTCCTGTCACTCGGGTAAATCGCTCAGCCTCTCCCGAATGTACAGTTATATTAAGCACCCTTTACATAATGTTTTTAATGTAAGGACAGTGTGAGTCAGACGCTGCTCATACCACTTCTGATTACACTTGCTATTAAAAAAAAAAAAAAAAGCGAAATCCGCAGCATGGATTCGGTGCTTTCTCGGACGCGCACGTGATGCTGCGAGTTAACATTTCCTTGCACAGAACACATTTGAAGTGTTACGCCCACATTCCAGCCACTATATTCTTGACACTATGATTAAAATTCTACATGTCATATTTTCCATAGAGGAGTTTGTTTTGTTTCAGCTAACAGGGATCGTCTTAAATTTCCATCGGACGGCCTCCCACCTTCCCTGCACTGTTCTATATAAACTATATATACCAAAAAAAAAAAAAAACTACCAGGGCTTGAAAGGGAAGATAATAGCGAAAGGTTTAGATAAAGATCTGAGGCTTAATCTGTAAAAGTCACATTAGTTCCAAAAGCCTGTGTTGTTCATTCTGTCAAAGCCCCGAGTCCTTTGGTTTTACTGGCACACTTTGTGGAGATCTTAAGCCCATCAGAGGAGGAAAGCGCCTGAGCCCTCGGGATACTGCTGACAGTTCCATCTCTAATCGTGCCTCTCGGAGAGCGAAACTCAGCCGGAAAACCGCAAACAGAAAAAATCCATTACAAAGCATTTCAGAGGCCTGAATCAGAATGATGCTGCCAAACACGATCAACCAAATTTACACCACTTCGTAAATGTTTAATATGAATCCAGAACAAAAAACACATTTACTGCACAGTTTCAATTCCAGTAAATTTCTCAAGAGTCACAGTTTGCTGAAAGTCAAATGACAGCTGGCTTGTGAAAGTCGCGTACAGTGTTGGAAGAAATATTTTCCTCTATTTCGTGCACTGTACGGTGGAGAAGTGCGCTTAAAGTTGCACCAGTAAGCAGGTCATTCATCTGACATTGGAGTAGCATAAGGCAAATCACTTCAAAATTACACTTATCTACAAAACTGGGACTAGCAATTGAGGGATTTAAAGAAGTCCAACGTTTCCATCTTGTGAAACAGGGTCACCGGTTTGATGATGATAATGAAATGGCATTATGGATGCCTTTGGCACTGAACCACTTTAATCCTCAACGCTTGACCCAGACGCGCAGCTTTCCTCCAGGAGCCGAGGTGAACTCTTGAATCCACCGGACCTTCTGCTTTACTGGGCCAAATCTAATCCCTCCAGAATCCTCGGGTTACGGTCGAGAGAAATGTGATTACTGCATCTGCACAAATATCTTTGTCAAGAGAGCAGAGGTGCCCGGTTGGCAATGCTTTTTTTTTTTTTTTTATTTTATTTTATTTTTTTATTTTTTGGGAGATTGAAGAGGGCAACATAGTTTATTTCTGTGCAACTCCCAAAAGATGTGCATGTGGGAGTTTCTCCGTCTCGTCTTCAGCAGAGGGGAGGTTAACAGACTCCCAATCTATGGAAGCACTTTCCTGCCAGAAATGGAGCTGATTTTAATGACGTGCTTTGAAAACACAGAAATACCTAATTTGACAAAATAGACAGTTTCGCTCAGCCAAAACTTTTGATACAAATCAAAAAAAAAAACTTCAAGTACGGCTGTGCCAAATCTGACCATTCCTCTTCCACCGCTGCATCTCTTTACCAGATGAGATGATTTTCCCCAGTGTTTGCAGAGTCCAGAGCTTATTTGCACATTTGCAGGAGAAAAATGAATTTCCACTTGGGGTTTTTAGATCAGCGCCAAGGATAGGCATTTGCTTAATCGCTAAAACTACTTTGACAAAAAAAAAATTGAGTTTGTTTTTACTTAATTCTCGTCGGCTCTCTTTTTGGGGTTTAACGCTCGCAAAGTCATCGAGTCCCGATTTCTGTCCGAAACATGCGATTTTTATATTTGCATTCATTTCACAAATGCAGAAGTCACGACGTGGATCGGATTTTAATTTGAATCCGAGTCAATACGTTTTGATACCGACCGTATTGGTCGGCGCGCTCGGGGCCTGGCAGGGCGACGTCTCGGTAATAACCACGCTTCCGGGAGGACCGCGTCGTTTTTCGGGGTTTGCAAATTCGTTTCAAAATCCCATTCAAATCTCCGACGATTCAATCCTCTCTATCCACGGCAAACCGGAGGACGGTCTGTCCTCGTGTTTGTCTCCTCCATTTTCGCACCTTTGCTCCGTCAGTTCTCTTTCGAGCGTCCCCTCCGCGCTCCCCCTGCCTCCTCTCAGCTGGTGCAGTTCCCTCTCGAGCTCATCGTTGCGATGGTACATCTCCAAGTAGCTGGCCTGCAGCTCCTTCTGGTACCTGATGACCTTGTCCTTTTCTGTCTGCCACGTGCGACGCTCTTCCTCGAAGGCCATGGCCTGGGCTTCGCTCTGCCGGCGCTCCAGTAGCAACTCCGCCCGCAGCCGCTCTTCGGTAGCGCCTCCGCTCCCTCCTGCAGGTTCCCCCGAGGACGGGGATGGAGTGTTAGCGCCAAGTATCTGATAACCCAGTTTTTGAACCCAATAGTGAATTTGTACTTTCTGAAAATAACTTCCTGTTGATAAAAAAAAAAAAAAAAAACACATGCTGCTGTCTCTCTTGGTGAATAATTAACAGGCATCTGTGGGCGACACATTTTCCGCGCCCCCTGGGAAAAACCTAGACCCACTTAGTTTTGACTTCTGCCCCCTTAGCCCGCCATCGAAAACCTTTCTTTTTTTTCTTTTCTCGACCGGGAGACGACGGCCGCCCGGACTCTCACCTGCGGCCGCGACTGAGGCGCTCTCTTCTTTGCCGTCTTCGCTGGCGGTCTGAGAGGCGCATTTCCGACGCTGCGTCCCCTGCAGGACCAGCTTCAGCGTGTCGATTTGACCCTCCCGGTTGCGTAGCTGCGCGCGGGCCTCCCTGAGCTGAGTCTTCAGCTGGAAGATCTCGCTCAGCTTCTGGGCCACCTCCGCTTGAGAGTCCCTGAGCTGCTGCTTCAGCAAGGAGATCTCTCCCGATTTCTGGCAAACCTGAGACGATCGGCGAAGAATAAGGTCAGGGGGGAAGAGGAAGAGGAGCGACACGTGAAAACAGAAGAGGTCGTACCTGCCACTGCGTCTCCTCCAGAGTTGGACTAGTTCGTTTCTCCGCGGCTCTGCTTTCTGGGTTTCTTTCCCCTTTTAAACGGTCCAGGTCCTCTTGGAGCCGGTTCTTCTCCTGCTGGGCCTTGTACAGCTGCAGCTGGAGGCTTCTCTGCGAACGCTGGGCATGCTGGGACACCTGGCGGAGCTTGGCGGCGTACAGGCGCTTCAGCTCCTCCACCTCCTTCTCCCACAAACGCTGTTTCCCCTCGAACACCTGCGAGTGGCCGGCAGGCCGTCAAGTTTCAAAACCTGGAAACGCGCGGGTCGATGGTGCGGAGATGATAACTTGCGCTCCACCTGCGCGATGGCGTCTTCGCTCTCGTCCAGGTTTCGTTTCATCTGCTTAAGCTCGTGTTCCTTCTCGACCAGGCGCTCCTCCAGATCTCGCACCTGGAAGCACAAACGCATCAGTTCGCTCGCGGGAGCGCCGCTTCGTCCTCCCGCCGATTCTTCTGCTCGGCGCTCACCATCTCCTCCACAGAGTGGGAGAGCGTCCATTCGTAAGGAGGCGGAGCCTCTCCGCTGTACGGCGCCAGGCGGGTAAGTGCTGCCATGCTCCGACACGCCACCTCCCCGATGGGAACGGCGCCTGGCGCGACAGCCTTCGCTCCCAACGCGGTCCGATCCAATGACCCGATGGTGTTGATGTGGCCCATCGAAGCACTGAAGGAGAGAGAAACCGTTGTTTTTTTTAAAAAAAAGACATCAACGAGTCGGGATGGAAGTCGGCGAGTGGAGCTGGAGCCGACCTGATGTGAGCCAGGTGCGGGCGGAAGGGAGGCCGGTACGGCGGCAGGCTGCTCATTGAGTTATGGCCCGAGTCGGACAGGGTGTCGTCCTCCTGGCTCGCGCCGCGCACCGAGGAGGAGGCCTGCACAGTCGGTGTGTCGAAGCTGCATTCATTCTCAGATAATCAAAGAGCGATCGCGTCAAAGAAAAACCACCCGCGCCTTCCCACTCGCTGATTAAATGAGTTTGGAGATATTCTGGACGCGGCACGTCCCCGACAGGAGCCGGGTGTGGACCCGAGTTTATGAAGATCCAGGGTAAACATCACGGATGTTATTATACCTTGTTGCCAGCGAGGGCTTGTCCTCCATGACGTGAGGGTGAGGAGGACGAGGAAGAGCTCGACACAGCTTTGGGGACATGGGCGTAGGCCCGGTGGAGCCCGTTGGAAAGACCGTGGTCCAAATCCTCTGAGGTGGAAGATGGATACAGGTTCTGCATGGAGCTGAAGTTTTTGGGGGTGACAGGTTTGAAGGCAGAGGACCTCAAACGCGGCTGCGAAGAAGGAAAACAAGCATGTCCGTCAGTCAAGTCAAGCAACGGAGAAGACCTCCTGCTGCCCGGATCTTCACTAGCCATCTCAGTCTGACTTCCAGAACACCTGATATTTGCTGTCCCTCTGATGGACTCATTCCTGATCCTTCTCACTCCCAAAGAGAACCTCCACATCTCCATCTTCCACTTTATATACATACTGCTCAAAAAAGATAAAGGGAACACTTTTGGGAACACTCAGGAAGCAACACAGATTCATTTTGACTTGTTTTAAGGACATTACATCAAAGTTGGATCAGCCTGGAGTTTGTTTTTACACTTTAATTTTGAGTGCGATTCCTAATCCAGACCTCCATGGGTTGATACAATTGATTTCCATTGATCATTTTTGTGTGATTTTGTTGTCAGCACATTCAACTGTGTAAAGAGCAAAGTATTTCATAAGAATATTTCATTCATTTAGATCTAGGATGTGTTTTTTAAGTGTTCCCTTTATTTTTTTGAGCAGTGTATATATCCAGCATACTATGCATACTATAGTAGGACAAATGCACTGACTTGACCTTATTCCTCAAATCCAGTCCCAGTTGTCTGGAGAGCCAGTCTAAGTGCAGTTAGCAGGCATCTTCTTAACACATCTGATCTCTATTTTGCTCGCTTTTCACCAAAAAGGACTTTCTGATCTGAAAGTTACCGTTTGAACGAAACCTACCGTTTCCTGCAGGCAGGTGGCGACCAGCAGGTGAGCGCAGAGGACGTCACTTCCCTGAAATTCTAGTTGTGGCGCAGCGGACCGGTCGTAAAATTTACCTTTTCGTACTTGCCCCCACTCGGCAGCGAGTTCTTAGTCAAGTCAACTTCGGTGCCGTCTTTGTTGTAGACCTTGGCGTACAAGCTGTCGTCCTCACGGCCGGCAACGGGGGCGATGATATCCTTCTTCACGTCGCAGCTAGTTTTAGGCTCTTTCCTGTTTGGGATCAACGGGATTCAGCCGAGAACTTGGATTCTTTCACAGTCGAAGTCCATGCCCGGCACTACTCACCTGGTGATGTTGAGGTAGTTCAGTAGCTCTCTTTGGGTGAACCCTTTCTTCAGGAGGCCGTTGGTCTGTTTGGGCCTCACTTGGGGAACCGCACGGTTGACTTTGGTCGGAGGCACGTCCGGCCTCTCCACCAGACTGCCGACGCTTCCCATGCTGCAGCTGGAGGTGAGTGGTAGGACTGGCAAGGGGTTGCGCACGTTTTTAGTGGAGCCACGGGTGAGAGGAAGAGTTTGGACTGAGGTTGCCATTGGTTACAGGACTCTGTGAGGAAGTGAGGTGCTCTGCAAAGAGAGAAAGTGGAGAAAACAAGTCAGGTGACTCTCACTTGACAAACGCTGACCTGCAAATCAAGATTTAGCATCAGATACTTTATATTAGCTTTTTTTTTTTCGCATCCTTTAAAGGAGTCCTTGACCATGGATCAAGCTACGTTCGAAGAAGAGGCTTGAGTTTGAGGACAACTCGGTCGGATTCCCTGAAGTCCAGGAAAGACCACGATCCCTGCGCCTTTCAAGCATTCAGATTTTATTTTCCACTTCTTCTGGATGAGACAACAGAGCCTGCCATTCAGGGCTTCTTTCAAGCTACACGAGCACTTCCTGATTCCTACCGGACCCTAAAACATGAAGCACAAGCTTCCCCGGATCACACACACAAACCTCTTTTTGACAAGTGCCCGTGCGATCACACCTTGTCTTTGTCTCGCCGACTGACCCTCCTCTTTCCGAAAACAAGTTCAAATCGGCAAACCTCACAGACAGTAGTTTAACTGAGGCTACAGAAGAAGTTCTTCTCGGGAAACCGATCTGACGCCAAATTGAGACATTGCGGTACATCATGTGATACACGACCCGGGAGAGTCCTGAGAACGGGCAGCATATGTCACATCACAAGCCAGAGCAACTCGGTTTGTCCAGAGGGGCCTCGGAGAAACGAACCTGGCAAAAGTGCTTTGCAAAACAACACGGATAATTGAATCAAATGCTTATTTGACTCGTCTCGTGTTTCATGAAAATCATATGCGTCCAATAAGGCAGTCGCAGAAGGAACCCCCTCATGAGGGAAGGACAACCTGCGCACTCCACAGAACGCATGGCTGACTGGGATATTTGTATTTTGTGTCGTCCACATGAAGTTGTGATTGTGCTTTGTTGGTTTTTTTTTCTATTTAATTGAAATGAAGGAATTGTTATCCCGCTGCCAACCAGAGGCACCGGTGGTTCGAGCCTCTAATGCCACCTGTGCATCAGAAAAACTTTGAAAAGATTTGGAAAAGACTCGTGGAAAACTATCATATCACATTTAAAGACAAGTCACTTCAGAGTTTTTAGTCACAGCCTAGAATCAGAATGAGATTTTACAAAGACCAGGAACTTTATAGGCTCACTATTTACAAGACAACAACTATTCATTCAGCATTTTTTTTTGCTCAATGGTTTCAAGGGTATCAGCAGAGCCTCTACGATTTCACTCCATTGCTTTTCCTTCCCCACTTGGTGGTGATACGTCAGAAAGTCGACATGGTCCAAGCCGTTCCCGTTTATCCGTACCACAAAAGAAATACCGTCCCTGCCGCCAATACCGCTCTGGTGATTGTTTGTCTACCGGTTTTCCTGTGTCTGGTTTTGTTGGAGCTCATCTACTGGTTGTTGACTGACAGACTTGCGATAATATCAAACATGTTTGATACATGTCCCGCTCTAAAACAGCTCGGATTGCAACCCTATACTTAATGATCGAGATGACGGGAGCGCGCTGCGACTCCAACAAAACTTCCGTCTGACTTTCAGATTTTAGTCTGCGACCGTGACAATCTCTTGGCGTCAGCCCAGCATCAGGGCGCCGCCTCTTTTTACGACACCGCTCCCCGCCCCAACGCCACCCCCCACCGCTTCGTCTTTTCAAACAACCTCATTAAGGATCGCTATTGATTTCTCCCCTTTGACCCCGTCTCTCTCTCTCGCCGCGCACAAACAACCCCGAGCCGGCCGTAAAACATCGCAGAGACCGTAAAGCGCAAACATGCCTCGAGATTTCCGACCATAAAACCGCGACAGACGGAGGCAAAGTCTTTCTCTTCGCTCGTCCGGTTTCTGTAACCGAGGTAAAACCGGGACGATAAAGGGTAATCAATTACGTGACAACGGCACGTTGTCATTTCCTATTTTCATTTGAAACATTCGATAGTATCGATGATATGAGAGGAAACGTTGTTTCATATGCACGGCAGGTGATGTGCTCTCAATTTATCATGAAGTAAAGCATTAGTAAGATTGAAAACTTAAGGACATCCGGCTCACTTTTTGAAAAATGAGCCTCGGCTGCCAATAATTATTGGCGCGTGTGAGAGAGATTTTCTCCGAATATTCAACCTTGAGGACGATCCCTATTACAGCGGATACCGAAGTGAATTTGGAGTTTTTTTTATTTGCCGATTTTCTTGGCGTTTATTCAGTCTTGGACACGGGAGATGCTCTGCAGACACATTCCTGTGTCTACTTTCAGCCTCCCGGTGGATTTTCTTCACGTCGGGCGTAGCTGTTTGCAGTAAAGCGCACGTCAGGTGAGACACAACAAACTTCCACGTTTCAGCAGATGCGCAAGTTCCGTGCCGTTCAATGTTTCGGTCCTTCCTGGTGGTTACCGGCTTCTCTCGTTAACTCGTTCTACTTCCACAAACAAATAACCAATACACTCGAACAGACACCTGCCGATACACGCCGGCTTCTTCCCCTTGCTTCTAGTGCAATCCACATTTATGAAGTGCTTTCACTTCTGGCCTCGACAGTTATAACAATTATGCAAATGGCAGGAATAGGCGGGGGGGCGGAGGGGGGGGGGGGAGCTCTGCGGCGGCTTCGGCCCACTCCACTTCGGGCTCTCAGCCAGGGCCGAGATCAAAGCGGCGCAAGCTGCTCATGTTTATATTCATGAGACCGTTTCCCTCGACGTAAAACTTAGCACGAAAGCATCCGGCTCCTAATAGGCCAATATAATCTCAGCGCGAGCCGGGGCGACCCGATCGGTGACGATACACGGAGTCCGTACTTGCTAAGTGTGAGACCCGAAATTCACCGCTGGGTCACGGCGCGAGCGCATGCGTGTCTAATTTCTCGAATGAATAAATCATGACGGTACCAAACGCAATTGCCGGCGTGAAGGACTGTATTTTTAAGTTCTGCGGTGTTACTGACCTGTTTCTGCCAGAAACCATGAGAAGCTAAATTATGCTTGACGGGAGACTGTCATTTCGCCCGACGTGGCTTAACAAGTCCCTCTGCTGGGGAGGGAAGCTTAAGAATCATTTAACGCTGCAGAAACTCATCAGGGAGGACTAAATAAATCTTCTAGCTGTTTTCTATAAAAGCTTTCTAGTTTACGAGTCAACCAGGAGACCTGACAAAATTTACAACACATGACTAGCCGAAGGGTTCGCAACACACCTTCTTAGCACACACACACACACACACACACGTATGGTTGAACCGCGCTACCAAGAAATCAATCGACAGTTACGCCGGTTCGGAAATGACTCACTTTTTAACGGCATGCCTGTTTTTTGAAGAAGCGAGGAGCTGTTTAAAAAAGCTGCTCACTTTTTATCAGAAATAAAGGGATGTCGTCAGCATATTGAACCCCTCGGCTTCACCTTCGGATTTAAATCCCCCAGTTCTATCAATGAACAAACTCTAATTTTTTTCTCCTTTTGTGCCGATTCATTACATCTCACTGCACGAATGAGAAAAAAAAAAATAAAAAAAAAAAATCGCTAATAATGTGGAATTTGAGTGATTTGTGAAGCGGCGTGCTTGAAGGAAGAGAGGGAGGATGTTGAGATGATGCTGACGTGTGTGTGTGTGTGTGTGTGTGTGTGTGTGTGTGTGTGTGTGTGTGTGTGTGTGTGCGCCTTCGCAAGGTTTGTTGTGAATCTTCCCAGGATAATGGTTGAGCTCGTCTAGAAAACCACATGGCAGCCACTTCACCGCAACCACAAAGAAAACAAATCTTGCAGTCTCTCGGAGGGGAGGAGTGGGTTCAAGGATGCACTCTGAAAATATTATCAGCAGAAGAAAAAAAAAAAAAGCTTTCAATGAAACCCTCGAGCGCGGAGAGGGGGACATCTCGTACCCTCCTCGACGTGCAGGTCAGCAACACCAAACCCGCAGCGGCGCGGAAAGGGACGAGGAAGCCAAATTCCAAAGATGCTTGGCAGAACACAAGCTTAAACTTGTCGTTTTTTTTTTTTTGATGCGCAAAATGCTCACTCCCACAGACGCTCACTCCCACCGGTGCGCGCGCGGGTCACTCGACGCGGTCTCGAAAAAGAAAGGGAAAAAGCACGGCTCGCAGCTCCAGATTCCCTCTCCTCTGCGCCGTAATCAAAGTTTGTTTACATTTGTGGGGTAACTCTGCAGGTTGCATCTCAAACGCCCACACAGCGCTCTCTGTTACATCACAAGCAGCTCTGACAAAGCTGCGCTCGCTTGTTTTTAGACTTTTTTTTTTTTTCTCCATCGCACGTGAAACCCGAGCCTCGTTCCTTTTTATTCAGACAACAGCTCGAGCAATATGTTTCGGTACCTTGTTTTATTTGTCCGACGGCGGTCGACGTTGTGAATGTGTTCCCTTGAACTACCGTAATTTCCAGATGATAAGCCGCGACTTTTTTTCACGTAAACGATGCGGCTAATATATGGACTTTTTTTACGCCGCTAAAACATTTATCCTCGTCACATCGGACCGATGAAATGACAACTCTGACACCGAAAAAGACGACTTTGACGGTTTTAGTGCGCAGCAGGAAGACCAAGATAGCGATCGGCAACCCGTAACACCCAAAGAGCCATTTAGACCCGGTTTCCTCGGAAAGAAAACACTGGGAGCCGCAATTGCTTTTTGACGTCTAAAATAAAGGTACCACTGTATATATTGCTTTATATTACCTTTACACTTTGCATAAACAAATGTGTAGTGTGTTGCTTATGAAATCCACGAAGTGCTACAGAGAAAATTAAATTTTATTTATGTAATGAACCCATTTTGAGCTTTGGGCTTTCAGAGCGTGTAGCGGAGCCTTGACCTGAATTTCAAAAATAAATAGGGACAAAATCACTGTGTCAGTAAACAATAAAAAATAAATATTTGCAAAATATCTTCGTAAATATTCATTTGACCTGGTTTATGGGACTTCTGCGCCTGAATCGGGAATCCAAATCGAAACTTTACCGGCTGGCGGGTCTACCGACTTCCGCGAGTGTGACGTTATTTTGAGCGGCGAAAAATAATAAATATAATTTTATTTAATATTTCAAGATCACAATAATCTCCCAACTTAGAACAAAAAGTTAAAAAAAGGAATTAACACAAATGAAATACACTTCAATTCAATATTTATCATTTATTTTCCCAAGCCATTCGGAGCCGCAGCGTAAAGATAAAAGAGCCGCGGGTTTCCGACCCCTGGGCCGGCCGGTGCGGCTTATATTGAGGTGCGCCCAATAGTCCGGAAATTATGGTATACTGTACACGTTGAAGCTGTGGATGCTCTTGTCAAGGGAGAACATCACCTAAATGTCACCAACACTGATTTACAAGAACGCGTCCGCCGGCCTCCGGCATCGCATTCGATGACTCAGCCTTGACCTCCTCTTTAACATCACGCAAAAGTGATGTTATTGTTCAACTGCAAGGAGAGGGCGTGGCACTCGACGGCTGGACGCTATCCAGGAGAACAACAACATCTGGGGATCCACCGGGAGGACCTGGCGAACTCGAGCGAAATCGGGCCTGCGCCGTGCAAGAGCGTCAGTAGTAGTAGTATCAAGTTAACCAACAGTCGTTATTTTAAATGACGGCTGTTCAGAAAAAGAGAAAAAACTGACGTCTTAACAACTCATGAGTGCACATCGTTGAAACCGAGGAGCGTATCTCACAGAGATCTGCCGCTAGTAAATACCTCCCGTTACGTAAAAGCCTCTGGACGACATCAAACGACACGGCGAACTGCGACCGCCGCTCAGGACTCTTTAGCCGGCAGCGTGACCTGACCTGGAGGAAAGAAACGCTGCGCTCTCTGACGCTTCCCGGTGCACGAGGAGGGAGTGTGTGGCCGCGGGGCACGACAGCTGAGGACCGCTCAGCAGCAGCCTCTAATTGTCAGCGCGTTATTCATCATGGACGGAAGACAAAAAAAAAAAAACCCTAGGGCAATTTAAAGTTGAAAAAGACAAAGCCGTCTTCAACGAAGTAATGGTGAAAAAAACGGGGTCTTTAAATGCTTCTTCTCATCTTCTGTGTGGAGTTGCATGCCACGCCATACCATAAATCTGTGTAACATGACAGGGCGCACTATGCATGTATACAGTGATCTAAGCAAACCCGTGATGGATGGGATTTTTGTTTGAGCGGATAAAGGGACGGCGGCATTTACAGCGTGAATCACGCCGCCGGGAACGCGGCGAATAAAGGCCGCAAAGGGCGAAAGACTCCGCGTTGAGTCTCACTCTTTGTCCTTCCATGACGACCGGCAGAGTCTTCACCAGGGTCAGGAGGTCGGGTTTGGTCGCGCGACCTGATAAAAGTCGACTTTGCGCTCGGCCGGTACGGAGGACGACCGCGCATCGGGAAATTCACCAACTGCAGAAACGGACTGATGGGATGATTTGTTTCTGCGTTTTGTGACTTCCACTTGAAAGGTCAGAATTTCTGACTCGACATGAGAAGCGAGAACCCGCTGCTTTATATAAGACTTGGATACTTGCGCCGCGCAAGAGGAGTCAAAATAGAAAAGGCCAAGACATCAAAATGCTGATGGCGGATAAGTAGCAGAGTTGAAGCGCCCACGTGAGAAGAGCTCTGAATTGTTTTGGCCTCAAATGCAGTTTTAAAAAAAAAAAAAAAAAAGAAACAAACTTTATAAATCGTAGCTTTACTTCGCCCGAGTGTTGAATCGCAGTGAAAACAATGATTCTTTGAATCCTATGTTTCAAGCGATCTTGCAAGCAAACCTCTGATGCTATTCGGTTTGTCCGGGACTGCAAATGGAAAAATAAGTCTCCGCTTCACCCGAACGGAGCTGCCCTGTTGTCTATTCCTTGTTACGACGGTCGAAACGCGAAAGCGGCCAGCCGAGGAAGTTTGTGCCGAGCCCTTTGCATGCCAGCCCCGTCATCTGTGTCATTATCTTCTGACATTTAAATCGTTTAATGGATTTTAAATGTCCTCCTTCTTCAAGTGTCCCCCCGGTGCCAAGCAGACTTCTATATTTCAACACTGACTCCTCTGAATAAGAATTTCCACTGCATCCTTCATAATCAGCGAGGAGAGAAGCCCTAAAGAAATGAGGGAAAGTTTAGAAATGGAAGACATTTTAAAAATGCAAGGGCGCAAAAAAATCCTTAAAAGGCACACAGCGAAGACAAGAGCTACAGTATGTGTGTGTGTGTGTGTGTGTGTGTGTGTGATATTCCCACAGGCGTGATCGCAAATGTCTGGCATTGTGCTGAACACTAAATCAGCAGTCAGGCACGGTTGAAGTGGGTTATCTCATTACTAATGGCAGTTTGTGTTTTGGCCTTCGTCGCCCGCCTCTGCTGACTGCACAGGATTGTACGCACACCCACACACACACACACACACACACACACACTCACACTCACACACACACACCATTCAATCCGTGGAACCTGATCGATCTCCATCTTTCTAATGTCATGTATGGTTCTTTGAGAGCACAAAACCCCGGGTGAGTGGGTGCACGACCCCCCTTTATTTAGTAGTTTTATTTAAGGGGTCATTTATTCCACATCAGCACAGTTTTGTTTCAACACAATACAAAGAGTGGGTTGCAGCGCTGCGTTGTGCGAAGAGAATGGCCCGTATAATCCTTTACTTTGTATTGATTCGACGTAAATGTGCGGCTTCAATTCCCCCCCCTGTGGGGTCAAACGGGCGTGTGTGCATGTGTGTGTGTGTGTGAGTGTGTGTGAGTGAGAGAGAGAGAGATTACCACAAGAAACATAGAGGTAAGTACTTGACCTCAGTGTTGATGATATCTTGCCCTTTCCTATTGCTCTCTTTACACACACACACACACGTAATCTAGTAGTCAAAAACACCCAAGATAAAAATCAAAAATCGCACAATATAATCTAGCATGCATTGCATTCCTTCACGATAAAAACACCCTCCGAAATATTTTGCGCAACGTGTTTCGGGACCGTCCCTTTGCCCCTCGGCACGCAGGCCAGGTGGCGACGTTTATGCTCTGATAGCGACGGGAACGCGGATCGGCCCGTTTTGAATGAGCGTAATTCAAAATACAACAAGTAACTGCATGGAACACATAACAGCAAACCTACGACTTCAGACAGACCTATATATTGACAAATGGGCACCCATCAAAAAATTTTTGGAGAGTTGAGGATATTATCTCTATTTGACGGAGCTAGATGTTTTTTTTTTTCGTTTTTTTTTTTTTACTCTGTTGTATTTTATTTTTTTTTTTTTTTCGCTTGCTATTGAGGAAATAAGTGAATTGCTAAATGAATGGTAGAAATAATTATACCTATAAAGAATATTGTATAATGTGTATCTTGTCATGAGGTTTTGTAAGAATGTGTGTGACTGTCAAGGAACTTGTTCTAATAAATGTTCAAAAAAAAAAAAAAAAAAAAAAAACAACAAGTAAGAGAAGCCTTGAACGTCAGTAAACACAGATTCTAAAAAAACCCAAGCTTTCATGCGTTGGAGATAATAAAGAGGGATTTATGATCAGCTGTCAGGAGCCTTCTGTCGCTCTAATATACCGTATTCAGCTTTTATTTTTTGCTCGTTGCAAAATACGTGCTTCACGGTAGTTCTCACCGCTGCTCGTGGGACACCTCTGTGTTTTGTTTTCTATGGTGTTGAAAAATATCTCCCCGCGTAATCTCGTTGGCATTCTGCGCCAGCACGCCTCGAGAAAGCGCAGCGTTTATCTCACTTCACACTCATTCCTGTTCGCACTGTTTGCGTTCTGCTCACCTTATTAACCAAAAGGACTTGTAGTGTTTGCCAACGGCCGCTATCGGCGGGGCCGGTTGGGAAGAGAGAGGGCAATACGAGGAAAAGAAACGCGCATTCCTCACATATCTTACCGGGTAATTATTAATGCGCCTTCAAAAAAAAACCCAAACAACGCCGATAAAGGTCGGACCGGAGGGCCCTTTGGTGTTTTGGGTCATTTTTCAAACAAGTTTCCGTTATTAAAACCCGCATACCTTTCGCTCCAGCCGCCGTGCTAACTGCCCATTTTGCATCGGAAGAGACGGGAGCCACATTGTGTTAAACGGAGCTGATAAAAGCACGAGAGTTACCTCCTGATTAAATTCATTACAGAGAGAGAGAGAGACGGGAACACGAGCAGCGACTCCCCTTCCATCTCCTCTGTGTGGCTGCATTGTTTCCTGCAGAGGTTCACGTCGGAGTCAGCGCTGGGTGATCGCAGGGGCCCGAGCCCAGACGTCCCCACGGCGTCCGGTGACCCCGGTGAACGTGCGCCGCTCGTGATAAAAAAAAGAGAAAATAATCACTTGATCTCATCTGGTGGGAAATAAGAGATGATACAGTGATCCCTCGCTATAACGCGGTTTACTTGTCACGGTTTCGCGACTTCACGGATTTGCATGGTGCGTTGTGTTCTGCGTTCTGATTGGCTAAAAAGTCACTCCGCTTCTTCTCTACCTGTGCGTTAATAACGTTGCAGTTTAATATGTACACGTACGTAAAACAGCTCGCCAAATTTACATGACGTACGTGCTAATTCTCTTACAATTTCGAGTTTCTCTAAAACCCCATAATGTTGACAAAACGCTCAGGAGCGACAAAAGCACCTTGCAGGGCCCAAAAGGCAGCGGAAGATGCTATTTATCGCAGATAAAGTTAAACTTCTGGACATGCTAAGGGAAGGTAAAAGCTATGCGGCTGTAGGTCGGCATTACGGAATGAATGAATCTTCCGTTCGTTCCATAAAGAAGGAAGAAAAAAAAACATAAGGACGACAGCAGCGATAAGTTTTAATAAGGATGCAAAAAGGGTTGCAACTGTCCGCAATTTGTTGAAAAAAACATTTCTAAAGTACAGCACTTTTTTTTGTGAAACATATGATTGAGCCTGTAAAATGGTTGTTCTTTCTTTTCAATGTATAATAGAGTATTTAATTGTATAATAATCGTAAAAAAAAATAAAGGTTTCTACTTCACAGATTTTGCCTATCACGGGTTCTTTTTGGAACGTAACCCCCGCGAAAAACAAGGATATACTGTATCCAGGTTTCCTCCCACACAGGAGGGTCATTGAAGACACTAAACTGACGTGGGAATGAAAGGGTGAATGGTTTCGAGGCTCGGTGAAAGACAGCGTGAAGGTTTTTCTTTCGCGATGACGTACGAACTAGAGAGAGAATGGTTGTCTCTGCACCGCGTGTGAATGAGAGGGTGAACGGTTTCATGTCTCTCGCTAAGAGGTCGGCAACCCGCGGCTATTTCGTCCTTACACTGCGGCTCCGAGTGGCTCGCGAAAATAAATATAAGTATTTAATTGAAGTGTATTTTATTTGTGTTAGTTCCTTTTTTTTTAATTTTAGTTCTAAATTGGAATATTGTTGTGATCTTGAAATATTAAATATTAATTTTATTCATTTTATTTCATTTCACTGTGCAATATTCAGAACTGTGCAATATTTCATCTCATAACAGCTACACTACAATTTTCCCTTCTATCATACTATTGTGCACTCCTTACCTCACTTGTTACTAAGACACTTATAGTTTTATCACTGTTTACAAAGACACTTTATAGTTTCACTGGGACACTTTATAGTTTATAGTTTATTTTTATTTCTAATTCTGCCTTATCTTTTAATATTTATTACTGTTATATTTTCTGTAACTCTGGCACAGCAATTTCCTTCGGGATTAATAAAGTTGTTCTTCTTATTCTTATTCTTATTTTTTTGCGACGCTCAGAATATACGTCACACTCGCGGAAGCCGGTATACCCGCCGAGACGCCGTCAATTTGTCGAGACTTTCAACCCCAGGTAGGCAAAATATGAAAAAGCAATATATACAGTGGTACCTTTGTTTTAGATGTCAAAAATTAACTTCTTTTCCGTGGAAACCAAATGGCTCTTTGGGTGTTAAAAGTTGCCAACCCTTGCTCTACCTGATCTGTGAATGAGAGGATGAATGTTTTGAATGAGTAAATGGTTGAATGTCTCTATATGACATGAATGACAGCGTGAATGTTGCATCTGTATATGATACCGGAATGAGAGGGTGAATGGTTTCCATGTGATTTCTGCATGAGAGGGTGAACGCTTGTTTGTCCCTATATAGGGACGACATGGCGAGTAGAGCTGTCGTCCTTGGAATTCCCGATTCGTTGTTGAGCAAAACGCTGAACCCTTCTGACTGCTTCCCTGCCACTGATAGACGGCAGCCAACTGCGCATGGTTCATCCAGGATGGGTTAAATGCGGAGAACAAATTTCCAGCAGGGCGTTAATAAAGTATACAGTATACCCTTGTTTTTCGCGGGGGTTACGATCCAAAAAGAACCTGTGATAGGCAAAATCCGTGAAGTAGAAACCTTTATTTTTTTTTTACAATTATCTTATAATTAAATACTCTATTACACATTGCTACTGTCGTCCTTATGTTTTTTTCTTCCTTCTTTATGGAACGAACGGAAGATTCATTCATTCCGTAATGCCGACCTACAGCCGCATAGCTTTTACCTTCCCTTAGCATGTCCAGAAGTTTAACTTTATCTGCGATAGATAGCATCTTCCGCTGCCTTTTGTCGGTTCAGAGCGTTTTGTCAACATTATGGGGTTTCAGAGAAACTCGAAATTGCAAGAGAATTTGCACGTACGTAATGTAAATTCGGCAAGCTGTTTTATGTACGTGTACATATTAAACTGCAATGTTATTGACGCACAGGTAGAGAAGAAGCGGAGTGACTTTTTAGCCAATCAGAATGCAGAACACAATGCACGATGCAAATTGGTGAAGTAGCGAAACCGTGAAAAGTAAATCGCGTTATAGCGAGGGATCAGTGTAATAAAATCAAATGGAAAAAAAAAAAAAAAATATATATATATATATATAGCCCTGTTATTGACTCCAGTTCTCCCACAACCCTGACTGCAGGTTTTAAGGGAACAGAGAATGAATGAATCACCAGGGGTGTTCAAGAATCACCAAACAGTTCAAATTTGACAGTAAACACCGATTAAGTGAACAGACGACGGCTTTGTCTTTTTTAACTAGTACGACAAAGAACCCGTTCAGAAGAGGAAGGCCTGATAACTGCCATGTCACAAACCAGCTCCCTTTATTTTGGTGTTTGTGGCTGGAAAACGTTTTGGAAACCCCGGCGCCAGACAAATGGCCGGAGCGTCAGGTAGTAAACACGACGGATGCTGACGCACGCCGATGCAAAGTCAAAGGATCAGCACTTTCTTTCTCCTGCAGTGGAGTTTTTCTGGAAATAGAACGTTTGTTGTTTTTCCGTGAGAACCAGCTCGGAGGCCGTAACTTTCAGAGAAATATCGGAGTTTACACTCACAACAGCGACGCGATAAACCACCGGCCGTTTCCCGCCGCGTTGTCGTAAAAGTTTTCGCTCGTCCCCCCCAGCCTCCGGCTGCACGGGGAAACCGGAGACTTCGCAATTTCCAAAAAACTCCAAATAGGAGTTAGAACAAAGACGAGCAAATGAAATCTTACCCGGCCCGGACACAACAAGACAGCCAAGAATAGTCCTCGGGGAAATTCCAGGCACAGAAATAGACCATCAGACCGAGCGATCATCAAAAAACTCGGCAAAGAATGCATGTAATGGAGAGCCTTTTGAAGATGCTCAGCCTAGCGGAGCGTTTAATCCGATATATATATTTATTTAGACGCCATGTGTTTCCATTTTGGGTCATGCAGTAATTAACGGTTTATTAGCATTAGCATTTCTTCCTCGCGTGACAGAAGCGAACGAGGAGGCGACGGCCGATGCTCCAGTGTTGCGTCGTAAAACCGTGAGAAAAGGCGACTTAAAAGTCGCGAGAGTTCCTGGAGGGCAAATTGGAAATCGTCGTCGTCTCCTGGAGCGAAGACGCGAAGAACAAGCTGGCGATGGCGAAGGGTCACGTTCGGTTCGCAAAGGACAAACCGAATGCTACGAAACAATAGAAGCACACCTTTACAAAAAGGCCGTCGGGTACCAAGTGTCACGGCGCGCTCCCCAAAAAGCCGCGCCGAAAGCGAACGTCGCAAAAAGACAAAGTCTCCGGTAACAAAATCGAACCTGCGAAACGAGTCGTGAGCGGTGATTGAGATAAAGCAAGCACTTTCTATTTTTGTCTCACCGCCCGTGAAATATGAAGCCTAAACCGCTGACTTTGCATTTCCCAGATTTCCCCAGATTTCCAACATTCCATCAGAGGCACTTTAAGGTAATCACTCATGAAATCAAGTGTTTAAATATGCTAAGAGTTAAAAATAAGCACACATTTACCTGTTTGTCCACTCTTTCTCCCCCCTCTCTCTCATGAAGACTACCTTCACCCTCCGGTAGCTTCTCTGGAAGATGAGGAAAGGTGTGGCTAGGAGGAAGCCGCCTGGTCCTACACGCTGACCTGCAGGATGAATCCGCTAAAATCCAAACTAGATGTCTAACCTGATCTTAAACCGCGAGTGACAGCAGTTTTAAAAAAGGCGTCACCAAAGGTCCACCTGCGTGATACTGTTTCAGGAAATAAGGATTTGGCACAAAGGGTACGAGTCCGTGCGAATGTCCGGTACTTTCCTGCTCCGCCACTCCTGTTTAACCTTCCCATTGGCTCATCTCTTTGAGTCCATTCAAGAAAGGTGTGTGTGTGTGTGTGTGTGTGTGGGGAGGGGGGGGTGGTTGGACTTGTTCCCCCTGTTTGGTTTTTTTGAAGACACAAAAGTCCAACATCTGAATCGGGCAACACCGTTGGCACACAAAGGCCCGCTTCATTGGACAAACACTCGCAACCGCGTGGGTTGTTTGCTCTCGGACAGTCGGACAATTATGAGAGATTTGTTCTACAAGACAAGAGAGGAGGAGGAGGAGGAGGAGGAAGGGCCGAGAGGAGGGGAAAATATAAGAGCACGTACGGGGAAAAAGGATAATGAGAGTGCGTGGGGGTTTTCTCCGGTTGGACTTTTTTGGACAATAGTCCGAGTGTAAGTCTCCCTTCCCGGGGCTGTTACTGGACGGATTCTCCACCGGGTCGGGTTACATAACCCACACTGGAGACACTTGCATCTGAGCTGGGAGAAAAGAGAGGACATTGTTCCCTAGTTTTGTTTTGTTTTTTTCAACCCGATTCTCATCTTTCCTTTTGCCATGCGGGTTTTTAAGGAGTTGGAGGGCCGGATCGCCGAAGGTTTGGGTCTACCTTGGGTAAGAGAAAACACACGTGTGCGTCAACACGGACGGGCCGGCCGTTCAGCCGTCATGGAAAATAGCTGACCGTCGACTCTCACCGCCTCATCATGCGGTCGCGTACATAGTGTTTTAAAATCATATACCGACCCGCTCCATCGCGGGAGAAACCCCGCGCTCGGAGGTGGTGGCGGTGGCGGGACTTGTATTCTTAAGTCCCGTCGAGTTCTTTTTCCGAATCGACGCATTTCACAATCTCAACCCTAAGCCGCGGTGCTTTTCGAATCCAAGCTGAGTGCTTTTGGTTGTTTTTTTTTCCCGACCAAACACAAACCGCATTGAGAAAACAGTGGATTTTATTTAAAGAAGCCATCTCGACACGACGACGCGGTTGAATGCATAGATACGGCGGAGATGCGATGCCGTATTCAGAGCTCGCGCTTATTTTCCAGCGAGTGCCGAGAACCCGCGAGGCGCCGGCGGAAATTGCGCGACTGCGGTTGGACGAAACAGAGGAGGAAGGCGCGATCGGAAGCGGAAAAGGAAGAGGACCGGGAGGAACGCCTGACCGGGACGGGAAGGTGCTGGATTCTCTGCCGTACGCCTTCCAGATGGCTCCAAGGGAAAACAGCTGGATGGTGAAGGTGCGCTTCGGGGCGGGAGCGCCGTCCAGGACGAGCAGGTAGAGGCGGCGGATAGGAAACTTTTTAAGGAACAGAGGGGAGCGTGGAGATCCATAAAAGAAGACGCGAGACGAGTCGGAGCCTGCTCTCAGACGCGAGCCTGTCTGGCCTGTCGACTAGAGGAGAAGACGACCGGGGCTAGACTCATTTCCTCTGGCTGAGCTCCTCTGGCCAATATCATGGCAGGAAGCAGCGATGGGAGGCATGCTGGCTGTCTGGTTTTTGACAAAAAACATTATCCTGGGTAAGAATGCGGCCGGGGGACGGAGCTGAGCTATTTCGGTGTTATTTATCTGAGCAATGCGCGTACATTTGCGGGGTCAGAGACGGGACTAAAACACCCTGGAAGAAATACAACTAAGGGTTGTGTCGCTCGCTATGTGACGTCACCTGTTTTTAACTCATAAATAACTGAAACTTAAAAATGGTTCACTTTTTGCACCGGCAGCATTGCTCCCCCCTCGGATAGCGGATCCTGCTCCGTACTAAATGAATCTAAATGAAATCGATCGGTGGATGGCTTCATTAAATGATGAAAAAAAACAAACAAACGAATCGTAAATGAATAAAGTAAAAACTAGATGAATGAATAAATTCATTCATTACATGGAAAAAAAACAAACTAAGGAAAGAAAAAAAAAAATCAAATAAATTAACAAGCGCATTCTTTAAAATGTAGGTATACATCTGGGCTCCATTAAACGGTACGCAGACATTAACGTTATTGCGACCGAAATACTGCAACACGACGAGAGTGATCCTTTAGGAATTTAATTTCCACCGGCAAATATTTTATTAGACCTTTTCCAGCCCTAAATGTAAAAGGAGAGGTTGGGAAAGCAAACCCAAATTCGGTTGGGATGGAAACAAAAGACTGAGAGTGACTCCTCCTCGTGCACATACATATAATCCAACAACAATGCCCACTTGCAGAGGACTCATGGCCTTTTGTTCCACAATGTTACTACACTTGTAAATGACAAAAAAAAAAAAAGAAAAACAGAAAGCCCACACATAATTGTATAACCGCTGCTACATTTATCTACAGAGGATGGAAGGCAGCGCTCACAGGGGAGATAAACCCGATCGATAAAAATGAGGAAGCCAGAAGAGGTGAACACACCCTCCCGGGCCTGCGGGGGGGAAAAGGGTACGCTCCTCGACAAGACAATAGTAGGATGACGACCTGCCCGAGTTTAATACCAGTTAGCGGCTATTTTGGTCTGGCATTTGGAGACAAAGAGCGCGATCCGGGGTCCCCCGCCGGCCTCCCCACCCCTGCTTCACGTACAGCCCTTTCCCCTCTGAAGGTCAGTGGGTCCCGCCAGTCCCGCGAGCATACAAGTATTGTTCCCCCGTCGGGCGGCAGGTGAATTCGACCCCTCTGAAAGAACCGGCTTTTCTGTGTTTGACTACTGAATATCTTCAAGATCTGTTTTCCTGTTCTGTCCTGGCAGCAGAGGAGATTTAGATTGACAGATTACATTATTTGTGCAAACGCCTCGTAATGCCAGTCCCACACACGCAAACACTCACACTTACAACTTGTTAAATACCATCAAGCTGTCAAGTTCTAAGACTAATTTAATGGATGCTTTTCATTTGTTTGCTGGCATATAAAGTTTTTTTTTTTTTTTGTTTTCATTATTAATGCGTGGTAAAAAACTAAATGTGCGGCGCAGGGGTTGCAGCAAAAACATCGGCTTCCCACGGGGGGGGGCCTTTCCGGTGTCGCGGAGTCTCCATGTTCTCCACGCGGTCCAAAAAACATGCAGCGGGTTCATCGGAGACCCTGAATTCCCCAGATGAATGGTCGTACGCCTCTCACCCGGCGACACCTCGGAGGGATGGGCTTCGGCAACCTGCGGCCTTGAGCGCATTCTGAGCAGTAGATAACGAACGGACGAATGACCAAGAGAAATCAAACGCAATAAAAAGGTCCCGCCCGATGCTTATATCTCCGCTAAAGAGCAGCCAACTCTGACCCCTTCAAGGACCAGAGATTAGCGGCAAACAAATCCACGTCGTAAATCTCAAGTTCCTTGGTGGGTTCTTCCTTATCTTTGCTTTTCTCAGTTTTAGTTTCAACATGAGCAGCAGACACATTACCTCATGGAGAGGCCTCCGATATGTATGTCATCTTGCGATTTTCACACACAAATAGAGGTTTAAGAGAGTAATCTAGGTTGCAGAAACTATCAATACGGACGGTAATATGGCTTTCACCTGCAACAGGACAGATCCTCCGGACTGGAACACATGATCCGAACTTTTTGTCGTCCGTCGGACGGTGTTGAGTCGTGGACACCAAACCAATACAAATAAATGATGCACTAAGATCATCCGTCATTGATATGAACAAATATTACTGTCACCTTCTCCAACTTTCAAGGTAAAACGTTACATTCCTGCTTCGCCGAGTTAAGATGTTTCTTTGTTTCCGCCGCGGAATTTGTAGCGGTGGAAACATACCTTTCCAAAAGCTCAGGACTCGGCTATGAGGAAACAAGCCGCCACTCAGGGCTAATGATTAAACAGGACCGAGGCGCTTTCTTTCCCTCGTCCAGCCTGAAAGACCCGCGTTTTAAACACGCCGAATTTGCCTCAAACGGCCGAGCGTCAAAGCGAGGCTACCTCAAGCGAGGCCCAGAGAGTACGCAGGACAGGCCAGGTGGTTAATGTGATTTAACAGCTGATTATCTTGCGGTGGAAGACGTGTCGTCATCTTCGGGGAAGGCAAATATACGAACGGGCGCAAAGCGATACGGTTCGTAGGGAGCGGCGGAATCCAAAGCGGCGGATCCAGCAGAGCCACAGCCGCACGAGGCCGAGTCCCACAGTGATTTTCTTAAACCGGGAGGATTTTAATCACACCGACAGAGAGGCCGGAAAGCGGATCAGTCCAAACAAGAGGGACGACCGAGGAGTAAAACCTCGACACTTTCACCTCGCGGCGCTCAGGCGGGGCCTGTGAACACTCCATGAGACGGGTGCAGATAAGGGGGTGGGGCGGGGGGGGTGACGGGATAAAGCCGGGATTAGGAGCAAAGAGCGAGAAAATGAGGTGAGAGGGGGAGAAAAGCCGAGCGGAGAAAGAAACATGAGAAAAAAAAAGAGGCTGATTAGTGTTTGATTCGCCGACGGGGCCGAAGGGGAGCCGCCGAACATCAACACAAAGCCGTGAGGCCGGCCTTCCTTCCGTCCGCGGGATTAGATCCGCACAGGATTCCCATCTGCATACGTTTACGTACGTGCGCGATGTTCTCCGGGTTCTCCGTCCGGACTCATCGCACTGCTGAGATCTGAACCCGAAGACATCGCCGCGACACAGGGTCCTGTCCGTCAGCCAAAAAGGAGATTATCTTTAAAAAAAAAATAAAAATAAACACAATCTCTTAACTCCTCCGCCTCCATGTTCTCCTCGTGTCTTTGGGGTTTCCTCCGGGTTCCTCCGGCACCCCGGTGACTCTGAGCGCAGGATAAGCCGTGGAGATAATGAATGAATAAATCACTCTTATAGTCCAGTGCGTAAGTTGAGAAGCAAAATATTTATATATATGGGGGGGGAAAAGGTCCACTGATTCAAGTATTCTACTAACTTTCCAACTTTGAAAGTCATTCTTTTTCCTCAGTTTCTCAATGATACGGCTAATTTAAGGATTTTTTTTTGGGGGGGGGGGATAATGAGTTTCAAGCCGCCAAAACGTTTCGCCTCGTCACATCGGGCCGATGAAATGACCGTGAAATTCCGAGGACGTCCATTTCCAACTTTAACGGTTTTAGCGCGCAGGAGGAAGACAAAGATAGTCATCAGCTTCAGGACGAAGCGGGGTTATAAAATGGATGGATGGACTTTTCCTTATGTCATTTATTACTCATCTTTGCTGTGTTACAGCCACTGTCTGGGGAAAAAAAGCATATCCAGTACGTATTTGTGGATGTTACCAGTATGTATTTCATTAGAAATAAAAAAATAAAAATGTAAATTCAGGTAAGCGTGGACACCTATATGTGCACGCATAGATGTATTTTCTGCAGGTGCGGCTTATATTCAGGTGCGCTCGATAGTCCAGAAATGACGATACTTTCTCTCTCACAGTTTTTGGGCTGTCAAAAATGGTGAAATGGGGAATATGCACTGGGGACAGGGGGGTTTATTTACGTTTTGGGGAAATTCTCCCACTTCTTTGACTAGCTGGAGCTGCAAACAGGAGCACTTGTGTTTGCCGTACTTCTTTCAGCTCATGAAAGCTGAATGCACAATGTCGTGATTTTTGGAAATTAAACCAAGTGCACAGAGGGGCTTGGTATTACGCCTTCTTCTTTTCCCTTCAGGGGTCGCCACAGCCAATCGACCTTCTCCATCTATTCTCTGGATCCTCACACCAGCAACTTTCATATCCTCTCTCGCTGCGTCCATAAATCTTCTCTTTGGTCTTCCTCTAGACCTCCTGCCTGGTAGCTCCAATTCCATAATGTACATATTGTACATATTCGTCCGGCCGCTTTCTTTTTTTGGCTCGACACAATAGGTATAAAAGGTTTAAAAATATTAAGAAAGAAATCACACGGCGTCGCATCACGATAGTCACAAATTGACAAGTGAGCTCACCGAAAGCTAAGCTATATAGAAGCTGTCGGGAACCAATGGCTCTTCTGGTGACGGCATGTGGCTCCCAAGACAATTTTGAGTTGAAAAAAAAAAAAATCAGTTTGCAACTGATTTTAAAATACTTGTGATATTTCCTCATAATACGGTGTCATTTTGAAGTAAACAGAAATTACTTTTGAGGATAAAACTAGTTCGGATCGGGAACCGAAGGCATCTGAGCACGTTCGGGTCATTGTAAAGATGAAGAAATCCAGTAAACTAGTTTATCCTGGCGTCAACCCTTGTAACGGAAACATTCACCGTGCATGAATATGCGTGGACAGAGGAATTAGCATTTAGATCTGCGGTATGTCTAATACGCAATGATAAAATTGCATTGTTGAAACGGTCAAATATGAAGCGACACTTCCAACAAATCCATGCAACACAAGAGGTCGCATTAAAAGTAAGACATATTTACTTTGTTGTACGCTAAAAATACTATATGGCTCTCGATGAAATATATTTCGAAATATTTTGGGATCGATCGAACCACTGATCTAACGTGCCGTCCCTCCGATGGACTCGTTCCCTGATCATCTCCATCCTGGTCGCTCAACATCTTCATCTCTGCCACCTCCGGCTCTGCTTCCTGTCTTTTGGTCATTGTCACTGTTTAAGATAAGATAAACCTTATCGATCCCCGTGGGGGAAATTCTTTTGTCACACCAGCCCGACAGTTACAGTCTCGATAAATATAAATAGAGAGACAATTAAAAGACAGCAAAAGACAACCAGAAATAAATAGAAAACAGAATGGAAGAAAAAGATAAAAGACAGCGAGGGTGAGAACAGCATGGACAACCAAAACGACAACAAGGATAAAAACATAAACAGAGTAACAACAGTGATGATAAATATAAACAGGATGTGAATGGATTGAGATCTACAAGGACGTGGTAGTCGTCTAACTCAAAGCACCCGACACGTTTCTCCAACCTTTCCAACCCTGTTTCTCCACCTCTTTTCCACACTCCTACGCTCTGGACGGTCGACCCCGAGTACTTTTAAATCCTCCACCTTCTTGATCTCCACTCCGTTCCACCCGGGTTCCTCTCATTCACACACATCTATTCCTTCTTGCCGCGACGAACCTTCATTCCTCTCCTTTCTCTCGAGAGAATCTCACCACGGATCACATCTGCAAACATCATGGTCCATGATTTACGTCTAAGCTCATCCGTCAGGGCTTGATGTTACGTTTAAAGCAGTAAAATCCTACACTGGTGCAGTCATTTTACTGCAAAATGCGCTTTTTTTAGGAGCTTTTTGATACTTAATCAGCTGCGATGCATCTGACGATTTGGTCTGCAACAATTATTTTGTGCACTCCACACATTGCTGCTTCAAAATAGCTTTACGCCGGATTGCATACACACACACACACACACACACACGCCAAAGGCAGAAGAGCTGCTGTATGTTTTTTTTTTTTTTTTTTTACGAGCGGGGTTGTTTAAGTGGTGATCATTTTAAATTAGCAGTACAAATAAATGCCTGTTTTCCGTTTGTGTTTCACTTTGCAGTTCTCTGTGTACTCCATATGTCGGATAACACGAGGAATACTTTTATTCACACAGTTTTTTTACTGCAGTAATGACACGCGTCAGTCAAAACGGCCGGGTTGACGGACGAGAAGCGACCGAGTTTGAAACTTCCGCTAATGAACACGGAGCAAATGGTCAGCAGATGTCTAATGGTCAGCAGATTTAGTGTTTCATCAGCTGTTAGTGCTTTACAGACACACACACACACACACACCCTTGGGAAGTCAGACAGCCCAATAAAGACATCACATCAGCTGTCAGGATAATTACATACGAGGAAAAAAAGTGGCCTGGTTGTCATTGAAAGCATCTCGAGCCGAAACCGAACATCGGGAAGAGTTCGCTCGCGATCGGACGGTGACATTATGAAGGTAAACGCACACTGGTCTGCAAATAACAAATTAATAATTGAGCGGAACTATTGATTTTTGGCGGATTAATAATTAACGCTTTTATTGAATGTTCAAAGCGAAGACATATGGATAACACACACATGAGGGAAAAAAGGTTGATTTCCACTTTATACACAAGATGTCATTTACCAATTAACCAATCAAACCATGATTGGTTGAGGAGATGTTTGATGGAAGAGATGAGTCAGTCTTATATAAATATACAAAAAAAAAAAAAAAGATCGGAGATAACGGTTACATAAAGGTGTGAGACATCCGTGATCCGCCCGACATCCGGCGCAAATAAGCGATCACGAATTTCACAGCGCATCGCCGGCAGATGTGGTCCAGCTAAATATAAGCGGCCTATTTTTGGAGCGGCCACCTCTCCGCCGGGAGCTTGGAGATGCTCGGAGAGCAAACGCGTGGGTGAAATCAAACGCAGGCACTATTATCCTCTATTTTCCACCTTATCTTCCACATTTTCTTTTCATATCATCGTCGCAAGCGGCCCCTCACTCGCCGACGAGGTGGAGAATCGCGCGTTTGTGCGGCGTTTCCACCTGCACCTGCGGTCCACCCTCTGCACCAACGCGCTGAAAGGCCCGTCCAGCCGCGCCTCACAAGTCCTCGGGTCAGAGGTCACCTGTGGCCTCCTGTCTCCACGACAACAGGCTGCCGGTGCCTAAGACGGAGCCTGCCCCCTCACCCTTTTCCTTCCAGGCACCCACCCACACACACACACACACAAACACACTTGGGCAGTTTCTGTGTCCCTCCCTGCTTCACACACACTCACTCACGCATACACACACAGCTTTTGTCCAGAGCACTAAGAGATCCTGGAGAGGAAGAGCATCAACCCAAACATTTACAGCTGCGCGCCGGCCAAACACTTCCCCGATGCACCGGAGGAGGAAGACCACCAAAGCTGCAGACTGACACTGTGTATGTGTGTGTGTGTGTGTGTGTGTGTGCGTTCAGAAAATGTGATGAAGATCTCTACAACCCCCCACCCAAAAACACACACATTTAATGCACCCTTCCTCATGCAAACACACACTGATGACGCCTTAACAATATCAGGGTGACATGTGGCTTAACCCTGATTTGTTCACACACACACACACACACACATACACACATGTTGCAGCACAAGGCTGCAGAGTTCCCATCCCATCCAAAACACACACACTTTATGCACCCTTCCTCATACAAACACACACTGATGACGCCTTAACAATATCAGGGCGACATGTGGCTTAGCCCTGATTTGTTCTCACACACACACACACACACACACACACACACACACACACACACACACACACACACGTTGCAGCACAAGGCTGCAGAGTTCCCATCCCTCGGTTCCGGCGTGCAGAAACTTCCTGCACACGCCGCCATCGTGGGGTGCGGGGGGACGCGTCGCGCCCGGCGTGGGCGTGCGTGAAATTGCGATCTGCCATCAGGCATCAAGAACACACTGAAAAAACTACAAAAAAAAAAAGTTGTCTCACCATATTCCGCCTGCAGGACATTTCTCGGTCGGCCTCCGGCTGGTTATGTAAGCTGCCCAGCAAATCCCCACGGTGGCTCCGTGGGGATTTTTTTTTTTCTCTCCACGGCTCGTCGCGCTGAGCGGACCGGGGTCGGTCTGCTGGCGGCGTGGAGGGGAAGGCGGACTGGGACGGTCTCTCCACTCCCACCGCCGAGAGCCGAGCGACTGAGTGGAAACATGAGAGGGGGAGAAAGTTTGTCCCCCCCGCGGGAACTCTGTGGGACGCGCTGCCGCCCGTGTGGCGGGGAAATAGCGCCATCTAGTGGCCGGAACACGCAACTGCAATTGTAAATCTGCAGAACCGGCTCAAATCAAATAAAAACTCAGCGTGAAGTAAACCTGCAAAGTTTGGTCGAATATACTCATTTCGGTGACTTAATTCAAAGTAGAAGTGTGGTAGAGTTGGAGATAAAGTCAGACTGCGATGGTTTGGACGTTATCTTTTTATGTGTTTATGTCTGGGCGTCTCTATCCTCTTTTGCTGCGGTGGCACTCGAATGTCTCCAATGGGGATAATAAAACATCATCTTATCTCTTATATTATATTCTGATTGTTTCTGAAGATACAAACACATCAAGTGTAGAAACAAATATTATTTATCTCGTGTGGAGATTTTTCTGTTTATTTTTCACATTGATGAAATAGTTGTACTAGACTTCTTTTCATTTCGGTTGCAAACAAATCTCGTCCAGCATGTGCAATGTGTGTATATCTCAAATGACATTAAAAAATCTGAATAAATCTGAATCTGTACAGAGGAGGGATGATGGTGTGGATCTTTAAATACACTCAAAGCCACCTGGAAGAGTACACTCTTATTTTAATCTTAAGGTGTTGCGTCAGCTCACAAGAATCATCTTGGTTTTTACGTTCATAATACATTTTTCTGCACACTTCTGGAAAGGAATGTATGAAGTCTTCCTCAGTATGTCGGAGTTTATTTGATTTGCGCTTTTCAATCTCAGCCAAAATACACACATTTGACACATCCCCCCTTTAATACACAAATAAACTCTGACGTAAATCAACTCCTGTGGAAAATCAAAGCGCTAAATTTGAATTAAATCTTCATTTATGATTGCTATACGGTCACTCCTCACTTACAACGTCATACTCGGTTAACGATAACTCAAAATTACGACGAGCGTTACGACATTGACCAATATTGATTGAAGGAAAACATCTTCAAGTTGCGACGACGATGGAAATGCGCCGAGAAGAGCAGCATCTTCTCTCTGTCAAGGCTCATTCAGTCACCGTTGTCGTCGTGTACCGTCATTTAGATATCTCCGATTTTTCTACGGTTCTTTCGATAGTTTTTATCCCCCGAAGGCGTCGCAAAAAAGAAAGGTGACCATTCGACCATAAAGGGAATCGTTCGCTTAACGGCGAATTGGTTTGATGACGAGGTCGTCGAAACGGGTCGTCGTCGTCAAACGAGGAGTGACCTTATTGAATTATAATTTTTTTGGCAATTATTTTTGTGCTTAAATCAACTCCTCATTCAACATACGGCTCAGCTTTCTGACAAAAATGACCTCGACGATCTGATACATGTTATGTTATGCTACTGCTGGATCAGTTACGAAGCACGTAAATGTTTCAGATCCTGAAACTGAAAAAAAAAACAAAAAACATCAGTGCCCATGATGTCATTATTACCATCAGAATTATATTTTAGAAAATTGAGGACGATTGTAGGAATTTAATAACTGCTAGAACCAGGCGGGTTTTCAAAAGGTGTTTAATATACAAAATGTCGAGTTAATCATCCTCCCTCACCGCCTCCATCCGGCGGGCGGGGAGCTCGGGGAAGAGCAGCTCAGGGTTTCTTGGGTTTGGGTTTGGGGATCACTTCCACGTCGGTGGACACCGACTTGGTTCCTTGCAGGTTCTGGGCGGAGCAGGTGTACGTCCCCCGGTCCACGTCCCTCACCTCGTCCACCAGGAGGACGGACCGGGTGTGCTGTCGGGACGGGTCGTCGGCGTCCGGCCCGAAGCTGTCTTGCGTGTACATGGGCCTTCCGATCTGTGTGGAGCGAGCAAGTCAGGCCGCGACTCACCCGGAGCTCATTCGCGGGAAGTGTTTTATTCGAAGGATTCCCACCTGCTGGCCCGGATACTCCCAGGAGATCTCCACGGCGATGTCCCGTTCTCCCACCACGGTGCACGTCACCTGCAGGTTCTCACCGGCGGCGAGCGAGCGCGCGGAGGCCCGGATCACCGGGGCGGGAGGGGCCACGGGGTCTGCGGCGGTTCGGCCAATCGGAGAGGGTTTTTGCAAGAGGGGACGACATAAGATAAGATAAGATAAGATAAGATAAGATAAGATAAGATAAGATAAGAACAACTTTATTAATCCCGAAGGAAATTGTTGTGCCAGAGTTACAGAAAATATAACAGTAATAAATAGTAAAAAGAAAAGGCAGAATTCGAAATAAAATAAACTATAAACTATAAAGTGTCTCAGTGAAACTATAAAGTGTCTTAGTAAACAAGTGATAAAACTGTAAGTGTCTTTGTAACAAGTGAGGTAAGGAGTGCACAATAGTATGATAAAGGAAAAATTGTAGTGTACTGTTATGAAATGAAATATTGCACAGTTCTGAATATTGCACAGTTAAATGAAATATTGCACAGTTTTTGTTTTTTTTAGGTTAAAGATAGGTTTTTATGGTTGCCGGCGGCTGAATGGAGAGGAATTAAAAAGTCTGATTGCCTCAGGGAGGAAAGACCTCCTGTGGCGTTCAGTGGAGCTTATACATTACTTCTGCTTTTTTTAAAAACAACACATCTGGTGGCTATTGAACTGAAATATTTAATTGCCTTTGCAAGGGATAAAGATGCATCTAATGATGAGGATGCAGATGCAAGCCCTGGAAGATCTCCCCTCAGAGGCCCCAGTCAAGACTGAACCGGGGTGCCAACCTCTGCGCCGCCATCGTGATGCTTGTCATCCAGATAAAGGTGAATTCTTGTCATGGCAAGTGTATTTTTTCACGTTTCAGCACTCGTCCGAGAGGTTTTCCCCCCCACAGGTCATTAGAACTGAAGAACCCTCTTGGATGAGGTGAAGAAATTCACTTGCCATGACGAGAATTCACCCTCATAATCTCCATCCATCCATCTTCTGCCGCTTTATATTAAATCACATTACATTACATTGCATTTGGCAGACGCTTTTATCCGAAGCGACTTACAATAAAGGACATAGGGTCTGCAAATACACTTGCAAATACACGATGCACAGGAAATATACAGAACAGTAAGCTTGGGAAAGTGAGTTGTTTTTTTTTTTGACAAAGACATACACAAATGTACACACACACACACTGCACAGCCTAACTTGGTGCCTAACCTGATCTGGGGCATCAGCGTAGTAAAAAGTCCTGAAAGAGCAAAGTTTTTACCTGTTTCTTGAAGGTTGAGATAGATGATGCTAGTCTTGTTGCTTCTGGAAGTTTGTTCCACCACTGAGGTAGTAGAAGTGAGAACAGTTTTGCCTGAGATCGCTTAGAGCGAGCAAAAGGTACTGCTAGTAGGTTTGTATTAGAGGATCGCAGCTCTCTGCCGGGATCATAAGGTCTTATCATTTTCCACCCCGGTGCAGAAGTGAACGCTTCAGACGTTCCTTTGTGGCCACGGCCATCAGACCGGACAACAACACACAACTCTGACCGGCCTGAGTGTGCCTGTGCTGCTTCCACAATTCCAAAATCTCACTTCTCTTCTCCGTTCACTACCTCACCCACTCACGTCATGTCATTACATTACATTACATTACATTACACTACAGTCATTTAGCAGACGCTTTTATCCAAAGCGACTTATAAAAATTGCATTTCAATAACCGAAAATCCAAAGTACCAGTAGTCGTTATTCAGAAGTCACCACTCTGCCAAATAGTTATCTCAAAACCATATACATACATACATTCATTTCTAATTTATTTATTTTTTAACTGCTGTCTCTCCTTGTCTGCCCCAGCCGGCACACATCCTGTCTATTTTTGTGACCTATTTTATTAATTTCAATTTATTTTTGTCACTCTATTTATATTGTTGTTTAGTTCTAATTGTGTATTTTTCACCCTCACTGTTCCTTGATGTCGCCCATCATCATCCCTGATGTTGTTGTCTGTCGTCTTGCTACATCCCGTCTTCTGCCTTTCTATTTATATTTATACTCATATTTATTTCCTTTTTTTTTTTCTCTGACATTATAACTGCTACGCTGCTGTGACAAAAACATTTTCGGGTGAAACCCCAGACAGGCATTCACACACTCATTCATTCATTCAGGGCAAATTTCCCCAATTTTTCCCAATTAATCTGCTGCATGTTTTTGCAATGTCGGAGAAAACCCATGCAAACATGCAAACTCCACACAGAAAGGTCCCCTCGTCGGAATCGAACTCACAGTTGACATAGATGAGCATGTACTTGGTGGAGCTCTGCCGCAGGTTTCCCAGGCTGGCGACGCAGAACAAGGCTCCGGCGTGGTACGGCCGGGGCCGGTGGATGGTGAAGCCTTTTCTGACGTCGAAGGAGATCTCCCTCCCGTCCACCGCCACCTCCGCGGGCGGGTACTCGCGGTGGAGGGTTACCGTGGCTTCCGGGGACGTCACTTGGCAAGGGAGCAGGGTGGGCCAGTTTGTTCTCAACTGAATCACCTCGTAATACTCCGACGACGGGACAAATAGCTCCGCCGGGTCTGTTTGTACAAAAGATACGGCATAAGCGATAAGATAACGAGGCTTCCCGTTCGGCCGGAGGTAACGGTATCGGTTAGCATCTATAAACGTCTTTTATTGTACCAGGAAAGAAGACAAAGACTTTAACAGCTTTGTCATACTCCCTTCTGCAGTCCGCGTCTTCGCAGCGCGTGGGGTAGCAGGTGTACTCCCCCGTGTCGGCACCGGTGCTGTTGACCAACTTCAAAACCCCGAATCGCTCATTTTGGACGATCCTGCGGAGGTCCAACGGACGACGCTCAGTCTTTGACGAGATCGAAAAAAAACAAAAAACGTAGGAGTCGCGACGGCGGCGCTTACTTGAGCCTCCCGTCGTCGTCCTCCTCCAGGTACGAGGGGACGCCCCACTGCACGGGGCGACCCCGGCACCTCAGCTCCAGGGTGCCTCCGGCCCGAACGCTTATCGTCTCTCCCGCCTTCGTGAACTTACCTTTATCCAGCACCTTTTGTGACACAAAGTCAGGCGGAATTACAAAAAGAGCGATTCGTCTGTCGGGGCGGAGGCGGCTCGACAGGATACCTGCGTGAGGAAGGTCTGCGTCTGGGCGGCAGCCGCGGCTTTCACTTTAGCTTTTACCGGCTTTTTAATCGTCGTCTTCCCAGATTTGGGCTTCACCCTCCTCCCCGGGCTCGCCCTTTGCTCCTCGGCGTTTGTCTGGCAGTGAGCTGGAAATGTAAAAAAGAAAAAAAAAAAAGCACCGCAGATGGAACCGTGTTTTTGAGGGAATACAGTCGGAGATACATAAAAAGAAGAATCCCGCGTGGTTTTACGAAGCTCCCCCCGCAGGAATGTATCGAAGGAGTAAAAAAAAAAAAAACTTACCTAACTCGGAGATTACGGCACAAATAAGGAGAGCGCTAAGCAACAGCCTCCCCTTTGACCCAAACAGGTTCACCATGGCCACGAGCGATCGGTGGACTAACGGAGCGCTCCGCGGATTGCCGGTTCATTCAGTTCACCCTGCAAAAATGCGCACCGAAAAAAAAGAGGGACGGCGAGGGAGAAGAAAGAGGAGGCGGAGGAGGGCGAACCGGCCCGAGCGAGCGGTCAGCTGTTTACCAGAATCACACGGATTCCTCCTCCTGAGAGTGGCGTTTTGGGAACTCAAATTCCTCCTGAGCGGCTCAATGGACGCTTTCAAGCCTGTCTGGACCAATGAGGGCACAAAAACAGAGGCCCCTCCATCTGAAATCGCAGAGCCTGTTTGCTTAGCTGCTGGAGTGGAAGTGAGCGAGCGGCATGAATCGCACCACACAGGACCTCGGTCGAGACTCTTAAAAAGCATTTGGTGCCGTGAAAACGTTTACACATCACAAGCCTTCAAAAACAGTGAACTGGTGTCGCTAAACATACACATTTCTCAATGCTAAATATCAGCATTGGTTTTGGAAGGAGTTTTTGAAACTATTCCCCTCAACCCGTCATTTGCAAACCCCAGAAAATAATAAATAACCTCATTAGGACTTGGCTTTATATTCATAAGCGCCAAATCTCTCCTTTCGCATTGCCTTTTCGAATCAATGCATGAATGAAGCTGTTGCGTGTTTGATCGTATCATGTGGTATCCGTGCGGGAGCAATCGAAATCTCTGCTTTCAAGTCACTCGCTAAGCCACCGTTCACATCGTGACACAGGTAAGCTGCTGTGAAAGGTCTATTGTTCTCGCTGACTTCTGGGAAAGAGACGCCCTTCCCATTAATCCGCCGGCGCCGAGGCCCGATTTTATATTTTTCTGTACGTCCTGCCGGGGAATGAACGGCAAGATATCTTTTAATTAAAGGAGTGCATTTACAGGACTTTAATTGGCAAACATGTACACTTCTCATATTTACAACCAAACCGAACAAAAGAAAAAAAAAACAAAGAATTAAATGTACCAAATGCAAAAAACAAGACATTTTCACACAGGCTCCTCTGCATTAAAAATGATTAAAAAATTGTCATTATTATTATGATAACAGCAACGACAATAAAGAATAATAATAAGAATAATGCATGTATTATGGGCTATTATTATTATTATTACATTGAATACGACCAGTGTGACTATTTCTTTGTGCTGTTCTGGTACTTTTTTAAGAAAAAGTTTTATTTCAAACAGACAGATTTTTTTTAAAAAAGTTACAAGACAAGGCTCTACGTAAAAAAAAAAAAAAAAAAAAAGATTAATATTGATTATAAAAAAAAGAAGGTTGTTATTTTACATGTGAGAGTTAAAAATTACCTGGAAACGGAGTCAACGTGCGATAAATCATCGGCACGGACTACAATCGTCCAACTCTGCCTATTCCGCGCCCCCACACCGGGCGCACCGGCAATTTGGACATTGAGGTACAGGAACATATCGGCTGCAGTGCATTGAAGACTTTACACACACACTTGAAGTAGTTACCCGCTGTAACATCTTTGTTTGTCTCGCTCCGACCCGCCGGGTCTCAGAACCTCTCCTCTTTAAAGATGTCCTTGTCTATTTTGTCGCTGATGGTTTCCGTCTTGCTCTGGTTGGTTTTGAGACGCTGCCTCTGCATGCTGTGACGGCTCCCGTAGCCAAAGTAGATGACCAACCCTGCGGAGAAAATGCGGGGGGTTCAACTCGGCTCGGCCGGACTGGATAAAATGCCTCCGAGTCTTCGGAACGGAAACAAAGACCCACCTACGACCATCCAGATGGTGTAGCGGATCCACGTGTCTCCTCCCAACTGGACCATGAGGTAGATGTTTATAAACGAACTAAATATGGGAAGTGCGGGAATCAAGGGAACCTGCGGATCCAAGGGAGAGGATTTTCATTTTCCGATCGAAATCACCGGAAATCGAAAGCGCGCGCTTTTCGAAGAAAGCGTTCCCACCATGAAGGAGGCCTTGGAGCTGTTCTGCGGTTGCCTCCAGATGAGGAAGACGTTGAGGAGCAGCAAGACGGAGAGGATGCAGACCAGGACCAGAATCCACGCTTCCGTTCGGATTAATGCGTCGCTGCCTTGGCTCAGAGTGACGCACAGCCCCACCACACATGCAACTGAGCAGACGGACCGGTGAGAAACCGTCTCCGGGCGCCGCGGGACGCAAACGAAAAAGGAGCGAGCGTTGCGGGTTTACCCGTCACCACGATCAAGATGATGACCCTTCTCGATGTGGTTGAGTTGGGAGTTGACGGAGGTTTCAGAAATCCGGACGTGATGGTTAATTTAGAGACATTCAGTTCTTCCTCTTCTTCGTCGTCCGGGTTCGGCTGGTACCTTCGATACGGGGAGACGGAAAATCAGAATCCTTCACCTTTCAACCCTCTTATTATGTTGAGGGTCAATTTGACCTATTTCACCCATTGACCCAATGGGTCAAATTGACCCTTAACATAATAAAAGGGTTAACTCCTGAAGGTGAAGCGTGAGATCGAGAGACGAACCTGAGAATCAGGATGCATATCGCCACCAGTGTGTAAGCAAACAGGGTTCCGATGGACATCATCTCCACCAGGGCGTCCAGATCGAACAGCAAGGCCATAATGGCTAAAGATGGCGGACGACGTATCAGTGTCTGCAGTGCGTCAAGATGTTCAAGCTCCCGCCGGGGAAACCGTACCTGCCACTATTCCAGATGATATCGTAGCAATGGCGGGACTTCCCTTGGAGGTGACTTTGGTCAGGGGTCGGAAAAGCAGGCCGTCTCGCGCCATGGCGAACATCACCCTGGGCATGGGGAACATGGAGCCCAGCAGACTGCGGGCAGGAAGACGGGAACAATCACCCACCAAAAGTTATGAGCCGATGCAGAAACTGAGCTCGGCTCCGATCCGACCAGCATCTGACTAATCGGGACTTTCAAAGCAAAGGCGTAGCGGCTCTTGTCTGAAGTCTGAGCGTCTCACCAAAGCAAAGCTGGAGGGAAAAATGATAATCGCTCTCCTGATCAACTCTCCGGCAATCGCAGCCTTCGATGAAAAATCCATTCGTATTCCGAGCTACCCTAAACCTCGATTTATGTATCGTCATAAAACACCTGACTTTTTAGACATTGTTTCCCCAGTGGGGAATTTAATCTGTTTTATGTATCGACCTTCGTTCCTGATGAGTGAAACCTTGCTGACAACATTGTGTTACAGTACATTCACTGTTTCTCCATGCAGACAAAGGTGTTACTTTTGTGACAAATACTCATTGGCGTCCTTGACTTCACAACAAAATGACTTTCTAACTGCAGGCTGTCACTTTGAACTGTAAATAGTTTTAATTAAATTAAATTAAATTAAATTAAATTTAATTTAATTTAAACTTAATTTAAAAAAATTTAATTTAATTTAATTTAATTTAATTTAATTTAATTTAATTTAATTTAATTTAATTTAATTTAATTTTAATTCAATTTATGTTAGCCTATTTTAGCCTATTCTAGTTTAGCTTATTAACTTAAAATAGCTTATTCCCTTCCCTGTGCAGTAAACAATGCCGCCCCGGAAACAAATTTCTTGTTCTTTTGAACTTTCTGAATAAGATTCTGCTTCTGATCAGGCGGATGGCTTGTCTTCATGCTCTCCGACGTCATCGGCCACAAAGCGGAGATAAACTTCTGAGTCTCTGAGTCGGGCCGATGAAATCAGATTAATGTTGAAGCCAATACGAGCTCTGCATGTGACCCTGTGTTGGACGGTCCAGGGTGAACCCGTATTGAATTTTTGGAATTTTCATTTCGGTAGTCATACCATTCCTGTGAACACGTCACACGCATGCACCGATATCTGTGTTTAGAGCAGGATTGCGTGTCTTAACACACGTGGGTAAGCGCTTAGAAATCCATGATTGCAAATCTAGAATCAGGAACACAACTGTGTTAGTTTGCTGAAGCCAGTACATCGTGAAGACTTCCCACGTTTTCCTGCAAAGAGCTAACCTCTGCGTATCTTCCAGATACGTGACTTCCTTTGTGGGTGAGAAATTGATGGATAAAGAGCAAACTTAAAATGACCGCCGGCCGAAAATCACGTGACCTATTCAAACGGATGTCCACCTGAACTTCTCAGACGGTTGTGGATCCGTACCTCGTGGACAGGGCGCACAGGGATCCCACGGCGACGACATATCTGGCGGGACCCCAGCCGACATACGCGAAAGCCACCGGCAGCGGGCTTTTCTTGTTGAGCAAGTAGTAGGGCATCATCAGAGTGAGAGCGGCGGATACAGCGAAGTAGGCCAGGAAACAGATGAGCAAAGAGGCCACGATCCCCAGGGGGATGGACTTTTGCGGGTTCTTCACCTCCTCGCCTGAGCAGGACAGAAAGCGTTCGTTGACATCTCCTCCTGGTTATATCGACATTCAAAGTCCTCCTCCGACCTGTTGTCGCGATGCAGTCGAAACCGACGAAGGCGTAAAAGCAGGTGGCAGCTCCGGCCAGGGTCCCGCTGATGCCGTAAGGGAAAAAACCCCCGTCTCCGAAAGCGCTTGTGAGACTGGCATTGACGGATGCGTTGCTGTACGGAGAGAAAAAAAAGGGATTTTTTTTTTATTTACCGCGACAGAAACAGTCGGGGCGACAGTGATCCGTTCCATCGGCAAGGACCGCGCCCACCCCCAACATGGACTGTTCACAATCCTACTCCGAAGAGTGAAATGTAGAACGACACGATTAAAAAACACGTTCTACCCGACTGCCGTCAGACTCTGAAACAGCTGAAACGGCATTCATTCTTCTTGCGCATGTAAATTTTACTGCCCACTTCAATTGCACTCACTTTGTGAATTGTGCACTCAAATGTCTTATTGCACTGTTCATATTCATATCTATAATCATATTTATAATAACGTTTACACTCTTCCTATCACCTATCAGCACCACGGACAGCAAAGTAGCAATTTCACTGTACAGCGAAACACGTTTCTACACTGCACATGTGACAAGAAACGCTTTGGATCTTGAATCGGCGGCATTACTGGTAGTTGGTTGTTGCATTCAGGACGTCCTCTTTGCTGATCTGCCAGTTGGAGATGTTTCCGTTGATGAATCCAGAAATGGCCACAAACAGCAGCACTAGTACGTTAATGGCGGTGAAGATCTTGTTGATGGTGGTCGACTCTTTCACTCCGAAGGCGAGCAGACCTGCAGAGGGAATTCACGTCGACTGTTCAGTCGGCACGTTGGGCGGATTTCCATTCTGGGGGGATCTAACTCTTACAAATCATACTTGCTCGCATGTTAAGATCAGACATTCGGTGAACGCTGTAGACTTCGATTAATGGTGAGAATGAATGAAAAAAGTTTTGCGCAGTCAGGCTAATTTCTTCTATGAATCTTAAAGCTATTGTTTCAGCTATGACCGTGAAACTGCCGGCGCTATCGATATTATTAGCGAGAGCGCCCTCTGTCTCCAATCGCACTCTTGCTTTGTCTCTCTTTCTACCCCAACCGGTCGAGGCAGAAGGCCGCCCCGCTTTGGGTTGGGATCTGCCGCCGAGCGCTCGCTCAGGGTGGGAACGCAGCGGTCCAGATCCACTCTGCATTTGGCGCCGTGCAAATAATAAAAAAAAAACAAAAAAAAAACGATGCGGCAATTGTCAACCGCCATCGCGGTTCAACACCATTACCTGATAACAGCAGGATGAGAGCGGCAGCGAAGATGTCCGGGTAGGGAGCCAGGCCCGGCAGGTCCATAGCTGCATGTTTCTTAAAGAAATCGGCAATAACGTCACCGATTAGGTCATCAAATGTGCCGCTCCAAGCCAGGGCGACGCTGGATGTTCCTGCGTAGAGTGATAAAAACAACCCATCGGCCTGAGTCACCAGCTATTCAACCAAACTAATCGAGGCCGTAAGCGGGAAATAATTACGCTGATATCCCCTTTTGGACTTCTTATACTTTATGACTTGGTTTATAAGGAGTTCTCCCGGTTTTATCTCTCAGCTGTAATGTGTTTTGCAAATAAACTATGAAAATATTTGCCTCTACAGCAGGTAAAAAGTCAAAGGGTGTTGCCGCGTCTCATTATGATGGTTGATCATTTATGGTAGAACACGTTACACAAGAGAAAAAAAACATTATCTGTCGTGCAAAGACTGAAAACTTTGAAGGCTGATACACTTGAACACAGCATAGATGTGCATTTTTTTTTTTGGAAAGCAAACACGATTAGATTGCAAATGATTTTCAAATTGACATCGAAGTGAATGTACATGCAGCGAGCGGTGTTATTGCCTCTGCAAATGAAGCGCATCACACTTGCCTATGACATAGGAGAGCAACAGATTCCAGCCGGTGACGAACGCCAGCAGCTCCCCGACCGTCACGTAGCTGTAAAGGTACGCCGAGCCCGTTTTGGGCACCCGGGACCCGAATTCTGCGTAGCACAGCCCCGCAAATATGGATGCCAGGGCGGCGATGAAGAAGGAGATAATGATGCTGGGTCCGGCGGTGTCCCGGGCCACTTCTCCGGAGAGGACGTAAACCCCGGCGCCCAGGGTGCTGCCCACACCCAGGGCCACCAAGTCCACGGTCGTCAGGCATCGGTTAAAGGTGGACTTCTCCCCCTCCGGTTCCAGAGGTTTCCTCCAGGACAGACTTGCCAAAAACGACTTCACCCGGCCGTGTGACATGCTTCGAGGGATCCGAGCAAGATGGATAGGACGTAACGGGGAAAAGCCAGGTGAGAGGAATGGGAATGAGGAATGGCGGTAGAAAAGGTGGGAGGAAACATAAAGAGAGAGGAGCGGGAAAAGGAGACGGATCAGTAAACCGGTGAGTGAATAATTGTCAGCTCAGTCCCTCACGACCATATTTCCCTTTTCATTTCGATGAAAAGACAGTCGGGGCACCGTGATAAAGAAAGACTTGAGCCGTGAGAGGAATAAAAGACAAACTTTTGCTCGGGAGGACTCCCAATGACCTTGTGATAAAATGTATCTTCAATTACAGGTGCAGTGATTATTTTGCTTATTTTAGATGAAGAATAATGACACCAACCTTGTCTATGTGACTCCCTTCCTCCCAGGTGTGCTTAAAAGAGAGAATTAATAGAATCATTCAGCCCTCTTAATCATAATATTCTTTTATACATGCCCCTTTTTTATCACTCCCCTGATATGATACTGCTGATGTCTGGCGTTTTCTCCGCCGCCCAGGGCGAAGCAAAAACACCCTGCTACAAACTGCACTTTACTCAACCTTCAGATACTTACATAATTACTTCCTTCAGCCTATCTGCGTCCTGTGGCGGATTTATTGCACGGTCAAGTTTTCAGTTTGGACGGTGAGCGTTTTCTCACCTCAGCAGCGCAGAAGCATATCGAAGATCAACCCGGCCCTCGGCTCGACTGAGTCCGAACAAAATACTGAGGGACAAAGACGAGACCCATTAAAAGAGAAAAATGAATGTGCGAAATTATTCTTGAATAAACGCTAATTTTTTTCCTTTTTTTTTTTTTTTCCTTGCAAAGTTGCATCACAGAAAGTATTTCCAAAAGTTACATTTTTATATCGTGAAATATGAAACCAGATACATGTAAAACAGCGTAAAACAGAATGTCCTGAAAAAGTGTTTACATAAATATACACGCTGCTAAGGAACAAGTTTTATCACTGCAGGATTGAAGTCGCCGTGTCATAACCTGACGGTCTGTACCTGCCAAACAAACAAGCGTGAAAGTTCATGAGAAACAGGAGGACAAAAGCGTCTTTGACAGCCGCCGTGCACGCAGCGGGGCTTCGCATTTACTTTGAGAGAGCGGACCTCGCTCCCTCTCTCCTGCCATCAGGGGACCTCAGTTTACCAAATCCCTCACGGCATCCACTTCTGCAGGCAGCCGGCCGGGATGGTCAGGAGACCTTTGACCAAACCTGCATCTCCTCAGGGACGATGGGAGGCGGTAATGCTTATCTAATTAATTGCTACTATGCACGTGACGTGCGGCGGCGTGCCGAGAATCTTGCGATCGTAATCGTCTTGCACTCACGGGTCCCCGCTGTACATTTTGTAACGGTTAAACGTCGCTATCTCCCATCGGTTTGAGTGAAATTTAAGTAATGTGCAATGAAGCTGAAGCTCAGATACCAGTTCTCCTCACACGAGTTGTTTACCTTGCCTCCAGTCCCGCGAAGAGTGATGGCAGTGTGGCCGAAAGAGTGCAGCGAGGCAAAAATATCCGTGCTGTTGACTTCAATGAAGGAAACATGATTTTTACAGCGATATATACAAGACTGGCCCGTGTGACCCTCCCACTCAATGGAATTACTTACAAAGTAGCCTTTCTCACTCCCGACCAGTTTGGATCATAATGTGCTCATTATTGCAGGGTGAGAACCGTGTACAGCAAATACTTTTGAGAATTTCAAAAATGCTTTTCTGCTCACTTCATGTGTGGTTCTGTAGATACTGACATCGGACAACATTGCGCAGTAATTGATTTGGGGGGAAAGACCACAACTTCTTCTGTTGATATAACCCTTGTTAGCCAGAATTTTGAAGTCAATAATGCACCGTGAACCACGTGGGCTGTGAGCACTTTGTTTTTCTACATAGCAATTTCTATCAATCCTCCTTGCACTGAAAGATGTTACTTTGCCTGGGTGTAATGCAGCTTTACATCAAAAGAGGGTAGTATAAAACACCCGCTCAGTAATAGAGGGGAAAAATGAGGCATCAGTTTCAAATTTAATAGAGAAAATATATTAAAATAATACTTAAAATAGTTATCATAGTAATACGAATATCAATAATACTCTTCTACTTCCTCTTTTCTTTTCTTTTCTTTTCTTTTCTTTTCTTTTCTTTTCTTTTCTTTTCTTTTCTTTTCTTTTCTTTTCTTTTCTTTTCTTTTCTTTTCTTTTCTTTTCCTGTGGGCTTTTCCCTTCAGGGGTCGCCAAAGCGAATCAGCCTTCTCCATCTAACCCTATTCTCCGTGACCCCAAGCACCTGAAATCCTCCAACTTCTTGATCTCCACTCCCTATATCCTCACCGTTCCACCCGAGTTCCCCTCGCTCACACACATATACTCTGTCTTTCTGCGACTAACCTTCATTCCTTTCCTTTCCAGAGCATACCTCCACCTCTCTAGATTTTCATAAACCTATTCTCTGCTTTCACGACAGATCACAATGTCATCTGCAAACACCATAGTCCATGCAGATTCCTGTTTAACCTCATCTGTTAGCCTATCCATCACCAAACAAGATGGGGCTCTTGTTTGGGGCTCCATCAGAGCTGATCCCTGATGGAGTCCCACCTCTACCTTGAACTTATCTGTTACCCCTACAGCACACCACACCACTGTTTCACAGCTAGCATACATGTCCTGTACCTGTCTAACATATTTACCACCACTACTACTACTAATAATAATAAAAATAATGTTTGGATTCATGCAGCTGGTCAGACAGCGTGAGACACCATGTTACTAAAAAGCAAAAATAAAGTCAATCATTAGCTGTTGGAGTCATGCCTATGATATGTCAGGGACTGTTGACAGATGTGTTTTCTAAAAATGATTGCGAATGGATGGAGTATCACTCAAATAAGGCTTTTGTACCTCATTTCAACTTATCTTGACTCAGCTTCACTGCTGCCAGTTTCTCACAAATACCCCATTACACATTAAACAAAACTAAAACATATTACCTCCCAATGAGGTTGTTAATATAAGAATCTATTTTTTCATTATTTGGACAAGTAATTTTCACATTTCTGACTCAAAAGTTTACAACAGTTTGAGTTTGCAAAAATACTGTTTTTTTTTTCAAGAAAAAAACATTCCTACCTCTGTAAAACTAGAGAATAAGTGGACGTTCTTTCTTTCTCCATTGTTACCTATCTATCTATCTATCTATCTATCTATCTATCTATCTATCTATCTATCTATCTATCTATCTATCAAGGTTTCTAATATCGTATGGTAGATTTGTTCCATACCTATCATTCATACTTTAGAGTTTCGAACACTGATCCATGCTTGGAGAATCAGGAGAAAACACTTTTTAGCTTAAAATTTTTAAATTTAAAAGTTATCACAGGGGACAGAGACTATTAAGAAAACTTAATATTATCTTGACATTTAGCCCTCTGTGTTTGTCATGCTGAAATGGAGACAAGTTTTCCTCCCTCTGTACCCCTTTACTGGAAGAGACATTTGGCATGACAGAAATAGAGCAGGACACACACAAACACACACACACACACACACACACACACACACACACACACACACACACACACACAAACTGAAATCCCAGGTGTCCAAACATAGCATTGTTCCCGTGGAAGGATAACATGATAATTCAAAGTCAAATGCATTTGAATTTTCAGAATTTGGCTGCATATTTTGACTCATAAATAAAAACAACAAGGAACATTTGAGATTTAATTTTCAAACTATACCCAAGCGTATTGTCATCAAAATTGAATTAAAAATGCCAAATTTGAAAATTGATATTTCTGCCTCATCTGTCGTTGCAAATGCTCAAGAACTCCCAGGTTTTATCGCGAGATTTGAAATAAAATTGACGCGTACGGTGTCTCGTTCGGCGTGAGCGCCGCAGTCATTGCGTCACAGGGGGGGACGCGTAACTGGCCGGCCGAGCGAGAGCGACCGCCCGGGGAGGGAGACACAGCACAGACTGCGGGACCGCCGATTCCTCTTGCGACCGTAAGGTAAGCCGCCGTGAGTCTTCTTCACCCGAGAAGTTCCCGGGTGTCAAAAAAAAAACAAACAAACAAAAAAAAAAACACAATGACGACATTAAAACGCCGAAAACGTCATTACTTCGAGGTGTCAATCAAAGTGTCAACTCCCTCCTCGAGACGGCAGAACTGCCTCTGCTAGCATGAATATGTATGTAGCATGTTTTAGCCGATGTGACCAAAGTTAGCAGTTTTGGAGTTGTTGTTTGTTTTAAGAATTAGAAGTTTGCTTCACATATCCAGGCGCTGGGACGCGCCCCTGGCCTCCAATCTGACGTGGAGTTTAAGTGTGAACCGGGATGGCTATTTTTGGAGAGAGAGAGAGAGAGAGAGAGACCTTCTGTCTTAAATAGAGCATTATTTAAGCAATGAATGGATTTTTGTATTCTCTCTTGCTCTTTCTTTGCAAAGCTCTGTGGCTCTAGTTCAAATGTGTGCCCTCTTCACTTCACAAGTCGATATAATATATGGATTTTTATTCTAAATTCACAAAACAATCAGTGGGAAGAGGTTTGCAGAAAGCTCCTGTAAGCTGTAAGCTCACATTCTTTACTTTACTCAAAGACTCTCGTGTATGAGTGTGAGGGGCCTTTGCCAGTGCTTCTATGGAAAATGTGACTGGATTGTCTCACTGCCAAGAGGATTTTCTTTTTTCTTTGCTCTCCCCTTCAGTTCAGCTCACTGTCTTAAACACTTGAGAGACCAGGTTCAATTCATTCAAGAAATCCTTCTTGTTCTGTGTCTCTGGAAGACGAGTTTCTGCAAAATGGAGGGGGGATGACACTGTTTAACACAGGCGGGGATGTTCTGCAGTGTTCCTCATCAGCAATTCTCTCTCTCTCTCTCTTTTCTCTCTTTCTCTCTCTCTCTCTCTCTCCTTAGGCTCAGAGTTATTGATTCTCACACAGGGTTGAATCAGAAGACCAAATACAGAAAATGGTAAGTGTACAAAATGTGGCTTATATGGCAACGCAAGTATGAGGGGTTATTGTGCCACACAGCCAGGAGGATCCTGTGTCTGTGGGACGTGGAAGGGTTTTGTCCAGCACTGAATGAGGTGCGGACAGAGGGAAGGTCAATTTTCTGCCTTCGGCCATCAAGTGAATCCTCCCTGTCAAAGCAGCAGTGTAAAGTATCAAGGTTTATCTTGTTGTTGTGACTCAGGGTCAGTGACTATGCAGAATTATCAGAGTCACGACTTAATGCTCTGTCACTGCGATCAGCTAAGGGACTGAATTGACTGAATTGCATCCATGCAGTGGAAGAAAGTAGTGCCACCCAGCATTAAATGAGGATACTGTTTTAGTTGGCACCATGAATCCACAGTAGGGCTTTTCAACAAAAAGCCAACCATAAGGAATGCAATTATTTCTGTTAACATTCTGTCGCTAAGGGGTTGTTTGTGTGGTCCTGTTGCTATGCTGAAGCTGTCCAGCTGTCGTGAAGAGTGATAGTAGGTGTGGTGAAACGGTCCATGTGCATTGGCTTTTTTTTTCCTTTTTGGCTGACTGCCTTAATGCAGTAGCAGCTGTAGTTGGTCTTTTGGTATATATGTAGTATGATCAGGCATTTTTTACTATGGCTGTCTTAGCTTCTCACAACTTAACGGAATAAATATGAAGGGCCTTCGTAGAGCTTTTATTTTTATTTTTCCTTGCACAAAGCTGTTTTTTTTTCTTTCTCATCCCATTTGGGTTTGTTGATAAAATTGTGTCATGTGACTTTCTACCTGTGCTTCCATATTTGAAACAGCTACAAAGGGAGCTTTTTTGTTGGGAACCCGACTCCCTAATGATCAAACACACCCACTATCCTGCCAATTTCACGCCCACATTCTGCACATGTCCCAGCTACACACACACACACACACACACACGCAGGCACGCACGCACGCACGCACGCACACACACACACACACACACACACACACACACAAACACACGTCAACAGGTGCAAGTGCTCAGCTGTCATAATGGCCGTCTTGGCTTCATGTCATCTCCTGGTCTCAAGCTGCCCACCATTCCAGCCCAGCTAGTTTCTATCTTTCATGAAAGCTATGTTAGGAAGAAGGTTTGAAGTACTGGAGCTGCTAAAATATATTGTTGTATATTGCAGAAAACTCCAGGCAACTTGAACAAGAACGAATACTCCCCAATTATTGGGAAATTATGAGGACAATCTTATATAAGACTGCATTGGCCTGACGGTGATTGATATATGTCCCTGTAAGTAAAAAATTGTAAAGCCAAAACAAATCTTAATAAATAAAAAAATTATGAACGAAATAATCCAAAAATCACCAACTCCTTCCCTGAAGAGCAACGAGATATTAAAAGAATGTAAAGAATAGTAAACAAAGGGAAAATTTGAAGAAACTAGCAAGAAATAATCTCAAATCAGGAAATAAATTGATATACAGCTACCTGAAATGCATGGAAGTTTAAGGTATCGGAAAATGTATCTAAAATTAAAGTAATATATATTTGTAAGGCCATTTCAGCAGATGTGGTCTCATATGTCTTCAATTTAAAAGAATGCAGTATTTGTTGGAAAGTTGAATTAAGATGTGCCTCCTTTTGCCGTAGACTTGTTCACTTCAGTTATGACGTGTGTGCTATGGTTAAACTTACCAAAAAAATATCCTCAGCAAAGTGATGTTGAAAAGCAGACTTCTGTGGAGCTCGAGTTTTTGATTTTCCCATCTGACCTAGCAATTTGTGTTTTCTTGCAGTTTTTTTCAACCTTACAGCACAGATTCACTGTTCTTTGCCTTCTCAGGTGTTCAGAGGCACAATAGCAGCGGCTCCAGACTTCAACCCCAGCGCGGATGCCGAGGCTCTTTACAATGCTATGAAAGGCATTGGTGAGTTTCTAACACCATCTTCCTCAGTAACCGCCAAAATGTTGAGGAAAGGAAGTTTAGCCAGTGGTGTTGACAGATTTTTCTATTTCTGACATGTCGCTCTCATGCTGACTGTTAAATGTGACCCTCAGGCAGTGATAAAGAAGCCATCTTGGACCTGGTCACCTCCCGAAGCAACGCGCAGAGACAGGAAGTGATTGCAGCATACAAGTGCAGCTTTGGAAAGGTATCATTAGCTCTGTCATATTTATAAATTACTGCACATAATTACTGATCTGATGCCGAATCTGATTCCACACAGGACCTGATTGAAGATCTGAAATATGAGCTGACGGGCAAATTTGAGCGTCTCATTGTGAGTCTTATGCGAACCCCAGCCTACCATGATGCAAAAGAAGTCAAAGATGCAGTGAAAGTAAGAGAACTGCACACCAATTCTCTTGCTTCAGTCACCTTTAGTGAAAGAGAACCCACCTTCAGCTCTGTGCCCTCTCTTTCAAGGGAGCTGGGACGAATGAGAGATGCTTGATTGAAATTCTAGCATCCAGAAACAACAGGCAGATGCATGAGATGGTTGCCGCCTACAAGGATGGTGAGGCTGGTTTTTCTTCCGAATGAACACAAATAAAGATTATTTTTCCACATCTCTTGACATGCTACTTCGATGTCTGTGTGTCACCAGCCTATGGCAGTGACATTGAGGAAGATATAACAGCAGACACCTCGGGTCACTTCAAGAAGATGCTGGTTGTTTTACTTCAGGTCAGCTGAGTTGCAGTAGGAATCTGACCGGTCACTAACACTGATTCTTATTTCTACAGTGGCTTCAGTGTTTTCCAGGATTTTATTTTTGCTCGTTGTCATCGTATTATCCGTGTTCCAGGGGACCAGAGATGAATCGGGAGTTGTGAACGCAGATCTGGTGCAGCAGGACGCACAAGTGAGAGTTTGCTCAAATATTCCCAGTAGAAATGTGCAACACATATGGGCTTTATGAACTCTTCTCATCCTGTGCTTCCTGACATCTGCGTAGGACCTGTTTGACGCTGGAGAAGCACAGTGGGGGACGGATGAAGCCAAATTCATCATGATACTGGGAAGTCGCAGCGTGACCCATCTCCACATGGGTGAGAACAGGAACAATTTGAACAGAAGTGTGGCAGTTGAACAGTGACTTGCTCTTTGACCCTCTCTTAATATCTCCCGGGACTTGACAGTACTGCGATACTGATACAGTAAAAGTATGAAACAATTTATAGACATTCACTTTCAATAAACCTCTGAAATAAGTTTAAGAAAAGAAAACATTTTCAAACTGACAATAAAGTTTCTCTTATACAGTAGCTCTCAAACATTTATGGCTTTTTTTATCATCAATTCGTATAGATTTGCTCGGGGTTCGTGCTCAAAAATATACTGTATATTCCTTACAGCAAGGTTTCCTATGTTGTATAGAAAAGAACAATATGGCAGTGTTTGGAGTGTATGGATTTTGAATTTGGCTGTTGAGATTTGGGGAAAAATGGCTTTTTATTTTATATACATATTTATATATGCTTTTTGTATTCTCCCATTTGACTCCAGTATGTTGTTTAATCTTGTGTAAAGAACTTTTCTGCATACAAACCCAACACGCCAACACTCAGATTAGACTAAGGAATATGAGTGAACTGTTTCCAATGGTGGTTTTTATTGATTTTTAGTATTTGATGCGTACGAGAAGATTTCAGAGATGTCTATCGAGGACAGCATAAAGAATGAACTCTCTGGAGACTTTGAGAGGCTGATGCTCGCTGTGGGTAAGAAACACATTTACATCACATTGACCACCTGAAGAAGCTGATTGTATAACAACAACTGATGATGTAAGAACTGTTGAAGGGAGGTAACCAGTACTTTTTTTCTTGGTAGTAATTGAAGTAATTTGTATGTAGTCATTTATTATATAATGATTGCTATTACATAAATAGCTGGCTGAAAATATAATGAATAACTGAAATTCTGTAACATTTTTGCTTCACTAGTTTATTCTTTTATGGGTAAGAAGTTGTTTAAGTGTTTGGTCAAGTGTCTTATTACATTCTTCAAATAAATTTATATTTAAGAGACACACGCATCCATCTTCATTACCGACTACCTGACAGTGTATTATGTCCCCAAATTATAATTGTGTAATTTATATGAATACAGCCATGAAAGGTAAATACAATGTGTTAAACTAAAACGTTATTAATTCACTTGATGAGACAGCAATTTTAATGAGGTTTAGATTTGATATAATGAGGATACATTTTTAGAAGTGCTCCCTTTTATTTGTCACTCAAAAGGATAAGGAAAGAAGGCAGTGATGGAGATGACCACAAAGTGTGTGTGTGCTTTTCTCAGGTTTTCACAACCTTAAGAGCAAGAAAAACCTTTACCCTGATTGAGATTTATCATACCTGTTGTAATAGATGTGTGCTTTTCTTTGCAGTCCAGTGCATCAGGAGTGTCCCTATGTTCTTTGCCAAACGCCTTTACAAATCTATGAAGGTAAACGGAGTTGGAAACACTTGGAAGTACTTGTTCTTGTCACAGGATTATTATCCCCAAAATGTGTCCCTTTGCTTCGGTTTCAGGGTCTCGGCACCGCTGACAACACCTTGATCAGAATCATGATCTCCCGCTCTGAAATAGACATGTTAGACATTCGTGAATGTTTCCGTCTCCGATATGAAAAGTCACTTTATAATATGATCAAGGTAAACAATTGAAGTTTTCTCCAGGAGAGCACTTTTAAAGAGAGAGAACTTTTACACATTGCTGTTTTTGTTTCAAATAGGATGATACATCAGGGGATTACAAGAGGACTCTTCTTAATCTTTGCGGTGGAGATGATGAGTAAGTTACTCAGCTGTTGCAGGCAACACAAATAACCAGATGGGGGCAATAGAGCTCTAGCTTTGGGCCAGGTTATTAATCGTGGAAGGTAAATTTTAAATAATATTTGGACCATTTCTTTTATTTATTTATTTATTTGTTTGTTTGTCTATTTATTTGTATTAATTACTTTCAGTCACATTGGATTTATTGCGAATGTTTTAATTTTAAAAATGTGATTTTGAAACTAAACTAATAATGGAATTCCCACAAAATTAATAAAGTTGTGTACAACAGGGTCAATAATGGTTGACTACTTATTTCATTTTTAAAAATGATCTCAGGATCCCATTGTCTGTGCTTTGTCAGTGGGAGCTCTTCTTAACAGGGAGGATAACCCTCAAAAAGTTAAAACTTTAAATCTTAAAACTTTATGAGAGATCATTTGACATTACCGCAGACTCGAGTAGCTCTGTTTATCTCACAGTGATTTCAGTGAACCCTTTACCTTGCAAGGTTAAGACTTTGCTGAGTCTGCTCTGTTGTGTTAAACCGATCATTACAGTTTAGCTGGAGAGTTCTTTCCTGAAGCTGCTCAGATAGCCTACAAGATGTGGGAATTAAGTGCCATGACCAGAGTCCAGGTTCGGCTCTTTCCTGCTGCCACTCGATCGGCCATTGCATGTTTTGCCTGGCAGTGATGTGCATCTTCACTACCTTGTTTCTTGCAGTCACATCAAATTCTCCCGATAACACCCCCAAGTGTGTGTGCCTAGCAAAGCTGTTTTCCAACTATGGATCGAATAATATTGCTGTTCATGCAGGAAGAAATCTTTTTTTGTGAATATTATCTCTCTAAACATCTGACTGCTCTGCTTTGCCCCCTGATGTAATGAATGTGAGAGAGATTTTTTTCAGCATTTTGTTTGACAAAGACTGTCTTACTAATGCTTTATGTAACAGTCATTCTTCAGCTTGCCCACCCACAGTTTCATTGTTGGCGGTGTCATAGCCTTTAACCCAGAGGCCATGTTCGCCCTCAAATGTCAGGATTATTTCCATAAATATTAGTGTGCTGCTTTTGAAATACAATAGAAGCAAAACACTCTTTGGACAAATGGCCATCATATGGCATATAATTTTGCATGGTTTGCTTACCTTTGCATGTTCAGTGCTTTTCTACTAGTATGAATCTAAACTGTCATACATTAAAAACAATCATTTGTTAACGTGTGTTTGTGTGTGTGTGTACACGAATGCTGAATGTGGTTGTTGCAAATGTGTCATTCCTTTACTGCAGCTGAGGCCAACTCTTCGCCCTGCACCAAATTTTGACCCGGCAGCTGATGCACAAGCACTGAGAAAAGCCATGAAGGGATTCGGTGTGCAAACTTATTTTGAAATACAAAAAAGAAGGCATTAACTGTTGCGGCATATTTACAGAACTAAACTTAGATAACCCCTATCTCCTTACAGGAACGGATGAAGATGCAATCATTGAAATCGTTGCAAAGAGAAGCAACTCACAGCGGCAAGAGATCAGACAAACCTTCAAGTCTCTCCTTGGAAGGGTGAGAGAAGCTTGTCTTTGATTTCACAAACAGACAAGTTGAAACACAAACAAATATCTATTTTGCACACATTCACCTTATTTATTTCAACACTTCAAACTATTTGAATCCCTATTTGTGCTTTGCCTCAGAGGTTTATTACAACAACACGCGTGTTTGATCTCTCTGCAGGATCTGATGAAGGATCTGAAGTCTGAACTGTCAAAGAACCTGGAGAGGTTGATCATTGGGCTCATGCTGACCCCTGCTGAGTTTGATGCCAAAATGATGAGGAAAGCCATGGAGGTGAAGTAGTGTAATAATTGGATTAACTGTGTTTCTGAAGATCGAATTCAACCCATAAAATGGGTCGAATAAAAATACTGGCATAAAACCTTTAATAATATCTCAAAGATATTCTGTTATTACACTTGGAAAATCCCCCAGTGATCCATGGAGAAGTTTTTAAATGACATTCTGAATGATCCCATTCCTTTATTGTTAAAAGTGGTTGATTACGATTTGTAGCGAAGCTCCTTATAAAAAAAAAAAAAAAGAAATAGTATTGTTTTTTGTTCTCTTTTTTTAAAAGTGGTGGGAATGTTTGCCATTGGGGTTTATATATGACATACAGTCACATAGAAGCATTTGGATGTGAACATTTTTAAAAGCTTCCAAAAAAAGAAAAAAAAAAAAAAAGTTCTGCAAAGCTCTGGCTATTTTATATTTGTTGATCACAAAAAAGTACATTTTTTTAAATGATTGATATACACACTAACTAAAGTTAGTATTTATATGTCGAATGTCATACTTTATTAGACAGCCAGCAGTTGAGCCAGACTACTGCTGAATGAATTCACAACACAGGAGAATGATCAACATGGAGTGTGTACAGATGTTGTCCTGCTCACATTGCATTTGTATTTTATTTAGATTTGAGGTGCTACAGTTATGTGAGTCATCTGTCTATTTACAGGGGGCCGGGACAGATGAGCACGCTCTGATCGAGATCCTGGTCACCAGGAGCAATGCAGAAATACACGCCATGAACACTGCTTATCAGGATGGTCAGTTTGTACCAGCAACATCTTAAATGATTGTTGTAGTTGTCCCGCGCGTAAAAATGAAATAAGAAATCTGTCCCGCCTGTCGAAATAATTGCCTGCCCCTGTCTTAAACAATAGTTTCTTGTTCAGTTTTAAATTCAACATCAACCAAATCACAATGACTCCATGCTTCACAGCTTACAAGAAGTCCATGGAGGAAGCCATTCAGTCTGACACGTCAGGCACTTTCTGCCGCATCCTTGTTTCTCTGGTGCAGGTATGGACCACTATTGAGAACAATAATCCACCGTAAAATAGCTGTCTCATTGTGGATAGCAGCAGAGAAGTGAAAGAAAACCCAAGCTTTGGTTTTGAAAGTTCTTACAGTGCAAGATTTAACGAGATAGTGAAGTCAAGCGTAGCATCTAGAGTCGTGTAACATTTGTCACGTTGCTTAGGGTGCAAGAGAAGAGGGACCCGCGGATGTAGAAAGAGCAGATGCAGATGCCCAGGTAATTTCCTGATGACCGATTGCCTATTGAAACCTTTTTCCTATCATTTGCTTTGCCTGACCATTGCTTTCCCCCAACTGAACAGGAACTTGCTAATGCCTGCAATGCCGAGTCTGATGACATGGAGATGAAGTTCATGAGCATTCTTTGCACCAGGAGCTTCCCTCATCTCAGACGAGGTAAATGTCAAGCTAGATCCTGTAACCACTCTAAATAGTGTGCCACTAGTTTTAAATCACAAAATATGTCTTGTGTTTGTAATAAACGCTCTTTCCATTAGTCTTTCAGGAGTTTGTGCGATACAGCAATAAGGACATTGAGCAGATTATCAAGAAAGAAATGTCAGGAGATGTAAAAAACACCTTTTTCGCCATAGGTAGTCCTTGACTTCAACCTTCAGCTTTATAATATCAACTACACCATCAGCCGTGGAACTTGTCCTCAGTCCTCTCTCACTACCTCTTTCTATTGCAGTTCGCAGTGTAAAGAACCAACCATCTTACTTTGCGGACCGTTTGTACAAGGCAATGAAGGTATTTGGGCAATTTGTTGGCCACAAACAGGCCAATAGAAACGTCCCATTCTGTTGTTATGACAAGTCAGACACCAACACCCCACAAACCTGTCCCATCAAATCAACACTTTTCAATAAAACAAAATGGATAGGGAACAGCACGACAGGCAAAAAATGTTTTTATGCCTCTTTCTATAAAAGGTATGGCAACAATAATGACTGTGATATCTCAAGACCACTAGAGAGAATTTTTTTTTTTTTTTTTTCCAATTTGTCACAAACATCCACATTGATTCAACTATGAACAGATTAGACTTTGAGGAGGCCAGGTTCAGTGACCCAGTGGCGTTTTGTCATAACTCAGAAAAACCATACAATGATTGACACACATGCTTGTTTAATTGGAAAAATATTACAAATGAGAGAGTGTGTGATATATTGAGCAAAACTGCCCTTCATTATATTTTGCTCTTTCAGAGTCTTCAATGAATGACTCTGGGATTTCAAATCCTTACTCGGTAGCACCGTTTTATTTTATTTCAGGGTGAAAAAATTCCTTTTAAAATAAATCTGATGCATTTTCTTTAAGTTTTTTCTTAATTGCGTCACACAATGTCATAGTGTCAAAAGCCAAATAGAGCTAGAGATGAGGTCCATTTATGTCGACACCTCAGTCAATACAGCTTTTCTGTTTTCTCCCATGTTTTTCTTGCTATAATATTTCTTGGTGCTCTCAGATAATTTTGGCTACTGTCTGTTTGATTTCATATATCTAATAAACCCTTCTACAGGGTCTCGGCACAGATGACCGAGCGCTGATTCGCATCATGGTGTCCCGGAGCGAGATCGATCTCTTCAACATTCGTAAAGAGTTTAAAGAAACGCACGATGCATCACTGCATGAATTCATCCAGGTAGAAACAATGATCGTAAGTCAAAGTCCTCGTCCACTAACACTTCTGGGTGACGTGTTTCCTTCTCACCTGTGTGTCTCTCTGTTGTTAGATGGCATGACTATGTGTTGTGCACTGGTGTGGCGATGACTGTGATCGCTTCCTGCAGTATACAATGTGTCTGTGGCTGTTGCACAGCTGTTAAGGAATTTCCCCTGTATGCTTAACTTCCTCTCTCTATTTACTGTGTGATTGGATGACTCTCACAGAGGGAGGAAGTACACAGTACCAGTTCTAACTTACGGTTACAACCCGCTTTGGCTTGGTCAGAAATATTTTGAAATGATGAAAGACACTGTTTCATTAATTAGTAGTGTGCATGTGCACTATTAACTGATGGCTCTAAACTCTTTTTGGCTCCTTTTTGCAAAACTAAAAAACTGGTTATTTGTGAGCTTTTAGGTCCAGCAGTATGAATCTTTATATCAGCATGTTGTTTGTCCTTGTCATCTCTTGTTATGTCATGCTATGCTAACCAGATGTTGCCAGTAAATGAGGTTGTGCCGAGAAAACCGCAACAGTCTCACTGTCACGATTGAGAGGAAAAAAAAAAGCGTAATTACAGAAAGTCAAATTGCCCCAGGGATACCCTAAACCGGTTGACAAACACTGGAGGTACCAGCCAGCACGAAACGAAAACCATGGCTTGGGAAAAATGAGGCGATGTTAATGTGAAAGACTTTTAAGTGGCCTTGAAAAGGTTCTTTGAAGCTGTCAGGAGCAACTCGGGAAAGGGAAAGAGGGTTTGTTGACAGGGGGACATGATAAGCCAGTGGAAGGAACACTTAGAGGAAGTTCTAAACTAAATTACTGTGGCCTTTCTGGAGGACGCACAGCTGGAGTACCGCCATTCTTAACAAAACCTCATCCAATTCCTTCGTGGCTGTCCCTGAGGTTGTTTAAAAGTTCCCCACTAGCAATGCCAGTGTGGATCACGTTTATCCAGAGATGAGAAAAGATACTGTCGGTCTACCTTTGCTGAAATGCCATCTTTGTCATGCACGGGTTGCACCTGCAGACCAGTGGTCTAGGACCAGAGTGCTGCTTCCTCTCCAGGACGAAGAATATTCCAGCTGCTTTTTCAAAAGATTGATTTAGGTGCTTCAATTCAGATTTTGCCCTGGTCCTGAAGGAGAGGGTAGTAACTGCTACTCACCCACATGGGGCTTCAGGAGGGATCATAGGTTTTGACTCATTTTGTGAATGAGTTTTTTTTTGAAGTTGATACAGCGAGGTCGGATATGTTTTCAGGGAGTGCGGGCCTCACCAGGGCTCTCTTTTGTCCCAGATTCTGCTGACGGTTTTGATGTTTAAAGTCTCGAGAAGCATCTGGTATCATATCCCTGCTTTTTTGGGGATGATGCGGTCAAATCTACATCATAACCTCCATCGAAGCCCCGAGGCGGTCAGCGACTGTAAAGCTGCCAGGGTGACATTCAGCACCTCCCAGCCCATGATTCTCTCTTGAAGAATGTGTAATACACCCTCTGTGCTGGAAGGAGTTGTTTCCCCAAGCAAAGAACATGAAGTAGGATAGAGTCACGTTTAGGAATGAAGGTTACACGGGGTGCAAGTTTGACAGGCGGATCAAAGGGGTGTCAGCGGGACTGCCATGATGAAGAAGGAGATGCGCTGGAAGGCAAAGCTGTCAGTGTGGCCAAAGATTCACCTTTAATCACAGGCGCTGGATAGTGGCTGAAGGACGAGGTCACAGAGAGCCGCAGCTGAAATAAGCCTCCAACAAAATGTGTCCGGGCTTCGCCGTAGGCTCAGAGATAGTTTCTTGAACAAGGAGTCACCTCAGTGGTTCAAGATCTGGGTGACAATCCTTACCAGGTTGCCTCGCACTAGAAGTGTTTCAGAGCATGCCCCGTTCCAGAATATGCTCAATGTATTGTCACTCTTTCTTGCCATTTGAATATTTTAGGATCCCGGTCTTCTGCCAGGCAGTCATGACCAGATAAGTAGGTGGAAATGCTTGAATGGATAGGTGGATGAGCAATCAACACTGCAAAACTCTAAATGCAAATTTGTATCACACCTGCTGTATCACCTTGTCTTTTGTTGCTTTCACGTGTTTTTTTTTTTCCTGTCCTCTAAATGAGCTTCAGCCTTCTTTGTAACAATGTCTTGCAGTGAAAAATAAATTCACGATAAAATTTGAACCAACCGATAGCACCCCTGAACACGAGAGCTACATTTTTCACCAACGCTCCTTGTTTTTTCATCCCTGTCCAGGGGGACACCTCGGGAGATTACCGTAAAACCCTGCTGGTGCTCTGTGGAGGGGAAGATTAACGATGCCTCGGCCGTGCAACTCTGCTCAAAGAAATCAGTCACAAGCCACAAACACCAAATCACAGAGGAAAACTTAAGGTGGTCAAAGTCAGCATCTAAAGTCAGCGTCTTTAAATGCTGCTGCTCTTTTGCCAAACTACTATGACCCTTCAGCCTTCTCAGAAAGTATTGTACTCACTCATATGATCATCCTGTCAGACAGCATGACGTGTTTTTTTTTTTTGTTTTTTTTTTTACAATCACGTAACATCGAGATACTCACAATACTCTAGAAAGGTGCTTTGAATAAACAGCATACCACCAACGGAGTGCAATCCATCCAATAATCACTGTGATCCTCGGGTACAATCAACGCCTAAATAAAAAAAAAAAATAATGGGAAATTTCATGTCCGCTTCTTTTTATTTATCATCATCATTAATATGTAAAAAATAAATCTTGTACACTGCATGTGTCATGGGTAACCTGTCTCTGTTTGCATTTGGCAGGGCTGCTAGATGAGGTAACTTTCCAGGTCGCCGCTGGGCTCGAAGGGCGGTAATTAAAATATTCAATCAAACAACTCCCCATCTAATTTGTAGCCTCCAGTACTTGACAAACCTCACTTAACCCCATATTTATTCCAACTACTCTCTACCGTCATATTTCAATGTGCCGCGACGAGGCAAGTGCATTTGTTCTTGAAAGAAAAAAGAGGGCGGCTGTCTGATGTTTGGGGTAACCTATTTGCTGTTCACTGTCTCAGATCAATGCGTATGTGTTAGTGCAGCTGTTGCAGTCCATCTTTGAGTTAAAAGAGAAAAAAGAAGAAGAAGAAAAAAAGCTGTGCGGTAAGGAAATCCCCTGCAGTACACCAAAATCCTAGGCAACAAATAGTCTGCAGAAGCTGGTCACACTCTGGTATTAATGGCACACCCAAGCTTGCATTGGCTCATGATCTTGCAAGATCATAATTATTTGATAGCTTTTATTGACCACTGTTGATATCAAAATATACATGCCCTTGTATTTCCCGATTTGATAACCAGGGAACTTTTTTTTTTCACTGTGGTGAGCGTTAAGAGCAGCTTGCAACACACGAATTAAACCAATTGCCTTGCAGGCTGTCACGTACTCACACATATTTAAGCTTCTTCAGATGATTTCCTGCTTATTCAGTATTATGATAGCATCTTATATGTAAAATAAGCGGTGCATGTATATAGATGAGCACATACAAGAAAAAAAAAAATTTAACTGCACATTCTTTCCTGGTTATCTCTACTAGTTGGGATCTATTCTTAAGTGCATTATGCAGTACGTGTTCCAAAGTACTTTTGTAAATAAACTGATCCGTGCAGTGTCTTCAAGCGCAGTGTTACTGGGTGAAAGCGAGGCGTAGAGCTGGATACACACCAGGTTCTGTCCAGAGTGCGCATATCAGGCCATTTTAGTGGGTTATGGGAATTCCCCACGTCTCTCAGTGAAATTGCTTCCCCCTATTCACCAGTTTCCTTAAAAAGTGCCTCTCTGACAAGAGCTGAATGTGTGGGTGAGTTGTTGTTTATTTTTTTTTTTAACATTTGATGTGAAAACAAAATCGGCGAAATTGTAATTTGGTTAAGTTGTTTTTTTTTATCTTGTGTTGATCAGGTTTGAGTTTTTGCTTTCTTTTTTTGTCTGTCACAGAAATGAATATTGCTCCTTGAAAAATAGCTCACAAAAGCAATGGGGCATGAAAAGAATATCATATTTTGTTTGCAGCCAAAAGATTTAAATGATTAATGTATTTTTTCAATCATTTGTAAATTTGTGAAAACATGTGGAATGCTTGTAAGTGTGTTTTTATGATAGGGGTATTTAACCTTTAATTTTTGGTACTTTTTGAAAAGTACTTTTTAAGAAAAGACACATGTGTCTTACCATACCTTTAAAATATATAGTTCAGTTTTTTCAGCATAGAATAAGATAACACCATTTTTCATATGATCCAAGGCCATTTTGAAGATCCACTTTAACAGAATATGGCTGAATTTTTATTTTATCGCTTTACCTAAATGGTTAATTACTATTGCTGTGTTGTACTTGATCCCTTGATCCCCGATCATCTGGTCTGATTTTGCGCTCCCGCTTTCAGTCAGAGACAGTCACCGTCTGTTTAATGTGGGGAAGATCACATTACAGGACGGATCTGAAATTCTCCGAAAATTATCCGCAGATGTTTTCACCCACATTTTCAGAAATATTTGGAACAAGCACTGCTCAAAAAAATAAAGGGCACTCTAAAATAACACATCCTAGATCTGAATGAATGAAACATTCTTATGAAATACTTTGTTCTTTACACAGTTGAATGTGCTGACAACAAAATCACACAAAAATGATCAATGGAAATCAAGTTTAGTCACCCATGGAGGTCTGGATTTGGAGTCACACTCCAAATTAAAGTGGAAAAACACACTACAGGCCGATCCAACATTGATGTAATGTCCTTCAAACAAGTCATAATGAATCAGTGTGTTGCTTCCTAAGTGGACAGTTTGAGTTCACAGAAGTGTGATTGACTTGGAGTCAAAATGTGTGTCTTCACAGTTCCTTTTAATTTTTTCAACAGTATATTTCCTCAACCGCTAAGAAGTAACAAGCAATAATATTTCACTTTGTGTCTTACGAGATCTGTATGACGGTGTCAGTCAGCGTTGGGGTTCGTGTACCTGCATAACTTCACGTTATCAGAAGAGACTAAAGACTAAGATTCAGATTTAATGATAATCATATCATTTGTATCTAATCACTCTATTTAGGTAACGATGGATAGATTGATGATAGGTGCACAGATATGTCCTATTTTCCTTTTTTCGCATCCCTTCTATTTAATCTTTTCCCTTATAATTAGTCCCCGGCTTAAGTTTTCACATGACTATATTTAAATGGCTCTCAAATGTGAACAAAGATACAAACCAAATTTACACAGAACACTCCGACCTTGAGTTGTTTCAATCAAAGCTAACTAAATACCTCATTCCTCCTATTCGACAGTCAGACCTTCCTGCATACCCTTGCCCTTCAACTACATGATATCAGATTCATTTATTGATACATTAATGACAAAAAATATATATCACGACCCATAGGAAGGCCTGTATTATGGGTTGTTGTTTCTATAGTAGTTCAGCCTGTGTATCAACAAATGTGTATTTAACAAGGTCCATCTTATTTAACAGTCCTCATCTGAGCCTACTATTGACATGGGTGTTACTTGTTGTGCATCCCAAAAAATGGGTCAGCCATTTAGGATATTTGATGCCATCAAGTGTCTTTTTTGTTTTTGTCAGCACCACCAAATTTTGTCTTGACAAGTGCTGCTTCTAAAGTGCTGGTCATCCACTCCCAGCTGTACCTGCCAAAGGCCACCAACTTCTGCCATTTCCTTTCCACATCCTGTCCTCCCCTTCCCTAGTCGTGCTACCGTTTTTCAGTCCGACTGGATCCAGTTCAGCTCACTTCCAGTTATTCTCAAACTGAGACTACCTAGTCAGTCGGTTTGTAATGGCCAGGCTAATCGTTGCCAGGCTTTGTAGCCTGGGGTCCCGAAAGTGAAGACTGTGGATGCTATGCTGCAGCCGCTATTGTTTTTCCATGCATCTGCTATTTGCTACGACTGTCCTTTGTTCTGAAATTGCATTAAGCCCATATTCATATCAGTAACAGCTCCACTGTTTGTAGCCGCGCACTACTGCTATACTAGTCTACAGCCTCCCCTGCCCTGAAGCTGAGATGTCATTCTTCCCTTCATATCTCCTTGCAGTTTTGTACCAAACTTGAGCCACCCGTCTGGTGTCCCTCTCTTCAGACGCTTCAGGAAACCCACTGTTAGCGTCTGTATTTCTTCCCCTCAAGCCTTGCCAAGTACCACCGCATAGCAGTTCCTCCTGTTTTACCACCGTCGGGGTCACCTTTGGGAGCAGTTGCACCGATGTTGTAGGAATGTGTGTTTTTCCCTTACATTCGCAGGCACCAAATCTGCCGTTACGGAGACATTTTTTTGCTTTAATACTTTAATAACCATAACTATGATTCAATCTCTGTGCGTATTGGTCTTCAACCACGTGGGAAATGGCATTCATCACACCCCAACATAGCGATCAGCGTCGAGAAGCTAAACTTCAGATCCCCTGAAGGTCGCAAACACAATCAGTAACAAATTTCTCACTCTTGCCAATAAATTGGCACTTGACTCTGAGTCATATTATAATATAGTGATAACCCTCAGAGAGGAATTGCCTGCAAATATGCGACATCATGTTCTATTTAAAATTACATGAAGGACCTGGTTGACATTTTATTGTTGAAGATTTTGCATGTGGTTTAGATTTCTATCCGTATATATTACATGGTAATATAGACTCTGCAACATGGATATTCCTGGTTGAAAGCCTTGAGAGGACAGCTGGAGGCACTAGACAGTTAACAAAAGGACATTTTGTATGAGGAAGCACTGAGCAAATGACTATCAGCTGCTGGTAGGAAATGAGACACTGGACTGTCCTTGTGTCTCAGCACGGTGACGTGCAAGTTCTGTACTTGTTGCACTGGCTGTTATTTTGTAAATTGCTCTTTTGCACGAGTTGTCTGCTCAGTCCCCAGCCTGATGAGGAAGACATTTCTTACATCTTTGGGCTCTTGTTTTGCACATTTTGCACGAGTTCAAACAGACAAAGTGTTTACTTGTAGGCAGGCCAAAAAAAGGAACGATTAATGAGCGGGAACTATGTTGGTTTGTTTTGAGTCACCTGTGGAATGCGGTAACACATCTCCCAGTGCCGTCGTGATTCTTTGGTCTTCTTATTCACATGCCATGTGGTAATACTTCAAGTGCTTTAGAGCTGCATTTAATGTATTGCACGACGGTGGAAAATGACATTAATTGTCATATAAGTATTTCTATTGCGTACATTTCAGACGGTCTACCCACTCATGTTTTCTTGTTCTCTTGTACAATTGGAGCTCTATTTTTTATTGCTTTTGTTATTTTAATCGCCGCATACACGTTCGGGCCATTTATATATGCATGTTCCATTATCATCGCATTAAGAATTTGTCCGCACATGCTTTAAATACAAAAATATGATTTTTCTTGACACATCTTGAATATTGTCAAGTAAAAAATGTATGATTAGTTATCTGAAATGATGGGTAAAGCATGATTCAAGATTCAATGATTTGAGGTGTTTATTGTCATATGTACAGTGTGGAAACGTGTTTCCCTGTACAATTAAATTCTTGCTTTGCTGTCCACAGTGCATTTGTATTTGTATTGACAATACGATGAACCATGCCTCTTGGGCAATGACAGCTGGCAAAGGCTTCGGCATCCCTGCGACCCTGAGTGCAGGATAAGCGGTTGATAATGGGTGGATCGTTATCTGAAATAATTGCAGTGGCAACCTTCATGATTGGACTATGACTTGACTTGTGCCTTCAGGCTGTTTTAATGCAAACGTATCTGTAGTGACACATTTTCTTACTACAGAAATATGAATGTGCCTTTCACATCAGAAAAAAATATGAGACTAGCAAAAAGCCTTGCACTCGGATTAATTCGACGTAAGTGATCCACTTCATCATATAACTGACTTGGATCAGAGAAATAGGCCTGGAATCAGACTGTCTGTTCATCAACTGCCACTAGATGCCACTGATGTTCAAACTATTTCCTGATGAAGAGTATAAAATGAATATAGAATGTCAGAGAAAAACCCAAATGTATATATTGATAACAGTTATTTACACCATTTAACACTTATGCAAGATTCATGCATTTGTGTGACGCATGACCGATATGGATGATGAAATTAAATAAAATTCGGGTTTTTTTTCGAAAAACATTTAATTCCATGGTAAGATAAAGCTATAAATATGGGATTATAGACATCGATGACAAACATTCATTGAACGTGAATCTATGTACCTGATTTGTGTTTGATAAATTATAGAGCAGTGCAAAAGTATATCCATTTCAAGCCCACCACAATAACCACTTTATCAGTCACTTTCGAGGGAAAAAAATGTTATTAACCTACATTTAATTTAGGTCTCGGCCTGAGACCATGGCTTTGTTTCCTTTTAGCTCAAAGGAAATACTGCATGTTGTGCAAGCGCGAAAAGCCCCTGCAGCCACCTCCTGTTTCAATGCACGACTGCAGATCCAAGAGTGGCAAAGACAAAGAATGAGACTTTGTTTGAGTGAAACTTGCGATTGCCGTCATTAGCTCGTCTCGTTACATTGCTTTGCGTAATTCCGATGTAATATGCGAGGATAACAAATGATCGATTAGGGTGAAAAACCCAACGCGGAGCCGTACGCTCCAGTGTTTACATTAACCACAGTGGCTCGTAATGACGCCTGGCGGACGGGGAGCGGCGTCGCTGATTGGTCCGCGCGGCTGTCAATCACCGCTGTTTACATCAACGTTGCGAGGTGGAATTTCCCAGGTTACGGCATAGACCAGCGGGCCACTTCCGTAATAGATGTCAGGGCAGAGAGAAGAGAGGCCACTGCGAGAAGAAAGGTACACAGCCGGAGACACAGCTTTCTTCTTCTCTTTGTCGTCTAACGCCTCTTTTCGACTCGCAAAAGCCGTCGGTAGAAGTAGCCGTAGTAGAGAGAATAAGCGGAAAGAGCTGCTTCCGGTCCCGCACTGTCATCTAGTGTTAGCTAATCGAAAGCTAACAAGGATGTTGCTAATAATTTGCATTACAAGAGCGAAAACTAGTATCGGCCCATTTCAGCTATTAAAGGTAGCGATTAATAGGGAAATGTATGTTGTATTTGACTCTTCTCCATTTAATTCGTTTGTATTTGTAGTATTTGTGTGACTGGCTGCCTTTCCCCCCCCTTCCCTTCTGCTTTTGTCTCTTCTGGCCGGATATTAACGTGGTAGTTGTCACACTTGCATGTATGTAGCTATTTCCACCGTTTTCACATCACAGCTAATTTTACATCAGTAGTTCAGGTCCAGGGAGGCTTATTGTCCTTCTTGTTTCTCTACATCTGCAGGTTACTTCACGTATTTATACTCCGCTTTTTTTAGAGTATATTGTAAACTGAAGGAGTGTGCTGCACAGTTGGAATTTACAATACCGACGTTAGCCAGACTAAAATTTCTGATGTTTATTCTGTCTGCCATCCATCTGGATAGTTTGAGTATCCCTAATACTTATGGTTGCTAAAACTTTTATGTTTCATTGCGAGAATTGTGTGAGAGAGAATTACAGCCCTTGTGAACTATGCCATATGGTGTTTTCTTCGCTTTGTTACTGTTCCTGTGAGAGAAATTGTGTAAAAGAAAATGGTTTCATAATCTTTAATTTTATTTCTTCTATATTTGCATGTGTATGCACGACTCTTTTCACTGATCCAACACTGTTTTCTTGAAAGGTCTGAGATTCTTTGTTGTTTTTGATATTTACTTTCTGGTAATGAGAATTAGTTATTTTTTGTTTTGTAGTTTAGCGCACCATGTCTAGAAAGTGAAGAGCCATGGAAGGGAAAGGTCCGTACCGCATCTATGATCCAGGCGGGAGTGAAGTCAAGGCCCGGGAGGAGGCTGGAGGGGGGAGCAGCTATCGGCAGCTTCTGGAGGAGAACAGCATGCTGAGGGAAAGGATGAAGGGTCTGAAGAGTCTTGGTGGGTTTCAAAAGCACAGCACACTTGTACTGTTTGTGGTTGTTTCACTCAACACTAATGCCTGTTGCTTGTCAATATTACACATCTTTCAACAAGAGGACTCCAGACATCTGGAGTTGAACAACCGCGGTGATATTAGTTACTCAGTGTTGAATGGGAAAAAACTAATTATTGAAAATAATGTCAAGCTAAATTTAAGTGAGTTGAACATTCCTATAGGGCTCCAATAATTGCTTTCCTGTCGTCACAAATGATATGACAATAGTCATTTGTAAGCATCAACAGAAAAATCCAGGAAGAATGCAGTAAAACTTGATTATCTTCTTTGAGGAAAACCTATTCACCATCATTGCAAGGCGACATGCTGCTGTTTGGACATCTGAGGCCTGTCGCTTACTTGTTTGATAGAATTTTTCACATTGTTTTTGATGCCTGCTGACGCTGCTATCTGTAAGGCTTGGCACACTGTGTCTGTTTTACACCTGATTTTTTTTTTACCTGGTCCTGCTGGATATTTGTGCCAGAAAGACAAGCTCTCTCTTCAATTTAGGTGATTTACTCGAAGAGTCTCAATCAGAAGCATCAAGACTTCGACAGCGGGTGGAAGAACTCGTGAGAGACAACGAGGCCCTTAAGTCATCCAGCTTTGCCGCAAGTCTGTGTACAGGAGGGCCTGTTCAGACCGAGACCCAAAGTAGGTCGCATTTAGTAAATAGTGCTTCTCACATTTATTCTGATAGATGTTCAGAATGGCTGTGCACACCGTTTCACCTGAAATAGAAAAATGTGTCACTGATCGTGTGTAATTCTAGGTCAAGGTAAACCCGGTTTGCATCCAACTGCTGAGCAGGAGGAGGAGCAGACGAGCTGTTTAGGGAAGAATCTCCAGCCAGAAAAGCCCAATGTGAGAATGAATGGCTGTTGGATTTTAGAAATAATATATCTGATATTTGACACGTGGCTGACTCTGACCAGTCACTTGACTTGATTGTCTTTACAGGAGGCCTTATCAGAGTTTGAGGTGGTGAATATGGAGGGAAAGACTTCAGATGCCTTGACTGTATGTACCTGAGTTTTTTTAAGCCATATAAGATAAGATACAATTTTTCAATCACAGTAACAAAAGAATTTGTAAATTGTTTATTTTCAACGTCACTCTCTGTTTAATCCGCAGTTTTATATTTTTAGGATTTCAAAATGTTTTGGCAGGTCCAAACTATGTATAGTATTTTCATTTTAATTTTAGGTAAATGTAGTGTTTCTTTCGAAAGATTTCCCAAATGCCAGGAGCATCCTGTGTAGGTGACTCATCATTGAACTCATTACTGGTTGCTCCAGCCTGTGTCAGCGTGGGGAAAGTCCAAGATTGTTGCTGAAGACAATTCCATAGCTGATTCACTCACACTCTAATGGGACATTATTCCAGCACGTTCCTGGCATACTTCAAAATGTTATCGATTCTATACTCTAGTAGTCTAGATTTTCCTTAGCTTATATTTACACTTAGCTGAAACCAAAATATCAGATCAGCAAATTCCAGCAAAAGAGTTACTACGGCCAACTGTCATTTACAAATATAAACCCAGAAGGATGAGCTTTTAGGTTTGGCGTTTTAGGTCAATCAGGTGTTGCAAGAACAAGGGCCCTTGGCCGGGATTTCTCCAGGATGTTACTCCATCATTTTGAAATGTTGACACGCAATGACTCAGTTCACAGGGAATGACAGTTTACCTCTTGTGGTGTCGCCAGGCCCTGTCCGTAGCAGGAGTGATCCCGCTCCTGCCTCAGGAGAACATTGAGCTAGCCAGCCAGTTGAAGAAGTTAGAAAGCTCCTTCAGCATATTTGCAGAAGAATCCAACCCAAACCAGCTATTAGCTCACCTCGGTCGCATGGCTGTGGAGTTTCACCACCTTTCCTCCAAGGTCCAAAAGAATGAACAGAGGACTTCTCTCCTACAGGTATGAAACGGTTAGACTTCATTATAATATCAGCAGAGTACAATAATCTGATTTATGACATGACAAATAGGTTAAATGTGATATTGGTCCATTTTTCAGTTAATCCTTTAATTGCCCCGCCTTGGGAATATGTCACATATTTTTATAAGGAGTGCAATTCAATGTCAGTCATATTTCATTCGGGGGCAATTATCCAAATGGGTTGAACTTTTTGAGGACATGCAATATTTTGGCTTTCAGCGTTGAATGACAGAATAAATGACAGATCATGTCGTCTCTCGAACCAAATTTTCGCCATAGACTAAATGAATCTGGTCGTTCAGGCACTCGAACAAGGACAACTAAGGAAAAATTACACTTACCTCGTAAAGATGCTTGTGGTTATAATAACCAGGAAGCAAATTTCTGAATGCATCCTCTATATCATTACTTTTTCTTAAATTTAAGTAACAATTTTGTGAACAACAACGTTTCTGTAACGAGGGCCTTGCTTTGTTGGGTCCTCACTCCAGTGTCAAAGATCGTCAAAGCTAAATTGCATATCAAGAAATGAACTTGCTTCTTTCGTGCCAAACAGTTTTTCATATTACATTTATACATCTTTTATGTTATACATCCTTTTTTTTGTTTGTTTTTTGAATTATACAGTTTTCTTCCAACACATTTAAATAGTAAGCTATAATGAATGTTGGATTATTTTTTTTTGTTTCCCGCCTAAAACGTTGATTTTAGTCCCATTGTGTCATAAAGCCTAACCCTTCCTACTAAGGGTGATTTGTTGTTTAAAAAATTATAAATATTTTGCTAACTTTTTTCGCTTTCATAGACTCTCTGTGAGCAGCTAAGACAGGAGAACAATGAGCTTCGAAAAAAAATGGAGGAGGATCATCATATCAGGAATCGAGACTTGGAACAGCTGAGGTAATATATTTTTTTACCCTTTTCTTTTTGCAGTGCTTTGTGTAGGTTCTGTGGGAGCAGAAGTTTTATTATTAGTAATCTAGAAACAAATAATCTCTGTAGTTCCGGTATGTTACTGACTTCACTGTACTTAAGGATATGAATATTTCTTCTGTTTTTTTTGATTTGCTTCTCACGACATTTAGTTTAGTCTTGCGCTTTTCTACTCGGAGGTGCTTTTCATGGGTGAAGACTCTTGACCAAGCTTTCATTTGCAATGGGGGATTATTCCAGGGGGTTTTGTCAGCGTCATTCCGCTAAGTGGTTGTTATAGGACCTTCCCAAGGGACATCTTGAAGCCACAACAAAACCAAAAAAGGTTCTTGGAGGAGACCTTGTCTTTAATGACTAGATTGTATCAAAATTCATATCTGCTCTGATTAAGGCTGGAAAATCAGAAACTCAAGGAGTTAGTCACAGGAGCACCAGCACCACCAGCAGCCACGGTGGCAGTGGCTGTTCCATCAACTGCAGCGGCTTCTGAAGCTGAAGCTCCAGACACTAAAGAAGAGGCAGTGAAGGAGGAATCTGCAGCCGTTAGACCCAAAATGGAGGCCACAACACCTCAGAGGGTACGAGAAATCTCATTGATTTTATGAATGACGTTGTTTACATATTTTACATTAATGTCCATCCGTGCCATTCTCGTAGTTCAAAACATTACTTTTTAGGCTTTTAAGGATTTTTTTTTTAACTATTTGTCCGTCCAGACCCTGTGATGAAGGAATTTATATATATAGTTTTTGTTTGTGCCTCCAGACTGGAAAAGCAGCCGAGAAAACCCCAACAAAATCATGTGATGCTGAAGTGTATGAAAAGAAGATCAAACTTTTGGAGAAGCAGAAAAAGGATGTGAGTGTTTTTTTCTGTATTAACCTAGCACTTGGTGCTCATCCTCTACTATCATAGTGGAAAGTCAGAATATTTTCTTTCCTATAAGTTCATTCGGAGATTTTTTTTTTCCTCTTGCTGGTGTTTCTTATAGGTACTGGAGGTTAATAAGCAGTGGGACATTCAGTGGAACTCCATGAAGTCACAGTTTGAACAGAAGGTACATTAATGACTTTGCAAGTATTTCTGCTGCTGTCCTTTCTACACAAATGTCAAGAGAACTGATCATTGGCACGCTCACTTTTACAAAGATGTCAGTGTGATGCAGGTCACTTCAACATTTTTTGGGAAACTGACATGTAAGATAAGTAGTCCTGCACACCCTGGAAAACCAATTAGAAATATTTCAATAATGGAAAAATATGTTAGAAGAGAGGGCAAATGTAATAAATGTCTTTTACAGGTGATTGAAAACCAGCACAGAGAGTTTGGCTCAGAGGTTTCTCACAAAAACTGTAATTTTGGGAGCTTTTTCACCTGTGTCTAAACTTACTTGTCTGGATTTTGGATTATTTTATTTCAACATGTTCACAGCTAGTTTATGTTAAAAAGGTCCAAGTGAGTTTCGTAAATAAAAGATGAAATCGCAGATAAAATTTATTGAGAGGCAATTTAAAGCAGCGTTTTAAAGTTTCTACTTCTACTTATTCTACTTCCTGCCCATGAAGTCGCTTCCAAGTAAAGCCAAGGAGCAGATATCCTGAAAAGATCAGTGGACACAGATATTTGTAAAAGATTGAAAAAGGAAAAAAAAAACTGGAAAACTCTTAATCTGCATTTAATGTCATTCTTGAATTCATAGAAAATTCCTATTTAAGATGACTGTTTGACTCTTTATTTAGAAGGAGAATTTTTTTTTTCTTCTCACTTTTCAAAAATAAGTCTTCAATCTTTACGGGTTAGGCTCTCTTGGAACATGACACACACGGAAAATCATAAATCAATCAATGAAATATATTATGAGTGTGCCAAAATGATTCACGAGATCCCTATATGCGCCGGTTAGTTGAAAGCTGTTGATTTATTTATTTGAGGGTTTTTTTTTTAATTTTTTTGGGCGTTTTTTTTTTACTTGTGAACGCTTATCAAGTGAAAACGGTACAATGTTGCAGCTCGGTATCTTCGCATTCTTACCGCACAGCCTGTCACATTTCAGCGAGAAATCCCCTCACCTCTTTTTTACCCACTGACTTCCTGCTGCGGTGTATTCAGAGGGCAGCATAGACACACAATGTGCTCACACTCACACTTGTACACCTACAGCTATGCACGCCCAGTCTCATGATCACACCTACAGACGTCTTTGCTAAAGACGGGGACACCGCATAGTCCTGGTTAAACCCACAGAACCATAGACCTATTCATTTGCGTCACTCGCTTGTTTATATTCAACACAAAAGGAAAACTTCTTACCGCTGCAAATGCATTTGCCTCAGAGGCTCATGTGGCTCATAACTGTGTAACACTAAGGAGACAAATTAGGTTTTCCTTAGTAGAGACGTTCATATTTTTTTTATTTATCACTGTGGTAAAGGCTGCCCCTCTCTGAATGCTTTATTTCGACCTACAGATCACAGACCTCAGACAGCGTCTTGCTGAGTCCCAGAAGACTGTGCTCGAGCTGGAAACAGAGCGTGAGCAGAGGCAGCGGGACTACGACAAGAAGCTGCTGCTGGCCAAGTCTAAAATCGAAAATGTGCAGGTGAGAATGAAGGAGGCGGAGCTTGAACGAAAGATGTGAAAAGCAGGCAGTTCTATTCAGCAACACCAAAAAACATAAGCAAACGTAGCTCTTCCAGGGAGCTTACATGTCTACATTTTAATCACTTAAAAACACTGAATTGTCATCAAAAGTCAACGTGGCGATAAGTGCCCAGTGTTCATTCCACCTAATGGAAAGTAAACATGACGTGAGATGGACCTGCGTATTCGAAAACACCACAACATGGAAAAAAATGCCAAGCATCATTTACAGAGACAAGGGAAGTTTGTGCAACAATTCCAGTGATGAAGTGGAAACATGGCTGACTAAATCACAACTAAAAATAACTTAGAGCGACTCAGTTGCTCCGAACGTTGTATACACTCGTCTTATTGCTAGCATGAGCTTTAAATCGATCAGCTACACAGAAATATGAGGAGTAATAGCTTTGGAAATAATCGATGTAAATGTCTCCTCTGGGTGTAAATGTTTCAGGGGGAAAAGGAGTGTCTTATCACAGAGACCACTGAGCTGAAGCAGAAAGTTCGCTACCTACAGGATCAGCTGCTGCCTCTCAGCAAGCAGCGGGAGTACCAGGAGAAAGAAATCCAGCGCCTAAATAGGGTGAGTGTGGCGAACAAAGGTGTATCTGTCTGTGTATTACACACTTGTAAGAATTGCTCTGGTGTTTTCCCAGGCTTTAGAGGAAGCCTTAAACCTGCACTCTCCAACATCCTCCCAACAACCGCCAGGCCAGGGTAACTTCGCCGATGCAGCCAATAACCTGAAGAAACAGGAACTTCTCACACAAATTGCTGTATTAAAGGAACAGGTGAGACATGGTTCTCTAAAACAGATTGAGTGTTCTCCTGGACTAAATTGAAAGGCATGTGCCCATTTCTCACTTTAAAATGAAACAAAGCCCAGGACCGGTTAATCTCAGTCTGAAAAAAACCCCAATGTTTTCAGGTTCACGTCAGGCAGGTAACCGTCCCTTTAATCGTTGTTTATTTTTGCATTGTTACTAAGGTTAAAATCTTTGAGGAAGACTTCAGAAAGGAGAGGAGTGATCGGGAGCGAATGAACGAGGAAAAGGAAGACTTGAGGCGGCAAGTTGAAAGACTGCAGGGCCAAATTACCAATTTGACCAATCAGGTGAGCAGCAGATTGGAAACTGAGCGCTTTCACAGGAAAGCAGCTTAAACTTCGGAGCTTTTCTAAACAAGTTGCATTTCTTCTTTCTGCGTGTCCGTCCGTCATTCAGCTTCATCAGGCACAGAATGAGTGTCAGAGGGAACGAACTGAGAGGTGTAAACTGGAGAGACTGCAGATGCAACATCACAAACAGGTACTGGATGTAACTCAGGCCTGAGCTTGAGACGTAACGGTGTGTCTACTCACTGTGGTCAGGATTCAAGTGCATTTCATAAGAGGTGAAACGGTCACAGACCAACTCCTGCAGTTTGTGGTGCTCGGGAAAAGCTACAGAGTAGCGCCCCCTCGTGACAGAACGCTGTCACCTCGATCTTGACTAATCTTCTAAAAATACGTCCGAGACAAGAGCCTCGCTTCAGTAAGCTTACCTGTCAGTGCATTTGGGATCAGCAAGTGGGAAATTTCCCCTCCTTATGGGGAGGCAGCGGCAGTGGGGTCAGAGGTCGGCAGTCGGCCGTTCTAGCGCCGGGCTTCCGTGCTTGCTCAAGGGAAGCAACCATGCACAGATCGGGGACCACATATGTACTTGTGATCCCTCATAGGGGCAGCAGCAGGAAAGACGTACCTCAGACCCCACGTCAGGCTCAGTGAACGGCCCGCTGAGCCCTCCCTACTGTGGTCCCTTTGTGCAGGTGGGAACGCAGGGTCATGAAGGCTGGCCCATACACTTCCCTCCCCGGATACCCATTGCAGGAGGCGCCACGGCCGCAACCGCCGCAGCACCGCCCCCTGTACGAGACTTCCAGCCCGTTAACCCGGTAAGGGTCCTCTAAGGTCCCGCCGTCTTTCTCCGGAGTGAATCCGGTTCACTGACCAAGCGAGGCTCTTTTTCCATAATTTTACTCCCTCTATCTGGCGGGAGGAGCGAGCAGATGTAAATAGGTCTCACTGTCAGCTGTGTCAGAGCGGGAAGTCTCTTTTATTCAATGTCATTAGAGTTGTTGGCCGTAATGAGTACGTATTTAAAACTATTTCAACTGAAGTAGGATTTTTCTTTGGTCAGGGTTTTCTTTGGCAGTCGTCATTCCCGCAGCCTAGAGGGGCCAGAGCTGTAGGCGAAAGTTCAAGACCACCGCCAGAGAATGCAGGTATGGACCAGCCAGACGCTCACATGGACAGACTTATGCTGATTATATATACACTATTTACAGAATAATATTTTGATTTTGCACGCCACCAGAAATTCTATGGAAAGATTTTTTTTTTTTTTTTTGGGAGAATATTTCGCTCCTTACCAAGTGGTGCAGACTGTTTTGTGTCATTTTGTTCCAGTGTCAAAATCTGTTTGTTTCGTTTTTTTTGAAATTTTTTTCACGCAAATAGGCAATTGTAAATGCAAACCTCAGATACAGTCCTCTCATATAAATGAATGCAAATAGGCAGTAAAATGATAACAGATCTTATCTGTGCATCAATACCTATAGAGTCAATGTGCGAACGTGGGTCGTCTTTGTTATTTATCTGCTTACAAAATACAAAGTTTGACTTTGACATTAACATGTCGTGTTGTTTGTAAATCTCCAGATCAGTCCACAGCTGCAGCAGCAGGATTCGGAAAAAGGGAGCGACAGAACATTGACCCTGGCAAGCACTAAAGCGTCACCGTAATAACCTGATGGGTATTTGGGTCGTAGCATGAAATTGGTTTGTTTTTGATTTGGAGAAAAAAAAGAAAAAGAAAAAAAAGAAAGTGTGATTTGATCTATAATTTTCCTACTGATTCTGTAGATATCCTATTGTAATGTTGTTTATACTTAGGTTTTATAAAGCTATTTGTGAAACACTTCGCTGTTCTGAATAAATACATGAAATATTATTTAGATTTTTTTTTTTTCATTTACTGAAGTCATTTGTTCAGTCGGTTGGAATAATTAGCATTGTTCTTTTCTCCGTATACTTTTCGGTATTGTCCCCCCCTCCCGCCCCCGATTTTGAACAACTTGACTTAGTTTGTTGCTGGTAGGGTTGCAGGAAGCCATTCCCCAATAAGACTAGGCTACATATTTACATTCCAACAACGAATGACTATGTAGGTAAGTTCAATCATTGGATTTACAACGTGAATGTTCATTGATTTATGAAGACTTTCTACGTACCATTATTGTTATAGAAATGTCCCATATGTGTAACTGTTCAAAAGTGGTTGTTAAAATACAAAAATTTGGGGAAACGAATTTTGCTGGTATCATACCAAAAAAAACATGATTGTAAGTATTGATAATTTATTTATATCCTGCTGTTTTGATAGTTGCATTGACTAAATGTAAATCATTGTCTTTAGTAATGCTGCTCTATGTTGTTAGTGTAATCCCAATATATTGTAGCTATTGACATTGTATGTTTGTATACACAATACACAACGCGCAGTACATACAATCTTTTTTTTTTTTTTTAATTTTTTTTTTTTAATCACCATGATGATGGACCTAATCTCATTAAACACTTCTACTTGACCAGAATTTATTTGACCACTCCCTCCGATAACCATGCTCATCTCACCGTATCCTGTACCGTCGCTCAGTTATCCCTGATACACTGTATCTGATGGTCACAGCATGAGAATATTTTGGCAGCGGCGATGACTAATCATCTCCACGTAAGCCCTCGACTTGGTTGCCACGGCAGGGCTGCTTCAGCTTAGCGTCTCCCTTTCTGACCCGACAACGTGCGGAGACCCACAGACGATAGTTCAGTAACGCCAGAAATCGAGCCACTGTTTTAAAAACAAGACACATTAAGTTTTCTTTAGTGTTTTAGGTAGTCAGATGAAGGGCTCCAAAATGTGTGCATTTGAGAAGAAGATCTTTTTTTAATGAGACAAGTCATTTGGTTACGGGGAACAAAATCCGATCGGTGGGAATTGAAATGGGAACTACTCTTTGAAAGGTACGCTGTAATTACTGGCAGTTGTATTTTCCTCAGTTAGTGGCCCCTTTTCTGTTTTGCTCAAGGCAAAAGCACATGTGAGACTTTTTGTATTTGACTGGCTTAATAAATCTATTCTAAATGTTAAATCTGTTGATATTGTATGTCCATTTTACCCCGGCTGCTCCTGTTCTTCCTGCGGATTTATTACTCGTCAGAAACATCGGGGGCGAAATAATCTGCCACCTCGCGACCGCCTCACACGTTCACTCCAAAGTAATAGACAAGGTCGCAAACCAGTGTTATTTCTAATGATTTATTAGTGACTCACATTTAGGTTGTAATTGCTAGCAGGTCCCGGACCGAGAAGATCACATGTTGCTGTGGGACGGCAGGGCAGCCCGAATGCACCGAAGAGCCGGCCTGAGCCCAAGACTCCAAAGAGGCTCCACAGAGTTTCTGTTTTCAAGCCTCTCCTTCATTTACACATGTAATCTTCATCGATCAGGTACTTCTAGATCACGAACATCAACAATTTTGCGTTCTACTGGGTTTCAACACATCCTTTGACTCTTTAAGTTACTTCAGTTGCCTGAGGACGCTAAGGGAAAACGTCCTCTGTGAACATTTGGAGCAAGTATTTCTCAATGTAATCACGAATCTCAAGGGGTTTGACTGTCGGGTGCCACCTCATCACGGGCTTCCCGTCCGGCCCCACGAGAAATTTTTCAAAATTCCACTTGATGTCGCTGAGCAGAAACGGCTCCCAAAACATTGTTTTGGGGTCACCGAAATTATTTCCAACGGGAGGGCAGGAGTCCTGCATGGGAAGAAATGTTAAACAAGTTGAGTGTCCGATGCTTAAAGTTTGACTTTAATTTTAAGCGTATGAAAAAATTTGTCTCCCGGACCCTTAAACTATATTTTAGTGGCTCGATGGCTGCTCAGCCGTTCGGAGAAAATCTATTAAAACAACATTTGTTCATGGAACAAAGCCAGGGGTGACAATGCTGTTTAATCTATAAAGACGGGGAACAATTGATGTCATTTCTCAAATCACCCCGTGGATAAGGGCACCCTGAGTCGTATCTTGTTTATTCAGGATTTTTCTGAAGTCTGGCATCCGTCCGTGTATCGCAGGGGTGCGAAATTATTTTGGCTGGCGGGTTACATTTTCTATTTAGTTTTTATGCGCAGGCCAAGTAGGTATCAAAATGAAACAAAATGTTAATTGCAATTTAAATATTAAAATTTTTTTGGCATTTTTTTACAACTTGAAAATCAATAATGATTATATATATGTACTGACATTTTGTATATAATCATCCATATAAGATTAAACAGAAGGAAAATATAAGGAGGTTTCTAAATTCAATATTGGTTTAAAATATTCAAAGAAAATAGTTTGGCGGGTTGGATTAAAAAAGCAAAACGGGCCGGATGTGGCCCACGGGCTGTGAAATACCCAGGTCTGGTGTACAGGACTGTCTCAGAAAATTAGAATATTGTGATAAAGTTCTTTATCTTCTGTAATGCAATTACAAAAACAAAAATATCATACATTCTGGATTCATTACAAATCAACTGAAGTATTGCAAGCCTTCTATTATTTTAATATTGCTGATTATGGCTTACATCTTAAGAAAACTCAAAAATCCTATCTAAAAATATTAGAATATCATGAAAAAGTTTTTCCTTTTTTAATTGCATTACAGAAGATAAAGAACTTCATCACGATATTCTAAGTTTTTTAGACAGTCCTGTATAGCGCTCAGCATTAACATCAACAGACAGGCTGTCAAAATCCTTGAGGAAAATAGACTTACCTTCAGGAAAGTGAAAACCTCCTGCTCATTTTTGCCGTTCACATCCCTCTTCTCGAACAGCAGGAAGTTTGGCACGAACCCGTTGCCCGGCCTGACATGCCTGGAATCCAGAGAGGGCAGCTTATCAGCGGACGCACCTCCGAGCACTCGGCGCAGCCAGCGCTTCTGGAGCGGCCACTTGGCAGCTGCCAAGATTCCCATCCAACCAGGTCGCAGCTAGTCAGCTTCCAAAGGGTCGCTTTAGACAAGTCATGGAATCGGAGACAGACGTTCTCCAGGGGACTGAGAGGCCTCAAAGATAAAACCTTCTGTCTTCTCACCAAAAGATTATTCGGAGGCTGAATAAGGCTTTGACTCACAATCTGGCGTCCTCATTTATTGGATATTTCAGTGTGTTGAAAGATGAAGGGCTGCCTTGTCACTTAGCGGACGACAAGGAAACCGAATCTCTGAATTTTACTCATCTAGGCAATTCTATAATCTGCCGGGTGGAATAATCCTAAACCTAACCTAATCATCCTAAACCTAAACATCGAGCATAGCTTCCAAAGATGACCTGAAAATGTGCTTTTACTGCCAGACATGATTAAGATCCACATAGATCCCGTAAAATGAGCCCTCAGAACATCCACACGCAGTAACAGGGAACTCACATCAATAACTCGTGATATAATAATAACAATTTCTCACTTTAAACCCGGTAGAATCTCTTGCGGTTGCCCCGGCTCCTGTTTGCCAAACTGGTTGCAGGGAAAGCCGAGAATGACCAATCCGAACTCCCTCATTTCCTCCTGTAGTGCATTCAGTTCTGATGGCGGAGAACATCAAATGTCAAATAGCGAATTGGTGTTTTTGAACGTCATTAATTCAGCGGCGCCGTTTCTCACGTAGATACTGCATGGTGTGAGCTCAGTAGGTGGCCACGTTGACGAAGAGGACCGCCTTCCCGGCGTAATCCCTGAAGCTCACGGTGCGGCTCCCGTTCAGAGTCTTGGCCTGATATTTGTAGATATCACCGTCTACGGAGGAGTCGCACCGCTGGAGCGGGGAGAGGGCACACACAAGTCAGCGCTCACGCTTTCAACCTGCAAAATACACACCTCACAGATAAGGTACATCTGCCGCAACCCCGTATACTTAAATCCAACTTTGCAAATGGCAGATGTGTCATCATCTCTGTTGTTGCGTCTCAGAAATGTACAGACTGGAGAAGTGGAGAAGAACTAGATGTCTGTGGTAAGTGCAATCTTTGGGCTTTGGTTTTTATAGTTTTGTCTCTTTCTCCGCTGTGAAGCGAACAATAAGGATCGTCACTTTTCAGCTAAATGAGTGTTAGGATTATTTTGCCAGACAGAACAATCTGACCTCAGCAGGCAGGATTAAGACCGAGCGCACCCTCACCACGATTCAGCTGGTTAATATTTAATTCTGTCTCCCGAGTTACCTTCGAAAAAAACCCAAAATTGTGGATGCATTAGCTCCTGGCTTGGTTAGACAAGTTTGACAAACACTAACAGGTAGCAAAAATGGCCTTTGGACTATGACTAACTATTATTATGAAAAAACATCCAAAACCAGTTTGGACATCGTCAGTCAAATTCAAGTATCCATGAAAATTCAAACGTTTTGAAAAGTCAGATAATCAAAGATTTTCAGGCTGTAAATCCCCCAGTGTGGTCTGCATAACATGATCAGGATGGAAAAGAAAAAAAAAAAACTGAGCATCCGATCACCTTACCTTAAAAAAAGGCCTTTATTGATCTAAGTGGACGTTACCTGTGTGAGAGGGACCTCCAGGGGTCTGGCAGGGCTCGGCCCGAGCAGCAGCAACGACAGGAGGGCCCACATCATGCCGCCTTTCCTCGACGCTGCTCTCGCTCTCTGGTGCTCAGCAGAGCAGCTGGGGGTGCTGATTGTCTCCAGGGAGGAGGAGGAGGAGGAGGAGGAGAGCTCGTCTGCTGACGTCACCGGGCTACAGACGGCTGGATCTGCCAGTGGCGTGATAAATAGTTCATTTCTAATATCCCTTTTTCTTCCAAATGAACAACATATGTAATGTTGCCTCTTGAGTCACACCTACTGTTGCTCACTGCTTGTGTTTTTTTTAATAATTCATTTTAACCTTGTGCATATAGATGTGTTTTTATTGCTTTACTGTCAACTTATTTTTTGCGCCGCTTTTCCTTTGGGCTGCTTTCTTCAGGAGTCGCCACAGCCAATCATCTGCCTCCATCTAACCCTAACTCTTCCCGTCCATCCATAAACCTCCTTGCTGGTTTTCCTCCAGACCCCCAACCTCTGCATCCTTTTCCATCCCTCCTCTGGGTGCTTCCAAACCATCTCAGTTTAAGGTTAGCTCCAGAACATCTTACATGTCCTATCCCTCTGACGGACTCCGTCCCGATCCTCCCCGTCCTCCTCGGACCCAAAGAGAACCTCCACATCTTCACCTCTGCTGCCTCCAGCTCAGTGCCTCTAAACCAGACACCGTTCTCCATTTTCTCCACCTTTCCTTTTATTCTGGTGGATTATCATTTCTCCCTGATTTTTCCTCCACCCATTCCAACCTCCTTGCGCATGTTTCTCCACCTGTTACGCATCATTGCTTCCTCTCCCACCAAGAAAACAAAGATTGCTTCATCGGGGTGCCCTTTGCGGACACCAGCTCCGTCTCAACACGGTCATCCCCCACAAACTCACCCACAAAATGTCCACCTTCGGCCTGCACCCCAACCTCTGTGACCGGCTTCTTGACTTCCAGGCTGACAGCCAGTATCATCACAAACATGGGCGCTTCGCAGGGGATGTCGCCTCCCGCGAGGACAACGCCTTCCTGAGGTTTGCAGACGACACTGCTGTGATAAGATGCATCTTTTTTAGGGGGACGAAGCGGCCTACCTGATGGAGGTGAAGACAACGACAAAGGAGATGATGGAGGACATGAGGAAGGAGAGGAGACCTCATCAACCACTGATGTCTTGAGGTTGAGAAGGTGAGCAGTTAGTGAGGATCTCCCCAGGTCCCTCAACACCATGCAGATGCTTAAGTAGGCTTTGTCACTCTCTGAGCAGGCTTAGGAGGTTTTGCATGTCGCTTAAGATCCTTAGCAACATCTTAACTGGCTGTATCACGGTTTGGAACTGCAGCACCAGTGCTCTGGACCGCAAACGCCTGCAGCCAGTGGGAAAGACTGCAGAGAAGATCACCAGACCCCCACGGCATCCAAAGCGGACCATCTACCACCGCAGAATCCACAGGAGATCCGCCTCCATTGGCAAGGAACAACTCCCACCCTCCGGCTGGAGGTGCAGGAGTTTGAACTGTAGGATGATACCACAGAAGAACTCGTTCTACCCAACTGCCATCAGACTCCTGAACAGCTAGCAGGAGTCAATAAACTGGTGTCAACTCAGGTCAATTCTTCATTTTACATCCAGCACAGCCAGTGCTGCACACAACTGGTTATGTCTCTTAACGGTTTCTTTAAACTATCTGCATCCAACCAGCTCCTGCACTTTGTGAGTTGCAAACTCAAAACTGCACTCAACTTTAACTTGCACATGGACCAAAGCTGTTTTCAATCACATTTTTTAATCCTGTTTATATGACTGTGTATGTTTACAGTCCCCTGCACTGTTTGCATTTCCCCTCACGATTACTCGGGTTACTACCCTATGTTTATTATCTTTTATTTATCACACTCATCTGGATGCACTGTGGGCGGCATAGGAAGAATTTCATTGTACAGGGAAACACGTTTCCTGACTGTACACATGACAGTAAACACTTTAAATCTTGAATCTCGCTCTATATGTATACACCTCTTTTAAACTCTGAAACCTATCTATCATAATCAGGCTATAACATTATTTTACCCACCAACACCCTTTACTCAGCTTGTGACTACAGTGTCTGTTAATCTTTCTCATCTTAAAACAGTATTTGAATTGATTGACTTTCTCTATTTCCTCGCTCTTATTGGGAAGTGCTGAAGAATTTTCCGTGACTTAGCCGGCTTTGGCCAGTATTGAATGTACTCGTGTTTTGCACTGAACAGAACCGTGAAAAGACTGATGAAGACATGCACATACATAGAATTAAAATGTGCTGAATAAAGTAGGTGGTGTTGTGTTGTGTAAAGGGCCAAATGTTGTTATCAGTGTGCAGTTTATAATAATAATGATGATCATTATCATTAATAGTGTATTTAATTATTATAATATATATAATTTTTATTATTGTTGCTATAATTTACCAGTACTAATTAAGCAATTTGAAAAATCATTGTTTGTGATAAATTCCAGAAAAACTTCATCATCCACTGTCACCATGTAAGGTCCAGAACAAGTAACATCTCATCCCAACACAGAATTAAAACGGGAATCAGAATCTCTCCATAAACTTCGTGGATCCAACTGGTTATGTGGTTTAACAAGGTGCAAACATTTAACCATGAAGGGGTTTAATCTGGACTAATTCTAAAAATAGGCTCATGTTTAATATATTTAATAGCTTTTCCTGTCACATCAGCTTCTCCTGAAGGACTGTTTGGAGTGCAAGATGAACCCGGTGTTCTGCCTTTATGTTCTTACACCTAATTATAATTGAACATAGTTGGAGGCACAGCTCCAGGCGAGAACTCCTACATCAGCTATCCACTTAAGGATCATTAGATCAAGGTCAAAATCCTAATTAGCGACAACGAAGGCAGGTAACTATGAAGAGTTTCTCCAGAAGCGTACTTAAGTATGTGTACTTTACTTGAGCTCTTCCATTATTTACCCATGCATTATCCATACTGAATCAGTCTCAGCAGAGAGCTGGGTTGCGTGGAAGGCGTGGAAGAACGTGCAAAACACACAATTTCGGTGTTAAGCCCATCATAACGCTTTGTCTGCTTTACCTTTTATTTATATCTAAATCAGAGGTGTCAAACTCATTTTAGCTCAGGGGCCACACAGAGGAAAATCTATTCTAAAGTGGGAATCAAAATCATAATATATTAACGACTGTTAATGTACCTATTGTTCAATTCACCCCTGAAACCTGGTATCTTTTAGCTTTGCAAGCCGGATTAAACCCGTTTGTTGGCCCAAATCTGGCCAGTTGGCCTTGAATTCGACATCCCTGATCTAATTATTCAGTTTTTCACTTTCAATGCAGTCCTATATTAACTTTAATATACAAATATATAATGCACTTGCAAATGATACAACATGATGTAGTTCTGTTGTAAAATCCCTTGTTGGAACGCAATGAGTTAATGATAAAGATTCGTTACACAATTTACAACAAGCAACTGCCGTTAAATTCCCTCTTTTATTCATATTTTAGGTATCACATGTGTTGTCTTTGGTTTGTTTGCTTTAAAGTGAACATTTGCAAAGATCGTGTGGTATTTAACTGAGTATACAGGAATGAGGTATTATTTGTACTGCTTTTTCTGTAATATGTGACTGAAAGTCAGATCAGATGATACGGTTCTCTCCTAACTTGTGTGGATTTAATCACCACTATTGTCAAATGTACACAGAGAAAACATGTATGAAATATGTCAGTATATTATACTGATATTAGCACAATACATTCATATATAACATACCAGTATCAGTGTATTATGCTGACATCGGTTCAATGTCACAATATGTAAGAAAGATGAAATATCTGACGGTGAAGCATTTAAAGAGTGTATTAGCATACGGTATCACTTTTCTTTTTGTCAGGACTTATTATAGGCGACTTTCTTGATTGACTACTTGTGCCGAGAAAGATACAATACATTTTCTAAGATTCTGTGATTTACAGCAGCTAGACTTTATTTGAGGTGAAAGGAGAACGGCTTGCTAAATATTTTTGGAAAATTTAAAATAATCGGCCAGGGACTATCAACCTTCATCATCTATGACCTGCTAATTAATTTCAATTGATTAAATATTATACGTTCAATTGTTGACAAATCTTACCATGTAAACTAGACTGCACTGACCACTAAAGTTGCACTTTTATATTTCTACCGCAATGGAATTTTTTTTTTTTTTGTTGATAATTCCAAGACATAAACCACAGCAACATTCCCCTGTGCGCTTAATAACTTCCACTTTTCTCTTCTCTTTTCTCTGTGACTACCAAAATTTACTGTATGTGCAGAGTTTCACACTTGACACCTAATTATATGTCAAGCCTTGTTTTCTTGAGTTCATTTCATCGAGGGAGACATTATTATGAGCATTATTTGTACTTTTGTGATTCTGAGTAAAAAATGAATTGTGGAAAAAATACTATTATCATTATTATTATTATTCTCCTCTCGGCTTTTCCCTTCAGGGGTCGCCACAGTGAATCAACCTCCTCCTCTCTCACACCGACTACCTTCATAATCTCTCTCACTACGTCCATAAATCTTCTCTTTGGTCTTCCTCTAGACCTCCTGCCTGGCAGCTCCAATTCCAGCATCCGTCTACCAATATATTCTGTATCCCTCCTTCGCACATGACCCAACCATCTCAGTCTGGCCTCCCTGACCTTCTCTCTAAAACATCTACCATGTGCTGTCCCTCTGATGGACTCATTCCTGATCCTCTCCATCCTGGTCACTCCCAAAGAGAACCTCAGCGTCTTCATCTCTGCTACCTCCAGCTCTGCCTTCTGTCTTTTCGTCATTGTAACTGTTTGTAGTCCATACAGCATGGCTGCTCTCACAGGTGGTCCCACTGTCTTGTCCACCTTTCTTTTCATTCTGGCTCATAGTCTTCTATCTCTTCGTACCCCTGACACTTTTCTCCTCCCATTCCAACCTGCTTGAACCCGTCTCTTCACCTCTTTTCCACACTCTCCTTTGCTCTGGACTGTTGACCCCAAGTACCTGAAATCCTCCAACTTCTTGATCTCCACTCCCCGTAGCCTCATCGTTCCACCCGAGTTCATTCACACACACATACTCTGTCTTGCTGCGACTAACCTTCATTCCTTTCCTTTCCAGAGCATACCTCCACCTCTCTAGATTTTCCTAAACTTGTTCTCTGCTCTCACTACAGATCACAGTGTCATCTGCAAACATCATGGTCCATGGAGATTCCTATCAAACCTCATCTTTCAGCCTGTCCATCATCACTGCAGGGGCTCAGAGCTGATCCCACCATGGAGTCCCACCTCCACCTTGAACTTCTCTGTTACACCTACAGCACACCACTCCACTGTCTCACAGCTAGCATACATGTCCTGCACTAGTCTAACATACTGCTCCGCCACTCCAGATTTCCTCATACAATACCAGAGTTCCTCTCTTGGCACCTTGTTTTATGCTTTTTCTAGGTCTACAAAAACACAGAGCAGCTCCCTCCGGCCTTCTCTGTACTTCTCTATGAGAATTTATTTCTATTATTATTATTATTATTATTATTGTTATTATTTATTGCTTGCCTGGGGGTTTGCCTCCTCGGACTGCAGTTTAAGCGCTCGCCACACGAGGGCGCTAATGAGCAGACCGGCTGAGGACCAGCAGCGGCGTCGCAGTCAGACGGTGTCGGTCTCGGCAACGCTGAGCAGACATGGCGTCTCTTCTGCAACCAGATAGAGTTGTCTATCTGGTCCGTGGAGAGAAAATGATTAGAGCGCCTATATCTCAGCTATACTTCTGCCGCTACTGTAGTGAACTACGTTCCCTGGAATGTGTGTCCCATGAGGTACGTTGTCTTGTGATGTACGCTTGTGTTGACAAGCTAGCAGTTAGCTTTTTAGCTTGCGCTTCGCTTGTTGTTAGCCGGCTTGCTAGTAGCTCTGACAGTTGGGCGGGGTTCGTGGGTCTATTCCGTGCATTTGAATGGTTGGGCTGGCTGTCAATCATCATAATCCCCAGTAGTCTCTTGTTTAATTGGATACCCACGATATGTTAACTTCCGTTGGCGTTAGCATATTTTGTAGCACCGTCTACATGGGCGTCCAAAAGGCTAACCAGCCTTGGTAACCGAGCCAAATGCTGACGTTTTTAAGCTCAATTCATGAGGACTCTTAAGACCATCGGCTCGTTCGAATCACTAGTACGCCAATTAGCCTTTGTCTAGCGTATTTAGCATATTTCAACCCTCTGATCAAAAAAGGCTTGTTAACATTGTGCACAGTGACGGACACCACACCCTGAATGATCAAACTAAGACTAGATGCTTCCCACATTATTAGTCTCAGGTACAAATGACGCTTTGTTATGATGAGCTCCACAGTTTACGTCTTTGGCTATATCACTGTTCAGTGCTAACGTGGGGCTTTTTGTGTTGATCAGGTGGACTCTCATTACTGCCCCAGTTGCCTGGAAAACATGCCTTCTGCAGAAGCCAAGCTGAAAAAGAACAGGTGAGGGCAAACCTGCTAATGCAGAGGCAGAAAGCCCATGCAGTTCACCTCTAATTGATTCAGCATTGATAGTTTTCAATTTCTTCCCACCTTATTTGATTACCGTGTACTCCAGGTGTGCCAACTGTTTTGACTGCCCCTGCTGTATGCACACCCTGTCCACCCGGGCCACCAACATCCCAGCTCCACTGCCTGATGATCCGACGAAGACGGCCATGAAGAAGGCCTACTACCTGGCCTGTGGCTTTTGCCGCTGGACCTCCAGGGACGTGGGGATGGCTGACAAATCTGTTGGTAGGTCCTCCTATAATGTTGACATCTTGAGTTTGATATTTCTTCATGTATTCTTACATGTTTGATCAGAGTAAGACACAGAAACTTCACTGCAGCACACCGCTTTATGTCAAAGTTCGGTTGTGAAAATGAATGAATGAAAGAAATCTGTTGTGCCTGACTGTGTGAGTATTTCTTTTTGTTTACTACAGCCAGTGGCGGATGGCAGGAGCCAGAAAACCCTCATACTCTGCGGGTAAGTCCCCAAAGGAATCTTTTCCAGTCTCCCGAGTTAATCACATGTTTCACTGTCGTTCCTCATAAATGGCAGTATCTCTTCACAAAGAATTTTTTTCATATTCATGCTGAATCGATATCAGGCACAGTTGACCTTTCACTGGTATGACTTCTTCCTTCTCCACAGATCAACAAGCTTATTGAGTATTATCAGCAGCTGGCTCACAGAGAGAAGCAGGAGAGAGACAGGAAGAAGTTGGCCAGAAGAAGACAGTGCATGCCTCTGGCTTTCTCGGTACCTCCGTCCGCTCCTACCACATCAAACTGCGTCTTTAGCCTCTTTTACTTTTGCTGTGTGAAAAAAAAAACAATTATTCTCAAAATTTTAATGAGAAAAAAGCAAAATTATGGTTTAAATGCAGTTAAGAGGTTTATCAGTAATCAGAGCTCAGTCTTGATATATTACAACTCCAGATTCTGTTTATATTGTATAGAATGAGATACATTTTTCAGATTATTGTGATATGAGCACACATCTGATTGATACAGATGGGAATTGTTGAAAATATCAGCTCCTGTGGAAGACTGTTCATACAATTCTGACCGTGCTGTTCTCTCTGGAAACAGTTGTGAGACTCAGACACTTGACAAAAAGGCAAGTCACCGTCCTGAATAGCCTTGGTGTCGTGACGCAGCGTCCTGTTCAGGCCTGCAACAGTGACCTCGGCTATTTCCCAAAACATCGAGGCTGAGACTTTGAATAGACATTTTGCAGTTGAAGAATTACCTACTTCTCTGGTTGATACTGGGGCAAAGTAAACACACTTGAAAGTGTTTTTGGGTCTAAAGATTTTTTTAAACTTTATTTCACAATTTCTCCAGATTCACTTACATATTCCCCCAAATATTCTGTACCACCAAGATAACTGCTAAGATGTTCCTTTGTACAGCAAATGCTTTGAATTTGATAAAGCCACCATGTCAAATGAAAGAATTAAACGGTAACGTTATAGCCGCTGCTCCCTGTCTGCAATGTGGTTAGTGGTGCAGTTAGGACAGAGAACACTGTCTCTCTGGAGCAGGATAAAATGAAAGAGAGAGTTAAGCCAAAAATAATTACAAACCATTGATATTGAATTTTTCGAGTGACTCTGCACTTGAAGGAACAACAGCACACTCCATTCACCCCCAAAGAATTTGAGAGGAGACTGACCCCTCGAGAGCCCACACACCACTGGGTTTCTGTAACTGATACCATACAAGAGAAATGGATAAATAGCACTGAAGACAAGAGCAAACATTTTTTTTTGTAATCTGTAATTGATCTGAAATTTGATACAGGCAAAGTAATAATCTTGCACCAGAAAAGTATTTTCCAACAGGGAGTTTTTAATTACAAATTCATGGCCTGGTTTTCTAGCCATCAGTCACTATATGACTGTAGCTGAAGAACTTGCCTGCATTATGTACACTTTTAATGGATTTATAATAATTGTTGGAAGCCCTATTACTGAATGGTTCAGGTTTCAGCTCTATTTCTAGCACAGTCAACAATGCAATGAGGCGCTTTGGACAAGAGGGATAAGGATAATATTTTATTGATCCCCATAGGGGAAATTTATTTGTCACAGTAGTGTGCTATCCAAAAATTTGGTTACAAATATAAATAAAAGAGACAATTAAAAGATAGAAAAAGACATCCACAAAAAATAAACAGCAAAATGAACAGCAATAAGGATAAAAATAGACGACAGAATGAAGAAGAGCTGGTCAATTCACTTTCTACAATAGCATTAACGCTAAATACATAACACATTTTAGATGAGAGATTTGTAGTTTTCCAATGCAACCAATCAGATGTTGTATCATGGTTGCTGTTAATGACTTACCTTTAAGTCCTTTGGCACCAGTAGGATTTAGTTGCTCTAAGCCTTCACCATTTGCACGTCCGCACCACCAGCGGAGCTTCCAGTATATTCAGTTGGTCATCTGTTTTTGGGCGCCTGATGTCCAGGACAACAAGGGATCCTATTTTCCAGCTATATTCAGTCTCAGTTTCTTATCCGTAGCATTTTTGGGAATATCAAAGTGTCCCGGATGTGTGGCTTTGAGCCCCCAAACAGAAATGTCCAGAGAGTCGGCCTTAAAAAGGTGTGCTGATGCCTTTTTAGGTTGCGGGCACTGCCTGCATTCTGCTTTTGCACTGTTGAGAATTCATGAATGCGAAGCAATACCTTCCCCCGGTGTTTGAATACCATTTTAAAAACATTTTATCCGTGACGTCCCAACTGTCCCTTACTGATGCATTTCTTTTTGCTGTTGCATGTCACCAGTTGCCTCTGATGTTTGCCAAATCACTTTGGTTTCACCTGGTTCTTTATTCTCTCCTTTTTGCTAATGCACTCTGATATTTTGGGTTTTTGCCTCCCAGCAACACACAATTCATGTGGTGGTGAGTTTTTATTTTTTCACAAGTTACGTAGACAGATTCTTTGACATTAGTACGTGCCGTCTCGATCCGTGTTTCTGTCTTATCTGTTCGTTAGCGACCTCACAGATCACATGAATGTCTCCTTGGTTAAAAAAAGACTTAAGATCCAGACAACAGAGCCTTTCTGCTGGTTAGAGGGGGAAAGTTAACCCTCTGCTGTTACCGGATCACAACGATCCGAAGGCCAGACATCTCAGTCGGTCAGCTTGTCCTCTCCCTCTGTCCTCGACAGAAAGGTTCTCAGTTTTGTCTCTTACGCCATATAAACACATAGAATAGGTGTTTGCTTCGCTCTGTTATTCCTTTAGATGTCAAACTCCAGAGGTATGTGTTTGTGTCGTTGTTTGTTTTAGTCGTCTTATTGTCTCGAGGGTTTCTAGTGTTAAAAGTAGCCTGTAGAAAGCTAGTTCATAGACAAAGTGATTCATCGGTTTTAGGCAGAGTCTCTGATACTTTTCCCCTCTTTCCTCTACTTGCTCAGGAAAAGTACGGCCTTGGGACCAGATTGCAGCGGCAAAGGCCCGGAGCTCCCATCTCAAATCTGGCTGGTCTTTCGTGAGTTATCTTTGCCTGTTAAATGGGAATCACTCCTCTATGTCGGAGGTTTTTGCATTTTTTTTCCACTCCCCCCAACCAATACCTACATTGTGTATGCATGACATTTAAACGTGCATAAATCTGGATGTATCCAATTGATTTCTAATCTCCCGGCAGCCATTTGTTTCCTAAATATCAGTGTGCCGCGGGCCTTGAAACCTGGCACCCGTCCCGTAGGTGATCCATCACAGTTCGTCACCCTTGTGTTTTCCCCACAGTTCAATCATTAGGACCACTGCACGAACACAATTGTGAGGGATTCTTGTTAAAGCTGTTTTCTGGGCAGCGCTCAAGGTTGCTGCCGATATGACAGGTGGGCCGAATTAAAAAAGGGCCTGCCAAAAAGCCATGTATTTACAAAGAGCGGAGCAATAAATCATCCCGAAACAGGGAAAAGAAATCTAAAAGGAATGTTATGATGTTGGTTGTTTATTTGCTCCAAACCAGACTTTTCAGGGGTTTAAACAAACGAAATACTGATGTTATCCTGTCCTGTAGTATCTTAGAGAAATCAAATTCAAATATATTCTAACGTGCAGCAAATGCCATTCAAGATTACGTCATCCAAGTTAGCATTCGTTTATGTTCTATTATATAGGATATATATATTTATTTTACCAGATTGGTCGCCGTTGGCCGACTGAGTTCTGAGATCTCCAAGTAAAACTGACTCTGTGTGGGTTGGATTCAGAAACCAAGCACAACGCAGTGAAGCGTATTTTACACACACACACACACACACACACACACACACACGCACACACACACACCAGCATGACTTCACAGAGATCAAGACACATTTTGCCAATGGTGAGCTTTGTCAGTCCAAAACAAGCCACCGAGGAATAACTATGAAGTCTTGCCAAACGTCGACCTAATTCACACGCTCACCTCGTCCCGCTAGAACGGCCGGAGCCGAGGATGAAGCCTTGCAGCTCTGCTGCTCCTCCGTCCTTCACCTCCCAGGTTTCTAACATGCCCGATTTCAGATGGATTTTGTTTACAACAAAATCATTTATTTATTTTTCTGAGCCGGAGAGTCCGGAGAGGTTTTCAACTCCAGGAAACTTCCAAAGATGTTTGTTTTTGCTGTCATTCGGAATGTATTTCTTGGAAAGAAAATAAAACCCCTGGAAAAAAAAAAAAAACACTTGCTATATCTTTCGAACAAAAAAAAAAAGTACCAAACCCAAAGTAAACATTTGGTCTGTTATGCTAATGCGATATGCTAGAGGTTGTTGACGGTGGTACTTGTGGTCCCCGCTAGTCTTAAAGAAGGTGAGGACCAGAAGGAGATCACCATCGAGCCGGCCCAGGCCCTCGACGAGGTGGAGCCCCTGCCTGAAGACTGTTACACCAGACCCATCAGCTTACCAGAGGGTAAAAATGAGTCCAGAAATTCATAAAACAACACCCTTTGTGTTTTGAATATTCTGCTCAACATTAACCTCTCGCTCCCTTGCAGTGACCACGTTGCGGCAGCGGCTGCTGCAGCCCGACTTCCAGCCTGCGGGGGCCTCGCAGCTCCACCCGAGACACAAACACCTCCTGATGAAGCGCTCCCTGCGCTGCAGGGTCAGTCACACTTTAGGGCCCCGGCAAACAAAGCCTTTTGTTTTTTCTCCACCGATCACACCGAGACAACGTTGTTTTTTTTTTTTTTTTCTTGATTTCCATTTCATGCAGAAATGCGAGCACAACTTGAGCAAGCCGGAATTCAATCCCACTTCAATCAAGTTTAAAATCCAGCTGGTGGCTCTGTGAGTACTGGCCATTGTATTGTTTCCCAAACATCTGTTCCCAGGATGTTGCTGCTCACGCATTTTTAATTAATGAAACATCAGAATCGGCCCGAAGCCACAAACTACATGTAGGTCCTGAAGTGTCGCTGTGTTTTTTTTTTTGGTTTTGGAAATGAATCAGGCCTACAAAGAATAATAGTAAGCACGTTAACCTTGGTAATTTAAAGTAATCCGAGCTGTTTTTATGTGTGTATGACAGTTGTGTAAGAAGCACAGTCACAGTTCTGTTGAGGTCGTCCTCTGCAGGTGGTCTCCCTCAGGCTGCCACCAACAAAGCCCGGCTTAAGATGGCAACCTTTGAGAAAGGAATACGAACTGCTGTTTTAGCTTATTTGCTTTTTAATCTTGGTCGATTTTTCTTTTGTTATGTAATGTCATCCTGAGTCCTTGTGAAGATCGAAACTTAAAAAAAGCGCCCTCAGTCCCGTCTCCCTCGTTTTTGTTATGAATGAACATTGATCTCATTTTTGGATCTTTCCTCTTCTCTTCTCACAGGAGCTATATTCCTGAAGTTCGAATTATGTCCATTCCAAATCTGCATTACATGAAGGTCAGTGTACGTGATCAAACATTTGCCCAGGTCTGTAACGTGCAGCAGAACCCCAGGGTGTATCTTCTTCACGGCGAACTGTGACATCAAGCTGGTACAAACGTTTTTACCCCTCAGTGAAATGAGGTCAGCCACAGACGCATGAAGCGCCACTCGCTCATAAAAGTAGTACCCGACTGAGTCGGGCTCAGACCTTTCCGCGTCCCGCTGGACCTCAATGTCACGGCGCTCCGGCAGCGGGCATGACGACAGCTAGTTTTTGCATTACGATGCCGAAGACAGAAGTGATACATTCAGAAATATTTCATATTTGTTATCTGCGTCATCCCACCTGCGAGTAAGGCAAATTAACAAATTCTGTGTGGAGGAGTGCTGTCTCTGTGGTTTAGTGTTAAAGCCTGGCTACTTCCCAGTGTGTTTGCTGCTGTCAGCGGGCGTTCTTCACCTTGTCAGCTCCGGCGTAAGAGCGGGTCAGGGCAAATCACCCGGCGCGCAGCACTCTCCCACCGAGAGTCGGCAAAGCACAGAGTCATTATTGAAAGGAAAGGAGGATGCTCTTGTTCCCGCAGCAATCGGAGGTCACGGTCAGACCCGACATTAGCATCCGTGATGAGTCTTCCCCTCGCAGGGGACCGCTCACAAGTCTGCAAGTTCACGCTTGGCATTTAAATGTGTCTTGATTTTACCTCTGAGGATCAGCTCTGTCCCAGATTGGTGCACATAAATACATGCTTTATTTATATTCGCTGCTTTTTTGATACGAGCATGTTTAGAGGTTGCATTCACAGCATGGAACTCGGTCAGACAGATTGCCAGGCACAAATATCGTGTTTATTTTCGCTTTCGATTGAGTCGAACAACATCTATTCTTGTAAATCCCCCGGATTTTGATTTCATTTGGAGAAAATGCTACGATTTCAGGACGATCCGGGTGGATTATTGAAATGAGCTGACTGCAGGGAGAAAGAAAGATGGAGTGATCAAAAGTCATTAAAGGAGGCGGAGAAAGAAGAACATAGAAGGGAGAAAGACTATCCACACGGTTTATTTCTCGTCATTTTCCAGGCAAATTCATAATGCAAGACATGAAGCGACCGACATCGTGGTGCTTTATTTACGTCAATCAGACTTTCTCAGTTTTTTTTTTTTTTTTTGCTTGCATAGAAAAAGCCCGAGCGGCTAAAGCCTGGGAAGCACCAGGTCTGGCTCAGGGCCTAAAGCCACATCCACCTTTGTCTTCTGATGCAGGAACGCCAAGTGCTGCTGACCCTGACCAACCCGGTGGAGACCATCACCCACGTCACACTGGCTGCTTGTGAGGAGGAAGATCCTGACGACATAAACAGCACCGCCAAGGTATCGGCCTTTCCTTAAAATGAACATAACAAAAAAAAAAAAAGAACAACAATACCAATGTCACAACTGTCAAATGGGGTCCGTCGGAAGACAGTTTCTCAAACCGTCATTAACGCGGCATTCAATATGTTTATATTGAGAGAAATTATCTTGCATATCTGAAGCTCCTTCGCTTTAAATGTTTTTACTGCGTATTTGTTATTCAGGCTGTCCCAAATAGCAGCTTCTAAAGTGATCAGGTTCAATTATTCAAAGCTTGGATCAAACATCCCTCTCCCCCTGTTGGCTGGGACGGACGACATGGCAGATGTCTGGCTGAGTGCGGCGTGTTCCCTTTGCCACACGTGGTTGGTCTCGCGCTCACAGACACACGAGGAGGCGTCGCATTCGCCCCGTCGGATCGACCTCACCGAGAAATCAAAACATCACTAGAACCCGTCAGACGTTGCAGGCTGTGTCGTCTCCAAAGTTTGCTTTCAGCTAAACAACGCACGACGCAAGATCTGTCGTCAGCTACCCGACAGAAATACAAATCATTGAGTTTTTTTTTTTTTTAAACTAGATCCATGTTTCTCCCTTGGAAACGACAGTTGGTGACATGAGCAACACACCCATAATTGAATGAAGGACGTGTTCTGGTGACACGGACGAGCGATCTGTTGCAAATCTCAGACTATCCTGTTTATGATTTCTTCATGTCGTTGTCCGCCCGCCCCTCAGCCCCGTTATCTTCTTGTTACCAACCGAATCCCCCTTTCAACGAAACCTTTTAAAGAAATCCCCCTGTTTTCTCCTTATTGTCTAGCAGTCGCCTCCCCTTCCTTGGGGTAGCTTTTCTCTTCCATCAAGATACATCAGTCCTGGTCTCTCTCTCCTGGTCGATGGTCAGAGCTACGACGCGGCGACCTCCATGCTAATGAAAAGACAGAATGTATGCGTTAAAAATGCATAGATAATTGCATAAGGGGCAATAACACCAGATCTCTTTGTTTTTGGAACAATTACCCCAAGTAGATCCGAACCTGCTGCTCGTGTTGGTTTGTAAAACATCGGCACCGATATTAAGCGCTCGACAGGAACGAGCACCAAAGAGTGCAGTGTCTCTGAAAAAGTCCTAAACCCAAAACAAACGATGCGCAAGGAATTTTTTTTTTAGTTGGATCCATAACTGAACGTCACTCTGGAGAGGAAACCTCATTTGCGGCAGTGAAGTACGAGCACTAAAGGACTTAATATCGAATTCCAATCAGGGGGATGAGCTGGAAAAGGTTGAACGATAACTCTGCGTTTGCGCTAGTGACAAATATTTCTCCGTATATTCTGATTTCTGGTCCCTGGAGTTGTTTTCGGGTGTTTTGCGTCTGAACCTCGGTTAACGGGGACAGGATGAAGGAGGAGGGGAGCGCCGCAGCTGCTCGCCGCGCACCTGGTCTTAAACGCCGCACATTATATCAGACTCGCTGGCTGGTGCGCGGGGAAGCGCAGGGTGGTCGACTCTGCCTCTCGGCCGGCTCCTTATGGAAGAGAGAGCCTTCCCTTAATTTCATATGCAGAACAGTTGGGTCCCATTTTCACCTCCATCTGTCAGCCGTCACCGGCGCAGTTCAAAACGCGGCGTTCCTCCGGAAAACGGACGCGCGCAGACCGCGGGCTGTTTGTCTTGGCGTCTTCCGCGATGAAGTAATTGGCCAGGCCGGGCGAAGAAGAGCTCCTGGCCAAAAGCGTTTCCACCGCCGCTGCCAAATGGAATGCGCAGCTCTTTCTGCTCCATCTGATATTCAGACACCTGTAGGGCCGTGTGAATGTCGCATTTCGCTCGGAGGAAAAATCGTGAAACGATGAGCGCCGGGTCTCTTTTAAAACAGATGTAAGACCGAAATAACAGCTCTTTCTTTCTCTCATATTCGCCGTTCCTTATTTTCTCTGGATGGACCCTGAACCGAGATCTGTGCTCTACTGAGTCATAGAGGAGTAAATGCAGTTGGGAAATTCTATGAGACAGAAGATGATGGGTGTTCATTTCTTTATATATAGATACATAATGTCCTTGAGTGTCAAGGAAGGCGCCTTAAATAAAATATTGTATTATTTTGTCTGTTTGTACATATGTGTTTGTATGTATGTGTATACATATACATACATTTATATACACATACATCTATGCACGCACACACACACACACACACACACACACACACACACACACACACACACACACATATGTGTGTGTGTGTATATATATGAATATATATATACACATATATATACACACACACACATATATATATATGTGTGTACATCTATACACATATATATTCGTATATACACATGTAAATGTTTGTGTATTTGTATACATAAATATATATGTGTGTATGTGTAAACATGTATATGTGTGTTTGTGTGCAGACATATGTTTATATATGCATTTGTGTTTATATATATACATATAATGTGTGTGTATATATATTCACACATATATACATATGTTTGTGTATGTATGTGTGTGTGTGTGTGTGTGTGTGTGTGTATATATTTTTTTTTACCATGTGTTTGTGAGTACATATATCTATGTGTATAAGTATATTCATTTATTTATCTATGTATTTCCTCCCTGGCTCTCAGGTGATAGTTCCCAGCAAGGAGCTGGTCTTGGCAGGAAAGGATGCTGCTGCTGAATATGATGAACTGGCTGAACCTCAGGATTTCCAGGATGACCCGGAGTAAGTGAAGACACGCACCTGTGATCTCATACACACACACAAACACACACACACACACGTCTACTCAGAACGAATAAAGTGAGGTAACACTTCACCTCGTCTGTCCCCCCACAGTGTCGTGGCCTTCAGGAAATCCAACAAGATTGGTTTCTTCATCAAAGTGATCCCGCAGAAGGAAGAGGACGCCGACGTTACCGTTTCCTTTAAGATCCGCCACGACTTCCGCAACCTCGCCGCTCCCATCAGGCCGAGCGAGGAGGGCGCGGACACTCCCAGCGAGGCCGTCTGGCTGAAGCACCACGTGGAGCTGAGGTTAGGGCCGCTCGCTCCCTGAACGCCGCGGAACAGTTCATCAGATTTCGGGTTGAATGTGGATTGGGTTTCATTAAAAAACAAAACAACAACAAAAAAAAAAAAAAAAGGCTTCGTATTCCGCTTATTAACATGAATGGTTTCACATGGCAGGAGGCTGAATTCAGTTTGTATCATCAGGATATATTGTGGATCATCATTGGTTGAGTCAAACTTCACTTTCTAAAACTCGACGATACAATATTATCCAGGAAGTGATTTGAGCGAAACCGACCTGTTTCATCGCCGCGCCTTTCTTTTCACTTCTATAACACTTAAGTCCCGCTGAAGTATTCCTTTCGAATGATTGTAACCGCCGCCTCTTTGCGCTCCAAGTACATTTTGCCTCATTTAATTTATCAGCTTTGTATTCCTTGCATATATTGTGCGTTAGGTGTGTAAGATGTGTGTAAGCGAGAAATGAAGGATGCGCAGAATCAGAACTCACAACCGAACAATAACACGGCCTCCCGCTGCGCCGTGTATTCTTGTCAGACATAAATATGGTATTGACTCGCATGCAGCTGCCATAGTAAATACTGCAAATGTCATCAGTTGCTCTTTGTTTCCTGTATTCTGTTACTTTGTGGTGAAGGTGACGCCTCGGCGAGGAGGATCGTTTTGCTCTCGTATGAACACGGTAACATTTTGGCACTATACCGCGAGGAGGATGTGCGTCAGGCTCTGTGAATCACATTATGTGCAACCGGTTAACGTCTTGAAACACTATCATAGTTCCTGACAAAGTCAGTATTCTTTGGATTTCTTGAATTTACTGCACACAGCTGTCAGAGTGTACGGTAACGCTGCTGTCAGGTTTTTTTTTTCTGTCCCCAGTGTGTAAACGTAGGAAATAGAGGCTTAAGACGCAGTTTATCTCCTTTACCGACTGATAAAAATAAAGTGATACTGTAAAATATGTCTTGACCTTTTTTGCTTTCTTTTTCTGTGCGGGAACTGATGTGCTATTTATTTCTCCCAAGACAACAAACAGCACTGAGAGCAAGGTTTCCAAATAAAACTACGATAAAAGTACGTTAGCTTGAATATGATGTATAGTGAACGGCCCGGGCTATTATTCTCCTTCAACACTTGACCCGCTGGTTTACGTTCTCATTTTAATTCAGTTGATTGGACCAAATGATGGCGCAAATTGATATTTTGCAAAGCACCAAAGGCCATCAGCGGCCAAACCCGCGTGCCGTCTTCGATGGGAAATGCGACGGGAATTAAATTTAATAGCGTTACTTTTTGAAATGACTTACGCGGCGTTTTTTTTTTGCACCGAGATGAACCCTCATCTAGACCAAAAGAGGTGAAAATGGTAATGCCTTTAGAGCGCCGTGTCGACGTACGGCCACAGGATGGCACTACAGGAGAGCAGTCAGCCAGAGGTTGCGGCTCAGGGGAGGGTGTGGGCCGCCGTAGACGCTCTTGATGTGTGCAGATGACACGCGTGATGATCGCGGCAGCTTCATGTGACTTGTCAGGTAGAGGAGGGAAAGCCGCTCGAGCGTCTGGAAACGCGTTTTCGGAGACGAGTCTATGTAAACGGGTCATCGTTAGGAGAGGGTATTAATAAGATGTAATTGGTCTTCACGCCCGGTGCAGACGGCGGCCTCGGAAAAAGGCAGGTCAGAGTCAACAGCGTCCTGTCGAGGCTGTCTGCTCGGCAAACAGACCCCCTCTGTCCGGGTAATAAAGCCATGATTTTCTTTTATCTTCGGCAGATATAAACAGCTCTGAATAGTGGCCTGCGTGAGAGCCATAAATCACTTCCGAAGATGAGATAATAAAGCACCGGCGGGGCGAGTCGGTGCCACCGACGCAGCCGCAACTCCCACCGCGCGCAGGTGGCGATAGCGGGAGGCTCCCGGTGCGCGGCAGTGCCTGCACCTGCTGGGCATATCGAATTTTTTATGGGAAAAAAAAAAAAAAAAAGAACAATAACATTAAGAGCCAGCGAAGCTTCGGCTGTTTGTGGCTGTAATTTGATTTTAAAAAAAGCGAACAGTGATTGAAAATGACTAAATTTCACAATACTGTTATGATTAATGGAGTGATCTTACAAATGAATCATGGGCAGACCTTGAGCAATGCTCCGGCGCACCGTCTGGAATAAAAATTCCAGAATGCCGCGCTCCGGATAATATTTTCCTGGATCCGGGCTCGAATTTTTTCACACTCATCGTTTTCTTCGTCGCGAGTCGTAGTGTAAACAGCGGTGAAATTTGACCCGTGGTAGCGTTCGGAGGATTAGGAATGAATATCGGGGCGTTCCAGCGGCGGAGCTGGATTAGTCGCTAACGCCTTCGCTTCATTCCTCTGTTTTTTGGCCGTGGTAGGCCAGCAACTTATTTGTGTGAAGACAAAATAAAAAAAAAAAGAGGGCCGGCCTTGAGTTAGACTGCAAGTCGGACCTTTTCCACAACTGCGTCACGGCTCCGAACCGCCGCAGCTCAGCCACAGAGGGCTTTGTGACGCAGGCCGGCGGAGGAGGAGACGAGCTGCACCTCAACGCCGGGGAGAAATTCTATCAATCCGAGAAAAGAGACTTTGACTAGAAAGCGGCGTGGCGGTCGGGTCGCACGCTGCGCCGCACGACGGTTCTGCCCGTTGCATCTGTTGGCTCCCCCCCGCAGAGGAGGCTCGCGTCTCTCTCTCCGAGCCCGAGCAGAGGAGGTTTTTTTTTTTCTTTAAATCCAGTCCCTCCTAGATTGAGCGGTAGGCTTGGAGGTGCTCCGAGTGATTAATCGCTTCCTTCATTTTCTGCTCACCGGACCATCATCTGGTTAATTAGAGGTAATTGATGATGACTACTCACATGAATAACTGTAGGCCTTTGGGTTTCCAGAGTTGGCAGGGCCGTAGCAGTGAAACCTCAGCCTTTCAGAGGGGTGGCGGTGTCTCTCTCTCTCTCCCGGCATTCATTTACTCATTCCCTCTCATTTCCAGTCTCCTACAGCATTCCGAAGGCCGTAGGTTTGCTGGAATGTTGAATTTGGATGCCTGGTTGAAAAGATCACTGAGGGGAGAAAAAAAAAGAGCTGACCCTCAACACAGCCTTAGAAAACTAGACTGCAAAACCGCTCATTGTTTTCATTTCGAATTTGCCCGATTAAACTGCCGGCGTGTTTTATTCATAAGGGTTTACCCGGCGACAGATTCCCACTCGAGGCAAAGGCAAATAAGGATGAAACACGGAGAAAAACAACACACCGGTGAAAGAAATGATATTCTCAAAGGGGTTGATGGACGCTTTACAGAACGTCTCCCCAATTTGGGTCCTCGGCGTTTCTCGGTGATTCAGTCGGTGTTGTTCTGTGCGAGCCTCAGGGGAAAATCATCAAGTCATATTATTATCTCCCTATTCGGCAGTAGGTTATACTCACTGCGGGATTTTTTTTTTCTTTTGCGGGGGGGATCCTGTAGATTTCTACTGTTTTCCTGGAAAGATAAAATGTTTACCCCGGGCAGGATCATTTAAATCCAATATTTCTGCAGCCTCCTGGGTCAGAGCTGCACGGCCCGCACATCCTGGACGGTTTCATCTTAACAATGGAGAGCGACTCGGTGACACAGCCGAGTGTGTTCGGCGCTGGTATCGACCCGCTGAGGTACTTTGTAGAACCGGACACTCGGAGAATTCGGACTCGCCGCCCTCTCAACAAAGTTTTCGAGGTGTTTCTGCATCGACGGAAGCGTCTGCGTTCACAAAGGACGGAAAAAATCTCGCTATTAAACTCACCGGAGGGGAGCGAATCACAGATATCTATGATTAAAAAAAAAAAAAAAAACAGAAAAGAAACCCAATTTCAATCCCCGTTCGGGGAATGCATTGGCTCGCTCTGTGCGGAAAATATATTTCCAGTCACACCATGTTTCGCTTTGGATCACAAACAACGCTGATTTATCTGTATCAGCAAACGGAGTGAAACTCGAGTTCCCCTGACATTTATGGAAAAGTCATGCATCTCGGGCACCTGCTGCGCGCAGATCTTAATTCGGCGACGCTCAGCACTGGATAATCCTCTCTGCTCCACAAACCACACAAGGTTCATTAATTGCCAAAATGAATTTCACGCACCAAAGAACTATAACCGCATGCTGCTAATAAAGCGAGCTCCATAAATAGAGGGATTCAGTCGGGGAAGAAATGTTGTTATAATATTGACGCGGCGACCGCAGACTTCCGAGCTCTTAAAAAAACCTCGGCGCAGGTGAGCCGGGAGCGTGAAACGCCGTCCCGTCGGCTTCGAACCCGCAGAGAAGCGGCCCGAGAACCATCCGGAATACGTGTCCAAGTTCCCCCTGGCTGAGCGGCGCCGCTGTATTTCACGCGGGCAGAGATGCAGTTAAATCAATGTGGGGAATCAATGAGATTATCATTTAATTTACACCGCAGACAAAGATTCTCCTCAGACTCCATCAGTCACGGCTTTCACGAGTTAAAAAGCCCCGCAAAAAGCCACAACTCACCCCGAGAACAATTAATGTACGTCCCACAACAAACCGGGCCGATCATAGCTAACTAATGCGGGGCTCCTGGCAGGACGGGCATTTTCATAAACAACGGCAGCAACAGTTTTGTGGAGAAGACGGATGTGTCTGCACGGCGTTGCCTTTTCCGAAGGACCGACCGGCCCGAGCATTTTGTTCTCTCGCCTGTTGAGAACAGAAAATCGTTAAAGAGGAAGATTTACCAAACTCTTTTGCAAAGCGTCCCCCTCCCGCGCCTTATCAGAACTTAATACCTGGTGACGACAGCTGGATCACAGCAACGCAAACCTGACTTATTAGCTATCGAAAAGTGTAGTTTAAGCGCATGCAACAGTTACAAATGTAATATAGTTTCAAAGTTAAACGTGATAGCGGCCATAAACCCGATGCACTGTTGCTATACGTTCGTTCCGCGCGCGCAATTCCCCACCGCCACAACCAGACAAAGGTTATATAACTCCGCATTCATTATTCAGGATCTCATTCACCGCTAAAGTCAGATTTTCTTCTTTTTGCTTTGCGTCATTGCTAATTTTGCCCCGGAGACAAAAGCAAATGCAGAAGTCGATGCAAAGTCTGACTCCGTAATGACCCAAATAATGAAAACGTCTGGTACCGGGCTCCACGGAATACTGAGGAAATGTCTGTCGGGTTCAGTTACCAAAGCCCCGGACCGGGCAGGGGCCCGGACATAAAGATGTTTGATTTTATTTTGTTTTATTTCATTCTATTTAAACTCTTTATTTTATTTTATTTCCAATGATCTGACTCTTTACCCAGTCTCATCCAGATGCTACACACCACAGCCCCGGACAAAATGCTATGTTTTATGTTGTTCTATTACATTTAATTCCATTTTATTTCTAATAACCCCATTCTTTCTCCAGCCCTAGATAGGCCCAGTCATGAAAATGTTTTATTTCATTTCATTTTATTTTATTTCATTTTTATTCTATTTTTTATTTTTATTTTATTTTTATTTCCTTCTATTTCTAATCACCTGATTTTAGGTACTACACACTACAGCTACAGACCAGCACGGGCCCATATAAAAGAAATGTTTTATTTCATTTCATTTTATTTCATCGTACCTCATTTGATTTCATTTTATTTTGTTTCGTTTTATTTCAAATAAACAATTCTTCCTCCGGTAGCCGCGTGTCTAGACGCTCGCCTCGGTCACGTGACGCATTAGTCCGGGGAAAAGAAAGCTGCTTTTAAAAGACATGGTCTGGAGCCCCACATAAAATACAACTTTATTGCGACAGGTGATTTCCATGCGCCAAGTCCAGGTGAGAATATTTTTTTATGTACCTTATATTTGTTTTTATGCCGGTCGTATCGTTTTATGATGCCGTATTTACCCCTCACCCCTCAGGGCCGGTCCATGAACACGCCGTCCTCCCGTGAAACCGGCCTGTGGTCCAAACAGGTACGCGGAAGCGGATCAGAGCTCGTTTTGACGCTTTTAAAACCCCTTTTTCTGTCACCTCTGTGCACTGTGAGACTTTTAAGCTGCATTCATGGCTTGGGAAGAATTGTCTCCCAACCTTTTGTACGGAATATTAACCAAACATGCATTTGAAGAACAAGAAATCGCCAGATATTATTTCTTGTTCGGTGTAAGACGCCTCCTGTCCGAGCCGTCGTTCTGCTCTTCATTCTCTGTCCGGAAACGCCAAAGGTGTGCCGTCACGCGTCCTCTCCGCTCGCACTATTTCTTCCTCTTCAATTTCCTGTTGAAGCGGTTTTACAGATTTGATTTCCTGCCTCTCCTGGAAAGAGAATCTCGCCGCCACTTCACCGGCGTCGTGCGTCAACGTGCCATTTTATTTTGAAAAGACGAGGACATTTATCTAATGACTCCTGGAGTCTGGAATGAGTGCCACATCGCCGCAGTGAGCGTGGAGTAAATCTGGCCTGAGCTCCTGTCGTAAGTGGAGATTTCACCAGATTTCACCCCAGCTGTTGGTTCTCCTTCTAATCTGGAATGGAAAAGGTGAGCAAAAGGTATCGGCATCTTCATCCGGTGTTTCCTCTTGACGTTTCCAGTTGACGTCTCGGCGTGCCGAGGAGGAGGAACCCCGGGAAGCAGCACGCAGTGGAGACGATGTCAACGCGCAGAAAACGAGGTTAGTGGGGAGCGGGAGGCTTTTTGACGAAGCAACGTCCGAGTACATTATTGCCGAAGGATCCTCCGGGACCGGGGAGTCAATCAAGAGCATTGAAGATGGTTGGATGCTAAAAACAAACAAAAACAAAAATTCAAAAACTTGAATAATTTGACCCGGATTAGATTTCATCCCACTTTATTGTCATTACAAATGCGTTACAAAAAGCAGCAGATCCATGTATAATAAATACATTCACAGTATGTACATGGTATATAATGCCAAAAATGATGTACATTGCCCCCGTGTTTTTCGCAGGGGTTACGTTTCAAAAAGAACCCGTGATAGGCAAAATCCGTGAAGTAGAAACCTTTTTTTTTTTTTTTTTTACAATTATTATACAATTAAATACTCTATTATACATTGCTGCTGTCGTCCTTATGTTTTTTTCTTCCTTCTTTATGGAATGAACGGAAGTTTCATTCATTCTGTAATGCCGACCTACATCCGCATAGCTTTTGCCTTCCCTTAGCATGTCCAGAAGTTTAAGATAATTTAAGATAGATAGCATCTTCCGCTGCCTTTTGGGCCCTTTTGTCACTCCAGAGCCTTTTGTCAACATTATGGGGTTTTAGAGGAACTCGAAATCGCAAGAGGATTTGCACGTACCTAATGTAAATTTGACGAGCTGTTTTACGTACGTGTACATATTAAACTACAACGTTATTGACGCACAGGTAGAGAAGAAGCGGAGTGACTTTTTAGCCAATCAGAATGCGGAACACAATGCACGATGCAAATCCGTGAAGTAGCGGAACCGTGAAAAGTAAACCGCGTCATAGCGAGGGATCACTGTATTTGCTTTTGTCATAACATAAATATATAAAAAATGTTTGAATAATTACAAAAAAGACTATGGAGTCATCTGCAAGGTCTTGAATTTTACCTGCAGCCTGACGCGATACATCCCGAGCCTCCAAAGCCCAGATATGCATATATAAAAGGATGCAACTGACCTTTAGCCACAACAAAGTAAACACAGTATACTCGCTTTAAAGACTGCCTGTTGCACCGCAGGCGTTGCGATGCGGTGGAGGCAGTCTGGCACCGGAGCGGAGTGTAAGGAGAAATAAAAAGAAAAAATGCAAATTGAGGACAAGGAAGGAGAGAAGGATCCCGGAGGAAGCAACGATATCTTCAAAGGAAGGGAGTGCATTAGTCTGGGACCAATTTTGAAGCATCTGTCACTCATTTCCCGCGAAACATCCTCCGATAACGATCGAGAATTAGCAACCGGGACTCTCCCCGCTCCTCCGGCACCCACGTTTTTTGACTATAAAACAAAAACGGTATACGGCGGAAGAAACGAGGCTGAGGGAAAAAAAATCACAAGTCCGCGTTATCTGCGCACAGCAGCGCACCTACAGCTGCAGATAAAGGGGCGCACTTTCAAACATTCGAAAAGATGGATGAGCTTGACCCCGGAGTACTTGACCTTGTACGACCCCGAGCGAGAACGACGCATTCCTGGCCGTGTCAAACGGGGCCTCCTCAGACTCGGGAAGAAGGGGCGGCCGTAATCGCAGAGAGGAGCAGGAAATGCCGTATCGCCATTTATTTACTAATCAGTTTTAGGGGGGGGCGGAACCCCGAGGACGGGAGGGGGGGGCGCGGAGGGGTTTTTGCGGTGAAACTTGCACAAGATTGTTAGCGTGGGCTTGTGCCGGCAAACATCCAGCGTGATCTGTTATTAAGGCTGTTTTTTTTTTTCCTCCCCTGGCTGAGTTCATAAATATTTTCATGATGAGGGTTATCACAACATGACCTCATGCAAAGCTAAACAAAGCATTCCTTCTTTGGCGCTGCATAAAACCATTTACATTCCCGGCCTCGGCCAGCACACCCTCGTCGTTGCTGTCCGTACTCAAAAAACAATAACCTTGTTTTTACTCGCCGTTCCCTCTCTGTATTCGGCCGACTCTCCCCCATTATCGGGGACGGCTGAGGCGGCGGAGGGTGAACTGTGACTCCGTCCGTCCGTCCGAGGGCAGACGGCGAACACTCGCAAATGTCGGCCCGGCGCGGAGCATGAAAGTGGGTCACGAAACTGAAAACCAGACATGACTTTTTAGTGCTTCAACAGCCCTCTGGGGGCGGAGAGCCGCAGGCCGTGACCCGGAACCCAACCGAGAAGGTCACCCGCCCCCCCACCCCCGAGTCGGGGGGGCCTCCCAAGCCAGACACCTCTGGGATTACGGCGCTGAATTTATTAGCGGGCTTTAACTTTCGGCTTGTTCACCTGCAGGCCCGGAGCGCTAGGAAGTGGATTTCTTCAGTCTGCCTCTGCAGAAGCGCCATCTGAGGTGGTGCAGCTCAGACCCCGGGTGGAATAACTGGGCGCTCGTAATTTACATGGACGCAAACAAATATGACTTTAAGCGCTGGATCGCCTAGAATGCCAGTTGTTGTGGTGTTTGTGAGATAGAACGTCTCCTGCGTCTTCAAGAGGAGTTTTATCTCGCCTAAAGAAGGACGTTTGGCGGTGAAGCTAACTGTGACGCCACATCTGTCCTGCAGGGAAGCCGTCCCGGGTTTTTTTTTTTTTCACATCTCTGACGTCAACTGCTTTTTCCGGATGGGGAAAAATGATCAGCGGGAAATTAAAACGCTCAAACACAAACAAAAGGGGAAGGAGGAAAATGGAAGTCACTCTTAAGTAATTACTATTTCGAGCGTACTGAGAGGCACCGGAACGTGAATACTTGCTGTTACGAGCTGTTTCCATTTGAGCTCAAGACAGCGGTGAGAGCAGCTGTAGGGGTTAGAGACACCGGAGGCAGCGGGGGTGAAGATGTTTAGGTTCCTCTTCGGGGAACGAGGAGGATGGAGAGGATCGGGAAGGAGATAAAGTCAGACTGAGATAGATTGGACACGGACGGAGGAGGGATGGTGAAGATCTGGGTAGAAGACCAGACAGGAGGTTTCTAGATGGAGGGGAAGGACAGGAAGTTGCCATTTCCATTAAGTTTTACTCCTTTCAAATATACCGTATTTTCCACAGTAATTTTCTGAAAAACCGACAGTGCGCCTTATAATCCAGTGCGCCTTATATACGGATCAATATTGGTTAATTATGGCTACCGTAGTCAGGGGGCGTCGCCGAAGTAGCCCAAACCACTTGTGTGTTTATAAAGACCCCAAAATGGCACCTTTCAAGAGACACGCTTACGATGCAGTAGAACACGGGAACAGAGCACCGGCGAGAGAATTCAACATTAATGAATCGATGGTGAGGAAGTGACAAGATGACACGCGCCGAGTAAAGAAGACCAAACAGAGTAGAGGAAACAAAGCGAGATAGCTACAGTTGAAGGACAAACAGTGGATTGTTGAACAGAGAGCAGCAAATGAAAGCGTCTCTACGTCACTATTCCAATGAAGGCAACAGCGCTAGCTAGCGACATGAACATCAATGAATTTAGAGGCCGTCCTTCTTCGTGCTTTCGTTTTATGAAACGCGTTGAACTGTGACAAATGGAGTTGGAAAAATCTTGTTTTCAACGAAGGCGGCGCAAATACCGGTAAGAGCTACCGGTACATACAGCACCGTATTGTGAATGCATTAACTTGTTTTGGAGTGAACCGAGTTGTCAGAACATTGGTTTGTATTCTATTTATAAAGTTGGAATGACTGACTTATCTAACTGTTTTGTTGACATTCCCTTTAGTGCAGCTTCATCTAGTGGATGCGTAACGCAACCCCAGCCACTACTGTAGCTTCTATTCTATGCGCCTTATAATGCGGTGCGCCTTATATATGAAAACAGTTTTAAAACAGGCCATTCATTGAGGGTGCGCCTTATAATCCAATGCGCCTTATAGTGCGGAAAATACGGTATATATATCTTTATATATATATATATATATAGATATATACAATTACTGTATTGAATTGTGGAAAATCAAGTAAGCTTGCTCTGCATTTATATAATATATACACTATTTGGCCAAAAGTATTGTCTCACCCATCCAAATAATGGGAATCGGGTGTTCCAGTCACTTCCGTGGCCACAGGTGTATGAAATCAAGCAGGAATTGAGGAATTGGACGGCTCTGGGGACAAAGGTTGCTTTTCTCCTCTGGGTTTTGCAGGCGTGGCAGTGGAGTCTGAAACCAGAGGGGAGCCACTCGAAGGCTTCGCACCACAGCGTGAAGTCCTGGGTCACGATCTGAACGCTGCACTCCTGGGTGTCTGAGACCGTCCAATCATCTGGAGGTGCCCAGTCTCGGTGCTTTTATACTTGTTTGCACGTTTCGGACGTACATTATCGTTGTAATCACAACGCCGGCCGAAGCTTTGCGCTGCACTGGCGAGAGCCTGTCTTCTCAAGAAATAAATCATTATTTCTTGCATGGTTTGTCCATTTATTTTCCGTTTTTGCTGATTTAATGTTCCCGTATCTATCAACCGGTTGCCGTTTTTTTTCCAATGTTCTACTTCTACTTGCTTCCGGTATCATCCTGCTCTTTTTTTAATCATCTGTTAGCAATTGCTCAGTGTCTGTAGCCATCGGTGACCTTGTGTCAGCCATTCTTAGCCAGTGTGGTCTTTGTATTACTTTACCGTGACTTCCTTATAATCTGTCAGTATCATCTGGTATGTATTTATGTTCATCTGTTTGCTATTTATTACTTCGTCCCCTGTTGGCCATGTTTTATGTCAGCCAAGACAAATGCAGACGTTAATGGGTTTTGTTGTGGAAACCATTTCATATTGGGTTTATTTATTATCAGCGGCGATTTAAATCATCAGAATAAGCTATTCTGTCGTCCGAATCGTCAGTCAGTCGTGCGTTAATTGTAGCGTTTACCCTGGACCGCTCATCTGTCAATCACAAGGCCACAACAGCCATTCACTCTCTCATTCTTACATCATGTAGAAACATACAATCATTCACACGTCCCAGAAAAACATACAACCAGGCACGTGTCGTCTCCATGTTCTCCCAGCGAATGAGAGGGTGAAAGGTTGTATGACGGTATATGATGTACATGAGATAGACAAACATGAGATGATGAGATAAGAGATGAGAACAACTTTATTAATCCCGAAGGAAATTGTTGTGCCAGAGTTTCAACATAACGCCCATTCTTACATCATATACCGTCACAAAATTCACATGGGGAGAACATGGAGACTCCACGCCGAGTGGGAATCCTACCAGGGACCCCCATGCTGCGAGGTGGACGTGCTACACCAGCGGTCCTAATTCCAAAAGGCGATTATATGTACATATTTCCTCGGTTTGGGTGAAGGAGTTACCGGATTTGATTTGGCTTGAGAGTGATTGAAAATACCAAAGTGTCTGCGGAGGCTTTTGCAAACAACGAGTAAACAAGCGAACTCAAAGTGACCCGGAGCCGAGCTCTGGGCCCCGGGGCCCCCCCGGCAGGTGACCCCCCTCCCCGAGCAGATGCAGTCCGGGGCCGGCGAAAAACCAATAATTGCTGTTTTTGTCTGGAGTCGAGGATTTTACTATTCTAGTCAACTAACCTGACTTGCAGAATTCTCACAAGCAAATATATTTTCAGTGTTTGGACTCGATGGAGGTAGAAAAGGTCTTTTTGTCACGTACTTTTTTTCCCCGTCCTGTCTGGATAGTGTGTGAAGTGTTGCATTACATTACCAAAGGTTTATGAGGGGAAGTGTAGAAGCCATAACTGTCAGTTAACACTGGCTGCAGGCAGTAATTACACTTGCACACATAATGGTTACTGATTTAAATTTAAGAGGCAAAATTATGGTTTGAATTTATTCCTGGAGAAAACGTTCCCATTATTCCCCAGCGATTTTCCTGACAATAGCAGCATTACCGCGTTACACGTCCCGTTCCGAGACGCCGTTTTCGAAACGGGTTTTGTTGCACTTTTACTCCAAAATATTATACGTGCATTATTCATTTTTATAAGGACGTTTGACATTTTCGAGTCGCGTCTATGCGACGCGGCGGGTCGTGGTCGATCATAGCCTTGCATGAATCATCGAAGAATCTGCTCAAGCGAACGTCTTGTAGATGCAAACATTGCGTAGATGATCGACAGAAACCCATCATGGAGCGACGCTGGGATTTTGGCGTTCTTCTGTCTCGAAGGGGGGAAAAAGCAAAAGAGAGAGATAGAAAGCAAGAGTGTGATTGTAAAGCTAATGAACATATCATATATTTGGATTTTATTATCTTATCTATCAAGCAAGCAGTTTTTAATGCGGATTCGTAGCTCGTCTTACCAGTTGCTACTTGTGCAGTTTTAATGCAATACTCGATGACTAATTCGCCAAATATTTAACGTGAACCATCTATGTATTAAAATCTACGTATCTCCCATTGAATACTTACCCGATGTTTAGCCAAACTGCGAAATCACCTTTCTGTTTGGCCGCGTTGATGGGAACGGACAAGCTGTTCTCCTCGGTGACGCGGAGACGTGGTGATAAACCCAAGAGGAGGTGGAGGAAAAGGGTGTTCCGAGGGTTTCGACACGGGGAACGTCGGTTTCGTCACAATCGCGTTCCCCTTGGCGACAAGTAGTCAGGAAATGATACGGGGAAAGTGTTTCCTTTACGTCAAAAAACACACCTATTTCATCCTGTCACCTCTGACACCGTCGTCCTCATTCGCCCCCGGAGACGCTCGTTTATCATCGGCGTTTTAACCTTCGCCGCCCCCCCGTCTGTCACGTCCAATAGAATGATTGTGTCATCCATTCACGTGCGGCCTCTCCCATGCCGGGTGTCACGTATAATTAACATCTTCATTGTAGCGGCTGTATATCTTGGCTTGCGCGTGCAACAGGATGCCGTCTTCATTTCTACACCCTCCTAATAGATTTATGATGTCTTGTTACGCTGAAAGTTTTTCCTCCGGCCTCGATCGCCACAAAAGAAAAGCGACCGGAAGAGGAAGCGGGACGCACCGGATCCCGTTTTCTTTGCTGAAAAGTAAACAAAAGGGTGCATTCATAAATAAAAATGTGCCACTCTGTATTCCGGTCATGTTGAAAAAATCTTGGACTTTCATGACATCATGGTGATTTTGCAACTTTTGCCTGCTTTGACTTCCCTCACATCCCTTTTGGCAAACTTCTTTTACTTGTCTGATGCATTCTTCTCAATTTCCCAGCGGTTTGTTTGAAGGCAGGAGCTCGAGGATCGCGCCCGTGTGTTTCGTCGAAGGAAAATCGCGTCAGGAGAAATTAAATCCGACCCTGCCCCGCTGAAGGAAAACATTTGGGCAAAAAAAAAAGCGAAGGGAGGCGGCATCACTTCTGATAAGACGCCTGGCTTCCCGTCCGCCCGATATACAACAAACAAGCTCGGGGTTCAGATGTCCTCGCCTCCTCGTTCTGCCGCGTCCGTCCGGGAACCCCCCCCGCCCCCCGTCGGACGCCGGCTCTCGATTTATTGTGTTTTGGTTTGTGCTGAGTTGCAGAATGTTGGGAGGCAGAGGCAAAGGATTCAGCAGTTTGTTGTTTGAGGGTAGAGTTAGCGCCCTTTATCCCGGCCGCCATTCCAGCCCGGTCTGCTGCGTGCCCGCTTCCTCCGCACATCTGTTACAGCTTTAAGCTCATCGGGCCGGATCAAAGAAACAGAACTGAGTTTTGTCATATCCCGGATTCTCCGCCAGGACCTGAATGGATTAGGGCGGTCCCAACCGGCGGTCCCGGTCCCGGACGATCGCACCGCCGATCCGAGAAGACGGGGGTCCGTTCCCGATCCGACCGAGGGGGGTTTTGGCTGATGCGAAAAGAGCGCGTTTGAAACGGCGCTCCTCTTCATCCGACGGCTTTTCAGTCCATTTTTAGTAACCGGGTCTTTTTGTTTTTTACGCCTCCTTTCTCCGTGTCACCTTCGCTCTCCTTGTTTTCTCTCCCCGGCATGTGTTTTGATTGGCGGAGCAGGGGAAGCGGGGCATTGTCTGGACAGGATCTAGCCCGAGATCGGCAGATAGGTCAGGCGGTGGTTTAGGGCAGGGTTTGAGTTACCGACGTCACCCGTGTTTTAGTTGGACCTCGCGGGCTCTTAGCTAATCCCAGAAAAGTGCCAGACATTCAGGAAATAGGAACTTACAAAAATAAGCAACCGGCCAGGCACGACTGTTATGTCAGACTCATTCATTACAGATACGGTGCCACTGAGAACATGCCGAGATGTTATCGGACGTCTTTTCGGTTCGAGTACGCCGGCGTGCGGTCAATAAGATATTTCCAGAAAATACAACGATTTGTGTTTTTCCAGCAAATCCATCCGTCTCGGCGGATCAAAACTTATGAGCTACACCTTTCCCTCCCCCGACATCCAAAACATTTAAAATGGATAGTAACCAGAAGTGCGCGGGGGCCGCCGCCTCTCGCCGGGCGGAAAGGATGCGGACGGCAGATTTATGTTCGCTGGCGAAAAAAAAAAAAAGCAGACAATTACGTCCCGGTGACAGGCTCAAATTATCACATGCCTGGCTTGTTGTGTCAGGGGGGGACGTGACCCGGGCTGCCAGCGCCGTGAATCTGCTGTAATATAGAGGCTCTGCTTGCCAATATGAAGCAGGGCGTTCAGGGTTTTACACCCCGGAGGGTTCCCGCTTTGATCGCGCCCGGAGGCTCCGGTTTAGATTTACTGAATTAACATCACGGATCGGGAAGAGTTCTAAATTCGCCACGCTTTTGAGTATGCGATTTGCAAATGTGCCAGCAGGTGATTTTATCATGTAGAGCTTCACGCGCTTTAGATCACGACCGCTCGCGGTCGGGCCGTGCTCCTTCTGACTTTTATAGATTCGAATGTACCCGAGTTGTTTTTTTGTGTTTTTTTTTTTTTTTTTTAGTCGAGAATTTTCTGCTGTGCGGCTTTGGTGACCGTGGTGTTATAAGGAAATGCTTTTTGTGGGAAAGTTTTCAGAATTCAAATGATTTGATGCGACGTGCAGCTGGGCTATGGCGATGTTTGCAGATGACACTGTGATTTGAAGATGTTTGCAGATGGCGTTGCGACAGCAGGGAGCAGATGGAGGAACATCAGATACGCAAAATAAAAAGAAAGCGTATATGAATCAGAGGGACCCAAGTGACTACCGGAAGAAGATAGAGGGGAGACCCGAAGCCTAAAGGAAAAGTATAAATGATGAGCCCACGTTTGTTTTTAAAAGCCCTGCCGTGTTTGAGGCTGCTGCCCATTAAAAGGTACATTTCGCCGGAAGCTGCCGACGTGACGAGGCTCGTTTGTTGACAAAGGGGACGATCCGTCGTTGGCAAAAACGAACGCTAATCGAGACGCCATCAAAAGCGTGTGACGTATAATTAAACCTGAATTCATCCATTAAATCTGAGCAAATTAATGTCATCCGTGATCAAAAATAGGATTCAAAATAGATGTGAGCACCACGATATAGCCCATGAGAATGTTTTCATGAAAGTCATAAATGGAGTATTTGCAGAGAAGGAGTTATATAAAATAGGGAAGACATTCCTACCGATATCATAAAACATATTGATAACCCCGTCGTTTATCCTGTCACCTCTCTCACAGTCATGACTCCCTCGTGGACACTCCCCGCCCGGTGCCTCATCCAGGACTGCTTCGGTAGAACATTTGGCACGGGAATATTTATGGTGCTCACCTCTCCCAGGCATTCCTGCAAATACTTTTCAGGAGTTTGTGATATCGAGTAACACCTCCAAGTACGTTGCGGTGCCGGGAGAGCGAGAAGCCTCTTCGTCACTGGTTTCCTCCCGCAGAATTTGCTTTTCGTGTTACAAACGTTGCCGCTTTGAGAGCGGCGAGCTGGGCGGGCGAACGCAGGAATCAGTGTTTCCTTCAGGATTAGCCCGACGGTCTGTGGGATTCGACTTGTCCGAGGCTTTCCACAGTGTGTCATTTCCTCCTCGGGATCCGTGGATCAGTCCTATCTGCCTTTGCCAAGCAGTCTCCGACTTGCCGTTTCCTCGTCCGTGGCTATTTTTACGGCCCTCTGCTTGCGCCAACGTCAGCATGTCCAGAAAAATGTTGGCATCCTCCCCTTCCTTCCCCCGATCTTATTAAACTATGACATCAAACCCTGCAATTAATTCCCATGCTTTAAACGACATGCGGCGAGGACATGTGAGGTATTAAATCCTTAACAGACCCGTCCAGACAATAGCCTCAAGTGCATCCCCAATAGCGGACATACAACTCTCGCACCCTTCCAAAAAGAATAAGAAAAATAAATACAAGTGAATTTTAAAGAGAAGAAGGCGAGGGAAACTTTTTTTTCTCTTTTCCATCTCGCTCTGGCGCAGTCGCCCCCGCCGCCACCCCTCCCCGGACCTGCTCTGGGAGTTTTAATGTGAGTCAGATGTGCTTCTCATCAAAGGAATATGGCGGGAAATGTTAGCCAGCAAAGAATAATGAGACTGCGATAACAGCGACAAAGTGGCTAATTATGCTCGTTGTCATCGGAGTCATCTCACAAATACGCTGTTGGTTTGCAGATGAAGAGCCTCCGGTCAGAGTGAGGCCATAAATGGGTGTTGAATTCATGGATGAAGACTTGCACGTGGTGAGTGCTGAACACGCTATGGTTCACCAGTGTGCGCTTCATGCATTCTACCATTGTTCAGGATGTCATCAAATTTTAAATCAAACTCGGGGTCGAGCAGGAAATGAACATCGTGTGTGATGGAAGCGCTTGAAGGTCCCTGACACGCCGGTCCTCTTTGTCATCGTCCTCTCCCGGCTTTTCCCACCGGGTCACCTTTTCCGAACAGAAAGGACAATGCAGCCGCGGCTTTCTGGCATCCGTGCGATGCTGGAAAAAAAACGGTCAGACTTTCCACAGTCCTACAGGTGGAAAAGCACACGCAGAACTGACATTTCCGATAATATCCAGAGTTCACGAATCAACGAGAGTCGGACGAGAGCGGGGAATGACTCTCTTTGGCGTTCCTTGGGTTACGTAAATGTCCACCGAGCCTGGACCCCACGGAGCCTCGCCTCGCCATGGACGGGGAAGAGTTGCGACCAATCACAGGGCCACGTTCACTTCTGCAAAATCTCCCCTCTCATTCGCACCGATGGACTACTTAGTCTTAGATTGACTCATGTTTCTGGGGATGTGGGTGGGAACTGGACCAGAGAGAAAACCCGCCTTCGAGCTGAGTGTTGGGAGTGAAGCTCGCTGCACCACCAAGCCGTTGCTCATGCTATGCTCATGCTAAACGCTCTCCCTTTATGCTTTCAAACACTAGATTGCCTTCACCCAGTCACACACATGACGACATGCAATAAGAATAATGAGAAACTTGTGGTTCAGGAAGAGCCGGGAATCAAACCCCCAACCTTCTGATGGGGGGGCAACCTTCAATCCACAATTTAGAATTATATCAACCGTATTTTTAATGTTTTCGAGTTTGGAAACTTGTCGTCAGCGGTTGGACTCCAATTCCTCAAGGACCTCGACTTCATGTAACTTCTTGGCTGTTATTTCCGTTTCCCGTCAAATAAAGGCGCGTAAACGGCAAAACAAATCACTCCCGAAAGACCGAAATGTTTCTAAACCGCAGGTGTATCCTGATGCCTCGCCATTTCAGGCGGTTTGGAAAAATCCAAACATGTTGCGCGCTCGCCTGGGCGATATTAAAAGTCACACAAAGTCAGCGATATTCGCGGCCTCCGATCCGACTTACTGCAGGTTTAAGCATTCTTGGGCCGAGTGTGTGAACGGTCGGCGGCATGTTGGCGTAGCGGTTAGGGGAACGCGGAGTTTGCACGTTTTCCTACGGTTTGCCCGCTTCTCTTCCTCTGGAAACCCCCGCAAACTGTCCAGACGTGTGGACCAGAGAGTGAAGGGTCGTACGCCCCCGTATGTGGCGACCGGCACCGGGGCGAACCCATGCCCGGCGACGGCGGGGATGGGCTCCAGAGTGCAGGAGAAGCGGCGTAGATAATGAATAATAGTTCCTGCAAAGCTTTTCCCCGCTGCCTTCAAATGTGCCGTTTTAGAAGCACAGCATTTTATTGCGCAGACGTCGCCCGCAGAAAGAAACCCCGGTCGCACCGCAAAGTAGCGCGCCCCATTCAGGGACAGTGACATAGTGCATTTCTAATTACCCACGGCTCCCGACCGGGCTTCGGCTTTTACCGAGCCTGTTCTCCAGCCCCCGCTTTTATCCCGGCGTCTGAGCCTGCCCAGAACCCGCCGCCCACGAGCCAACCAGCAGTGTGAAAGTGGAAGTGGTGATGTCATGTGCAGAAACACACAGAGGAACAAAGTTGTCCATTTGTCTCTTTTGGATGGCTCGCCCCCCCCCCCCGCCGCCCTGCGTGTAGACTAAACACATTTATGCGCGGACATGCGTGCGCCGTGCACAGGACCGCCTCTTGAGTGCACGCGATGGAAGGCGACCCACACACACACGGCGGTACACAAACTGCGGCGTTAAAACACCGTAAAAAGTTGCGGTGCAGTCTAGGGGGGGGCGGAATGACAGACGTGCCAAAACTGAGCGGCATGTCAAACATCTCCGAGACTGTAGTCATTTGCTAGTTTTCGGGGTCTGCTTCTCTTGTGGTAACTTTTACTGCGTCTCGATCCCCTCCGTTCTCAGACAGACAAGCCGCAGATCTCTCGCAGCTGTGACGGTAATTCCCAATAACATAAAATCCTCAAGGCTCTTGAAAGCTCTGGGAAAGTAACGCCGATGTTCCTGCCCCCGGTTTAGGGCTGGATATTTTTATCTTTTTTTTCCCCATCTGTTGAAATAAATGGTCAGGGTTCACGGACAAAATCCGCGGCCTTAAAAGTACAATTATAAGGGGAATAAACTGGGAGCGAGTCAAAATAAATAGACAGGGGGAGGGTTGGGGGTGGATGGCGGGGACCGTCATAAAAAAAAAAAAAAAAAAAAAAAAAAAGCAGACCGTGCACGGAGCCTGTCGCAGCATGTTTCGTGTGTTTACAACACACTCATTCCTGTCTGGAAAGCCTGCATTTAAAAAGGCAGAGAAATAATCAAGAGCCGCTCATCCACAAAAACACAGGCCAAGGATAGATATCTGCTCCTCTGCATGAGCTGTACTCACTTCCGCCGCTCTCTCATGCCAGTGCAGCGGGCAGAAACCGAAAAGCGAGCTCGCCAGACGTCTGTAAAATCCCTCTAATGTCTGTTTGTGCTCCGCGTCCCTCCGTGCACGGCGGGGCTGCGGCGGGAGCGTCCAGGTGGGTGGTTGGTAGCGGCGCTGGATTTTGTGTTTTCTACCCCGAGGCGTAGATGTGTTTTCCATTGCACAAGTGTATCAGGTGAAACAACATGTTCTCTAAATTGGTCACTGTAAAAAGAAAAGCACCCGGACTTCAATCCCATATGCTAAGCAGATGCGATACGACCGAGTTTGCGTTCGCATGCGCTTATAAATAAACAGCTCGGATAGCCAGAGGTGTAACTTCCTCTCACGTCAATAAACAGCCTCACTTTAAATTGCAAAGGACGCTTCCTCCGCACGCTGTGGGAAAAGTCCCGGTATTGATTCGGCGTCAAGGCGCTCTGCCAAGGGGCCGCCGGGGGGGTCGGACGCAGGCACAGACACGATGGGAAGTCTGGTATTTACGCCCGGGCGTTGAGACGACGTCGACGACGACGATGATGCGTGTTCTTCAGACGCCCTGCTGAGGGTGGTGATGCATGAGTGAGTAAACCCAAAAGCTGAGACTTCTTGTAATTGTGCGAGTTAGAGCAGACAATAACAAAATCTCAGACGCGGGGGGATGACGGAGGGGGGGGTGTGTGTGTGTGTGTGTGTCTGCGGGTCCATTGTAAGTTCGAGTCTACGTTGTCTATTTTTGATGTTTTCACGAGATATCGTGGATCACTGCCATCGAGGGAACCGGCGCCGACGGCCTCCGAAGATCCCCTCCGCACCGAAAGTTTCAACCTCTGTTCATCCAGTTGCACCGGCTACCAGTAGCTGCCAGGATCAAGCACAAGGCCCCGACCCTGGCATTCAAAACCACCTCAGGAACAGGTCCAGCTTATCTGAACCAAATGATAAGACCTTATGTTCCCGGCAGAGAGCTGCGTTCCTCTAATACAAACCTACTAGCAGTGCCTTTCGCTCGCTCTAAGCGATCTCAGGCAAAACTGTTCTCACTTCTACTACCTCAGTGGTGGAACAAACTTCCAGAAGCAACAAGACTAGCATCATCTATCTCAACCTTCAAGAAACAGGTAAAAACTGTTCTCTTTCAGGACTTTTTACTGCGCTGATGCCCCAGATCAGGTTAGGCAGCAAGTTAGGCTATGCAGTGTGTGTGTGAGTGTACGTTTGTGTATGTCTTTGTCAAAAAAAAACAAAAAAAACCTCACTAACCCAAGCTTACTGTTCTATATATTTCCTGTGCATCGTGTATTTGCAAGTGTATTTGCAGTCCCTATGTCCTCTATTGTAAGTCGCTTTGGATAAAAGCGTCTGCCAAATGCAATGTAATGTAATGTAATGTAACATGCCCTGCGTTACAGTGCAACACCTAAACCCCCACCGCCGCCCGCTGCCTGCGTTACGTCTGGAAGAAATTACCTCCGCTCATTCCTCCGACCATCTGAGCTCCGGCTTCATCACTCCCTCACTCACCGAAGTAAAACACCGGGTCGGTATTTCTTTCCGTTATCCGGCTCATATTTTTTTTCCCAGAGCGCCGGAGGCCCTCGTCGGACAAAGTAAGCCAACCATCTCCTACCTGGGAAGGTTGTGCTCCGGTGAGAATCGCCGGGTCGGTGGCACAGCTGCGAAAACAATCCGATGATGTTACGGCGGGTTAATAGTGAGACGCGAGTGAGCAACATTTAGTCACCGGACAAAAATCAGGTATTATTCACTGAGAATGTTGCCAAATTGCGTGCGAAAGGTTTTCCTCACTTGCAGGATTCGTGATCTCTTAATGGCCTGCGGTGGATCTGATTACTCGGGATTAAGAGACGATACCGGACAGGATGTGGCGTCGCCGTAAAAGATGGGGCGCCAAAGCGGTCCGGGGGGGGGGGGGGGGGGGAGGAGAACCGGGACAGTCATAACAAGAGGTCCGAGATGATGGTTTATCGGCGCCGGCTAAGTTCTGGACACCTCGAGAGGTGGCACGTTGCCTGGTCCCGGCCGTCCAGCTGGGAACTCCTCCCTGCAGACCTCAGAAGCTCTTTCTCAGCTGGGTTTCACTCTCTTTCTAAACAACGATGAAGACTTTTAGCAATGTTTTCTTTCCTCTGCAGAGACTTAAACAGGAGCCGCAGAAGCTCGGCGACCATTTACAGCCCGAGCTCCGGCTCCGCATGATGACTTCACCGATCGTGGTTTATTCCCATTAACGACATTTGAAATTCCCCAGAGAAACCCCAAGAAAGTCTCGGGCAAAAAATTTCCCCTTGTTAAAGTTGAGGGCAACGTGATCGCATTTGAGCGTAGAGGAGCGGTCGGGTGTAAAACCCGGGAGGTCACATGCAAAGACGATTTGCGAGGACAAGAGTTTCGGAAAGAGAAAGAGAGAGACGATTCTGGGGAATCGGCGGGCGAAGAATGTCCGAAGGGACGGTTCGGCGTCGGCGCCGGTGACGATCGTAACGTGACCTGTCACGTGACCGAAGGCTTTTTCGGTTGGAAAAGCAAAGCCAAGGGGTTTAACATCGAAATAACAGCGATATTATGTCTATCCGGCGCCACCGATGCACAGCGGTTAGCGCTGCCGCCTCATTTGATCTAGATCAGTGTTTCCCAACCGCTGTGCCGTGAGAGATCATCAGGTGGGCCGTGGAAAAATGCCCACTTTCGCCCGATTGGTCCGAAAATTATTTATCCAACGCAAATGATGTGTCTTCCTATGTCTATGTGGGCAGCGTGCCCATTCCATGGCAACGGGTAGTGAATTAACCTGTGCATCTGTGTGTCAGAGGGATTAGTGACGCTTTGCGTGATACATTTTTAAAATAAAAAGTACTTGTATCTGCGTAAACAAACGGGCGGCCTTGTTGAAAACGACCAAGACGAGTGAGAAAGCAGTGAAAGCTTGCGACAAAGTTGCTGAGCTCGTCTCTAAATCCAAACAGCCACACATTGTAGCAAAACATTAATACTAACTACCGGCAAAATCACTGTAGAAGAAATGCTCGGCTCTGGCGTTGATAAAGAAATAACCAGAGTTCTCTCTAATAATACCAATAATACCATTTTCAGACATATTGATGACGTGTCTTCAGACATCGTAAAAAGTGTTCTGGAAAAGTTGCACATCAGTGGGAAATTTGCATCGCAACTTGATGAATCTACAGATATTAGATATATTAGATTTCAGATTTTTTTAATTCGTTAAAAAATGTTTTTGACATATTTATTCGGTGGTGTGCCGTGTGATTTTTCTAATGTAAAATATGTGCTGCGGCTCAAAAAAGGTTGGGAAACACCGATCTAGATAACGAACGAATTCATTAAAAAAAAAAAACATAAACAAGCCCTACGGTCGTGCAAATACCTCGCCGTTCACATTTCACCATGTGTTTCACTGCACCAGCCTGTTCATGCAGACCTCACAGCCCAGAACCTCCATCATTTCACATGAATCTGGCTACGAGGAACCACCGGCCGGCTTATCGGGCTGTTCGCTTTGTTTTGGGGGAGAAATCACGTCATCTGTGCGGGTCAACAGTCAGCGGTCATGGAAGCGAGAGGCCGCCGCCTCATCTTCAATGTACATTTTGGAAGTCCATATGGCGGATTCGGTGGATTCGGTGGATTCGGTCTGCGGATAATTCTTCAAAATGAACAAAAATTGATTTTTTTTGGGTCGGTTTTCGGGAAACAATAGCAGAAATGAAGAAACCGCTGACTCTTCCATTGTTTCTTCTCCGTCAACCTTCACAGCTGAAGACGTGTCACCCCTAAAACCACTCAGCTGAGGAGAAGAAGGGAAAAAAAACCTCCTGAGAAAGCACAGGTGGGTGATGCAGTTTGTGAAAACGCGTCTTCTAAACGTGCTGCAAACACACACACATACTTTTTGACTTTGTCACCTAAAAGAACTCCCTTATTAAGTTATGTCTTGATGACCTGTTTTTTTTTTTTTTGTTTTACCCTTTTTTGTGCATTCCTATGCAAATCTCTGTCCTAATCCTGACAAAACATGACATCACCTGGACGTCCTGCAGTTCCGCTTCATCAGGAAGACCACAATTTTGCACAGCTATGCTTTTTTTTCCAGCATATTCTGAATATTCTAGACGACCCCTAATCCATAGACACTAATCTGAACCAATACATATATTACCCTATTATAAATCTGCACCCAATTTCACCACCTGGTCTAAAGAATGACATTTTGCATTAAGAGCAGCAAACTCTCCCCTGAGGACAAATGGAAAGGCAACACACACACACACACACACACACACACACACACAGAAGCCACTGACTCCATGATGTTTTGCTTAATGTCATTTAAAGGGTGCAAAAATGAAGGTTTTACGCCGAGCGCTGCAGAAATAGCGCCGTCGTCTCGCGGCGCCGCGAAACCCGCTCTGCATTTTTGCGTTTTTTGTGTTCTGGCACATTCTAATTGCACTCGGCGAGAGCATCGATCCACACAAAGAGCGAGCCTCTTGTCCAGAGAATAATTCCTGCCTTGTTCCTATCAGTTGGAGAGAGAGAGAGGCCCAGCTGCAGAACAGAAATGCATTTCCATGGAAATACGCGGCACCAAACCAGCACCAGCTGATGTCATGCAAGACGATCCATAAGCCCGTGGATATTAGCGGGAGTTCATTTCACGAAAATGATCCTCGTGCTATTTTAACGTTTGCTCTTGAATTGTGAAAAGCAGCATAGAAGTCGGTGCATATTTGGGCTTTTATGAAGTTTTGCAAAAATCCTTTATCTCTTATCGGAATGTCGCTTTTCACCCGCCTCTAACCTGCGAGGCATATTTCTGATAACGATTCCGCTTGTCTCGGCAGATATTTATTTAGCTTTTTTCGAAAAGTGAGAAAAAAATAGGGAGATGTATGGTCTAGTCGTCGGGACATTGTCCCCCCCCCCCCCCCCCCCCCGCGCTGGAAACAAAGAATTGAAAGGCAACATCCGCTGTTTGTTTGATTTGGCAGCGGGGGCCATGTGAACGCTAATGAGTGCGATTTTAAACTGGATAACATCAGAAATGTATTACGGTGAAATGCCACAAATCAAAACCAGACAAGTTGGCAGCGAGCGGGAACTCTGATTGTGTCCAGGGCACCCCCGAGATTCATTTGCAATTATCTATTTTCCCTCATGTCTGGACGGATTTTTTGCCAAGAACATAAAAAGAAGTGCGCGGCCGTGTACCTGATGTTTTTATGAGCGACGAGATCCGCGCGAAGCCGAGGAAGACGGGGCGGCAGCGTAGCTGCTCTCGCCATACGCCCGCGAGGCCGCCGGTCCGAGTCTGCCGTAGCCATAAAGTCGACGGCGCACACGCCGGCACGCACGAACACAAAGGGAACCGACGTTTGCACTTGAAGCGCAGACGCCCTGCCCGTCTGTGGAAGCAATTTGGATCACAGTTAATGGGACAGGGAGTGTGTTTTGTGTATATATTGGATTCAGAAAGTTTGCTTGGGTTTTATTGTATTAACGCGCCCCAGGCTGGCATCGGGTTTCTCCTCCCCTCCTAACCTTCCTCGCGTCCCCTCCCTCATTCTTTGTTGTTTTTTTTTTTTTCCTTCCAGCCCACGTGGTAGAGGGGAGCGACCGCCTCCCCCCCGTGTTGGAATACCTTAAAAAAATGTGGAGGTGCAAATAGGAAGTATTTCCCCGTGGCGTGGTGGTTCTCATGTACGGTGTGAAGTTTGCGTGACTTTAGCGCCGGCGCTTTACGGGAATTAATTCAACACGCGGCCGTCGGTCGAATACCTCATCGAAACCACAGACGGACACGCCCTGATACAACCCTGCTCCAGCCACCTCTGCCTCAGACCGCAGCACCCTTTGCAGAATGGGAAACCCAGATGTCTGGTCCCGTGAAAATAAACAGAGGAAGCCCTGAAACGCGAGCGCGCCCGGACCGATTAGCCCGACGCGCTTACTGTAAAAACCGGTCGATCGGCGACGAGGAAGACGTCTTTTTAGATTAAACGTCCGACCCGAGCGGCGGAACCTCGGCGAGCGAGGCCAGTGACCTCCCCTCCTCTGTCTGGTTATGCTCAAGCCGCGCCTTCAGACGGCCCCGCCACCGTATCCCATTACATCAAGAGACACGGCGAGCATGAAAGCGGAGACGGGGACGGGTATGATTCTAATCAATCCGGGTCCGGGCGGTAGGAAACGCTCTCTAATAGCTGCAGCCGGAACGGCGGAGATGGATCGGACCAGGGAGGGAATGCGAACCAGATCGCTTTGGAAATTCCACGGTACCAAAAAGCCCTCTTATGAAAGAATGCAAGCTAACATCCCCCCCCCCCCACACACACAAAACCCTTTAGAGAGTCACGCCGGTACGTCAGGATCGTGACGAGGAGGCCTCCGGAGACGCCGGTTTTGGCGAACATGGAGAGCGGGGACGGTCGCCCGGCGCCGCTTTCTCAGATCCTCGGGGTTTCAAACACAGAACATGCAGACGGAGGTCCGGGGAAAGGAGAACTCTGGAGAGGGAGGCGAGGATAAGTAGCCTCGAGTCGGACGGTAAAGAAAAGAAACAGATAAGGAGAGGGAAAATCGATCCGGGGTGACGGACGGGAGAGGAAAGGAAAATGATAAGAGAAGAAAAGGAGGAAAGGTAGAGCGGGAGGAGGAAGGTGTTGAGGGATGGGACGAGTCACGAATGAAGAGGTGTTACTTCAAGTAGCCCGGAGGTGATGGATTGTCCGAGGAGCTCGGCGGGATCATCCATCACGGGGACGGGAGGCGGCGGAAAAAGTTCAGACGCCGAAAGACGGTTTTCTTCCCGATTTGGAAACCGAGCTCAGACTTTTCCTCGTTGTCAAGGGAGCGGCGGGCCGCCACCGGGAGAAGTGGTCCCTCCACTAAGAGCAGCCGCTGCTGCGGCCGAAGATGTCAACCTAAAAGCCGTTTTCCACTATTTAACTCTTTGCATCCAACCAATCAGGACTCAGCGTTCATCCCGTGCCCACGCCGATGATTTCGTTGAACCACCATTAAAGGTTTCCCGTGATATCCACATACTTATCCTACATCGTGCACGTCACGAAAGCGCGTCCTTCCTGTTTGTTCCGGTCGGGACCGACCCCCGAGTAACCGTCTAGACGAAACCTCACGGAAAACCTCCGCGGGGTCTTCATACGTAATGTTTCTAAATCCGGAGGAAGTCATTTTCCGCGTTTTTTATCGTTCAAGGCTGCAGCTTCTGTGCGCTCGTTTCACGGTAACGCTCGGCGCCCGCATACTTCTCGTCTTCGTTTGGACGCCGAGCGCGGCAGGAAAACGGGTCGAGAAACAAAAACAAGAGCGGGGCCCGTCTCTCGCTCCGCATCCTCGTGTTGAATATGAAAATATATTATAGCATAATGTGTTCAGTATGCAAGCTTGAAGGAAACCATATGAAAAGATCCCAGACAAAGAGTCCTCTGTGTTCCAACTGACCCCCCCCATACGTGCACGCTCACACACACACCCCTCCCACCCCATCCATCGTCTGCTTCGGCCGAGAGAGGGAGAGAGAGAGAGAGAGAGAGAGGTGGGAGGTGTGTGTGCGGGTATGTGTCTACGTGTGTGTGTGTGTGTGTGTGTGTGTGTGTGTGTGTCAGGGACTCATATAGGAGCAGAAAGGGGGCAGGACACACTCTTCGCCGGACCCTGCAGAGGACAGGTGAGCGAGGCAGCACGCGGCGGACGGGCGGAGAGGAATATCGGCCGGGATCCCAAACGCTGGCTTTGAAAGCCTGAAAGTTTCAGTCCCACCACCTGCAGCTGCTTGTATTTATCTTTACGGGGTAAGACAAATATCTTTGTTTAGAGAGCGAAGGGGAGCTTTGGGGATGAGGGTTAATTGAGGCAGGAGAAGAGGGGAAACTTTGAAAGCCTTTGTTCGAGTAGATGACAAACATCTGTGGCCGCTGCCCCCCCCCCCCCCCCACCCCACACACACACACACACCCCGAGCAGCCCTGCAGACTTGCAGAGGGGTTTGGCTTGCTACATTAGCACAGCGGTCACTGATATCCAAGCCTTTTGTCCGGAGTGTGTAAGACCCACACGGCCCAGGGCGTCCTGCTGCAGGCTGCTTTGACTTCCACACACAAGTCCTTCCTTTTAAGACAACAGGTGAGAGAGAGATTGTGTGTGTGTGTGTGTGTGTGTGTGTGTGTGTGTGTGTGTGTGCATTAAACCTTTTTACCTGTTCAAACTATAGAGCTGCAAACAATCCCCTGCAGCTAAGGTGCGCTGAAATCTGCATGTTTTGTCTTTTACAACTCCAGCCTAATGTTGACACCGTTCTATAAATAATCAGTTTAAATACTTGCATCCGTTCGATCGAGAAAGAGAGAGAAAAAAAAAACAACTTGTACTTCCTTCCTTTGATGCCGAAGAGTTCTCCGATCCTGACTGATAGTTTCGGGAGGTTCCTCCCTCCTGGCATGGGATCAGACTCGGCGAGTATTTATCTTTACCTCTTGAACTTCTCCACCTGTGAGTGTCGAGCGGAGGCTGGGCTGCACGAGAAGCTTCATTAAACTCTTACTTCTTTGCAGGATTCTGTTTCTCCCTCCTGTATTTTTTTTTTTTTTTTTTAATTATGATTAGAATTAATTCCAAATGAGAAATGAAGGAAAATCATTAGGTTTTCCGCGGGCGCTCGGGATCGTTTCGATGTCGGCCCACGCAAGCCGAGGCATGTTAGCCATCACAGCCTCCTGAGGAATTATGAACCAGGAATGCCACTTTTGGAGCACAACCTAAATCATTTGCCGCAAGAGGCGATGAATAGTTCTTTGTTCGAGCGGCAGAGCGAAGGGCCTCGTAGAAGCCGGCAACTTTTCGGCCGAGCTTTTTTTTTACTCATCAATTAGCAAAACGTAACGGATGCGGGCGAAAGCGAAGAAGAAGAAGAAGAAGAAGAAGCAGCGGACGCGGAAAATCCCCCGAGCGGAGTTTTTCTTGGCAGTCGAAGTAACGGCCAGGTGAATCACCATAAGCCGGGTAAACCGATCCGCTCCCGGAGCGCACGTGTCACGCCGTCCCCCCCCCACATGTGGACCCGCCGCGACCCGATGATGGCACAGAAAGGAACGGCGGCGTATACGATACAATACTGCCATTCATGCACGTTGACAAATAAAGGGAGAAGACAGCGGCCACGGAGCGGGAATGATGAATTATAGCTGGAGAGAACTTCAAAAGCGGTTTCTTCTATTGTGCATCGTGGCGCTGGCGTGCAGAGGGCTTCGGGAATCCATCATATGTTGGCGAAGTATCGGGGCTCCGTGCTCCGAAGGGCCTTCGGGCCAGACTGGAATCGATATCCCCGCTCTAATCGCGGAGCTCGGGGGAGGCGGGAGCGTCCAAATAATCGTCCGTCAGAGCGACGCGGCGTCGGATTGCGGGTCGCGGAGACGAGATCGGTCGGCCTCGGAAGGAACGGCGACCGCCGGTTTGGGTTTCGGACAAAACCGACCTGTGAGTGGATTAATTATTACAAACCCGCCGTTGTTCACCGGGAAATGCAATGAGAAGCACAATGTGTGACTAAACAAACATCTGAGGGAATCAAAGCGCTGTTGTTTGAGGGCGACACAGTAGCGGCCTTCACCTCCTCTCCTCGCCGGACGTGATCGCGCCGGCGGCAGAAACGGTGAAGGCTTTTTTAGAAAAAAAAAAAAAACAACAAAAAAAAACCAGTCTCTCTGGGAGGAGGAGGCGGGGCGGCGTTTGATTTAATAAGCCTGGGTTTAGGGGCCAGTAAACAGCCGGGCTGGAAACCTTTACATGTCATATTTGTAAGTATCTCCACAAAAACACACCCCTGCAGGCACATAAACAAGTTAAAAGTAATTGTGCACCTCATGACGACCTGGATTGGATTACACGAGCGCCCTCCCACATCGGAGTGTGACATCGGCGTGCGCGGGGAGGAAACACATGCATCCCCGACTGTTTGCACAGCTCTTGGACGAGGATGCACAAAATTCCGGACCCTTCTTGTTTTTGGAAATCGCCTCCGAAGGCGCCACTCGACACCGCCGATCTAATCGGACGCTCGACTTCGAGACATCAGACGCTTTGTTTGTCTCTCCGCAGGCCGGCTGAACATATATCATTTAAATACATTTGTTTCTTCCGGGCTGCTGAATCTCAACCCGAGGCCGGGATAAAACACATTTGCTTTCAGTGTCGCAGATTTATGGTATTTAAGCCTTATTTAATTTGGACTTCCTTTCCCTTCTTTCCCCGTAGACGGCGTGGGGTTATCGTTTCCTCATTTCATTTTCCGCCCTTTTACTCTGTCCACACTCCAAAGCGGGATTCGGTCCCGGCTGTGAACGCAGATTCAGATTTATTGATCGTTTTTTTGGATATGAGCCCGTGGATAAGTTGAAATGACCTTACTTGAAAACAAAACCGAGTCGAGATCCCTCTGCGTCTTCGGCACGAATCACAAAATGAATAACGAATAACGCAGGGGTGGTTTTGACTCTCGAGAAATGACCGCCACTGGAAATCGAGTGGGATTTTTTCACCGGATCTGTGGGTTGATGTAACAATCTGCTTTTTGTTTCACCAAAACATCTCCTTTTTTTTTTGCCTCCCTTTGAATAACCGCTCCTTTTCTTTATCCCTTGGCAGGTATCGGCGACCGGGAGGCCGCGTCGACTGCAATTCACCGCGCCGGACGGGGCGAACCGCACGAGCCAACCGCCAAACTATACGCGGAGGACCGGAGGATTGTTAAATTTAGCGATTAATCTTCGGTCGTTTCCTGCACGTCGATTCGAACCGCCGCGATATAACAAAGAAATAGAAATAGAAATATGTGACGTCAACAAAGCGGGTCTGCTGGAACAGTTTGGAGCCGTGAGTACGCTCCAGCCTCAGGAATGACCTTTCCAGAGTGAAATGTTATTCCTCTCTCGCACCGAACAGCAGGAAACGGCCGTACGCGCAGCCCCCCCCCCCCTTCCCTCCACGCCACCGCGGAGTTATGATCTCCCAGATAAAGGCCGGGGTTTTTCGTCCGCCGAGGGAAAATAATCGCGCGGTCCGAAGATCGCGATGAGGACGAACGGCGAGTTTCGGTGACCAAAAATAGCAAAAGGGAGAACGTGCAACATCTGGGAAGAAAAGGAGGAGCGTCGGAGGGATGCAAAAAGGAGAAGAGCGGACCTTTCCGAGCCCCTCTGTGCCAGAGTTGCAACAGACCGCATCGGGATTGTGAAATTTTCATGGCAGTTTTCCATGGGAACTCATTCGGGGAGCGTTCGGAACCGGCCCTCCTGGGAGGTCCTGCGAGATAGAGAGCGAGACTGAACGACGTCCGGCGCAACTGCTCCTTCTCCGCATCGCGCCTGCAGGACGACGCTCCAAAAGGATTTACGCAAAAAGCAGAGACGTGAGCCCTCGAAGCCGAGCTGCTCTTCCAATAATTAACCGCACGCGAGCGAGGACCGGAACGTCGGGTCGTCAGATGGAACCGAACCCTCGTTTTTCCTCCGGCTGAGGGATTTTTCGTCGGCATCTGAACTGGAGTGAAGAACGGAGATGGAGAAAGGACACGTGTCTCTCAGGAGGGGAACGAGCTGGAGTCCAGGAGGACTGAGGAAGCCTCTCCAGGCGACGGCAGGGGTGGACGCCCGAGGGTCGGAGTGCACCGCGTCCTGGGGCCGGACGGGATTCGGCAACGAACGGACGAGCCAGAAAACCAGTGAGTGTTTGTTACCCGGCGTTTTGTGGTCATATCTCCGGACCCGAGAGCTGACGCTTGTCCCGCGACGTTATAAGATACATGTCTTCTTCGTCTCATTGCCGTCTAGTCGCTTTGATACGACGAAACGCTCGACGAGAAGTCGCGAAAAAAAAGATCGGGATGTCGTCCGCAAACAAGCGCCACCGATGCCGCCCTCGTTTTAACGTCGAGCCGACGCTCGTGTCGGAAAAGCCGGATGGCGATTTGAGTAGAACGCGTATACGACGACACACGAGGAGGTCCGAAAAGCATCGATAGTTTGACGATTTTAATTTTAGAGAGAAAGGCGATCTGATATGCGTCCAACGGTGCCGTGCAACGCGGATCTATAGCCTGCGTTTCCCATCGCTCGCCGCCCCCCTGTATTCTCCTCGGTACGACACAAAGCGCGGCTAATGGGCGGCTATGGCTCCGCGGAGATCTTTCGCACAAAAGTAACAATATGAGCCGGGCTTCCACCTCCAGGCTCGTCTTTCATTTCCCCCGCGGGATTCACCCGGACTTTAGCTCGCATTGAGTCCGGCCAGATCCCAGGACCTCTGTTAATCCTCGTCTTTCCATACCGCTTCACACATCACCCGCGGGGGCCGACGCTGTCATCCCGATCGCCCCGCGGCCACCGTCTGGTGAAAGATAACATCCGACAGAGTAATCTGACCTTTGATACACAAATACGGGGGTTTGGCCCCCTCCTCCCCCCGACGTAAATCCTCCCGCCGCGGGGGGGGGGGTTTCTGTCCGGCCTCGCCGACGCAAGGATGGGGCTACATCGGGGAATTAGCGCAGAGAAAGTCGGGCACGGAAAGTGGGTGTCGCCGATGACGACGCCTCTTGCATCATTCATCGCTCGGGGTGAAGTTTAGTCTTTGCCGCCGGACAGGAAATTCCTCCCCTTGCCCTCGCGGCCCGACTCCGAGGCCCGGAGGGTTCAGAGAGGGCAGACGCTCGGGGAGGACGCTCGGTAAACACAACCGCGCGCCGTTATCAGTCAGATGGGCCGGCGGAGGTCACGTGCCGGAGGTCTGTCGTCTCACTGGTCTGATCCGGGATCACATAAGCCCGAGAAGCTTTCCCCCCTTCCGGCCGCTGACCGGCTCTCGTTACGCTTCCATGGCTGCGGAGAAGAGCCACGGGGCGTTGGATACTCGCCGTCCATTGGACGCTTTTCCAGAGGTGTCGAAGCACGGAGCGCGGGTAGTTTCCCAACAGAAGCCCTCGATTTTCTTTAAAAGAACACGCGCAGCGGAGGTGGAGGCTGGATGAGGGAGAGCGCAGCCTCCAGGAGCAGGAACCCCCCCCTCTTCTCCTCCCTCCCTCTCGCTCTCTCTCTCTCTCTGTGAGCTGGGTTTGCCTTGCATAAGAAACCGGATCCCGTGTCTGGACGCAGAGAGGGGTGTGTTGAGTCGCTAGACGCAGTTAAATGGAAAAAACAAAAAGTTTTGGAAGTGAATTGAGCCGAGCAGCCGAGCGGCGGAGGTGACGGAGGGCAGGTAAGGAAGCCGGTCCAGCGGGAGACACGAAACACGGCGGCTGTTTTTTGTCAGACTTTTCTCCTAAAACTGATACGACCGATGCGATGCCACTTTTTCCGTGAGTCCTAAAACGCCGAATGGCCCTTTAAGTCAAGTCAGTTTAACTGTTGAAATCCTGTTTCTTTTTAGTCGTTGAGGATTTGTGTCTGCCGTCCGTCCAGGACCGGCCCAAACGGGATTAGAAGATTATTGAAAATTTAGGAAGCGCCTATCTGCGCAATATCTTCTTTTATTTGGCTTCAGATTTGCACCTGTGTGTGTGTGTGTGTGTGTGTTTGTGACACGATCTCAAACCCCGTCGCCCATCAGAGCTGGGCGCCTGCCGCAGCGGGACCGTTTCATTTCAAGCCTCATTTGTGCCATTCCGCTCAGGAAAACGCAAATCTTTTAAAAAATAAATAACAAATCAAAGTGGTTGGAGGCTGCCGAGGAGTTCCCGCTCGAATAGTACGCGGTACTCGGAGTACAGGGAGTATATTTGAGGCCGGGGGACTCGTTTCTCGGTAGTAACAAGAAGCCGATTCATCCCTGTTGCTGTGGGATCCTTCATTTCATGGCTGTACTTTTGCGACAGTTACATATAACGTGGCGAATAAATCCTCTCTCACGATATCTGCTGGTTTATAGGCTTTTCATGCTCGGCTTCAAATAAAAAAAAAAATCTCTCATTATGATTAGAACACGAGTAATATAAGCTCTTTGAGTGTGTGTGTGTGTGTGTGTGTGTTGTACCAGTAATTATTTGAGAAATGATAAATTTGCTCATTGGTGGAGGGTCACCATCCGAATCCATCACCTCCGTAGACGAAGAGCCGCTGGCTCTGGATGTTACCGAAACTTGTCGGACTCGTAATATTTTCCTCTTCTCACCAAATGAACGTTTTACCAGATGTGTAAAAAAAAAAAACAAAAAAAAAAAAACCCAACTTGTTAAATCTCCTTGAAAATGTTTCGACTTCGATTTTTCCTTCCGTGACCTTTTGCAGACAGATCTTAGTCATTAGTCTTTTTACGACGGGAACACTTGATTGCGGAGTGTTTTTCTTAGACGGCAGCTTTTGGAAGCCGTCGACCGTCGAAAGAACGCTCCATCAAGGGTATCGGCCGCACTATTGCCTACATCGACTGCAGACAGAAACCAAAGGCATGTTGGAAGTTCAAGCAGGGGGTTTTCTCAGCAGTGCAGGAATGCTCAGGGAGGGACTACTGCAGCTGGCAGAGGAAATAGCTCTGCTGCCTGGAATGGAGCTCTTAAGCTCAGAAAATAAGCCATCCTTTTCAGCCAAGGCGCGTTTTATCACATAAATTATAAGCAGTAGGCAGAAAATTTATATATAAAATCGGTTTGGGACTCCGGCAAACATTGCCCCGAAACTTTTCTTCCAGTTGTTTGGAATCGATATGACGCAGAAATGTCGCTGCTGTCCGGTCGCGCTCGAAGTACTTTGGGGAAAATCGGTCGTTGGAGTTTTTCACCGTTCAACTAATCGCAGCCCCTCCTGTCTCCTCCCTCCGTAGATCTGAACAGGAGCGCCAGTCTGTCGGAGAAGGAGCTGAAGGAGGCTCGTCTCAAAAGCCAGATCATCGCCGCTCAGCTTACCGTCCCCTCAAACTCCAGCTCCAGAGGCGTGCAGCTCTTCAACCGCCGTAAGCAGCGAGTCAACGCCTTTACCCTGGAGAGCTGTGGTGAGGGGTCACAGGAGGACGCGGCGGAGAATGCGAAAACCGACCTCTCGTCTCACAAACTAACATGGACAGAGAGGAGTAGCGAGGAAAAGAATAAAGACTTGAACGACCGGAACCGCGGCAACGCCAAGCCGGCTTCGGCGCCTCCTGAGAGGATACGGTCGGCGGGCGACAGCATGGAGCGACCGGCGAAGCATTTCCACAAAGCGGACGAGGCCGAGGAGAGCGTTATTCAGGAGAGACACTTCCTCCCCGTCAAGGAAATAGAAGAGCAGGAGGAAGAGGCGAGGGATGAAATCAAGGAGGAGCTCGACAGAATCAAAGACGAGATTCCCCCTGGCGTGAGGAGAATTCCCGGAGGGGAAGCGGAGATGAACGGGGGCCTCGCGGGGCCGACCGCGTCCGGAAAGCTTCCTAACGGTTGCCACGGACGCGACGGACATCAGAGAGCCTCGGTATCTACGCCCAAGCAGATCGTGAATCGCACGGCCAGGCCTTTTTTCTCGCCGCTGACAGTGCGGTCTCCGGAGGCGACCAGTCCCGTCATGGACACGCCTCCTCCTCCTCCTCCTCCTCCCTCGTACTCAACTCCTCTTCTCCCCGCTTTCACTTCTCCCCGGCCGCCGGCGATGTCGCCACCGCCTCCGCCCCCGACGTACCCCACGCCTCCCTTGCCGGCCTTCACGAACCAGCCCCCGCAGAGCCACGGCTCGGGTCCGCCGTCTTCCCCGTCACCCCAACCGTCCCGGTTCCCCGTATCTACCGTACCTCGGTATGCTACTCCCGGCCCGTCCGCGGGCGGTTACGGCCCGGCGGCGGCCTCGAAGCCCTCCGCTTCTGCTTCCCAACCCGAACGGAAGCCCACGGCGGTTAAAACGGGGATACTGGAGGACGGCGCCGCCAGAAGGGCGAGTAGGAAATCCATGTTTACGTTCAAAGAGAAGCCGACCGTGGCGCCAAACCCGGAGCTCCTCTCTCTGGTGCAGGGGGTGGACGAGAGGAAGAAACACGGGCAGAGATCCGTGCCCGAGCCCGCGTCCGAAGAGGAGTTGCTGGCTCTCGGTGCGGAGGCCTCCAACTTCCTGGCCAAGGAGGAAGACACCGTTGAGGAGGCGAAAGCTCCAGAGTGGTCCTCCTGCCTCAAGAGCTCCGGGACCCGTCCACGGGCGGAACACAAAGTAGAGCAGACGCTTAACAACGCGTCGGGAAAAGGGGCCGAGCTCTTCGCCAAGCGTCAGTCCAGGATGGAGAAATACGTGATTGACGACCACAGCGCAAATCTCAAAGTCAGGTCTCCTTCCCCGACCATGTCTCTGCCGCCGTCTTGGGTGTATCCGTCAAACATGCCCGGTCGGGTCAAGGCCATCGCGAGAAATTCCGACATTAGCTCTCAGCTATCGCAGACCCTGAAGCCTCAGCAGATAACCCCGCAAAAGCTGGGTCGGAAGGCCCCGGCCCCGGAGCCCAAGAAAGAGCCGCCTCCTGTTGAAAACGGCTGCTCCAAGATAGAGACGGACCTGTCCAGACACCGACCTTATCAGCTCAACTCCTCCCTCTTCATCCTGAAGCCGGTCAAGGACCCCATGAGTACGCTACCCCGAGGGGCGCCGCAGGCTCGCGATCTCAAGTCTTCCCAGTCGTTCTCCAGACAGACGTCCTTACCCAGCGACCCCCCGTCCCGCTTCGGCGCCCAGTGCACGTCTCCCCGGCCGGCTTTCACGCCCGCCAGAGCGGCGGAGACTCCCTCCGATCCGGGCCGCGGGCAAAGGCCCGCCGCTTTTCCCTCGGAGCGCGTGTCCTCTCCCAGGCCGGGGGTCCAGGCGCCGAGGCCTACCTTCTCCGCCAAAAAGGCGGGGATTGAAAAGCAGGTGTGGAGACCCTTTCTGTGCAATTTTTAGGATGTTTGAAGCTAATCCCGGCTTACCGGACCGCACCTTCCTTTGAGGAGACGGAGACGTACCCCTCTTTTTCTTCAAACTCGTGCCTTCCTTCGCTTCTTCCTGCGCCAATGCTCTCTTTGTACTATCCTTTCAATTCCTGCTGTTTGCACATGAACTATGTCGGTTATTTTCGATATTATAATTGGAGCCATGCTAAAAATGATTTATTTATTTAGCTTTGTCGGGGCTGTCGCCCTGCTATTTGGGCTATAGCTGCAAAATGTATTAAAATTAATTGTTCTAGTTGAGTGGATATGTAGTTTACAATGCTGCTTATACATAAAAAAAAAAGATTAACTACCATTAGTTGAAATGAAAATGTGCCTTCTCGTCCAATCTTACGAGCTGCTACAGCTGCCGGAGCTGCTAGGTACATCAGCAATTAAACATTTCCATCTTCCGCCGTTTTCAAAAGTGTAATGAAAAAACAACCTCAGCCCTTTTTTTTTCCACTCTTTCTGAATTCTGTGGGCAAAAAAAAAAAAAAAAAAAAAAAAAAAGGGGGTGACGCTGCCTCACAAAGCACTCCGACAGATGGTCTGGCATCTGCTTTATGAGCTATGATTTGCAATTTAATGCTGCTCAGTGACATGAAAGTTGCAGCGAAAGAACTCCTTTTATGTCGTTTTGTCTTCGGGGTAATTTACTTAGCTTTCCACCGTTTTCTGCCCGAATGCTGTATACTTGTATTCTTTGATGTTTTACAGCAATACACTGCCTACTAATCACATATATATATATATATATATATATATATATATATATAGACACACACACACTATATGTTTGCATATATATAAATATTATATTTTTTGGTCTTGAATTTCTTAAATCTCATTTCACTAGCCGTTCTTCCTTCCTCTCATTAAAACCTTATGCTAGCTCTCTGTTGTGATCTCTTTCTTCTTTTTTCCACCAATTTCCTTATTTCGCTCCGTGCCTGTGGCGCCGCTCTCCTCCCTCGCTCTCTTGCCAACGCTGCAAACACTCGATCACGCTAATAAACAATGTTTCTCGTAAACGTCCATCAATATAAATCGGAAAGCAGATTTCTTTTATGACACTGATATTTACACTTTTGTATAGAATTTGTTTGTGTGTCATGATTTGACCTCTGTGTCTCTCAGGGGTTTATAATAGGATTCCATTGAAACGGCAGTTATTTCTCCAACATATGGCAGTAATGTGAAAAATAACGGCTAACGACATACCTTTCCGATTTAAGATACACTGATTGTGTTTTCAAAAATTGTTGATTTGTCCGAGATATTGAATACTCGTGTGTGTGTGACTGTGGATTTAACGTGCACGTCGATGATGCTAAAACAATATTTGTGGTGGTTCGACAGCAACAGAAGGAATCCCCTCCAGGTGAAACCCGCGGCGAGACTCCGACTCCGACCAGGATGCCGAACCTTATCAGGCGCTTCAGCAGCTGCAGCCAAGACGACACCCCGCTTTCCACCTGGAATTCCAGACATCAAACTCATCAACCTGCGGCCGGCTCGCACTCCGGCCGCTCGGTCACCTCCCCCGGCGGCGTGAGATGCCAGTCTCCGATGGGCAATCGGAAAATCCAGCTGTCAACCGTTACGCCGGTGTCCAATTGCAGGCCAGCGTCCGCACGCTCCCCTTGGGGTTCGCGCTGTCAGTCCCCGGTGGCTCTCCAGATTAATCAAACCTCCAACCTGTCTCCCGTTCACGCTTCGAGGCCTTTACAAACTTCGACATCCGCTTCCGCCCTTTCTCCCCCTTGGGGTTCGAGATGCCAGTCTCCAGTTGTGAGCCAACACGCTCACACATCCAATCTCAGATCGCCACAAACATCCGCAGACACTCCCCCGCTTTCTCCGCCGTGGGGTTCGAGGTGCCAATCCCCCATGGTGAGCCAGCACACCCAGCCTTCCACCATCTCTTCCGGTTCCACTTCACGACCTTTTCAAAGCTCTGCCGTCACGTCTCCTCGTTCCCCTTCCTGGAGTTCGAGGTGCCAGTCGCCGATGGCAACCCAGCACGCTCCATCTTCCGCTTTCGTTTCTACTCCCTCGTCCAAACTTTCCAAAACGCCCTCCTCCACCTCTCCCGTTTCCACTCCCTGGTTCGCCCGTGCTCAGTCTCCCGCGCCGTCCTCTCCTATCACTAAATCTATTTCCTCGTGCTCGGGCGCCTCTCCCGTTCCCCCTTTCAGAGACAGTCGCTGCCTGTCTCCAAACATGAATAGTCTAGACTCTAAGGCCAACCACCGCATGCTGGCAAAGAACATCATCAACGCGGCCAAACGTAAAAACAGCCCTTCCCCCGGCGCGCTGAGCAGCCACAGCCTCCCCATCTCGCCGGTAGGGGCTCCTCACCAAGGCTACGACTGTCACAAACCCCCCGTCGGCCCCTTCCAGTCGAGGCCGCTGGGGGCCCAGTCCCCGACGTTCACCAGCCCTCCTCCCACTCCCACGGAGAGGATCTGCTCCCCCGTCAGGCTCTACAACTCGCGCTCCCTCACCGATTCCGACGCCTCGGTGGAGTCCGAGGACTCCGGCCTGCGTTCGTCCGGCCTGCACGCGTTCAACACCTGTCCGCGCGGCTGGGGCGGCAGCCTGAGGGTGAAGAAGACCACCATGTCCACCGACCTGTGATGGTGCCACTCGATTGGGAATATATACGCACGCATGTATATTCCGTGGCCTATCCTCCGACACAGATCGCTCGCTGATTCATCCAGACGCATTGAACTGTCGCTTTGAATACAAATCAAGGACAAAGATTTCAATGCTATTCTTATGTCGTATAATTCACAGCCAGGGCCGTGACAAAAACAAGCCGTTCTACCAAACCCCGTGGCTTGCGTGCTTTTTAATGCCAACTAGAAATGACCAAAGATGTTTTCTTTTGAATGACCTTTAAATGAATGTTGTACTTTTTTTCTGAATCATCAGTCAAACATTCCTTGCCTATCGCCGGTCGGGTGTTGTTGAATTTTCGGTTTGAAATATTATCGCGCGATGATCTGGCACCAGGTCGAGATGGGAAACTCCCATAGTATAAGGCGCAGAAGAAGTGAATCAGACAACAGGTGCGTCGATATATAGCTCATTTTGTGCTGTATTTTGTTTAAGCCATCGTCATACTTACACAGGACAAAATTATCTTTCAAAGTATTTACACGATGCTCTGCGACACATTGGGCCATGCTTCACATTAGCACACACGGTTTAGGTATACACCACCGTATATCACTCATTCTAATCAATGGCGATTAAATCACACGCGGTGCAATGTCACAGTGCAATAATCATTTTAACATAGCATATATATGTGTGTATATATATATATATATATATATATATATATATATATATATACATATATATGTATATGTCGCTTTATTTACTGCATTTGCTGCAAATGAATGTATTTTTTTTACAGCCAGATGGGGAATGATGAGAAAAAAGGGAGGAAGTATGACGAAAGTGTATCAAAGGGGCATTGACATATCTATTTAATTCAACACTGTTTCCATGTTGCATGACTTTTTTTTTTTTTTTTAATATTTTCCAGGATTTTTATTTCGCGCCGCTTGTTGAAGATCAATAGTGAACACTTTGTCTGGTGCATTTCTCTTCAAATGCTAATTGAAGGGCACTTGAATACTCATGTTGATCAATGGCTAAAAATGAGTTGTGGTGGTTAAAATCCTTTTTGTTTTTTCCCATTGGAAATGTTTAAATGGAAATCAGAAGACTGCATTTTTGACAAGTGCCTCCAAAAAGAGATCGTGAAACGAGTATTGAACTAAAACACGACCGGTTCGTTTGAAGGTTTGAAGAATGTCAAGATGTGCAAAGGGGTTAATGGAAAAGGGATCACGGAAAAGATTGTAATCGAAAAAAACGTTTATAACTGAGTTTACATCCTTTTTTTACTTCTGAAGTTTGCATTGATATTTTAACCGCTGTTCATTCCATTTCAATGGCTTTCATGACCCCATGTGACTTTTCTCCCGAAATGTCGTTCAGCAGCAAATAAACACTGCACTGGTAAGATCTGAACGTGTCCGCAGAATGCGAGACGGTGACAGGACGTACGTGACGAGCTGCAAAGCTGGCTGCAAAGATGGCTCTCTGTTTTAAGTGTGTACTCACGGACTGTTGTCGCGGCGCCCTTCCCTCTCACACCGCGTTCCATCCGACCACAACAACAATGCATTCAGGTGTACAGAGCGAGAGAAGGAGTGCATTCCTACAATTTTACAGTCGTGTGTTTTGAGTGACAAGGACAGCTGTTAGCGTAAACGCTCAACTGTCTCCTTCAGCAGGGTCGAGCCTGTCACTTTCACAGATTGGTTACAACCTGAGTCAGGACAGGTTGAATTCAGCTGACACACTGAAACAGAGGAGAGAGGTCCCCCTTATTCTTTTTGTTTTTTCTCATCGTTGTTGTTGTTGTTGTTGACTGCATGACTGCATTTTTCCAAAACACAAATCAAATTGCATTTCATAACTGCATGCTGTCTGGAAGAAAATGAAAAAAATAAATAAAGCCAATGATAAACAAAGGGGTGGACATTTGTGAATTTCTTCACTTTTTTTCTTCTGCATATATGACCCATTGGCTGAAAGCTTCAGAAAAACAATAATCTCAGTTAGCTTAAAAAAAGATAACTCTGGGCCTTATTATTTGGAACAATCAATAAGAAACTCATATCTCTGACAAGCGGGAGCGAAAAATTATGAAATTATACTTCATATTTCACTCTTCCCTGACCGGGACCTTCAAGAATCTACTAAAATAATCACCTGTTAGTCCGTCAAAATGGGTTGTTAGGTGTTGATGAATGCCGGCTGTGCATAAAGTGCTCAAAATGCAGTGTCAGAACATCTGATGCCAGCATCAGGCTGAAATGGGACATGATGATGTTATTGGATATGAAACAGGCAGGCTGGAACACCTCCACGTGTACTTGACAACCAGGAAAATCAGCCGTTCCTGCTGACAAATAAGATTGTGTCACCTCGCCAGATTATTAGGGTGTGCGCTTTTCCAGTAAAAATGCTGGTAATTTGCAGTGCGGTTGAAGGGAGCGGCATATGTGACGCCTTGCAACATATTATGGATTCATGGCGATAGCTGTGGAACTAAAATGTGTCAAATAGCAATACCCCGGGGGGAAATAGAAACCCAGGGCACATCTATCAAAGGTTCATAGACTGCCATCTGTAGGATTTAAGACTGAAGTTCAAATTAAACCCCTTGCTCGTGGGGTTATGTGTGCAGTAAACCTGGTGGGGATGTCAAAATTAGCACAAATAAACATTTCTGTCATTTCAATGCTCGGTGAGTTGTTAGTCAGACGGTTCATCCGTTCATTTACAGTGTCCGACACTAATCCTGCAAAACAAACACATTAAATCCCTTGTAAATTCACCCTTGACGTTTCATCCGGGCGCTTCGGCTCCAGCAAGAAGGCCCGCGGTTCGATTCCTACAGGGGACCTTTCTGTGAGCGGTTTGCACGTCTCCTCCAGGTTCCCCGGTTCCTTCCCACGGTCCAAAAACAGTCGATTCTCCAGAGAACCTAAGAGATATCAGACGTGCGAACGGTCGTCTCGACGCGTGGCCTCGTCATTGCCTCTTGCCCAGAGACAGCTGGGATCGTTGACCCTGAATGCAGGATAAGAAATGGAGAATGAATGTTCCCTTGAGCTGTGTGAACCAGCTGAAAGATGCTGAGCATGTGATCTATTTCTGCAGGACCAGGACTCGGGTCCAAACATTTGATGCAACAGAAGCCTTAAACCTGCAGCCTGAAAACCAGAGAAGAGTCCTTCCTCTCCCTCCTCGCCCCAAAGCACAGCAGACTCCCCACCTGTGGGAGCCTTCCTCCAGGGTTGCAGGAGGGGCAGCGGCTCCCACCGGTGCCCGGGAGAGAGAGGCTCCTCGGGGGACACAAGAGGCCGCTCTTGAGGTGAGGAAAGCGAGAGAAGGCACCGCGGCGGGGTTTTTCTTTTCTTTTTTTTTCTCCCCCTCGTTTGACAGCGGGATCTTGTTTTACGGCACCAAACAACAAGGATGATGGTGATTTCGTGCGGCGGAGACGGAGCGCAGAAAATGGCGGACGCGTCGAGCTGAGAAGCCGCCGGGTGGATGCGGATCCCGAGAGGCTGCCGGCCCGAAGACCCGAACGGCGGACCAGCGTCCCCGGGTGTGTTGTTGTTAGCCGAAACATGCTAACCGCGGAAGTTGCGAGCTAGCTAACCCTAGCGAGCCGTACTTTTAACACAGGGCGGATTATGTTTAATTCACTCGATAAAGTCCAGGCGGTAAAGCTGTCGTCCTCGGCCCATGGAGCCAGTTAACCGTAACTTTTCGGAGTTCAACGACGGGATATTCGGTTAAAATTCTCGGGTAGTAACATCTCAACAACGGCTCGACTCATCGCTAGCTAACGGCCGCCACCGTTGGAAGAATGAGCAGAAAACATCCCCATATTAAAGGAGCCGAAGTCAGCTGCTGCGTCAAGTACTTCTTATTTGGGTTCAACATTATATTCTGGGTAAGTGACTTTGACTGTCTCGCAACTTTATTGTGAATCAAAGCTTTTTTTCTCGTGTGGTTGAGTTAAAATTAGCCGTCCGAAGTCACCTGGTAAAGTTAGTTTGACGTTGGCACCGCTGCTGCGGGCGAGTCGCGTACCGATGTGTCAATGAAATGTCTATTTTAAGTTAAATGACTGAAAAATGTTGTTCTTTTGTGCCACTGCGTGTTAGTTTGTCTCTGCGTAGTTGTATGAACGCACTGAAATGAACTTTGTCGATCAACTGAGAACTTTTTAGCCATAGCTGCTAGGTGTGTTGTCTCAGGCTACGCTTGCACTAATGTGAATAACCGTGCATCCACTATTAGTTTCAACTACTCCCGCAGTGTTTTCTCTCTTTTTTTTTTTTCTTTTTTTTTAGGGGAATTTTCATGTGGATTTGAACTCGTGGTCTCTATTTCTTAGGTTCCACCGAGCTTCTGCTTGTGTTTTTAACGACTGACAGAAAGCCCTGTAGAGATGGGGAAAGCGAGCAACCCCAGTCAGAAGCAGCTGTGCACGGGCAGAAAGCATTGGTACTTTTTGTACCTTTTGTTTTGGTACTTTGGCATTATTTTGTGTCCATCATCTGCATTCGTCTGTGTGCATCAACTGCATTCGTCTGTGTGCATCATCTGCGTTCGTCTGTGTGCATCATCTGCATTCGTCTGTGTGCATCATCTACATTCGTCTGTGTGCATCATCTGCATGCGTCTGTGTGCATCATCTGTATTGTTAGGCCAGTGGTGAGTGAGTCCACATCCCCCCCTAAGCTGAAAAGTTCCTCTGTTCAGCTCCCCCTTCCCTCCCACTTCAACCATCTTCTCTGCCCCGGAGTCGTATAATAATTGCGGGCGAAGGAACGACCGGGAGGATCTTCCCACACACAGGCCACATGGCCCTGAATGCCACCCGGTCCTCTTTTCACGCACCCCTTTCACCCGCCCTTCACGGCCCAAGTGTCTGGGCTCTGCAGGGCCGCATTGTTTCTCTCACTTCCCCACCCACAAAAACACACAAAGACTGATGTGAGAACAAAGACTGGGGGTGTGATTTGTGTTTTCTGCCGTCATGCTTCTTCTTTTCAGTCCGTTATGTCAGACGCACCATCAGCATCACAGGGTTGACACAAATCTGGTTCTAGTCTGCTTGTCATCACTTTACAACCACCCCTGCTATTCCTTAACACACCTATGAGCGCCAGGAATATTCCATCCCGTGTGGCGCTTTTGTGATGCTTGTATCAGGTAATACAAATTGCCACACGTGTTATAATTCAAACGTTCCCAAGGACAACTTCTCATTTTTTTTTATTCACAATTGAAAAATGTCCTGTAAGTCAGCTGGATTGCGCAGTCAACCAAGAAACAATGAGTCATAGATTTAATGTGTTGTTCCTGACTCACATTCTGTTGTCTGGAAATCTTTGACACTCAGGCCAGGCAAACAGCTCCATGTTTGAGCCCTTTGTGAAACTGTGGTACCAGTTCCAGCTTGCTGGCTCCTTGCGTTCATAATCACAAGAAGATGTTGTGCCCTTGTATATGTGCTGCAAAACTGGACTTGACAGATAAGCCAGTGCATTGCTGAAATAGAGAGTAATGGGGTTTGTTCTTCTCAAATCATCCCATTTGTCTTTTCCATAGTGATTTTGTCAGGCCTAAAATATTACATAAATTGAGACAGAACGCTTGTAAGACTCTAAGTATTGTGGACAAAATAGAGCAATGAACCCCCCCTTTTGTATGTATTCTTCCAGCACCCAAGCACAGTGTTGACAGCCAGATATTCTCACCCCACAACAACGCGCACAATATTGCACCCGAGAATAGCCATATTTCTCACATCCTCTTAATTAATCACATTTTCTGCCTGAGCTGCTGAAATGTTTGGAGGCCCTTCTGGCTGTAATTAAGCACTTGTTAAGCTGTAACTAGGTTGCTGATTTTCCTGGATGAAGGCTGCGTGCTATTAGCCATCCATAGCTCCAAGTGTCTGTTCATATTTACAGCTGGAAGTTTCACTGCATGGTAGTTTCCAAGGTGATGGGGTGAAAAGAGCAAATGACTCGGGCTATTGACGACCCCTTGACATTATTCCCACCAAAGCAGACTGAGCAGCGATCACCGATAGATCCACCCTCCTTCTGTTGGCATAAAGTGCAAAGTAGCCTGATGCTCTGGGTACTAGATTCCAGAAACTATTTTTTTCAATGGTCATTCTAAACAATGTATTTTAACAAGATCAGTTTGACCAGTTATAAACCTTCAAAAAGTTGAATGATAGGGGGATAACATTACATTTGATTTGATGCAGTATATAATTTTTCTTATCAATAATGAGGTATGTAGTTATAATAAATGCAAATGCTATCTGTCTACCTGTCTGTATGTCTGTCTGAATGAATATATAGTTTATTTTTTTAACCGTGTAGGATCAATATGACTAGTTTCCCAAGTTTTTTTTAATGAGTGTTTTTTTCCCCCTTCCTCATTGTTGCCTTCAAATGACCAGGTACTTCAGACGTGTTCACTTCACAATTACAATCTGATCTCATTTGAGTTTAGTTAATGGCATTCAATTCATGTTTTAATACCTCTGGACTTCAGGGATCAATTTGAGCTGGAGGGAACAATGTGTTTATATTATACATTTTCCACTGTAATGCGCGTACACACACACACACACACGCACGCACACACGTACACACACAAGCTCTCTGACTCCTCTCACATCATCCTTTCTCTTGTGACTTCCCGGACCTTGCTTGTCCATGCATCCCTGCACTACCCTTTGTACGATCACGGCCCCCTCAATGTGTGTCTTGCCTCCCTAGTTTTAAGTAAGTCTCCTTCCTAGCTTACCTTTTACAGTACAGTTTCTGTCATTAAAATGTTTGAAATGATTGCTAAAAGTATTCTGATTAAATGCCTGGAGACAGACGTACTTTGCGGTGGTCCATCGACATTTATCCCTATAAAATAAGCTAAAAATTGTGCTGATATATAGGACATAATTTTGTGTACAGCATTGGTAGTAATGGATATTGCTGATGCCTACTGAGAAGGTTCAACATACAAGTGATAGTTAATAAATTGTGTATATGACTATTTTACAATCTGGAAATTTGATCCTGGATGTCAAAAAGGGTCAAAGAAAGAAAAAGCTATCACCATGTCTGCTTTTTTTTCTTAATCACTTTTGCTTCATGTGAACAATTAAATGGCAGGACTTTAACATTTTTGTCGTGCTTTACAGGCATTCACCATCATCTATAAATTCCCGAATTTAATGAAATCTGTGTTATTGCAGTTTTGTGATACCAGCGTGTATCGTATCGTCCAAATTATCAATATTTTATGCTGTTATGAATCTGCTATCTTACACTTTACCTTAGTGGTTTCGAGAGAAATTGAGCGTCAGTTATTCTGCATTTACAGAAGTTAAATGCTCTTCTGCTAATTTCCGTGATGCTCCCAGCAGTATTTATTTGTATAGCTTAGAGCTGTTCCTGGATTCAACAGTGAATACACTGTTGCGGCTGAGTGTTCTAATGGTTTTATTTTCCATTAGACTACCTGATTAAAGGGCGCTCCTTAAGACCGTTCAATCCGTGCAGTACACAACAGTACACAACAGTATACAACAATACAAACAGCAACGTGCCCACCGCGGACCAACAAAACTGGCCAAATTTGCCTCTGCTGTCATTTTTGACCGGCAGTCAGATCTCCGCGGGAGGTTCTGCTGCCAGATCATCGGTTCATCTGTTCGGCAGGATGAGACCCTTGCATGACTGCCGAACAGTCAGCTGGGGTGAAGCGGCAGGGTTTTTATACGGCTGTAGGACCTGGAATTCATTGCCCGCTTCCTGGAGGCTGTAATATGCGAGCTCACAGAACGCACCAGAGCTTCAGAGCCATGTCCGAGTGGGCAGGCTGACAGACATGCTGTTGTAAAATCTGTGATTTTCTTGAGGGAATTGGGATAGAAGGAAGTACATGAAACATTTGCTGTTTGAAATCATCGTGGAGAAGTCTGTCTGAGGTGTCATCTCTTGTATTATTTGAACCGCGCTTCAAGCCGACACTCCTCAGAAATGTGACATTTCATTTGACTCTGGACTGCACATTGATGCAGTTTAGATGGCTCTAAATAAGGCAGCAATCATAATAGATAACAGGTTGCTGAAAAACAAACTGCATGCCTCGAAACGAGGTAACGGATTAAATTTGACAGAGCGGCATCCAGCGGGGAAACTCAAAACACCCGGCTGCTGCATTTGTGATGCACCTTTGCCGAGAGTCTTCCCGCAATCAGTGTCGTCACTTACTTTGATGATTCATTCGAACCACATTTGTTCCGAATCAAGTGTATATACGAATTGTTTTTTAACTCAGTTTGTTATATTCTCGCTCTCGCTGTCACATGAGTACACATGGGGCTGTTACAGAACATGGGATGTGAAAGCAGTGCTTCGCCTGGAAGTGTTTTCATGGCGGGTGGCAAGAGTAAGATGTAATCTGTTCACTTGCAAAGTTTATTTGCAGTATTTTCTGTCAAACGCAAGTCTCTTAGCAGTGTGAAATGGCTGATAGCTGGTTTGTGTAGTGACGGCAGGCTTTCAAGTCGTTCCCCCACTTGCTTACTACAAGGTATTCATGCACATGGAAAATAACCACCCATAAGCCTTGTGGATGAAATAAATCAACCACTGTTTAATGTGCAAAATTGACGTTTGGAAATGATTATGCTTGGGAGCCAGGGACTCTTTATAGGTCAAAAACCGACAAATGACTCCTCAAAAACCCAGTTACATTACAAATAGAGCAAGTTGAAAGGGTAGTCGTCTTTCTGAGCCCTCATTCTGAACCTCTGGATAATGATGGATCTTGGTTGGACTGCTAGTTAGTTGGGGTTAATGGGATCGGCTGGCTGTCGGGAGCCAGATGGGTCTGCCTCGGTGCATATCATCTCTCTCCAGACGGAAGAAGCCCTTGGTTCGGGACACACAGATCCAATAACAGCTCTTGACTCAAACTCACCTGACAAAAGTGATTTAAATAACATGGCGCAGAGAGGGAATTACAGTTCCAGACCATCTTAGCCGTTTTACCAGCCGGCATTTTATTTATGTTATGTGATGCAGGGCAACAGATGTGTTTTAATTCACAGTGTTAAAAGATGAATTGGCCCACTCGACATCGTAGAACTATGACAAGATCTCAAACTAAAAACACCAAAAACCTTGAAACAAAATGTCATATAAATTCCAACTTTCATGTTCTATCCTCACTTCCTGATAGTCCTGCAACTCAAATCTCTGCGTTCAGACTGTGGCGCATGTACATGACATGTACATGATGATTGTAGCGGCTGTGTTTTCAGTGTAGAAGAAGACAGGGGTTGCGAAAGATGAGCTTCTTCAGCTTCTGGAGGTAAACATGGTTCTGCCGAAGAGAGAACAGAGCGATTTGTTCAACAGTCTCAAGTATATCAATTGTTTTTTTTCCCCCCCTTTTACAACTGTCTTCACAAAATTGATGACATTTAATTCAAACATCCATTAAAGTACGTTTTCCCTTAATAGCATGACTTTCTCTCTGGAAGCAAGTTGATGGAGAATTTACAATGACTGACGAGCAGTTAGTAATGGCCTTTCCCCTCCTAAGCTCCCTTTATGAACATCCTTTCTTTTTTTAACAACCCATTTTCATTCGCTAATTTCAGGTCAGTTTCTCGACGGTGTTCACTTCACTCGAAGCAAGCTGGAACATCGTGCACAGTCAGCTAAAGTTATCTAATGTAGTCATAGATGTATAGTATGGAACATGAAAGGGAAATGAAAAAGGTCCCTTTATTTTATCACAATTACGTGTACATTTTCAAATTTCCTTTTGTGTTTAAAATACATCACAATGTTGTTTTGAGTTGTACAGGTTAGTTATACGTACAGAGTATATTAGAGTTTTTAGTCATTAAAGTCAGCATTAGCAACATTGCTGTCTGACCAACAAAGTTTAAAGACTGAGGGAGCCCAAATTTATCCAGAATATGCTTGATCGATGGATAAACCTTGTATGTACTAATGATGTGAAGACCTGAAATGTGGCATTTTCCCACAGAAGCATAAATTCCAATGTGACTACTCGATTTCCGGTTATACTCCGTAATTGTGACTCAGAACGAGTGACCGACAACTCTGCATTAGTGAAAAACATGGATTCTGAATGTCCACCAATAATAGTGTCTCACACATAAGCCCACATCTTTTCTACTTGTGAAGAACAAATGCATTTTTAAGTGCTGTGCGGGTTATGTTTTGCATTGGATCCAACACTTATAACAATGTGTGATTAGAGCCTAAGCATGAGAGTTTATCAGTGTGAATTAATGATATAATGTGGTGCAAGATACAATGTGGAGCTGAAAATGTTTTTGGCAATTTAAAGCACAAGACTGTTCTGTATCCTGCTTAAAATCTATGGAAAAGACACCCCGGCTGGCCAGTAGCTGCATATTTTTTAATTTTTTTTTGTCCCTGATTGAATACTCTCTCTGAAATGATTTCTGCATTTTATACGCGACGTCTGAATGATAGCCGTTTGATCGTCTTAACAGTAAAGTACCTCTCTTTGTCAAATATTATCATGTCATACCCGTTTTCACCTCATGCATTACAATTAGGCGAGACTTTGCCTGTGAAATCACAGATTCATAAGCTAAGGTGATATAAATGGCTGTGGCGTGATGATTGCTCTGTTCCATTGTCTGATAGAACCTCCTCTGCTTTGTTTTGCAGTTACTCGGAGCAGCATTCTTAGGCATAGGCCTGTGGGCATGGGCGGAGAAGGTAAGGATAAACACATGGAAGTGCAGCATGTTTGGTCCGGCCCCATAGCTCGAATTCTTCACGTATCTGAGCAACCCGTAATATTCTCACCCGGAAAGAAGCGGAAATTCACAGGACAGAAAAACTCGATCGTTCAGAAATGTGAAAGGCATGTGCCTGTCCAAATTGAACGCACGTCACCATGAATTGCCGTTGCTCAACATTTTTATTTGATTCGTATCCGCGAACGATGCTGATTCACCCCGATCGGCATGTAGGTTTACTAATGTTGATATTGGTTTGAAAATCAAAAGCTGGTAAACGAACCAGAATCTTCGTAATGGTGCGAAGATGTGAGTTAGAGGATCGTGTCAGGCATTAAGTAGCTAAAAAATATTGCGAAATCGATTTTTTTTCTCTTCCATTCAAGTCAATCTATTCATTGATTAGCATGAAATTGTACCAGCTGGTTCAGAAAATGCTCCACCAGTTGGAAAGCATGGACCGTTTCGTATCATCTGGCCGTAAACTCTGCAAACAGGCCGGCAACAGAGTAGTTTCGGGGAACCGCATGAATAATTAAAATTGATTAGACTGAGTGATGAACAGCAGGTCACGGAAAGGCAGTTTGGGTCTTCGTGACTGCGATGATTGTTTTCATGTGTTTGTGTTCATCCAAACTGCAGCCTTGAAAAATCATTTTTACATTTCCCGTATCACATGTGGCAGCACGGAAACTGCAGTGATTTCCTCTTTGTTTTCACCGTTCACAATGAGACACACTGACAGAGAAAGCACCGACGTCTCATACGGGAAGCTGTTGAAACCCGACGGGGTAAACGGCCATCCAATAGATCATAATTTTAAATGTACAGAGCCAGTTCCTTTTCTCAAAGACCCTGCTAGTACTTTGATAATACAGTAAAGGGGTTGTTTGTGCAGAAAACCGTATAATATACAAAATGTTTTTCAGTATTTTCCTGTCTGCTTTTGGACTGAATTTTTGGACTACAAGGAAAAAGCGGCGAAACTCTTTACTTTTTCCATGATGCGCCTGCAGTTCACTGGTGACCCGCCTGATGTGTCGGTCTCGTGGGTTTTACACTTCAACCTACTCACACGGGTTAAAATAAAAACAGTTAAGTTCGCAATACAGGTATGGATCTGAAATTTTGCATTTGCAGTGCTCCTGACCAACCGGTTTTGCAGCCACGAAGGAATTTTAAGATGGTCTGACTAGTTGGAAAAGCGATTTGATTTCTAGATTTTCAGCCTGCTATACTGTCCTATCAATCTGTGTACCAGTAATGGGAACGTCTTTCATTTCATCCTCAACAAACATGAATCCCATCCTGAGCTGGATCCATACGGCAAGTGTTTGCACGCATGAATTGCTGCATTTGAAAGTAGTCTGACTCACTTCACAATTAGGGGGTGTTATCTCAGTGTTATCCTTTATACACTACCAAATTTAAACTTCATATTTTTCCTAAACTGGAGAAATAGCTTGTAATAATGCACATGGTGTAATTTTGTTTTCACACTGAAAACACAGGGGTAGAATCCGTGTGGTGCCCGTGATGTGTTTGAAATTATATCCCTTAGCTGTGGCCCAAAGTAAAATTAGGGCCTTAGTCATTCTTAATAGCTACACATCAGAAAATGTACCAATTTGATTTCATTTACGTAAAAGTAGAGAATGGTTTTCTATTTCCCTCGACCGAGGAGAACAGCGAGAGATGTACCCAGTCTAGCATTAGCTGCAAGTGGTCCTTTAACATTGTGTGACAATGACGCCGCAAAGATCATCTTACAGTATCATCGCGCAAGGACGGCCGGTGAAATGTCACGTGCAAGTGGAAAGATAAATACATTTAAACCGAGCCTTTGTATTTCATGAAGGTAGCGTGCAGTGCGAGGCCAAATTACACTAATTAATCTCCCCGGTGAGTTTAGGTGTGCGGCGGCGCACACGTGCATTTAATACATCTCTTTATTCAGCTCAGAGCCTGTAGCTGAACCGAGGTTGACAGGAAAGCAATCTGGAAACAGGGCGGCCTCGGCGCTGCAAGGACAGGATATGCAGAGAGGAAGGGCACACGTCTGCCGGAGGACCTCTGTGACCTGTGCATCTCTTGATAGACAGCCCTTCCTTCAAGCTTCATAGGCACCGCGGAGCTACGCTGGGAGGTGTCATTGATTTGAAGATAAGCTTATTAATAAAAAAACAAAACCGGGTGTTTTCTTTCATAAAGCAGAACACACAATATACGCGATTTGAAATAAGAGAACGGCTTGTGATAGATGGAATCTGAAGTCGCGCAACGGCTGGCCAATATGAACAAAACCGATATTGTAGAAGGCCACGGTTTGTTTTGTGTCATTAACCCACCAATGGGAACGTCTATTACCATAAACATTTTGTTTAGAGGGGTGAAAGTTTCCATAAAAAAAAAAAAAGGTCACCATATTTTTATTTGAGTACCAAAATAGATAAATGGATGCTGGCGTGGTTAGTCGAGGACTCAATAGCTGGAGGCTGGAGTGATGGAGTTCTTCTCACTACTTCCACCGAAGGAAGCATGTCCGTGCACATGCTTGACATGTATCTGAAAGAGCTGCAAGATACTCCCAGGAAATGATCTCTAGAAGTGAGAGGGTGGATTCTGGAAACATGCCTTTGCAGCACAATTCTAACAGCTGTCTTTCTCTTTCTCTCAGGGCGTGCTATCCAATCTGTCATCCATCACGGATCTTGGAGGCTTTGACCCCGTGTGGCTATTCATCGTAGTCGGAGGGGTCATGTTCATTCTGGGGTTTGCCGGCTGTATCGGAGCTCTTCGAGAGAACACCTTTCTGCTTAAATTTGTAAGTCAGACACACATAACTAACGCCCTTCCGCCCCCCCCACACACACACACACACCCTCTTCCCCCTGCTGTTCACACCAGAGGCAGCTGCTAGCGGAGCAGGTGAAGCTATGACTCACCCCGTCTGGTGGGAGGAGTGGTTGCACTGCGCAAATATGTGTTATCTCATCAGTGAATGTATTCCTGTTTTTAATCAGAAGTCAACGCGGTTCAGAAATACAGATCCCACCCTGTCAAAACATTCCCCTCAATGATTCTTCAGCGTAAAACGCCCGGCGTTATTTTGAAGCCTGGAGCCGGTGTAAGAGCAATTTCAGGGGATTCATTCGGGCTCAGCCGTATTGATGACATACAGCTGATGGCGTCAAACCTGTCTTGTTGCTGGCTCTCATCCTGAGTAGCTGTTAACCCCGGCTGATGTCCATTAGCAGGACGAAGTCAGGCGTCAGAGTCAGGAACTAATGTGGCTTCTGCGCATTTATCATGAGCTGGTCTGCTGCTACATTTACTGTAAAGGATGCTGTAACGGTACCTTTGGGACTGCAGTTTTTCCGCAGTAAATCCGGAAGGGCTTTTATCCAGACCTGCAAAAAAAAAAACAAAAACCTGTCCTTTTATCTTTCTTTACTTACAAAGTATTATAGCAGTGTTATTACCTGCGTTTGATTCTGGTTTTTTTTTTTTTCTTTTTTGAAGCACTTAGATTACCCGATTGAAGTGACAGATTTATTGTGTTGGGTTGTTTTTTTTTTTTTTTTTTTGAGCTAACTCTTTCGCCTCGTGTACTTTTCAGTTTTCCGTTTTCCTGGGTTTGATCTTCTTTTTGGAGCTCACTGCTGGGATCCTTGCCTTCGTCTTTAAAGACTGGATTAAAGAGCAGCTCAACATTTTCATCAACAAGAATGTGCAGGCCTACCGAGACGACATCGATTTGCAGAACCTCATTGATTTTGCCCAGGAATATGTGAGTTCACCAAGTATCGACTTGAAACGAGCGCAATGTCAATAGAAAAACAGCTGAACAAAAAGAGGCTTTTTAGTTTGAGGAAGTCACTTCCTTCAGATTTGGTTTCTGCTTTAATTATGTATTTGCACATCTCAACGGACCTAACCTGATTTGCAAGTTTAGTTCCAGGCAGAACAGAAAAAAAAATGTCATTACTTCTGCTATTGTACGTCCTTACAATGGTTCTTTAATTGTATTCATAAATAGACATCTCCATCCCATTTGTCAATGTCATGGTGATTGGAGCCGCTGGTGACACGCCTTTCGTATCCAGCTATCTCTTGCAAATATGCGCCATCATTAGCCAGTTCTTTACTCAACCACGATCTCCCGAGAATGGATTTAAAGCCACGTCCGGAGTGGAACCGCGTTCCAACGGGCTCGTAAAAACACGTACCGCCGCCGTCAAGTGCGACGCCGTGTTAGGCTTGTAAAATCACAGCGGTAAAAGCAGTGCTATTGTCACTGCGAGAGGTGACGGTTCACGTCCATCCCACCTCTTCTCACCTCCTTATGACCTCTTTCGAGAGCCGGACTCTCACGTACCGCCCGGGCAAAACATTTAACACCGAACCCCGCTGTTAGCGCCGGTTTAATTTTAGCCTGTTGGTCCCGTCTCAGTGGTTGTGTTGTGGGGCCCACGGACCTGATGACTGGAACCTGAACATGTACTTCAACTGCACTGATTTGAACCCCAGTCGGGAGAGCTGCGGTGTCCCTTTCTCCTGCTGCGTCAAGGACCCTGCAGTAAGTCACTGCGTAAAAATAATTAACGTTGAATGGATTAATGGAGCGTGGTTATTCCCCATGTCATGGATGGAAATTCATGGGGTGTCGCACCAGTGTTTCCTCTCTTTCTTTCAGATTTATTTTGCACGCTTTGTTAAATTTGTTCTCGCCGTAGCTGGAAAATTGTAATTGTCATTTCAAAGTATATCAAAGGTCACGGAAAGAGTCGCTGAACGTGGCAAGCCGTGACCGCAGGACAAAACAGGAAGTAACACCGCATTTTTACCTTCTGTGTTGTTTACAGGAAGACGTCATCAACACCCAATGCGGTTACGATGTTCGCCGTAACAAAGTGGGTATCTCCTAACATATCTGTATCCTGGGTTTTAGGTTTCCCGAGCACTTCCATCCTTAAGTCCAGGGGGTTTCATGCGTAGAAGTGTTTTCAGCCCGTGTGGGTGAAATGATTGATGTGAATTACGAGGAGAAATCAATGAAGCGTAAAGATAAATCTCCGCCCGACACATATTTTAGTTCTTTCACCTCGAGAGGACGAGGATTGGACTTTGAGATCGACTCGGAGGCTGAGCGTTCTGTCCCCCCGGCCCATTCCGCACCCACGCGCTTCTGTGGAGATGATCATGTGTGGCAACAGCATCGCATTTCCCACCTGGAAAATGCAGTGTGGAAGGGGGGCTTCTGTCTCTGATTTACATGACACCTGTTCATTCAACTGCGCAATGTGAGATAGAATGACGCAAAATGCACTGTAAAGTAAAAAAATTCTCTGTCTCCAAACCCATTTCTCGGGCAGTTGGAATATTTTGTAGGTACAGTAAATCTATCAGGATCTCTTCTCGGGCTTGATAATTGAAATCTGGCCATAAAACATCGCTGTATTGCATTTTATCTTATTTTGACTGGGCTTAAATGTTGTTTACTGAATTGGTAGACAGTAAAAATGTATTTGGTGCGCTGTGCTGTTAATCAGATATTGAGATGCACTTCTCCGCTGACTGCTACCCTGTTCTACTTCAGCATCCAGTTATTTACTTTTCATAGCTTAACTGTAAGAGGGAATATTTATTATGCTTCCACATGAATTTAGATCATTGGAATTGCATTAGAGTAAAGAAGCGCTTATGCAGTGGAGTCAGTGGCTGAAGTGAATGGTGACGGTGCCAGACACTCTACTTAAACTAACTCAGAGCCGTGCACTGAAGCCACTCCAGGGCTCGACCAGAAATAATCACTTTAAGCAGTCAAGTCAGTTTGTGCTTCTTATATTTTCATGTCAACCGCAACAAGAAAAGTCATGTTGTATTTTAAGAGAAACAAGAAATTGTTAAAAAAAAAAAAGAAGATATGATACAGAAAGATTCAGACGTGAAATGTCCATAGAGTGATCGTGAAAGGGCGTATAGGGTTAAGTGCAGAGGCTGGCCTCTTTGCTGCTCGACTTAATAACAGATTGTTCTTTGCACAGGTATAATTAGGCTCCAGTTATAGCCTGGAGAGCAGCCTTACTATACTCTGTAATTGGCAACTTGGTGGGTTATGCCAGGCCGCCCTCTTCCCTCCGTGTGTGTGTGGGTGTGGTTGTTACGACTCACTGCACTGCAGTCACAGAGATCGCTGTTGCTAGGCGCTCCGCGATACAGTGAACCGCCGACTTTGTACGAGTTAATTTTTCCCCGCGTGAACGTCTGCTCGCGCGGCGGCCGGCGATGTTTATTTCTGCCGGACCCGCCGGCGACGTAGATGGAGATGTTGCGCAGCCTGTCGGTGCGGCGCGTGGGGAAGAGGTCGGCGGGGAGTCGTGGGGAGGACGGCAGCGCAACAAAAGAACGGAGCTGAAATGGGTTCTGAGGAAATTTCACAGCCAGAACAACATTGTTTCCTATTTTTTTATTGGCTGCCAAGAGGTTCCCTTCATCTCCCATTGGTTGAGAGCAAGCTGTGAGGTTCTGTGAGGGAACAAAGAGTTGCCTGGCTGACTTCAAACCTAACAAAGGGAGCATTGTGTCGAGGCCCCTTCACACCCACTGTCGCTCCTCTTGTTGCGTCGTCGCGTCTGCGTTACACCTTTTCATGTCGCGTTTCGTGCGACCGCGTACACCAGCAGCCGAGTCTCTCGGCACAAACATCTGCCCGGTAACAGGCAACAGACCCTCGGCTGGGCTCGCTCAGTCCAGACCGTGTCCTCAAAGAAACCGAACGTACGGCGGGGGGAAATTCTCCGGGATGTTCAAACACAAACGTAATTGGCGGAGTGACTCAACTGTGACTTGGGCGAGTTCCTCTGTGGTAGATTGACATTCATTAGCCAAAGGTCAGAGGTCACCTGTTAAATTATGCCGAAGCTCAAAGCTCTGTCAGAGAGGGTCTGTAATACGAAGGATTGAACCAATCTGATTTTAATTTGCTTTTTAATTTTTTTCTTTTTATTTTTATGAAGGAGCTGGAGCGACAAAAGTCTATCTACACCAAGGGCTGTGTAGGACAGTTTGAGAAATGGCTTCAGGACAACCTGATCATTGTTGCTGGAATCTTTGTCGGTATTGCACTTTTACAGGTAAGGCAACCGTATCTGCGCAACGTTTGACCTGCGGACATTTTCCGAGCGCTGGAATGCTTTGTTTTTGGAACGGCAGCTAACCTCGGATTGATTTGATGTCGTGTCATCGCTGCCATCTCGTGGCGAGAAAAGCAACAGCGGAGCACCCGAGACGCCGCGGCCGGGCCTCGGCGCCTCGGACGTCCCCGTTTTGTCGCGAGCGTCTCGTCACTTTCCCCCTGTCTGTTTGCCTCTCTCCAGATTTTCGGCATCTGCCTCGCTCAAAATCTGGTCAGCGACGTCAGAGCCGTCAAAGCCAACTGGTGACAGGAGACGTGACCGGAGGAGTTCCTCCCGCTCAGGCTGCACGCGTCCTCTCCCGCCCAGCCGAGGATAGAGAGCCAAAAAAACATTCAGCTGCCGTCTGCTGTGCCACCGAGCCCGGTGCCGCACACAGACTCACCCGCGCTCGCGGGCAGACAGAGTTTACGCCCCGTTCATCCAGTGTCCGGACGCGGACGGGAATTCGCCCAGATTCATACGGGACAACGTTCCTCCCGGATCCTCCTCCGCCCCTCGATTTTTTTTGTAACGATTTGTTGGACAGAGCGTACGTATAGGGAGCCGTCCCACGAGGACGCCGCCAGTCTGAACAACGGAAGCCATGGAAGGGGAGACCAGAACGAATCAAAGACGTACTGTCCTCCTTTTTTTTTAGTGTTACATTGTCAATCATAACTGCGCCCTAGCAACGGCCTATCCGCACGCGACCGTCCTCGCTCCCCGCCGCCCAGAGGGGCGAGTGACCGGTCGGCCGAACCTCGAATCCACGGGTTAGTCCGCCCGTCGTTTCCTCCGTCGTGATCTTTTTATGACCACTGAAAGACTTTGAACACTGGCCGGCTAAGTCTGCAACTTCAGCTTATTTCAGGATATTTAAAAAGACACACAGAATTATTAAAAGTGCCATTATTTTCAAAAGCGTCTCTTTTTTTTTTTTTTTTTTTTTTTTTGTTGCATGAGAATTAACAATTCTGTACCCCCACAATACCTCAGGGCCTGGCCTTACACACACATGTTCTGCCATAATATTAAATGTATATAAATATATATATTTTTATTTTATTTTTTTTTCTCTGCCCTCCATCTATGTTGAATCTAACTTAGCCTCGACAAACACTTGATATTTGAAGATCACACTGCTCGCCCCGCAGTGATTGTTGTCGCCGGTGACATACTGAAGGATTATATGATGGATTATGTGGAACGGCTGAGGCGGGATTGGAAATGTGTCGTGCAGGCGAGAGTGTTTGTTGAAAGAGATTCTGGTGGAGTCTTTGAGCATCCCTCAAAGCACATGGGGTTGCTGGTCCGGGGCCTTTTTATCACATTTGTCTTATACTTAAATTTTGTCCTCTGTGCTTAGCCGACAGAGAAAATGTGTCTGTTACAAATATTGATCTTTGTCTTTATTTTTCATAAACGCACATGCTTTTTATCCCGAGTTTATTTTTTATTTTACTTTTTTCTCTTTTTTTTTCAACCTCTTGATGGAGCAGTTCACATGGTTTTCATCTTGTAAGCCAACCAAATATTATCTGATACCTGCAAGCTTACTGCCAAGAATTGGACTTTATTTCTGTTTATTCAGACGGCAAACAATAACAATAGCATTTTTGTACAGAAGCCGAAATGTGAATTTATTGTCCTTTTTTTAAAGTGGGAAGCACCGGTTTCAAGGAGAATGCAAACAGAATAAATTACCTTGACCTTTAACACTAAATCTTTTTCGGCCAGACTGCTTTTTCCCTTTGACATTAGCGACAGTCTCATTATAACATGAATGCTGCTTTAACTTACGCAACACCGCCGATGCGTAGAACAGTTTCCAAGGTAACAAGCCGCATGTGATGGCGTTTTAACACTTTGCCTCATTATAGTCTGTAGTCCAGGCCGAGGAAAAAACCCTGTGCGTTTTTCCGGGCCGGCCATCGCTCAGCTCGGCTGCGGTGGCCATTTTTCATCCATTATACAAGGAAAGTTACTTCTGTCGAGGCTGCTGATTTTACTTTTTCGAGAAACCGCAACTTTTCATCTCGTCCAAAGCCCTCACAAAAACCCAGCTTCCGGTTATGTATTCAATCTTCCCAGCTGATTCTGGCATTGCCCTCTAATTCAGATGCACAGCACGGCGAGGCTTTGAGTGGGATTTGCTTGAATAAAAGCCAAAAAAAAAAAAAACCAACCAAAAAACCGTTCTGAACTGTAACCCGCGCAGGCCGGAAGACAAGTAGCCTTAATGTTCTGTGAACAAAACACCGAAACTCAAGAGTAATATATCCGAAGCTCTTCACTGGGAACAGCGCCTGCCGATCCTCCGCCGTTCGCGCTGCGCTCCCATTCTGACTCTCGCTCTCAAAATAGTGCCCGATCTGACGATACCTGTACGAAGCCCCCCCCCCCCGATGTATTTTAAAATGCTTTATTTGTACCGATGAAGACGCCCGGGCACACACAATTTGCATTCATCCATTTAATGTAGAATAACACACCTCTTGCATCATCGCTATGCCCGGATGCATTTTCGCCAGAGCGCCGAAGCTCGACACCATCCCTCATTTCAGATGAATCGCTTTCCGTTGAGTAGCTCATTGTTTTATTTTTTTTTTTCCGCAGGTGTCGTCAGTGGGTGAGAGCCTCGAGCCATCTGAGCGAGGACTTATTTCAGATTAGAACATTAACGATATAAAAACGAAAAGACCTGCAAGCGTGATCACATTTGCTTGATTCGGCAAATTAATTCCCCTCTCGTGTGACATTATTGTGAGTGGGCGTCGCTTTTTGCCGTTATTGCTAACCGACACAAATCCATCTCCCTGGCTCAAAACTAGCGTAGCTTAATCTAACTGAAGTGTGGGTTTGAACCAGTGACGTAGTTAGTCGTCTGAAGAGTGTTCATTTAAGAAAGAAAAAGATATATATCTCACCCTTAAATGGAAATGTTTACTCAGGGTCTTAAACTCCCCCCCCCCCCCCCCCGACCCCCCCTTGTCTTCACGCCCATGCTTGCGAGAAAATTGTCTTGTAAGTGATAAAACCGGCGGGCTGCCGAAGACAGACGGAGGCCACGGGTGTCAGTTTTGCTGCAGCGCTGCAGCTTTTAAACGAGAAGCACTGGCGTCCGCAGCCCCGTGCCGTGTCTGGATGGATATGCCAATAATCAGACAGTCACCTTGGCACTAAGGACAATATTGCCATAATCATTTGTAGCAGCGTGGCGGGAGGCCGATATGCGGGCTCCGCAAAGGTGACTCGCCGTTTTAACAGGTTTTTGGTCATTCCGGGTTTGTATTCCTTTTAATGTATGGGAGAAAGGGGGAAGGAGAGAACAATGCTAATTACGCCCTGTCCTTTATCGTAATGGCCTTGCATCGCGAAACACCTTTTTAATTTCTCTGCTTTTTCCCTGCGGGCAGTTAAATCATTCCCGAGGAGCCGCCTTATGCATAACATGAATGTATAAGTCTGTATCAGCACGGACCTACCGCTTCACGCTCGGCTAGGGATCCTCTTCGTCCGTATGCGGCGCGACGCGCAACACAAATGAAGTTTAGGAATGTGAATTGGGGGTTTTCATGAGATGTTTACTTTGTGTCAACGCGCCTGAGAACAGTATAACATTCCATCCATCGCGTTTTCGCCGTTCCTACGGAGTCACGGGACGTTTCAATCGTCGGGCTTTTTAAACTTATACGGATGACCTCAAAATATCACTTTTGATCTCGTCCTGAAAATCTTTTTATTCACAGAAAAAAAAACCAAAAAAAAACAGATATCCCTATGCAAACCGTAAGTCCACGAGCGGACTTTTAAAAATGTTTTTTGCATCGAGAACACGAAGCAGCTGTCAGGACCCGTCCCGTCCCCCCCCAGAAACCCTCCGCTCTGAAGTCAACTATTGTCCCGAGGCGGTTTCGGTCGATATTACAAACGCCAAGCGCCGTCAGACGTTCTCATGTCTTTTACCTCGTCGGAGGCACAGAGGAGCCGCGCTTTTTCACAGCGCCGTCGCAGGTTTTACATTCGACCGGTTCGCCATCGCTCTCCCCGGGTTCGGCCCGACCGTGACCTCTGACGGACACAAACCACTATGAACGTCCTCTGGAGTCAGGCCGCAAAATTCCGCTCTTCCTTTTCCAGTCGTCGATTCCGTAAACATATTTTATCCAGGGTTTCAGTTCAGACCTGCCTAATCTGATAGTTAGCATTGTACAAAAAAAAAGAAACATTGTAAATGAATATGAGAACTGTGGGACATGGTCTGTTACACTGTATAATGTGTTAAAATGCTTCTTTCATATATTAAAGGATTTGTAACGTAGCGCTTGTGTTTCCCCATCGTTTTTTGTTCGGCCGCAACATTTAATGAATCTAAACTTTGTTTCGTTTCTGTCGGTTGTTTTCTTTTTTTCAGAGATGATGAGCTTTTATTAGTTTCACAGCGGGGGACTAATAATCATAATCCGGTGTATAATGATTTATAGATTTGTTATAAAATGTAACAATAAAAAGATATTCAGCATTGTTCCTCTGGCTTTGCTTCATCCAACAGCATTAGAAAAATGTTTATTTTTATTATTATCATTATTATTATTATTATTACCCCATCTTGAATATGATTGGAAAATCCTTCATGAAAAGTAATTTTGGTTTCTCTTCATTTCCCAGGTGACCCTTTTTTGCTGCAGTTTTCTCCATTGACCCGACGAACCCTGGATGAGGTACCTTCTCTTCGTCTCGCCTTACAAACGGGATTCGGGTTCCCGGTCGTGACGACGTTCGACGAAACCGCAATCGTTTTGAACTGACGTGCTTTACAGGGGTTTGCACAGGTGACGGTTTTCACGCTCAACAAAAGCATCTCACGGGAACACAAAATAATGACATTCATTTCGAAAAAAATAAAAAACAACTTGCATTGTAAAGCACCTTCTCCCCGTCCAGAGGGTTAGTGGTTAGGGTTAGGGTTAACCCTAACCCCGATTAGCCGTTCAGTTCTTCCTCCTCAGCCTGCTTGGTTTAAGTTGAGGGATTTACCCGTTTAAATGATTCACAACATCGCCATGTCGGCCAATAGAGGGAGACAAATAGTGCTGCTTTGCTTCGACGGAGACGGCGGTTCCTGTGAAGGGATCTTTTAATTCCGTAAGCCGGCTGAAAACACAACCCGAGTGTGTGGAAAATCAGCAAAAGCAGCGAGCCAGCCGCCGTGCACCGGCTGGCACTGCAGAGCAGCCCGAAGCCGCGAGACCGCCGGATCGCTCGGTTTTACGTCCGTCTCTTGTGATTGAGAGAGCGACTCTCGAACCGATCGGTCCTTTGCCGTCAGATTTGGTGTTTTGTGATTTAACCTGGCTTTCGACATCCTCCGTCCGGGAAGGAGGTGACGCCGGCCTGCTTCCGGTTTCCTCTCGACTCGCGGGTGTTTGAGGCGGGCGCCGCCTCTGCGTCGTCGATTCTATTCTTGCGTCACCTGTTTTCACGCCGCGTGCCGTTTCAATGCGGCTGCGAGACTCCTCTCCTTTTGCCATTCGATTGGAAGCAGCTGCCGTCAGGGACATTATTTGACCAATAATGTCTGGCCCTGTGTTTTTATCTGCCCGGCGTGCGCTGGGCCGATACGGATCTTTCATACGGAGCCCCATCATTCAAAACCAGACCATTTAATAATATTTAAAGGATAGAGTACCGCGATATCACCACTAGATACATACTCCATTTCCTTTTAACGGGAAGTTTAAAAATGTAATCACTAGATTGTAATCAAATATCCAGAAGGCCTTTTTTTTTTTTTTTTTTTTACATTTTTTTGCAAACTTTGATCTACGGCTGCCTCAGCTGTTGAACTGCCTCTTCCAGTCGCGCCGCCGTGCGACGTAGGAACGTGTCATAACCCGGATTTATCGATCCCGAGAAATATTTTGCCGTTAATTCGTTTAAAAATTCTCTTCATACATTCATTCGCTCACTTATTCTGCTTATGGTTCTTCCCGCTCTCGGGGTCACGTGGGTGCGAGAGCTCAGCTGTCATTGGGCGAGAGGCGGCGTTCAGCCCGTAGCTGTCAATCACAGGGCGACGTGCATCACCCGTCGTCCGCGGAGGCTCTCGGTCGTCCACGTCAGGGTCACTTCTTGTCAATATCTTCTCCCAGCAATTGGACTTGATTTTCTTTACTTGAAGACCGGGAGAAAATAGAGTTGTTGTGCAGAAACGAGGATTTTAATCCAGATACGTCCCCAGAAGGTGTACCTTTGTGGAGGTTCTCGGTCATCCAGGTCAGGGTCGATTCTTGTCAAAATCCGCTCCTAGCAACAGGACTTGATTTTCTTCCCTTGAAGACTGGGAGAAAAAAATAAAACAAAGAATTGTCGTGTAGAAACAAGGATTTTGATCCAGATATTTCCCCAGAAGGTGTTCTTTCGTTCCCACCCAACAACACCCCCATTAGCACAACGACCCCTTTCCATCGAGGAGCTGCACAACAACTCGCCTATTTGCATAACAAGCCATCGGGACTTAGACCGGCCCCCGACCCTGGCGCCTATATTTGGAAAATCCTTTCGAACCGAAGAAGCCTCTCGAACGAGAAATGTCTTCGGGAGAAGAAAATGAAGTCCAGTTGGGATGAGAAGGTTTGGACAGGAATGCCTTCGATCATTTGCTCATTCACACATTCAAGATTTAAAGCGAGCAAACGCGTCTGCCGGATGCGCCGACTGGACAATTTAGGGTCTCCGATGAACCTCCCGCATGTTTTTGGACGGCTCAGGAGAACCGGAGAACCCGGAGGAACCCCACGCGGGGAGAACACGGAGAACCGATGACCTTCTCGGCGCGAGGCGGTAAGGCTAACCGCTGCGCCGCCGCGGTGCATTTTATCAAAACATATCCATCGGACGCAATAACTGGAAAAACCCGCGGGAAATGTTTATCATAAGATATCCACGTTTTCTCCCACGGGTCACCTGAGCACATTCCAAAGAACACGGGAATTATATCGGCTTTGGCAAAAATGTATAGAATGATAACATATAAACCCGTTTGACAGCTTAAGCACGGATTAGTTATAGTCAGGGAGTCGCGCCGTGCATGGGAGACACACAAACAACAAATTCCCCGTCTAAACCGGCGCTTAATTCAAATATTGTTTCATGGGTCAGTATCTCCGCGATCTGAACCGCGATAACCTTATGCAAGATTTTGATGGACGTCAAGTATCGCTCAAGTATTTTCCCGTGATTACCTTCGGATCGGAGGGCGTACGAGCCGCTGTCGGAGAAATATGTTGGAAAAAAAAAATCAAGCGAGGTCATCCGGAACAATCTCGAGGAGCTATATTTGATTTATTTTACAAATTCCCCCGACGTAGGATGAATAAAGTCCATTTAATTTTACTGCCGTCTAAAAGAATGCCAGGCAGGATCTGTAGTATCTCAGAACCTGCTGGATGGATTTGTTATGAAATCCAGATGGTGGTTAGTTTGGGAACTGGTTGATCTCATTCAACTGTTTGCTTTGGACAAACAAATGATGTATAGTTTTCCGGAAATACTTTTTCCAATTAGTATTTCTAATGGCGGCACGGCGACGCTTCCGCCTTCCTGTTTGGAGGCTCCATGTTCTCCACATGTCGGTTTCGTCCGGGTTCCTCCCACACTCCCAAAACATGCAGGAGGTTCAGCGGGGATCCTAAATTTCCCAGAATTGTGGATAAGACGTCACGGCTAAAAGCTACCGTTTTTGCATGTGTCACGCCCCGAACCGAGTTGCCTATTTTTTGCTTAAAAACATTTTTCATCCTTGTTGGTGTCACTCCACTCGTATCATTTTTTTTTTTTTTTGTCATTGTTATTATCGCTGTTTCTGCTCTTATCCTTGTTGTTGACGTTGTGGTTTTCTTTTTTCACCCTTGCTCTCTTTATTTTTTTGTCCTTGTTTTGTTCACTCTGCTGTCTTTTGCTATCTTTTAATCGTCTGTCTTATTTGTATTTATACTCCTATTTATTGATACTGTCATTGTCGCGCTGCGGTGACAAAAGTATTTCCCCTATGGGGATCAGTAAGTATATCTTCTCATCAGCGTCAGCTGATTCGTCACACACGGTTAGAAGCCGTCGCCACGATGCTCTCGAAAAATTGTTACGAAATTCCCCGCGACAATTCCCCGTCTTTGTCCCGAGGACCTCCTGAACGGCGTCACCTATGCCGACATTTAGTCTCAAGGACCTCAAGAGATCTTTTTTTAACTAACAACTGCCTCGCGTAACCGTATGTCATAACTGTATTGCTGTAATCGGGGAGATTATGAGCGCCAAATGTCGCACGTGTTGGATCACGGCGTCGAGCGGACGCCACCCGGAGAATAAACCCCTCACCTCGCTCCCCCGCGCCAGCTTTCACGACGGCTCTCGTCGCCTACATGCGTCTTTTTCTCGAGCCTGACGCTCGTATTTATTCCCCAATACCCTCCGCCGCCGATATGCTACCGATTGGATGATATCCAAAGAAATAAAATCGCCTCGGCGCGCGTCGTCTGCCGAGGAGGACCCGAGTCCGGGCCCTCATTAGCATTCCTGAGGCCCGCGGGTTGGTTTTCTCCCAGGAATTTATCTGATATTTCTCTCACACTTCACCGTATTGTTTCTGCGGATCTCCACCGGGGGAAGAAGCGCATTACCCTCGGGATGGGGTTGTTCGTCCTCCTGGCGTGGACGGCAATTGATTTTACTGATGCGATCTATAGTCGCCAAACAGTCAAAGGGGCCCATTTAGTAGTGGGTGACATCACATCTGCGTCAGATCACTTAGAGAAACAGACATCACATGACAGTAGTCAGCTCCGTGGCCTTTTCATGTGGTGTGTGTGTGTGTGTGTGTGTGTGTGTGTGTGAGCTTTCTCAGAGAGGCGAAGGCGAAGATGGAGGGGTTTTAGCGACTTCTTAAACCGTCAGATGCGGGAGGTCTCCGAGGCACCGTATTTGAGGAGCGCCGAATCTCCTCGATCTGAGAAGTTCTGTCGGATCACTTAAAGTTGAAGAAATATTTGTCTCTTTATCCAGTTTTTTTCTTCAAACTTTTTTTTTTTTTAACTCCCAGGAGCACCATCTACTTGCGCTGAAGAAAAGCTCAGCCTCGGCACACACACACACACACACACATACACACAACAACAAAAATGGCCGTCTGAGAGAGGGTAAACAAATGCATCTTTGAAAATGTTTTACTGAACTTTTCCGAATAATCAATCGTCAAGTACAAAATAATGATTAGAGAAACACGAGTAAATCAGAATCTGACGACCACCTTATAGAAATAGTTTTGCATCCTTCGGATTTGTCGGAACCCGACCGCATTGGGATTTTGGCCAAAATACGTCCGGTTTTAGCTAACGGCTAACGAGATTGAAGCAGTGCAGGGAGAAGATAAAACTACTTCAAGCCATCTGATAGTCCACGATTATTACTTCCTCTTCTTCTTCGCGGTGGTTTGTTTTCTTGAGCGTGGCGCTGAAGGTGCACGTGGTCCTTTCCTTCCTCTGAGAACGCAACCGCTTCCTGGAATGAACTCAGAGGTGGAGAATTCTCACAAGCTATTTTGTTTCCCCAGGCCTCGTATCTCCGGACACACCGGTCGATGTTTGCTGTCTTGCATCTTCTTCTGGTGGAAATGAGCTGTGGTATGAAATGCACAGCGTCACACACACGATGGGTATAGAGATAGAGAGCAATATAGATAATGCGCGCTGTGTCCTTTGCCGCCTCCGGGAAGAGTTTCCGAGGAACACGGTGATGCGCGACAGTCGAAAACAGTTGTTTCTTTTTGTTTACGTTCACGACCGTCTCTTTCGTCCGACGATCGACTCTCGTCGGTCAATTTAATGTTAAAAGCCGCGGGTTAGTTCGATCATATTTCGTATAAAAAGGTAACAAGAAGCGACGTTTCTCATTCGCACCCCTCGCGGACAAACCGAAATGAAACGAGCCCGGGTTATCGACAAAGCATTTTAATTTGGGGCAAAAAAAATGAAATCATCGCCGGTATGACTGTAATTGCTCCATCTATTAAGAAATATCGAACGGCGAAAATTGCCCGAAGATGCTGTCGGTGACCGCACGCCGCTCAGGAGGAGGATTGTCACCTTCGTCATCGTTATCATCATTCACTTCATCTCCGCTCCCCGCCGCCGTTCTCTTGCACAGCACTTTTCAGGTTCAGCCCTGCTGCCCAACACTGGATATATTGATCAATGACTCTTTAAAATGGCCCCCGGTGCCGCCGCGGGTGAAATCCTCCCCTGCTTGCATGACCAAATCAAATAATATTTACATAAACCAACCAGCTACACCTGCAGTGATGGCTCTGGTTCAGTGAGACAAAGTGATGAATTGCACCCTAATGCCTCACAAACTCTAACTAATTCAAGCCCACTTTAATATACTGCTGCCCCCTTGAAAACTGCCCACAATCTGTCAAAGTGAGCCCTGCTGCAGCAGCTCCGTGCAGTCCAAAGAGCCGTATCCTCGCTCGGGCTGCACGACGGGATCGTTTTTTTTTTTTTTTTTTTTTTTCCCCCCCGAATTTTGGATATTTAACGTGAATAGGCGGCACTGCGGCACGGCGGTTAGCGCTTCGGCTGCACAGGAAGAAGGTCCCCGACTCGATTCAACGTGAGGTTTATTGTCAGTTTCTACGCATTTCCTGGACATACCAATCAATGTAGAAGACATTTCTCACAATCCTTCGCTGTCATGAGATTAAAAATATAATAATAGTAATCAAGTGCAAATTCCATTCAACTGTGGGGTTTGAAGTATAAAGTGCATACAGATACAGACTGATATTCGACAGGATGAAAGAGTAGCAGCAGAGTTTTTTTTTTTTTGAGTGCAATTTAGTGCAAAGGTCACGATGGTATATTGACAATAGAAGCATGACGGTTTCCTCATTGCAAAGTAGCAGTTGTGCAAATAAGCAAAGAAAGCATCTGCGCTACCACAACCTCACTATCTTTGTTTTATTTATCTTATCATTGCTATCGTCACTGTTTATGTTGTCTCAGCCAATCAGAATAAGCAAAATAGAGAATGAATGAATAAAAGAGCTGTAAAATTACAGATGAAGGCCTGTTTAACAATCCCACCCCATGTGTCTGCTTCTGCAGGAGCCTCGAAGAATTTCGAGCGCGACACGAATACGTAAAAACAGAACGCGAGTTCTGCCTGAGCCGGGATGCCCGATTCCCTTTCTGCATCGCGGCCCGCTGAGACGCCGGAACCCGCATTTAACCCAGGAGTCAAGTGGAGCGCCGGGCGACGCCAGAGCAGCTCCGGTCCATGTTTTTGTCATTGATGTGATAAAACCTACACTTACGGTACTTAGTCACGCTCGCGTTGCCCTGAGGCCTCCTTTGGAGAACGAAGGAAGAGAAGAGGGAGGGCGTTCTCTTCCTCCTGCAGATTTGAATTGTACGCCCAGAGGTCCTTTTTGGCCTGAGCTGAAAGTCACACTTATGTTGTTGTTTTCCTTTTTTTCCCTTTTTTTTTTTTCAAAGGTCCAGAGCTGAAAAACGAAGTGAATTGGTCCGCTCCGGTCACATTTTGCCACTCAACATTTTTCCTTTGTGTCGCAACGCCGCCCCTGAGATGCAAAATACAACTTTCCCTTCGGCTCTTCCGTTATTTCATCTTCACATCGCTCTTCCTCTTTGCCGCCTTTTCAGACGGATGGTTACGGGAGCGGCGATTCATATGGAAATCAGCTCTCCGGGCCCGCGTCAGTCTCCATTTGCGGCTTTTTTTTTGGACCGACCATTAAGTGCCTGCGTATTCGAACAAGTGCACGGCGGCCGAGTTGTTTCGAGTACATTGAGTTTATCCGTGGCACGTGTAACATACAGGGGCGGCGCAGAGGGTGCCTTTCTGTGTGGAGTCTCCATGTTCTCCCCTTGTCCACATGGGTTTCCTCCAGGTTCATTGGAGACCCTGGATCAGAGGTGTCAAACATACGGCCCGCAAGGAGGTTCGATCAGGCCTGGAGGATAATCTGAAAATGAAAAAATGCATAAAAGACAAGGATTTCTTTTTTTTTTTTTTTTATTAAATGCAATTCAAGAATTTTCCGCTAGGAGGCGCAGTATTTTGGTCAATAGAAGACGAGCCGCATCACCGAGACGGACCAATCAGCAGACGTTATCAATGCGCCGTCTGCTGCTTGTTATTGACGTTGTTTCTACCCTGTTCTCCACCTCCACGCTGCTCCCTCATTGGCCAAAGTGTCGTTATCAAAACAGAGAAAAGTAGATAAAGAGTGGAGAACTTTCAAAGAAAAATGGACTACGTCCTATTTATTTACGGAGACGCACGGGAAACCTTTGTGCTCGGTGTGTTTGCAACAAGTTTCGGTATTTAAGGAATATAATATTCAGCGCCAGTTGGAGAGTCATCACGGCAAAAATTATGACAGCTTGCAAGGACGACTTAGAAGAGATAAGATCAACCGATTGCCGGCGGGTCGGAGGAAACAGCAGGCAACTTTCACCCATAGCTGGGAAATCGGTAAAAGGCAGCGACGTAATTGCTAGCGAAAATGTGCCATTTAAAGTTAGTCACCAACTTCACTACAAAAGAATATGTTGGAATTCTACTGTTCATGCAACTCTGTACATTTTCAGTATGTGTTGTGTGTGTTTGCATGTTTCATATATGGAGTTTACACATTTACAGGACAGGTTGAAGACTTTCTTCCTTACACATTTAATAGCACTCTTTAGTTCGTAAGGTATAGGCAGGGATTTAATTTAGATTTTATATGCACATATGTAAATGGTTTAAAAATCACTTTCTTTATAAGTCTAATTTCATCTCAAAGCGCATTACAATATTTTTCAATACCAATAACTTGTTAAAGTTTTGTGCCTTTGTGCGATCAGTGGGATCCGTTGCAATGCATACATGTGGATGATAAAAGTCAAAATTACACGTAAAAATGAAGTAAAATAAATAAATAAATAAATAAAATAAGATAAAAGATAAAGTAAAAATAAGTAAAAATTACACGTCTCATGAAATGTTTTGTGAAATGATTGTTCATTCAATTCCAAGATTTTCCTGATGTCCTTGTACTTCTTTACACCAAAACAGAGGAAAGACATGATATTTTGGTTATTTATTGCTTGTTATCAACCGAGGCCGAATGTGGCTGGCGATGAGAAATGAGTTTGACACCCCGGCCCTGGACGGTCCAGATTTGAGATTGTATTGGCCGAAAGCCGATCCAACCAATCCAGGAAGTATTACATCATCACCATCAGCTGATTTGAATAAGTGGTTGTATGTCTCGTCTCCGTACGTGGCCCTGTGATCGATCGGGGATAACGAACCAACGAATGAATGAGTGGATTCATTAACACGTGTACGGATGTGAAACTGTGATCAAGCTAGTTTAAGAAAACGTGTCGTTTTAGACACGCGAGCCCGTGTCGGGAGCTGCCGCCTGGAAACACAGATCACGCCGTCGGCGATTCCACCCTTGAGGTTTGACCTCACGCGATCCGAGGAAACGAATCAACAGTTCTCTCCCGCGCCAGACAGGTAGACACAAAAGTGAGACCCCACGTATGCACTTTGTGTCATGTGTTATCATCTTACAGGCCTGACCGGTTGATGATGTAATTAAATGAGTTTCTATAATTACCTGGAAAACAGTGATTGAATCAGGGCTAAATTGAATTTAAGGCAAGAAGGTTTATGACTCAAGCACAAAACTCCCAGCAGTGTTCTCAATCTGCCTGCAACTCGGGCGGAGGCTGCAGGAGAAAGCCTCTCGTTTCGCCCATAACTCACCGCAGCGGCTCCGCTTTAAAGACAGAATCACACAGGAGCTAATTGCATGTCACCCATTTTTTTTGGTCTGGGATATTTATCGATGCCATATATATTAATCGTGCTTTCGGTGTGCAAAAAGGGAGCTCGGCGTGCACGTACGTCCTCGCCGACCCCGGACATCCCACGAGACCTCGACTCACGCTCGGCTTTGTGTTATGAATATGATGGGAACGGTTTTGGTGATGCCTTATGCAGATGATACACTCCTTAACGTCGTATGTCTGTGGAGGTTCTCGGTCATCCAGATCGTAAGATAAGATGAGATTAAGATACAAGCGTCAATTCATCCGCAAATAAATAGACAGCGGAGAGAACGACGACAGCAACGACATCGAGGATATTGAAGGACAGCAGAATGGGGAGAAAAAAATGAAAAAAAAAGATAGAAAGGGGGAAAATAGATGACCGGAACTAAACAACAACATAAACAGAGTGACTGTAGCATTGACAAGAATAAAACATATAAATAAAAATAGGCAGGATGGGAGTGGGCTGAGACCAGGAAGGATAAAAAAGGTGGTGGTCGTGAGGTTGTGCTAGCACAGATGCGGACGATCGTGGTGAATTCTTGACAAAAACTTGAATTTCTTCACTCGAAGACGTTTCATTCCTCATCCCGGAGGCTTCTTCCCTTCTAATGACCTGTGGGGAGTTTCCCAATTTAACTGCCAGGGTTTTGTGCGATTGGTCTAAGGGGGCTGTTAAACATCACCCTCAGACCTAGTTTCTCCCGATCAACTCTTCCATTTACGTAGCATAACCCAGATCCGCCCAAAACCTTGGCAGTTATAGTGGGAAACTCCCCACAGGTCTTCAGAAGTGAAGAAGCCTCCGGGATGAAACGTCTTCAAGTGAAGAAATTCAACTCCAGTTGCCACGACAAGAAGATATCAACAGGAATTCCCTTAAAATAATAGAAAACACTGACGTATATGGACGTCTTAAAGAATCCGGGTATTTATTCGGTCAGACTGCAGTGTCTGCATCCGCTATCGGGATGATCGGCAATCCCGCACAAACGGATTTCGTTGGATTTGCACCGTGAGATCGGTCGGATTGAAGGAAAGTAGGTCAAGTCGGGGATCCGGTAGATGTCCTCGGTCACAGGATCTTCACTGTGCAGTTGAAAAAAGAAGGTCGGCATCGTCGAGTTGGCGTTGTCCTCTGAAAGCCAAGAGGCTTGATTCTCCCAGCTTGACTTTTTACACATCACGGGGAGAATCGCTTTGTTCGCCCTCTCTTGCACAAACTGTACCGCTGTGCGGATCCTGAAGTTCTGTCAAAACACAGGATCACATCACATACCACATAAGTAATCAGGCTGAATATCCATCCCTTTTATTTCTGGATCACATGAGTGGAGCCGGCGCTGCTTGTAAACACACCATTTCTCCTTGCGGTCTCTTCATTATTGTTATTGTTGTATTTTGGAAAGTCCCAGAAATGCTGTAGGGCCGTTCACAGCTCGCGCAGCTGGCAAACTTTTATAGGCTTTGTCCGCCGTGTGCGTCTGGATGACTGCAACTTAGTGCGATATTTTACTGAAATAAACAGGTATTCGTCTGGGGGTCGTTTTGTCGTACGCTACGTATCGCCCGAATTAGCTCGAATAGCGAGGAGGAACCTGCCGCCGATGAACATCGATCACGTCCAAAAAGTGTGGCCTTTCTAGCGGACGGACGCTGCGAGATCCAAAACTTGAAACACATGTCCTGGCACGTTTGCCAAATCTGTTCACCGCAGCGGAGTGAAGTGGGAAATTGACAGAAAATATGTGTAACATGGCGAGAAATGAGGACATTGTGTTCAATTTGCGGGAATATTTTTTTTTTCTTCATTACATTTATGTAACGGGAGGCGGCACGGCGGCGCAGCGGTTAGCGCTTCTGCCTCACGGCAAGAAGGTTGGATTCCCACTGGGGGCCTTTTCTGTTCGGAGTCTCCATGATCTTCTCGTATCTGCAGGAGGTTCCTCTCGAGTTCCTCCCGCGGTCCAAAAACATGCAGGAGGCTCATCCCTAAATAACGTGTCAAACTCAAGGCTCGCGGGCCAAAAGTGGCCCAAACGCGAGAACGTCTCAAAAGATCCGATTGTAAATAAATGCGTCAAACGGATGCATTGACCGTAAACTACATTTCCCACAATTCATGCCGCTCGCGTTGCCGTGAAGCGACGGCGTCCCGAAATATCCAGGAAGAGAAAAGTTGATGCAGATGGAAGGCTGTTTCAAGAAAGACGGGAAAATACATGTTTGTGCTTTAAGGAGAAAAACCGATATGTCTTTTGTGTCGGTTGTAAATCTTGTTTACGACAAACTATGTGTGCCAAAAGCTAGCCTTCCGGAAAAACAACAAATTGCCCAAGAATCGCGGTAGAATGTGTTTACGAAAGCTGCGTCCAAAAACACGGCAGCGGTGAAAGCTAGCTTTGTCGCAGACCAACAAGTAAAAACATATATCCATATTTTATGTCCGTACAAATGCATATGTAACATTTTGTATTTGAATTAGTAATACATTGAGTTATTTAACAGTTAGGAGTAGTTACATTTTCAGGACTGTCTCAGAAAATTGAAATATTGTGGTAAAGTTCTTTATCCTCTGTAATGCAACTAAAAAACAAAATTACTTTTTTATGATATTCTAATATTTTGAGATACAGATTTTGAGAAACAAATATTTTAGTTTGCAAACAGAGTCAAAGAACAAATTAATTTGATAAAATGAGGTTCTCTAAGCCACTCCAGGCCTTTTCTATATGAGCCATTGGGTAATTATAAATCTTTGTCCATTAAGACAATAAAATCCACCCTGAATGTAGCCACGATGGTAGGAGAGGCCTTTTTATTTTTAATATTTTTTAACATTTGTTGTTTTTTCTCCACCTTTTTATAAAACAGTCCATAATACAGGACTCTCTCAGAAAAAAATAAAAAAAAATAAAAATTAAATTAAAAAACAAAATTACTTTTTCATGATATTCGAATATTTTGAGATAGGATTTTTGAGTTTTCTTAAGATGTAAGCCAAAACAGCAATATTAAAATAATAAAAGGCTTGCAGTATTTCAGTTGGTTTGTAATGAATCCAGAATGTATGACATTTTTGTTTTTGTAATTGCATTACAGAAGATAAAGAACTTTATCACAATATTCTAATTTTCTGAGACAGTCCTGTATCTATATTTCATATCCGTGCAAATGCATATGTAACATTTTGTATTTGAATAAGTAATACATTGAGTTATTTAACAGTTAGAAGTAGTTACATTTACTTTACATTACATTTGGTTACATTTATACTGTTACTGTTAAATGCATTCCTGCTCTAAATAATCAAGACGGGTTGAACAGTTGAACGTCTCGTCATCAATACGTCTGGAAACGGTGTTATTTGAGAGCAGGACTCGGGCTATTTCTTTAAAAGCGCCAGGTCTGTGCATTTCTTCTACGCTGCTTTTGCAAGCAGGTGGTATGAATGTCTCTGCCACGCTGGGAGGTTATTTCAATTCAGCGATGAGTTCAGCACCTCCGCATCTAGTTTTCAGAGCTTCTCACTCATCTTGGAGGTTTCCTTCAACAGCGCCGCCTGTTTCTCAGCCTGTTTTTCGCCGATGAACAAAGCAGTTCGTGTTCTTGTCTCGAAGTGAAAGGTTTTTCGTTTGGAGATCGGGAACCGTGGCGCCGTCGGACAGCTTTTCTCCGCACACCGGGCAGAACGGAGTCAAAAAATGAATCCGAACACAATCTAACTTTCATTATTTGGTCTTGAGCTCACCCTTTTTACTTTCTTCTGACCACTACTCATACTTGGACCTTCATCTGGACCAGAATATTCTTCATCCTGATTGAAATAAGAGATTTTTTTTGATTTATTTAGTCATTATCCCGCATAGATAGACGTACAAAGACACACTATTGAATAAGTCATTTTTTGTTCCCGTCAGGTGAAAGCGGGCAATTTTTCCACGGCACACCTGATGAAATGTGAAACCCAACCAGGGATAAACGATCCGGATAATGAATGGATACATCAGGAATATCAAATGCACCTGCATCCCAGCTTCCATTGGAATAATCAGCGTAGGCACATTTTAAACTGATAATGTCTGCAAAAATATTGCACATTACTAACGGCCGCTGCTAATCGGGAGGCGGGGCAGAAGCCTAGATAATCACTTTTGCAGACACAGGCTGATATGTTAAGGAGTTTGACATGATATACTTTGCGTTCACCTTTAGGGAACTGGAGGGACTGATGGACCGCTGGGAATAATTTTATTATTTCCACCAAATTCATGGGAACTTGGACAGCAGTGTTAATTTATTTTTTTATTTTTTTTGCTAGTGACAAAAGGAGAACATTTTGGCCAAGGTTCCGGGCAAATTTTTTTTTTTTTTTCTTTTTTCGCTACATATGCCCAAAGTTTTGGAAGGTCAGAATTGATTGTGGACATTTCACAAAGGACAATAAAACATTGAGATCCATCCATATTCATACTGAATGTATATAAATATGCAGTGGTTCGAGGCACCAGAAGATGGATCGATGGTATTTCATTGAAGCGATGATAGTAAAACTCAAAGAAGAGGAAAGTTGGATTGACCTCAGACAAAATCAATGACATGAACTTCTCCAGTTGTGTCAGGAGACGCGTCGGGGAGAAGAAACTCGCTTTAAAAAGTGCATCAGAATAACAGGAGGAGAAAAGTACGGTGCTGGAATGGAAGGATTCCTGATCCAAAGTGTCCCGCGTAATCCGTCAAAGTGGTGGCGGCGCTGATGGAAAGCGGCTGATGGTATGAAGAGACTGACTGAAGAGCCAGGATGAAGCCCAGCGTGACCGGGGGCTTTTAATCTGTGCCCGGATTTAGCGAAAATTGAAAACAGGGCTTCGCGGTGCAGATTAGGAGGATAATAAGAAAACATCTCGGAGATTCTTCGGTTTAACGAATGTGTTTTTATGTAAAAGCAAATTCATTTGCTGGTGTTTCACTTTGACCCACTCGATTATCCTTTTTAAAACGGCGGCCTGGGGGGCGGCGGTTTCGCTTCAGCCTCAGCGAGAAGATCCCGACGAGGGGCTTTTCTGCGTGGTGTTCTCCGCCGGGTTCCTCGGGGTTCTTTGGGTTTCCTGTCGAAATCCTCTCCTTCTGGCAAGCGGACTTGAATTTCCTCTCTTGAAGACGTTTCAGCCCTCATCCCAGAGGCTTCCTCAGTTCATATCGTCAGTTCTTCAGTTCTTCAGTTCTTCTTCATGACAATAAGATTTCGACAAGAATTCACCAAGACCCGGACGACTGGGAACCTCCACAGACATGATGGAAGTTCATCGTTCATTGGTTCTTCTTCTTCTTCTTCTTCTTTGGGCTTTTCCCTTCAGGGGTCGCCAAAGCAAATCAACTTTCTCCATCTAACCCTATTCTCTGAATCCTCCTCTCTCACACCAACTACCCTCATAATCTCTCTCACTACGTCCATAGATCTTCTCTTTGGTCTTCCTCTAGACCTCCTGCCTGGCAGCTCCAATTCCAGCATCCGTCTCCCTCCTCTGTCCATGACCCAACCATCTCTGACCTTCTCTCCAAAACATCTACCATGTATCGTCCCTCTGATGGACTCATCCCTGATCATCTCCATCCTGGTCACTCCCAAAGAGAACCTCAACATCTCCATCTCTGTGACCTCCAGCTCTGCCTCCTGTCTTTTGGTCATTGTGACTGTTTCCAGACCATCTCACCTCTGTCTCCTCCACCTTTCCTTTCCTTCTGGCCGATAGTCTTCTATCTCAAAGCACCCCAGACACTTTTCTCCCCCCATTCCAACCTACTTGAACCCGTCTCTTCACCTCTTTTCCACACTCTCCTACGCTCTGGACTGTTGATCCCAAGTATCTTCTTGATCTCCACTCCCTGTATCCTCCACGTTCCACCCGAGTTCCTCTCGTTCACACACATATATTCTGTCTTGCTGTGACTTTCCTTCCTCTCCTTTCCAGAGCATACCTCCACCCTTTCTAGACTTCCCTCAAGCTGTTTTCTGCTCTCACTACAGATCACAGTATCATCTGCAAACATCACGATCCATGGAGATTCCTGTGTAGCCTCATCTGTCAGCCTGTCCATCACCACTGCAACCAGGAAGGGGCTCAGAGCTGTGAATGAGCGAGTCCGAATGAGAGGATGAACATCTAGAAGATGTGTGAACGAGAGGGTGAATGGCTGGATGTCTGAAATATGACAGATTAAATATTGTCTCTGACCTTCTCTGGTGTTTCGCCCAGTGACAGCAGGATGTGGGCCGGATACAAGATGAATGGATGAGTGTCATGAGCTGTGCGACTCCTCAGCTTCCCCTGGAGGATCAGTGAAGTCTTTTATTGCAGAAAGAAAAAGCTGAAAAAAGGTAAACGCCTACACTTTAAACACCTATTCAGGCAGCTTGTTTGCGATTGTTCCCGCTTAACCTCCAAATCAGACATAAAAATAAAAAAAAAAAAAAAGAACGACCTAGAAAGCATTTGCACGTTTATACGCATTTATTTGCCGTTCGCCTTGTGATTCCGTGGAAGCGGCTCCTTCTTCATCTTCCTGACTGAGCGACGAAACACGAGCGTCGATCACACTTATCGAACGCCCGCAAAAGGATTTCTATTCCGCCACGAGATGTTTTATTCAGGTTCGCGTCGCGACTGGCGCGACTACACCTAAAACCATTTCCTCCTCGCATCCCTGCCGCTAAATACGGACGATATTTCTTTCTAAATCCGGGCGTGTATTTGCGCATCCCCTGTGGGTTGGAATCACAGCATTCATAAACAGTCTTAAAGCGCAGGCTCTCCAGTTGTAGATACAACGAAGGCTAATCTCCATTCCCCCGTGGTTCCATTTTTATTTCATGTTTTGCCAACCCATTTTAAGGTAATCATCGATGATAACTCGGATTCCTGAAATTATGTTGTAAAAACTCGAGAAATCTTCCCCGGGGTAAATCTGGACTCTGTTAGTAATGCATTTGGAAGCGTTTATTAGACACACACGCTGCACAGAAAGAGCGTGCAGTGTGTGTGCGAAGGAAAATATTTTATTTACGGCGTTAACAGTAGTTTTTTTTGTCGTTATTCCGGTCCTGTGAAATATCCTGCGTCGATGCTTATCGCCAAATGTCATCTGGCCTCGGCTCTCCCGCAGAAAAAGGCCCGACATGTCAAGTCTCCCACGCCACGTATGTAGAAAGATTATCTTCACGCGGCATCTAACTTCATCCTGAGCTCGGCGACCTCCAAATCTTCATGCAAAATATGAAATGCTAGACATTTGCATTGAATTATATCAATAACTGAACACTTACAGGACTGTCAGAAAATTAGAATAAGAATAAGAACAACTTTATTTATCCCAAAGGAATTTGTTGTGCCAGAGTTTTGAGTAAAACATAACAATAATAAATAACAGTAGGAAATTGTATCAACAGTAAATAAATAAAGAAATGAGTAAATATTGTAATAAAGTTCTTTATCTTCTGTAATGCAATTACAAAAAAAAAAGAGTCATACATTCTGGATTCATTACAAATCAACTGAAATATTTCAAGCCTTTTATTATTTTAATATTGCTGATTATGGCTTACATCTTAAGAAAACTCAAAAATCCTATCTCAAAATGTTAGAATATCATGAAAAAGTAATTTTTGTTTTTTTTTATTGCATTACAGAAGATAAAGAACTTTATCACAATATTCTAATTTTCCGAGAAAGTCCTGTATTATGAACTGTTTTATAAAAAGGTGCAGAAAAATGACAAATGTTAAAAAATATCAAAAATAAATATTAAAAATACAAAGGCCTCTCCTACCACCATGGCTACTTTCAGGGTGGATTTTATCGTCTCAATGGACAAAGATTTATAATTACCAAATGGCTAATTTAGAAAAGAAAATGTTTACCCCTGGAGTGGGTTAGAGAACCTCATTTTATCAAATTAATTTGTTCTTTGACTCTGTTTGCAAACTAAAATATTTGTTTCCCGTTGAGATCAATGTAAATCCTGTTTTCCAGCCCCAAAACAAATAATGCATTCCATTGAAACTTTTTTTTGTGTTGACTTGTGGCAAAAATACAGACACTAAATGAACAGGAATTAAAGGTAACCTTAATTATTGCTTTTTCTTGCATTCTTTTGCCTCTTGCCAGCGCTTGTGCTCAGCAATACCTTCACTAAATCAGCAAACGGACAGCCTTCTCGCATGAGACCCTGGCTAATGCTTTCTCCGGCAAGCTGCGTGTTATTAATCCAAACTAAAAAACAATTGTTTTTTAACTTCCGCTAAGACTTGAGACCTTTAGCAACATCGACCGCCTTCAGCCCATCTTTGCCCTTCACCATGGTTGACTTAGCCGTGACGTCGTGCTTGGCGAGCGATTATTTCCTTCCCTAGATCGACTGTAATTCTAAACTTCTTCTGAACAACACTTGCGCCGGCAGGTTTAACATTTTTCAGGAGCAATAACAAGGGTTTACGTCAAAGAAAAACATAAAAAAAAAACAGAAGAATACAATTATAAATGTTGTAGACGACGCGGAACGGCACATATGACTGCCGCTAGGCTACAACCGGAAAGCCCGTGAATTTGTTTGTTTGCGTTCGTTCGTTCGTTCGCGTCTCGATTGAAAATTCGATCAAAAACTCCGTTTGAAGGCCGTCTTATTTGCCGATCTTCTACCGTATTTCAAGTCCTTCCCTTTCCGATCAATGGCGCCGCGGTTAGCGCTCTGTCTGGCGGCCTTTTCTCTCCCATTCTCTCTGGAGTTTCCATCTTCTCTTTGTTCCCGTTTGGCTTTTTGTCCGCTTTCTCCACTTTCATCACACAGTCCGGAAACACCTCTTTGGAGAGGTGACGGCTCCGTTGTCCAAATTTGTTGTGCGTTAGCGCCGATGAAAGGCTGAATTGTTGTGTGTCTCTGTGATGGACACCCTCACCTGGATCAGGGCGCGATCGAGGAACGAGTTTTCGAGCGTTTTTAAGGGGCGTCGCTCTGGTCGGTAGGTTGGCGCCAAAGTGTCCTCGGGTAAGACGCCGAATTGAACCCTAGAAATCCAGCGATTGACGGGCCAGGAAGGAGAACATTTGACCGGGAGCGCAACAACAAACAAATCAAACCAAAAAAAAAACGACTCACGGCGGTAGCGCTCACTTTTACGAGTCCGAAGAGGAAGAACTGCAGTTCCAGATGCTTCAAATGAGCCATTTGTAGTTTGCATTGTTGGATATTAACTGACAACAATTGGTCATAGTTGTTGTAAGATAAATGCGACCGTTTAAGTTTTGCCAATTCCATTTTGTCCAATCATTCTGGTTATCCGTCTGATTCAAAGAAAATTGCAAAATGTTCCAGACAGAAAGCAGATTTATATTTTAAGGTGGGCGATGAAACCATTAAAGCCATTTTGATCTCCGGCGTTTGCAATCGTTTTTGATGTTTTCGCCCTCAGTCGTCGGACCGCGCCAAGGCAAACTTTCAACACGAGTTAACATCTGAAGGAAGATGTGGATATTATGAAGGCGCCAGCTGGAAACCTTTAAAACCCACACGCCGGCCCACCGGAGTCATGTTGCCACCGCAGTCACGACACTTGGCCGCGTCTTCTTAGCAATGACAAATTCGCTCGCTTCTCGGTCCCGTCGGAGACGCAGCAACACACCAAGAATATTACAAAGTGGAAAATGTGAATAAAACCATGCATTTGTTAATTTAAAAGATGATAGTGAAGCAACGATAACCTTGAGTCCCATCGCGTCCCTCATGACAGGATAGGTGGGATAAATGAATGAATGTTTAATTTTTATCTGCGTCTTATCTCCTCTCATTAATGCTGCATTTTGTTGGAAAATGCTTTTTCTCCGTCTTATAATTATTATTGATGCCTTGTTATGTGATTGACCCCCTCAGGTGGCCGTATAGATTATGAATGAATGAAGGAATACACATCATTAACGACAACAACAATGATAATATATATTCATTTTTATGATGATTATTTTCATGAAAATGAATGAGTAATGATGATAAGAATAACAATAACAATATTTTTATGATATTTGTTTATTATAACAATAATTTATTGTAATTTCTAAGTGTTATATGTCATTCATATAATTGATATTATTTATTATCAAAATTATTGTTATTGCTGTTGAAAAATAAATGTTATTGTCATTATTATTTTTAATGATCATACTCCTTCTACTGCTACTAATAACAATGACAATAATGATAGTGATGAAAATAATAACATAATTAATATTATATAATATGCTAATTATAATTGATTTACTAATTGTACTAATTGTATAATTAATACACTAATTATTTTCGTTTTTTTTCTCTTTTGTTTATATTTCAAGTCAAGTCAGAATTTATTTATATGGCGAACAATCACCACCCAATTTTCTGATGTCACTTTCAACTTAGTGAGATGATCGACAGAAACCCAACAGTGACAAGGAGTCACAAGTTCCAAGCTCGCTAAAAGAAAAAAATAATATTCAATATTTTTTCTTACAACTGCCTCATTTTCTACAATATGCCAAATTTTATGATCGACCTGTAATGTCATGTTAATGCAACATAATTTTAAACAGCCAGAAATCATCCTCTCGTGCACAAACACACACACACACACACACACACACACACACACACACACACACACACAGGCCGTGCTGTGCCTCCTTGGGTTGTGTTCCTGTGAAGCCCAAAATGCAATTATCCCCCTTAAAACACTCAAATATCAATCTGTATTTGCTTGCACTTTATATTTCATACCTCACAGATTTAATGTTTAACGGTGCTCTTTACTGCTAATTCGCTCCGGATTATTATTATTATATTGTTAATTTCATGTCAGCGTGGGATTGTGAGAAATGTCTTTGCGATTCCTCTGCATGTCCAGTACATGCAGAGAAATTGACAATAACGCTGATTTTGACTTTATTAGTCTTGCCGTCACACCGCCTACAGCGGTCGTCGACTTCAGAGGAATTAAACTGTAAAAACCAACCTTTTTTTTTATTTTTAAGTGCCCGATTTGTGTTAATTAACGAGTAATTTGTCACATTTTCGAGGACGCTGATGGTGTCGGCCTCTGCCGCGGAGGAATCAGTTAACGGCGTGAAAACAGCTGTGAGCGCAGCAATAAGACGTCCTCGCGTGCAGCCCCCGCCGAGGGGCTTGACGGCGAATAACATCGACGTACGGTGACGATCTCGTCGTTTCTCTGCGTGTCATCGAGGCGCTCTTACGCAACACCTGCCGCCGCCAACGAGTCCCACTTAATCACATTAGCGAGAAAAAGGCGTTCCGGAGGTCGCTGCACCTCCTCCCGCCGAGTTGGAGGTCACACAGGCGGCTGAGGCGGATGTGGAAAACAAGTGGCAGGAATCAGTTGGAGAATCAGGAGGAGGCGCTGACATGAACGTAAACACACATCCAGATACTTGCATTGATATCCAAGTAGAATCAAAGGGTCTCTAATTCATAACAAGGGGGTGCAATTGACCATATAGCATTAAATTATGACTTTTAAAAAAGATATCAAATCATTTTTGAGATCTCTTTGCATTAACTAAGTCAATGTTTGTCTTATTTTCCTGGGTTTTCCATCTTGGGTTTGTCTTTGGATTGCCCTTTGTCAAGGTGATGTATTAATATTTACTTTAACTGATTTGATGCACTGCAACATGAAAGGATCAAACTTCACAGATATGGAAATTTAAGTGAATGGTTTTATGTATCTATATGAAATGTGAATGAGAGAGCAAATGTGGAAATAATAATAATAATAATAATAATCACCATAATAATCATAATAATCATAATAATAATATGCATACTTAATAAAATCAGTAAAATTGATTAAAAAGATTAAAAAATTAAGTTATAATTATAATAAATGATGATGATAATAATAATGCTAATAGAAATAATAATACTGATGATAATAATAAGACATATTATTATTAATTCATATATAATAGTTAATAATAATATTATTATTAATCATCATCATCATCATCATCATTTATAATAATTATCGCTTGTTTTTTTAATCTTATTTTATATTTTTAATCTTTCTTAATCAATCTACTGATTTCCATACACACGAATGATGCATAATAATAATAATAGTAATTAGAATGATAATAATAGTACTAATACATAAAATAATAGTAATGATAATATGCTGCCATGTGATAGTTTGATGGGTTCGGGTCCAATGCTAGCTGGGTTAGGCTACGCTGCCACCTGGCCTTTAATTATAGATGATGAATGAATTAATTTAAGTTGGATGCTGAATGGAGTAAAACCCCGCATAGATGTTTTTTTTTTATATGGCATCACATTATTTTTTTTTTTCTTTTCTTAAAATAAATAAATAAATAAATCAGTTGTGAAGTGCCTGTGACGAAAGGTCATCCACATATTATGGGGTTTTTGGATTATCCAAAGATTAAGACCCAGGATGATGAGCGCCGCGCCGCAGGGCGTCTGGACTGAAAACACAAGCACCCAGGCAAAAGATCAAAATTAATGAGGTCGAAGGAAGTTTTCGAGAAGTTCAGAACGAGATAGAAACGTTCGCGCCGACGAGGATGAAGTGGAGGGCCTGATTGAGAGAGAGGTGCAGGTGTGCCACATCAGCCCTCCAGCAAAATAACCGTGTTCACCTCCACCACGAGAGGATGGAAGACTCAGCACGCCGAAGCAAACGGGAAGGCAGCGGAAGAATACTCAAAAGTTGGAATGGAGTCGAGAGCGGTAGCGTAATATTATAAATGTAAATTTACTTAAATGTAAATTGTTTGACCTGTTCCTGCACGGAATCCTGCATGGACGTCAAAAGGGTTCATGATTTCACCTTTACGAGTGTCACCGCGGCGTCATCTGTTTTTTTTTTTTTTTTTAACAAAGTCTGACAATTATTAGAGACCGAAGTCAAGCTGGTTGAGCGTCCTCACCTCCCCCCGAGAAAAGTCTGCAGAGCGCGTGGTTCGTTATCCTGTGAAATATGACAAGCCTGTAGGCGACACCTGCCGCTCCAGGTTCTCCGTGCACTTTTGGATACTGACGTGCCTGTCACACAAGTGAAAATGTTTCTTTTTGTGAAGGATTTGGCTTCTGGGCTTGTGGTACTCTTCATTTAACCCCCCCCACCCCCGAGCACATAGCGCCCATTCATGCTTTATTTTAATTTTTTTGCTACATAAAGCCACACATGGAAAATTTTGTTCAGTTCAGAAGCCCTGAACTGCTTAATCCAAGGTTATCATCGTAACTTATTTATTATATTTATTTCCCGACTGGGGAAACTAATATTGAAGACCGTGACCCCGTAGCAAGTTTTGTTTAGCATGGGTTACATGAAATGTCAGCCTGTGCGCAGTGTGTTTTCGGTCCGCAAAGAAAGACCCACTTGTTTCAGCCTCGATAATCAAAGCGGGACTCCTAAGAATAAAATGTAATGGTAACAATGCAAATAATTAACAGTACAAAACGGTGTCCCTCTTAATGATCTCTGCTAAATGCGAGCCTTGTTCTTCTTCCCCTCGAGGTTTCGATGATGGCGAAGTAGACCTTCAAACCCCCGCCGCTCCAAGTCTTCAGCGGCTCATAACGGTCTTCTTTGATTCCGGCTACCGCGGCTCCTACGGGCCGTAGACCGGCGTCCCGCTCGTCTTCCGGCGCGGCAGCTTGTTTGTTTGTTTGTTTAGAAGTTTATTAGGACGGTGTACAATTACATTAAGCACAGAGGCAGAGATATTTGTACCAGATTGTAGCTCATAGGTAATTTCCATCTGGACAATACAAATATAAAACTGTCCAAAATAGACAATATATATAAAATATACAGATAGGCAATAAAATAACTATACAATATATAAACAGGCAATAAAATACGTATTTTGCAATGAGCCGGCGAGAGAAGATCTTTGCAGGAGTCCTCACAGGTAAGCGTTGTATTCACTGCCAAATATCAATTGTTATCTTTCTCCAGTTGTGTGAGATCTGGCGTTATCCTTTTGTTTACAGGTCTTTCCCTGGGCTCGGCGGACGCTACCTCATCCGAGCACCTTCCGCACACCTTATTGCCTGCTTCTGGAACCTTCTGTAGCCCTGGGCTTATTTTCGGATGTGGTAAGTCCTCTGATGCGCGCAGATATACTGCAGCTCGGCCGGGGTTACTTCCCAGATGGATGGACTTCCATTAACCGAGAAAACAGGACAAAACACTGAATTCTCCAAAATGACCCGAGTAAATTATCCGAGCCACCATTTTTTCCCCTTCAATGTGACCCCGATTGATCGGGAAGCGAGTCGAACGGGGTGCGACCGTCAAATTTGCGAGGGCGTCGCATCTACATTCGTGAGCCGTACGAGTCGCCGAACCCTGCTGGGGGATGTCAATCATTATAATAGCGTATGTCTGAGCTGGAGAAACATGGGTTTTTCCTCGCACGCTGGCCCACCAGCTCAGAATAGTTGTCCAGTCCAGGCATTCCTTCATGCGTGCGTGAATCTCTGTGAAATATGCGGTTCCCGGAACACACCGGCGGCGCGCCGACACTGTCATGTGTTCCAATCGCCTTGAGTGAACGCCGGTCATTTGTCACTGTCATGGGTTGTGTGGTTGTGCGGCGGGAGACGCCACGGGAGACGCCACGGGACGGCCAAACGCAAACATGGAACGCTCCTGCCATGCTTGCATGCAGGGGGAGGAACGTCCAAGAGGAGATCCACCGCGGTGTCTCTCAAGCATGTTAGACACAAACCACCAACTGGACAAACGGGACCGTTTGCCTTTTCGTTCCTTGTTTACGACGGGGTAGACGAGTTTCTCGGCCAATCAGACGCGCGCAGAAGTGCTCATGTGATACTTAGAACAGCATGCATAGCCAGTGACGTGCAGTCAGTCGAGGCAGGTGAGGCCGGGGCCTCACCTGGCATCACGGAAAGAAAAAAAAGTCAAATGAAAAAATAATTTGAACGGTTCTATTTATTCAGTGATTTGTACTATAAAGTTATTTTCCACCTAACTTCACCATTTCTAGTTTTTTTTCAAAATCGCTGAAAAAAAAAAAAATCACATTTAGCGTTTAAATACGAAGAAGAGCCGTGCGGTGACGCGGCAGCCAGCGGAGCCCGCTATGGATTGCGCAATAACTTAGCTGCCATGCTATGTGGCTGAGACCTTAGTGCTGTCTCTGTGGATGTCACTATTAAAATTTTCAAACACTTCAAGCTCTAATACATGAACTAAATTTCCATATTTTAGCTGATGTATATAATTTTTTTCGTCAACAAGTGTAATGTGTTTCTCGGCAGCGAAGACACACTAAGTGAGGCACGCAGTGACGGTGCCTCATGCTCGGGGGCACCGCTGATCCCAGGGAGCCTTTTTACTACTCGGCTAAAGAATAATAGAATTTGCAATAGCAAGCTACTGTAAACAGTTAGCAAGCGAAGTTCAGCCATCCAGTTATTTTTTCTTCTTGCTTGGCTTTATTTCCAAAATGGAGGATTACATAGTTAAACTGAAAGAATTTTCTAAACTGGACTTTCAGTCTAAACGGGAGATAATAAGTAAGGGAAGACCGACGCCGGCGCTACCGGATTTGCTTCAGACTAGGAGACGGAAGACTCTTTTCAAACGGAGTGGTACACTCGAAAAGGCTGTGTGGATGTTCAGTAAGAAAGCACCTTTTCTGCTTTTCCTGCATTCTTTTCTCAACTTCTGACAATCAAACATGAGCGGTCGGCCTCGGGCATTCAAAGTCAAATCGCGCTGACAACATTTGAGATTTCCAGGCTTTGAATGAACAGCAAAGACTCAACCTCAGCATCCACAATGCTAAGCTAAAGGAAAACCGCTCAGCATGGACTTCATTTATAAGTAAAGGTAAGAGATGATGACGTTTTTTTTTTCTATGCTACAGTTTGCACATGTAAAGAATGCTGATATGATATTTTAAACAAAACACGTCAACCTCTGCCAATAAAATGGTGAATAAGCAACTCCGTAGGGTTCATATGTTTGTAAATCTGACTGATGACGTCAGTGCCTCACTAGCCATGAACTTCAAGGATACAACTGTTTTAAAACCTTTATCTCCATTTTCCCCCTCGGTCCTATCATCAATAGCCGTTCGGGGGATAAAACGTTTCCATGGTAATTTGAACTGATTTGAGGGCGAGAGCACAAACAAGAGAAATAAATGCATATAAAATCTCCCGAGGTAAAAGGCGGAATTCTCACTGATGTACCGGCCTCGTAGTGAAGGGAAAAGACACGGCACGAGAAATAATGATCTACAGACATCAGATGCAGAACGTTTCAAACTCCAACCCATCGTTTGCCCCAGATGATCAAAACGGCTGGAAAGATCCATGTAGTAGATCCTAAAATAAATGCTTTCCTGCACATTTGGTCGTTTCACTACTTTTCGCCATCATCTGCACTTCTGAACGGGGTTGACTCTAAAAACCGCTCGCTCATCAGGTCTGAACCGATAGCCTGAACGCTTTTAAAGCGAACATTAAGCTCTTTGTTAATCGCTGTGCTATTTTCTTTTTTTTGAAGGGGCATTTTGTCGTGCCGCTCGGCAGTTTTCTACCTTTTTGGTCGGACGATCGTGAGAAAGCTCGCGCCTCGCCGTGCGCAAGAAGGCTAGAATGTGTTTTCCCGCCCGCTGAAATTAAATGTCAAAATCGATGTCCAGATTTAGACGTGATATTGCTAAGGCTTGTCAAATCGTATTATGATGGATATCCAGGGGGAGGTGTTTTCCAGGAAGCGCGATGTGAATGATCCTTCCCACCAGAAGGACCTGATCAATAAGTTCCTCAGACACTGTCAGCTTCAGCCCCATTTGTTATTTTCCCCAAACTCTTCACCCCATATAATTACCCGTGATGTTAAAAAGTTGGCTTGAGCGGCGCATTTAATTTCATCCGCTCACTGGAGAATTTAACTCGCATGTCTACACGCTTTGTGACGGTCGATCAAAACCAGTTCCGTCGGATCTGGACCTGGACTCGGTTTTAACGGTTTCTGGAATGACCGATTGTTTTTTTTTTTCCAGTATTTTGTGCGCGTGAGTCAAGAAAACTCACACCGTTCAAAAGTGGACGCGCTTTCCGTCAACCCTGCATCAGCTTCACTCTCAAACAAGTGTGAGAGTGATTATATTCTGATCCCTTCAGGCTATGAAGAAGCACCTGATCAATATTCAATCTCAGTTATTTCAACCCACATTACCGTCCCAGACGGAGACGCTCAATGATCGGACGGCAAGTTCCAGCTCGCCGACACCGAGGATCATTTAATCACAGAAAGTAACCGGATTCCCCTCCGTTCGATATCAGCATGTAAGCTAATGTGTTTCAGGCAGGTGCGATAATTTGGCGGGTCTTTATGCCTTGTGACAAACAACCTCTGGGTTGCGGATAAATGATTTTCAGTGTGTTACTGACGTTTTATTTTTATTTTTCTTAAAAGGAAGGTGACGTGAAATCTTTTCATCGGCTCATCCGATCATCCGTCACAGCGGAGGAGGGTTTTTTTGTAAAACAAACCGTGTTGCCTCGGTGTCCGGCACGTCACGTTTTTGGCGCCGTCATTTTCAATTTTTAATGCGGGGAAGAAACGACAAACATTTAAAATACTTACAAGAGGCGGAGTAGAAATGAAATGAGAGAAAAAGAAAGGTTTGCCATCGACTCCGGCCCTTCGGTCGCTGAGAGAAGGACATCTCGACGTGTTTTTGTCAATCGGTTTTGATCAACAACGGGCGTCTCCTCTTTTACTGATCAGCCTGTCGAAGACTTTTGAGATCTTTGCATAATTCACAAATGTACAACATATTCAACCTGGCTCAGAGTCTAATTTTACAAATCTCCACCCTCTCCCTTCTGATTTGGTCTTATTTCCACCACATTCCCGGAGTCCAGGCCAATCTGGACGCCTTTTTTTTTTTTTTTTTTAATGGCAAACAAGCTATTGAGGACTGAGGTGTGTGTGTGTGTGTGTGTGAGCACTGCTGAGGCGTCTTTACAAACAAGTTGTTGCCATGTGAAATCAATGACCCTGAGGCTATATTTTCATTAAAAGATAACCAAAAAAACAGTGAAAGAAAAGAAAAGTGTTTGCTTTCTTTCAGATGCAATTTGGTAAACAGCAACAGGCTTGTTTATTTCTTAAACTCTCCAGCGCTGGATGGTGTATTAACTTTCCCCGGGTGTGGATTTTAGCACACCTGTTTGAATTTAAGGCACTTGGGCCGCTTCCTCCGCCAGCCACACATTTAATTTGGCTCATCAGAGCCTGGAAAGACAAATTAACAGCGAATAATCAAGCACTTTTGTCCCTGGATGCGCGCCGTGGTGTCGATTTTAACACTAAAACGGGAGATGTTTACCCAACAAGCAGATACAAGTCGTGTATTTACATCCCTGGTCCAAAGGATTGTTTGCCTGCAGCCTCACAAATTGTGAGGAAAGACAAATATATCTATATCTTTCAAAGATGGGGGTACTGGGTGTTACTAAATTTTGATTTTCGAGGTATAACGCGACTCCTCTCTTTCCGTTTTATTTGATTCGAGTGCCATTTGGATTTATTTTAACATTCACCCCAGAAATGTCGGTCTCCATCGCAAAGGGGCCGAATGGCATTTCTGGTCGGGCCGCAAACTCCTCTGCAGAATCTCCATCCAGAAATTCTGTTAGATTCACAAGATAAGTCGCAAACCTCGTTCTCGGCAGATTTATTGCCGTTTTTCGTCTCCGCCAAGTCGCATCCCTGGCAATCCGCATTTAGCTGACCCTCCACAAAGCCTATGGATTCGATAACCGGGCCGGGATTTCCGAGAAGAAAAGGCTCCAGTCGCTATCCTCCATCTAAGTTGCCCGAAGCGTGAGCGTCCACGTGCTGTTTTATCTTGAAATGTTTAGCCACTCAATTCATAAAACCCGTTGTATATTTTTGTTCCATGCAGACGTCGTTTAGTTTTTGCGTAATTCTGCACCCGTTATACTGAAATGACTTTTTGCATGGGAATGTACACTGCTCAAAAAAATAAAGGGAACACTTAAAAAAACACATCCTAGATCTAAATGAATGAAATATTCTTATGAAATACTTTGCTCTTTACACAGTTGAATGTGCTGACAACAAAATCACACAAAAATTATCAATGGAAATCAATTGTATCAACCCATGGAGGTCTGGATTAGGAATCACACTCAAAATTAAAGTGTAAAAACAAACTCCAGGCTAATCCAACTTTGATGTAATGTCCTTAAAACAAGTCAAAATGAATCTGTGTTGCTTCCTGAGTGGACACTATGATTTCACACAAGTGTGATTGACTTGGAGTTACATTGTGTTGTTCAAGTGTTCCCTTTATTTTTTTGAGCAGTATATTTATAAGTAGTATTCACTGGGGGGAGAAGGAGGTAAGCTACTCGTGAAAGGTTTTACATCCTTCTCTTTCTAAATGTGCGTTTAGAAATGGACTCGTCGCAAGTTTCAGGATACGCCTTCTCTCGCGCACCAGCCATGGGGTCTATTCTTCTTTTTTTTTTTCTTTTTTCCGCTCGGTGTGAAGTGTAGGTGTTGACTCCTCGACTCTTCCGAACCGCTTTCATTTAGTTGAACTTGGCTCTCGTGCAGATCTGGCAATAGAAGAGTAACGCGGCGAGCTGAGCCACATACCTCCAAAGATTTATCTTTTGGAGGCAAATGTCAGATTGACTCCGTTCAGAATTTTAATGGTTCTCGAGCAAACAAGGGGAGTTTGCTTTACCTGACCCCTGCCTGTCGACATTAGCTATGAAAGAGCAGGGGAAATGTAATGTTTTGCAGGTTTCTCTTAACAAGAGTTGGGTTCTTTACTTTGGCCTGCAGGGATTCACAGCGACTACATTATAAAAGATATTTTACATTCGCAGGATTCATTTTCCCCTCTTTCTCTCACGTCAAGTCTGTCGTCTTCTCTTGGGCTCGCAAATCAAAAAGGTCAGAAAATCCGCAGTGTGTGGAAAATAGTTATTCGTCGAACTCGGGACTGGGGGTCACGAAAGCGTTACGTCAAATATGAGAAATAGCATGCTGGCAATGCTAGCGTTCAGTTTGTCATCGAGAGGCCGGTTTCAAAAACGAGGAAGATGTTCGTGTTACCTGGTTGAACCTGAGCCGCTGAAACTGTCCTCAGAGGGACATTTGGTGATTGTTTCTCAATGTATCACAGTAATTTGCGGACCATAAGGTGCAATATCCATCTTCTTCTTCTTCTCCTTTCGACTTTTCCCTTCAAGGGTTGCCACAGCAAATCAACTTTCTCCATCGAACCCTAATCTCTGCACAGTGATCCCTCGCTATAACGCGGTTTACTTTTCACGGTTTCGCTACTTCACGAATTTGCATTGTTTTCTGCATTCTGATTGGCTAAAAAGTCACTCCGCTTCTTCTCTACCTGTGCGTTAATAACGTTGCAGTTTAATATGTACGCGTACGTAAAACAGCTCGCCAAATTTACATGACGTACGTGCAAATTCTCCTGCAATTTCGAGTTTCTCTAAAACCCCATAATGTTGACAAAACGCTCTGGACCGACAAAAGCATCTTGCAGGGCCCAAAAGGCAGCGGAAGATGCTATCTATTGCAGATAAAGTTAAACTTCTGGACATGCTAAGGGAAGGTAAAAGCTATGCGGCTGTAGGTCGGCATTACGGAATGAATGAATCTTCCGTTCGTTCCATAAAGAAGGAAGAAAAAAACATAAGGACGACAGCAGCAATGTGTAATAGAGTATTTAATTGTATTGTCAGGGTATCACACCTGATCCCAATTTGTAATCGGCACCAGCTGCAGCAGATACCGCTAATCAAGATCCCTATAAAGGGCAGCGGCACGCTCTGCCTGGCGCCGGGGGATTGTGGCTTGCACAGACCACTGCGGACCCGGACCCTTCCTGTTTTCACCCTGCCTGGGGCCCGTCCTGCCTGGGGCCCCGTCCTGCCTGCCACCCGTCCAGGTGAGACCCAGCCCTGTGCAACTCTGTCTCGGGGCCAGCGGCTTACCAGTGACACCCTACCTGCCGTTCCACATAATAAAGCGCTTCTATCCAGATCCCTGCTCTGAGGTGTGGTTCCCTGCCCGAGTCTGTCCCCGCGCCTCGTGACATGTATAATTGTAAAAAAAAATAAAGGTTTCTACTTCACGGGTTCTTTTTGGAATGTAAACCTGGTGAAAAACAAGGGTATACTGTATCCTCCTCTCACACCTATTACCTTCATATCTTCTGTCACTTTGTCCATAAACCTTCTCCTTGGTCTTCCTCTAGACCTCCTGCCTGGCAGCTCCAATGCCTGCATCTGTCTACCAATGTATTGACTATTAACCCAACCATTCCTGTCTGGCTTCTCTCCAAAACATCTACCATGTGCCGTCCCTCTAATGGACACATTTCTGATCCTCTCCATCCTGGTCACTCCCACAGAGAACCTCAGAATCTTCGTCTCTGCGACCTCCTGTCTTTTGGTCATTGTAACCGTTTCCAGTCCACACAGCATGGCTGCTCTACCTCTATCTCTTCCACATTTCCTTTCCTTCTGGCTGATAGTCTTCTATCTCAAAGCACCCCTGAGACTTTTCTCCTCCCACTCCAACCTGCTTGAACCCGTCTCTTCACCTCGTTTCCACGCTCCCCTACGCTCTGGACTGTTGACCCCTGAAATCCTCCTACTTCTTGATCTCCACTCCCTGTATCCTCCCTGTTCCAGCCGAGTTCCTCTCAATCACACACATGTATTCTCTTTCACTAACCGAAAAATAGCAAAAACAATAACACTAAAACAAATCAATTTGGTACTCTGCAGTGAAAGCAGCTAGCCCGCTAGTTAGCAACTCCCGGCGTTAGGAATACTGAGGGATGAATGGTAAGAGAACATTTGGGCGCCACTGCCAAAGCCAGTTTTTGCTTAATAACAATACTAATAATAATAAGTGCGATTGACTGAAGTGGCAGGATGGATGGATGGACAATTGTGTTTACCGTGTATTGCGGACTATAAGGCGCACTGCATTATAAGGCGCTATATCAATGAACGGGTCTATTTCCATGCACAAGGAGCTTTATAAGCTGTGTGATAAAACTTACGGTATATAAAGTGAAACAAAAGTTTAGTCAAGCTTTCTCACTTTGTTGCCTCTGTTTGGTCTTCGTTTGGTGCAGTTCATCTATTAGCTTCCTCCACTTCCGTACCATTGATTCATTCGTGTTGAATTATTTTGTGGTTGCTCTAATCCCATCATCTACTGCGGGACGGATAGCTTGAGTTTGAATTCCGCAAGTCTTAACGGGTGCTGTTCTTGGGTTGAAACACAAACTATAACAAAAAGTGACGGTAGGAAGCGCACTACGATTTGTTTATCGTTCCCAGCGATCACGGACACCTGAAGTTAGTGTGAAAAGGTTGTATTCCAGCACGGCATAAATGGTTATCTAATGTCGTCTCACGTTGTAAACCGTATTCAACCAAAAACTGACTTTTGTGCAACATCCTCGTGTCAGGTGTGAACGCTTTGACAACTACCAAAGTCGCACTAAAACATTTTGACAGATGTTTGAGTGCAGTGTACCGCATAAAATTTGTTGCAGCTCAATAAGAACAAACAAGAATTCAACAACAACATAAGGCGTACGGACGATATTTGAGAAAATGTAAAGATTTTAAGCCTAAGCGCAAAAATCCCGGCAATTAAAAAAGCAGGACGATAGAAACAGGCTTCACTTAACGCTCTCTCGTTTTGCTCCTCATCTACCAAAAGCGTGGGCCGCTGCTCAGTTTGGAAAAACTCTCCTTTGCCTCTCGTCATCTTTCAACAACAGCAGATCTGCATTGTTTTCTCTTCCTGGCCTGAACCGCAACCACATTAGAAATGGACACCCAGAGCTGGTGGAATTTGGAAATTGCGGGGACTCAGTTATGGAAATTCTGAACTGCAACCCCACTTTTCTGTGCCAGAAAGTCCAAATGATGAAAAGTGTTTTTTTTTTTTTTTCCTCGCAGTTCAACAGCCTCCTTTTGTTCCAACATTTTCTAATGGGACGCTTCTGGTTTAGGACCAAAACCAGCCTGCCAATATTACGGTTCGGTCAGGTTGGGAATGTGGATCACCGTCTGAAGGACAGCGACATAATAGGGATATCAATTTTTATGTAAAATTTTGTCTGGGTCATTTGAGTGGTGAATGTGGGGAACAAGAGTACCAAAACCATATAATTATGACGTGTCCTCTTGGCCTTTCTAGTTCAGCTATGCTACAAATAACATTTTGAATTTAATAATCTTTAAATAATATTGAATAACTACATGTATTAAGTAAAAATCAATTAACTTCTTCTTTTTTTTTTTTTTTTTTTTTTTTAAATGATATCCTGTATACTGGAACATAAATCCTGCAAAAAAAAACACATTTTGTACTGGAACACTGTCAAGTTCTTCAATGAGCGCTTTGTCTTTTTTGTGAAGTTAAAAATATTGCTTGAAAATACCAAGGACATTTTTGAAAATTCTCTTTTCTTTAACATTTCAGCTCATCCTAAATCATTTGTTCATTTTTCATCATCGTACAGAGACTTTGCAGCTTTCAATTTTTTAAAATGTTCTAATTTTTGTCAAATTTTTCTTGTCTTAAATTTGTTCATTTTCAATCATTGCTTTTATTTTTCTCGTTTTTATTTCCTCTTCGACCACGTCACATCCTCTTATCTTACACGTTCTCTTATTTTACACATTCTCGTTCAACTGCTCAAACACATCGGTGGAAAAAACCCAAACGACAAAGTACTGGCAAAACAATGCGAAGGCATTGGAACACAGTTTCCACCTCAAAAAGCAACAACATCTGTTAAGAGTCAGTGGAAGTGAGTCACTTCAGCCTTTTAACATTCTAAAACGCATCGGTGCTCCTTCTCATTCTTTTCGCTTCGCCCGTTGCGTTTCGTAATCTTAGTCTCAATTTCTTGGTCCGTGGCGTCAGAAGTCAAATGATTACGTCGCAGAGCAGTTAAGAAAAACGCAACTTTTCAAAAATCATATATAGGAAATGATTCCAAATGGGTTACCAGGACCCTCTGTGTTAATTCAGCCATAAAAAAAAAAAAAAGCAAAGTCGAGTCCGTAAAATACGCCCGTGTCGTATTTTCCACGAACGGTCCAAAAAAGACCGGCATTCGAAAATGTCATCGTGGAAAAAAAAAAAAAAAAAAGTCCTCCTCCAATTCCGTATGAAAGTGATGCATTTTTGTACATCTTATTTTACACCTTTTCTTAAGTTTAAGAGAAAAAAAGCGAGCTAAAAATTGGAGGTAACTTGCTAACTAGCTTGTTAGTTTTGCTGCACTTTGCGCCGTTGTTTGTGCACGTGCAGAAAAAATCAGATGTCATCTGACCGGCTGCCCTCTAAAACAACCAAGTGACGGGATGGATGACATAACACACACACACACACACACGAATACTGTAAATCCTGCTGTCGGATTATCTGCGCAAGTTTAAATTCCCAATTTCTTTTGATTAAATTAGCTTATAGCTAATTGTTAACTGCATGGTCTAGCAACGCTAGCTACCTGCAGGGATCTGTTAGTCATCGCACAGAGCAGAACTTCTCAACCGACATTGAAACAAACGTGATTTTCCATCTTCCCTGTTGGAACGGGATGCAGCTTAAACTGTCACGTTTTTCCACGATCCAGAATATTTTGTATCGACTAAGAAAATAAGATTATAAATTCACCTCGACTTACGGGCGGCTCCTTCTGTCTGCGCGTCCTCGTGTTCTCGGCTAAGACTCCTGACCGGTGACGTGCGTTGAGATTCCTGGCTGCTAAGGCACTGACGTCATCACCGCACGTCTCTTCCTCATATTTTAACGTTAAATGTGAATTTTTTTTGGCGATTTTGAAAAAAAATGACCAAAAATGGTGAAGCTACTTGGAAAATAACTTTGTACAAATCACTGAATAAATATAATTCCTCTTCCTTCAGCCGCAGGGAATCTCAAAATCTTTGTACTTAAGACCTTAAAACACTTTATAGCCTTGACCTTGACACTTTATAGTTTTATTTCTTATTCTCCCCCCACCCTTTTTTTTTTTTTTACTGTTTATATAATTTCCTACTATTTATTATTATGTTTCGCTCGAAACTCTGGCACAACAATCTCCTTCGGGATAAATAAAGTTGTTCTTATTCTTATAACCATTTAATTTATTTTTTCATTTTGCATTTTTTTCTTTCCGTGCTGACAGGTGCCTCTACTGACTGCACGTCACTGCTCCTGACGGCCAACGACGCCTCCAGACGTGTCCGTGGAGGTTCGTTTCAACCCTCATCCGAGAGGCTTCTTCAGTTCTAATGACCTGCTGGAAGTTTCCCCAATATAACCGACAGGTTTTTGGACGGATGTAAATGTAAGTACTTTGGCGTGTTTATCCGCAGAACACGGGTGCAACGGGGGGTTGTTATGCTAACGGACGTGTCCATTGGAACAAAAGAGCAACTTTGTGGGACTGCCTGGATCGGGATGTGAGGTAAAGCGATGCTGATGCTGCGTAACAACATTCGGTTATTCCGACGGCAGAGCGGTCGCTCTCTGTCGCCTGATTGGTCAGTTGAGCCCGATGGTTAGTCTACCCTGTGAAGATCGACCCGCTCATCTATCAGGATATAAGATAAGATAAGAGCAACTTTATTAATCCCGAAGGAAATTGTTGTGCCAGAGTTACAGAAAAAACAACAGTAATAAATAAAAAAAGAAAAAGGCAGAATTAGAAATAAAAATAAACTATAAAGTGTCTTAGTGAACAAGTGATAAAACTATAAGAGTCTTAGTAACAAGTGAGGTAAGGAGTGCACAATAGTATGATAAAAGGAAAAAAATTGTAATGTAGCTGTTATGAAATGAAATATTGCACAGTTCTGAATATTGCACAGAACAATCTTGAGGTAACTTTTCTCTTCACTGAGCTTTTTTTTCTTCTTTCTCTTCGCTTTTTTTCTCACTGGAACAGATCAGTTTACGTACGGCTGCTGCCGAGTCCTCTGGGAAAATAAGCGAAGCGGTCGAATATTCACCGCATTGATAACGGAAGACTTCTCTAAGTTTAACCTTGTAAGATTTCCCCTTGTTTCTTTAACCATTTGTTCGGCCTTTTGGCTTTTGTCTCAGGTCTCTATCTGTGCAAGTTTGGCGGTTGGGATGACTTCTTTAACCACCGAGCAGTCAGTCCCATGTATCTGTCGGTTTGAAGTAAATATTTGATGCGACGGTCCATCATTTCATCCTCCGCTCACACTTTCCTGGTTAGACATGATTGGTTTTCCACCTCGGTGGCCTTAAACACGGTCAGGAAGCAAAGAGACCTTGACTATCCCTCGACCTCATCTGCAACGTTATTTGGCATTCTTCTTGAACATGCTGCATATACGCCGCTTCTTTGTGCTTCGGGAACAGCGCCGTCTGCACTTCTTTGGTAGAAATCTGTTTTACTCTTCTCGGAACGCGAGCCAGCCTTTCACCTGTGACGTGGCTCGTCGGAAAGAAAAGATTTGAAGCGTCTGAATGTCCCGAGATGCTCTTTCCTGGTACTCGATGTACTTCCCCGGTTTAGCTTCGGGGTCATTTGCTCTCAGAGCTTCGCTTATCTTTATAAATCAAATGGTTGGCAGGACGGGCTTTCTGCGCACAGCTGTTAAGGGTCTGCTATCACACACACACTCACACACACATTGTGTGTGTTGCAACAAGCTGTACCTATAACACACAGGACAGACCAGAATACAGAAATTCAATCTTGCAGGCACAGCTTGGGAAAACCCGTCGTTACATTCGTGTTTTCTACGTTTGGTTTGAATACACAGGGGAGCGAAAAGTTTTTAGTTAGCGCTGATCCAAGCAGGGTGCCTCCGTTGCTGGAACAGCCAGGAAGTTTAAATGTGTGTTTGAGTTTGACTCAAACACACATTTAAACTATGACACACACAGTTGGCTAAAATTGAAAAATCAGTACAAGTTGAGGGCTGGAGTGGTTCAACGTTTCTTTAAAAAAAAACTTGTCGAAATGAACTCGCTGCACAAATTGACCCTGAAACTTACAAAGCTTTTAAATAATTGCCTATTAAACCATGAAATAAATTAAAAATCGGCCGCAACAATTTCTTATGGCTCTATCTGGAGCATTTCAAGGGTAATTTCTGATGAAAAAAAAAAATTCCCAAAGCCAAAAAAGAAAGAAAAATCCAACATTTTTTTGTGCTGGCAAGAAAAAAAAGTACAAAACGGAAACATATTACAGAATCTCTACATATCTGTCGCATTTATTTCTTATGGCTCTACAAGCAACACATTCTCATCAACCGCGTGATGAATTTTTCGACGACACGTTCCCCTGCATCGCATGCTGGCACATTGGGCCTCCCCTTTCTCGTCGGGTGTCGGAGACGTGGAGGAACGCGGTCTCTCCTTTAAAACACAAACGCGCAAAATACTAACTCTGCTTTTATTTTCGTTAGGTAGAGAGACATACAAGTGTAGATGTAGGATCAGAAGTGAACAAATACTCCCACCGTTCTTGAAACCCCCAGGTTTTAAAGTCCACCTTTTGTTTGTGTCTCGTGGGACTTGTATTGTGGGACTTGTAGCGTTAATGGTGCTTGCAACATATCAGCGAACCAGCTCTAATAGTAATTAAATATCATCCTGCGGACTAAAGATCATCACACAGCATACGTGTCAGCATATGTGTCAGCATACGTGTCAAACTCAAGGCCCACGGGCCGGTTTTTGGCCCGCGGGCCTTGAGTTTGACACGTTAGCTGTAGCGCAGTGGTCAGGAACCTTTTTAACTGGGAGAGCCATAAAAGCCAAACATTTCTGAATATATTTCATTGGATAAGAATAAGAAGAACTTTATTTATCCCGATGGAAATTGTTGTGCCAGAGTTACAAGAAAAACATAATAGTAATAATAACTAATAGTAGAAAATTGTATAAACAGTAAAAAAAAAGGGGGGGGAGAATAAGAAATACAAATAAACTATAAAGTGTCTTAAGTAACAAGTGAAGACTATAAAGTGTCTTAAGAACCAAGTGAAAGATAAGGAGTGCTCAAGAGTATGAAAAAATATTGTACATGTAGCTGTTATGAAATGAAATATTGCACATTTATGAACATATATACAGATAAATATTACAATTTACAGTAAGTGGGTGGGATTTTTTTTTACCCTTTTTGAAGATGGAAAGCCATATAGAGAGCCATATAGTATTTTCAACGTATAATAAATTAAACATGTCTTGCTTTTAATGTGACCTCTGTTGCTGCATGGATTTGTTGGAAGTGTCGCTTTATATTTGACTGTTTCATCGATGCAATTTTATCATTGCATATTAAAGATACCGCAGATCCAAATGTAAATAGTTCCGTCCACGCAGCCTGGAATACACGGAAATTATCGTCTTTTTTCTGTTCGCCATCTTTTCCGTTACAAGGGTTGAAGCGGATAAACTAGTCGGCTTTCCGATAAAATGGATTTCTTCACCTTTACAATGACTCGTGCTCGGATGCCATCGGTTCCCGACCCGACCGACGGGTAACCCGTGAAATTTATCTTCAAAACTAATTTCTGTTTACTTTAAAAAGACACAGTATTATGAAGAAATATCACAAGTATTTTAAAATCAGTTCCAAAGAGATTTTTTTTTCAACTCAAAATTGTCTGGGAGCCATATACCGTCACCGGAGAGCCATGCATGGCTCGCGAGCCTCGGGCCTCCGAACGCTGCTGTAGCGTGTTGTCATTATAATTCCAGAGCTTGATTTCCCTTTAAATGTGTTTGCTTTTCAAATGAGCAACTCTTTTGATGCGATGTCCAATAATTATATGTATTGAAATTTGACTGCGCCTTGCCAGCCCATTGTAGCCCTATGACATGTTATCGCACCTAAAGGGAAATAAACAACTCTTAGTCAATAGTTTTTTTATTCTTGTAATGGTTTCTCAAATACCAACCATGGTTGTTTTTCATACCAGAAACTGACTGTTCATAATATAAAATGATATATCCTTTTGCACTTCCTCATCTACCACCACTCTCATATGTGCAATATTTAGATGAATGCAATATTTATACATTCTCTAGGACATAGTTCATATTACCATTTCATCTTTATTACCCACATCATGCTCATCGTGGATTCATGCGCACCATCCATTTTATTTTTGTATTCTCCTGCAAACACTGTCCATCGCCTTTGTTTATTTCGATCTATACCTTTAATCAAATGTTCTTCTATTATTACTATTTACATGTTTTTTTTGCAACAGTCCCTTGGCAATCCTGTCACTTTAAAAATCAAACCCGTACAACATTCAGCCCAGCATGACTCGTTCTCTGTGACAAATTATTCATCCTTTTTATTTTATTTTTTTTGTTACTTTTGCACCGTGGGTTTTAGAGTAACTGTATTTCAGTGCCCGGTATGTGTTAACATACGGCAGTATTGACAATAAAGTTGACTTTTCTTGTAGCGCCGCAGCTACAAACGCCACACAGACTGCATTCTGGTAAAGTGTTCATGGAAGAGCGAGGCTACTGCAAGACTTCAGCTTATATTTTCAGCAAATTTCAGAGAAACCCCCTGCAGACGGGTGTCAGAGGTGGGCAGATACACTGCCTACCACCTACGGGCTGTCCTTCTCCATTTATCACTCTCACCTCCCCTTTAACTAATTGCAAATTTGGGAGAAATTTGCAAATTTTGAGCTTTTTTGCAGCTCATGTGGGATGCAAGTGAAAACCAAAATATGAAGAGTTGGAAACAATTCATTGACACGACCTCATGTTTCCTGCGAGAGGATATTTTGTCGCTGCGGATTGAAGATCACTTTCACATAACAAGCCGCACATACCTCATCGCGCACCCTGCCCCGCAGCCAGCAGAGTCCGTGCACACACTGAAAATGGACCGGTAAGCCGACCGTGTCGCTGCGCCCGACTGCAAACTAGCGGCGGGGCTTCTGCGTCACGGCGCGGACGTTTGCTGCTGAAACGGAGCCGGTAACTCTGACGAGAAAGCTAATAAATCCAAATCGGCGCGTGGCGCCGTGTTGTAATGAGGCCTCCGTCGGTTCCCGTTCACCGTGAGATTTTAAAATGCAGCCGTCCTGCGGGGACGTCCATAATCACAGACAGTCGGGGCCGATGGATTTTTTTCGGAGGGGGACGGGCCTCCCGTCGATATGTTCGTAAAGGCTTCGGAAAGCGTCGCACTTAAATGACGTAAACAATAATTTCTGAAACATGTTGGTTCAGGAGCCAGATCTGATTGAAGTCGAGAGGGAATCTCCTCTTATTCTGCAATAGCTCTTTTTATAACATAAAAAAAAAAAAATCTGAATTTAGTTTAAACAAGACAAACACCGCGGTGCCGTATAACATTGACTTACATTTACATATTATTTCGTGACTCCTTCTCGGGCGTATCACACATCATTGACCCTTGTATCATGGATGAATTAAACACACACACACACACACACATGCACGAACAGTCTCGCACGGCGCTGGTTATCCTTTTATTTTACAGCACTTGTGGACGGAATATACAGACCGGCTTTGTAAGCATACAGTTATTTAAGGCCGGGAGGGAGTGCAAAGCTGGTCATCGTTTTAATTGAGCGGGTCACAGGGTGTTTTGTTTTTAAAGTTTATGGAGGTTCTTCTGCATAGATAGATGGCTTCCAGTGTGAAACACTGCTGCTCACAGTTAACCACACAGGCGCGACTCTGTGTCCTTTGCTTATCTCTGCATATAACTCACTACAAATAGAGAATTAGCCGTTCCCCCGAGGCTCTTTTTCATTTCGAATGCGGAGGATAGTTTTTCCAAGTGCGCTCACACTGAACTCACTATCACACACTGTAATATAGTGTGAACTTGTGTGTATTACCACGTAGCTTCTCACACGATGAGCGTTTCCTACTTTAAACGGAGTGTATTTACAATTCCATCCCGCAGATGGAAAAAGGAACAAACCATTTATTTGAATATTTTTGCATTTATAAAGTGCCGAACGATGTTTCGATCGGTTTATCCGATCTATCATGGCATTGATAGAAAGCGGAACGAATTCTTTTTTGCGACACTGGAACTGAGAGTGCAAAATAAAAAACTCTGTTTTTTCTTCTCTTCTCCAATGATGATCTCCGTTGTCAGAGTTTGAAAATAATTTTGATTGGCACGTCTAATAGCTGGCGGTGTTAGCCGCCGAGTCTTCCATTTATTCATGGTGGTAAAAGGGACTGGGAACAAGGCCTGCGCACTCGCATACAATTTCGCAATGATTGTGATTCGAATCAAACTGAAAAATGAATCTATAGGCAAATTCTATCCTTCCATGAATGCATGTATTAATGGGATCGCTCAGAATTTCATACGTGCGCTCCCTGTTCTGCTCTCCTTTACCGTTCCTTGCCGGACTTTGTCGATTTAACTGAGAAATGAATTAAACATACATTTTTATTTTTCATTCATGAACCATATTTCAATTCGCCTCCGCGGCAACCGAAGGCCTGATGTGCATCGCTAATGTTCTCACTTTGTATCTTAGGAATGACGGTAAAGTATATCATTTGTCTCGCCCGATTAAACCGGTCTCATTTGCGATTTTGTCCGACGTTATACTCTATGATGACGAAATTGGCACATTGAGACGCAACCCTCCAGCTGAGAGATGATTCCAAGTAAGATAGAAGTTCTGTGGCATCTTGGCACATTTCTCTTCGCTCGAGATGCAATACTGACTTGTTGTTACATTTGTTTTCGTGGTTTGTCGTGTTAGAAAAATAGTCCGCTGGAAAAAAATAAAGGGAACACTTAAACAAGACAATGAGAAAAAATCCAACTGTCCATTTAGGAAGCAACACTGATCCTTTTTGACTTGTTTTAAGGACGTTATATCAACGTTGGACTTTATATATTTTGTGAAATATCATTATTAGGGTTCGGATCATTGTAATTTTTGCTTTAGAACTCAAAGAAAATCGAATCAGTCACTTAAACAGCTGACATTTCTTCTTTTCTGCATTTTACATGCAGCACAGTCAGCGCATGGAACTTTAACTGCACTCATCCTTGCAACTGCACTAAAATGTCTTATTGCACTGCCAGCACTGTTCAAATTCATATTTATAATAATGCTTACATGAACATTATTTCTTGTCAATACATATCCAAATGCATTGCGGACAGCAAAGTAGGAATTTCCCCGTGCGGGGAAACACGTTTCTGTGTATGTGACAATAAACGCTTTGAATCCTGAATCTTCTTTCAAGCCAGTGGGTCAAAGCAGATCGCGTGGACCCGCTTGGAGTCCCGGTCCCATCAGGGTTTGATCCGGTGGCTCCAAAGGTTCTCCGTCACATCTTATGACGAACGGACTTCGTTTGAAGCCGTTTCAACTGCCGGTCGTTTCCATCCCAGAGGGTTCCGAAAGGCCGAGTGTGTTGTCGCGCGGCAATCGGGTTTGAATTTCAACAGGTAGTCGGAACGCCAAAGCAGGGGTCGGGAACCTTTTTGACTGAGAGAGCCAAAAAACCCACATATTTTAAAATCTGATCCTAAGAGAGCCATATGTATATTTTAATACCAAAAACAGCAAAATGGAAGAGAAAGACCAACAATTTTAGAGTACAATAAGACTGAATTTATTTTGAACAACATACTTTGCTATAACAAAGTAACTTAATAACAAGAAAAGTGCTTCTTAATTATAATGCTGCTAAACGTGACCGCAGGTTCGTCTTAATGTTTTCTAGGTGCGAGAACGACTGTCCATTGTCAATATCATAACGAGCAGCTGGTCTGCAGGCTGACGTTTTTTTCTGTCCATTTGTGTTTACTTGCCAGCTCTGCTTATTTACCCACATGTCCGAAAACTACTGAAATACTTCGCTGCATTTATGTCATTCACCTGTTGTTCCTCCACTCGATTTGACATCATGATGGTACGATCGTGTACAGGTTTTGCTGAGAAAGGCATATCTTTTATCCGTTTGATTATCTTGTCTTTATCCTTAAAGTCGTCAAAAAGCTCGTCGGCCACATCAAGCATGAATGATTTGGCGTATTCGCCATCTAGTTCTCGACAGGCCTTCTTTCTGTCGTCTCCCGCTGGATATTTCTCTGCAAATGTGGCAGGGCGTGTGTCAAAGCGTCGCTTTATATTTGAACGTTTCATCGATGAAATTTTATCATTGCATAAAAGACACACTGCACAACACGCTCTCTCCACAAAGGCGAATTCTTCCGTCCATTCCTGCTGAAACATACGGTAATCCTCATTATTTTTTCTTTTCGTCATCTTCTTGGTTAGAAGGGTTCACTCTGCATAAACAAGCTAACCAAAAACGAGGGAATATTACTTCTTGGCCTCAAAGTGACGTGTGCAGGCTGTTGTAAATTATCCAATAAAATGAGACTTTTAGGGTATCGGACCCTCCCGCACACCGGCGTACAGAAAGGATTGGCTCTTTGTTGCGTGCCAGCGCGAAAAGTTGCGGGTGAAAATATCTTAAGATTAAAATGTGTGTGGATTTTTTTTTATTGTGATGGCTTTTCCTGTCATTTTTTTTTTTTTTTTTACTAAAGTAACATTATTAGTAAAATTAATGATTAATTTTTCTGTTAAGAAATTTTCAAAGAGCCAGAGGCAGTCATCAAAAGGGCCACATCCGGCTCGCGAGCCATAGGTTCTCGACCTCTGCGCTAAAGCAAGACTATCGGTCTGAATAAAAGGAAAGTTGTACAAGACAGTGGTGAGACCAGCGATGATGTATGGACTAGAAACTGTTACAATGACCAAAAGACAGCAGGCAGAACTAGAGGTTGCAGAGATGAGGATGTTGAGGTTCTCTGTGGGAGTGACCAGGATGGATAGGATCAGGAATGAGTCTATCAAAGGGACGGCACATGTTAGATGTTTTGGAGAGAAGGTCAGAGAAGCCAGACTGAGATGGTTGGGTCATGGACAGAGGAGGGATAGAGAATATATCGGTAGACGGATGCTGGAATTGGAGCTGCCAGGCAGGAGGTCAGGCAAGAGATTTATGGATGTAGTGAGAGAGGATATGAAGGTAGTTGGTGTGAGAGAGGAGGATACAGCGAATAGGGTTAGATGGAGAAAGTTGACTCGCTGTGGCGACCCCTGACGGGAAAAGCCGAAAGAAGAAGAAGGAGTCGTAACGCTAAAGCGAAGGACTCTCCGGTTTTTACAAAGATGGCTTCTTCGACTCCTCTCTATATCCGTTGGTCCGTCCCCGCCGGAGTGCGGACATTGCGGTCTTGGCCCTGGTACCTGAGGCGTAAGTGGACAGTTGACTAAAGAAGAGTCTGTCCTGCGTCGTCTCCTGAGGTCATCACACTCCTCATGACACTTAACAGCAGACATCACATTCTCTATTCAGTGTCCGGGTGGTCTGTCCTTGGAATGCGCCGCTCTTTGCCTCGGGGTGTTGTAGAGTTTGAAATGTAGCAGGATTCGGTGCTTGTTGAAAACCCTTCGGAGTTTTTCTCAAACACTTTGGATGGATGCTATTACAATATCCTTGTTTACCTTCCTTATCTTCATTTTGTTGTTTTGCTGTCTGCTGGCGTTTTTTGTTTGGATGAAGGCCTAATTAGGGGAGCCACAAGATCGTAATCCTCTCCCAACGTAACCTCAGTTTCCCTTCTACAAACCCTTAATTTATGTTCCAGACAGTAAAGAGAGTCAAAAAACTACTCATCAGTGCACTTATTGGTTGGGTCCCGTTTCAGGGTTTTGCTGTTGTTTTGTTGTCGGCCTTTGCTGAGGACGGTGACGCTTTCAACTCTCTCTCTGCTTGGACAGAAGGGGTTTTGCTCTGGAGAGTCCCACAAAAACTTCAAGCCTAATTTGTTCCACTTCTGAATTGGTTATATGGTCGTCCCCTTCGGCCGTTTCTGTGGCTGAGATGAGGTCTCCTGCCGCGGTCCGATCTAGTGTCTGCAAAGTTCAGGCCTTTGGAAAGAACATGGACTTCGGGGGGGCTGGATAAGTCGGGGGTTCTGCGGTCTATCTTACGCCATGTTTGTATCTCAGTAGATCAGGTCCCGCTCGGTTTGATTTGTTAAGACGACGGGAATTTCGATCAACCTTTTAACTCCATCCTGAAGCGGGAAGACGCGCCGTTCTTTGCTTCTCTTATCTGGCCAAGTTTGGTTTCCAAGACATCGATCACGAAATGGGTTTTCCTCGTCTGCGCATGAAGGAGTCACTGGTGCATTTTCTGAAGAACGCTTTCCCTCCACGGAGGAGAGCGAGCGTAGCTTGGGTGCAGTTCTACGTTGTTCGCGTCTTCGATCGAGGGTGTTTTCTGCGAGCGGTGACTTTTCCCGGCGTCTTTTCAAACCCCCCAAAACACGTCAAAGGCCGTTGTCCGACACGTTGTCAAACACGTTGTCCGAAAGCGAGCGTGTCTGAGTCATCGGTCGGTCGCCGTCGAATCTAATCGTGGCAACTGGACGGCGTTGCTTTGGGAGGAAGACGTTTCACCTCTCCTACGAGAGGCGGTCCATGTAATATGTCCCCGGGATGATCCCTTCCATGAATGGATGTCATATAAATAAGATTTCATCGAATGAAATCGAATTTCCAAACTGCAATTTTCATCAAAGAATATGGAAGAATGCGTGTGTCTAGCTGATTTCTCTTTTGAATACTTGTCAAATTACTGAAAACGGTCAAGTCTGGCTTCCATTTCCCCTCTGAAACGCGCCAGAAATGTTTTTCCTGTTTGCTGTCGTTACAGGACTGAACTGTGTCAGACAGCAGGTAATGAAATTGTGATTGTTGTAATAAAAGCAAACTGTGTTGGCTTCTCCGATTTGGCCCGAGATGACCTCGCGGCATTTTCATCGAAAGGGTCTTCTCTGAAAAGACTCGGGATACCTTCTCTTGTTTTCCTTCTCCTTCTTTTTAATTTCCCCAGGGCTCTATTTTGAGTCCCCTGTTATCCATTATTCAAATATTGCCTCTTAGGCAAATCATACAAATTTTAGATCCCATATGGTTTACATTTTATGTCCTATGTTGCTGATTGAAAACGAAGCGCGCACAATTCACCACACGACTGAAGGGTGTCGGGTGGAAATTCATCGTAAAAAAGGGAAACCGGGAATGCGTTTATATTACAAAAACGAGTTGCGGCAAAAGTATCGCGCCCTTTTACGACGATGTGCGCCGTCCCCACATTTTGCTTCATGGTGCCTAATTTCCCAACATACCGATGTTTCCTGCGACTGCGCTTTTTTGCGCAGGCAGGTTTTTGAGCTGGAGGAGGATCCTCAATGAGCCACTAATTTACACCTTCCAAAATCTATTAATGCTACATGCGGTCCCCATTTTAGACTACAACCGCTTGAAATGTGGTGTTGATGTGCTTGACCAAAAACTGCGGGCTTACAAAGTGCGCACCAGGACACGGAGATGGCCCGTTGCAGTATTCTACAATATTCTGGACATGGCTGCTGTAAATGCACATGTATAAGAAATGTACATTCCAGTTCAAGCTTGCAGAAGGACTGAGAAATAGAAACGTACAGGTTATTGAACAGGAAAAACAGAGAAAGCGGGCGCTGCGTGAAATGAAAAGGGTTTTTGAAGGGAAAACGACAACATGCTAGGTGCGTCGGAGTTGCGACAGAAATCGTAGTACAGAAAAATGTGGCATTTGCCACAAGTACACCTGTAGGAAATGTAGAAAAGGGTCTCTATTCGTGGGTAAAAATTGCTAAAAAAATGCTAAAAACGAAAAAAGGTGTGGGATATGCTCACACTTTTTTCAAGGCAATTTATTTGGAATCATTTTCATTGGGAGTGGATGTACTGATGGAATTTGGACCAGGAGATAACATTAACACTTCTTGGAAGGGGAGGAGGGTCTGCAGGGGAAGCGGAAATTTCCAGGACTTCGAGTGTCCCGGTCTTATTTTTAGTAAGGAAACGAAAGACGGCGCTCAAACACAACCGCCACTCCATACCGAACAATCGCAGCGGCAATGGGGCCGCGCAACCCGTGCTAAAATAACACCAATCTTGCGATAACCAAAACAGCAAACTGACAGGTGTGCAGGGAGAAGCCTGTTCTGACAGGACGCGGGAGTATTGGAATAACACAAGTAAAATAAGAACACGGTAGATGACGTGAAAACCAACACACGGACAGATTTAGGTCGAAGCTGGAATCAACAATGAAAAATCACCGAGGTGAACTAGACTTGTTTTCTAAAACACAATCTGGATTTGGTTTTAATTACAAGAAAATGAGGTACAAAACAGCAAAGGTAGATATCAAGATCTTAAAAATGTTGTGAAGCGTTAACCGCTTCACCCGTGGGATGGTTTAATTTGGACTGCAGAGGCCCGCCGTCCATCTGGGGTTAAAAAGCAACACAAAAAGCCTTAACAAGAATCTCTGTCAGACATTATGTAAAGCACAAGCAAAAAAAAAAGAAAGAAAAAAAGTGTTCGCGCTGCTCTGTGCGGTCACAAGACCTTAGCATTTGAGAAGGAAGAAAAAAAAAATGAAAGCAACATCACAAGACAGGGCATTCCAACTCTCTGAAACACAGTTGGAATGCGGGTTTTAATACTCAGAAGAATTGGGTGAATTATTTTGTGAATTCATGCTGTGATACATTCAGGGGGAAACGAAACCTAGATTTGCGGAAACCCGGACGCACATCGGAGGGTGAGAGGGGAAGACGTACGGTTTCCGAAATTGTCCCGATCATCGGGCGATTTTCATTCCAATCTACGAAAAACGCGCTTTTCGCCGAAATATCGCTCCTTCCGGTGCGAAAAAGAAGAAAACCTCCAGAACTTTACATACTCGGAGCTCCGGCGGCAGGAGCAGAACAACACCGAGAAGAGTAGCACTGTCAATTAAATAAAATTGAATTATCCTTATTAACATGACATTTGATTTACTTTTCCATAGAACAAAACAGGATTATGAAAGACCCACGTCCATGAATGAGATGAACTCGTGATGTCGCGTTTGCCGAAAGTAAAATGATAATCATCCTCCTGATATCGCAATACTTTCGCTTTTACTTAAAAAAAAAAAAAAAACGCGTCAAATAAAACGGCGTTTTCAAAAATTATCCGTTCGAATCCACAAAAAAAAACGAATATCAACGCCGAACGAAAAGAAATAGGGGGACGGCCACGTGTTTCTCGGTTCTATGCGGGTAAATCAAGGATCTAAAACGCGCCAGAAACCTATTTTCTTCCTTTTTTTTTTTTAAGTTACCACATGGCTGTTTATAGTTCAGCCACTTAAAGTGGAGACGGTGTTTCAGTGTTTTCACAGAGACGCCGAAACCGCAATCCACTGAAAAACAAAAAACGGCTGCGCCCGGTGAGATTCGCGACGCCTCGGAAGCCTGAAAGCGACAAACCTCAAATGCCACCGACAGCAAGACTTTAAATTAATATTTGGCAGGGCGTGACCAGAAAGTGGGGTGTCTAATCTCATTGTCGGAGGTGAGTAGATGCCGAGCCGGGAGCGCGAGCTACGGGAGGAAATCTCCTTTAAACCGGTTGTTTACATAACGACACAGTCACACTCTTTGGTTTGACGGAGTGAATTAAATCACTGCAGTTAAAGTAGTTTTGCTCCGAAAGGGTCCGGCACGCCGCTCCGGGGACGCATGACTCCGACACGAGTTCTTCTCAGAGCTCTGCTTTACATCCATCGGATATTGGATGCAAACCCGTCGCTTTTCACACCCGACGTGTGTTTTTGGAAACCGGATGTGCCGAAACCATCCCTTAGTTTCCGTTAGTTTCCGTGTTCAGTCATTTTCAGCGGGTGCGACACGGATATATTTTCTTCCGTTGAACCCTCATATTATGTTAAGGGTCATTTTGACCCATTGGGTCAATGGTCAATAGGGGGTTAAGTGTTGACAAACTCCAGACCCGCCATTTTTATTGTCATCTGCTTTCTATTGCTAGTAATTATGCCATTTTTTTTTTTTTTTTTTTTTAGTACCGGTATGCCCCCAGGTTCGCTCGAGCGGGAACTGTTGTTGAAGACCATTTTAAAATCAGAGCGTCATGTGTTGACCTCACAGTTCTCGGGGGAAAGTTGATTTTCGAAGCCAAGCGCACCACATGTTTATCACTAGTGGAAGACATTCGGTCATTCCCCTGGTGAACAAAGGTGTCTCTGTCATGGGGTCTAAAATTCTCTGTGGTGCACTTGTGACTACGCAGGACGGAGGGGCTGGTAGGAGCAAAAAAAAAACAAAAAAAAAACAGCAGCCCGCCAAAGATGCGCCCCGGTTGGTCGTTCGGGCTTCGGGTCCGATGCCAGGTCCGGGAAGGCGAAGGGTGCCTGACTCACTTTTCTGACTGGCTTTTATTATCCGTTTAGGTGCTCGGATCCGCTCTACCTCGGGCTCCCTTTGAAAAACGCCGGTCGGGCTTTTCACGGATTACATTTGCTTGATAAACTTGTTGTTGATGTGCCTATTTTTGTTGTTAGAGTCCAGTTGATTTGCCCTTAAATTAGGCGGCGTCGTGAGGTTCGCTCTACGAGTGACGCGGACCGCGGATGAGAACCCGATCAAATGTCTCCGGTCGAGCAGCGAGGAGATTCATGTTCTCGGTCGTGGGATCTCAATATTTCAAGTGCTTTGGGTAGGAGAGAGTGGAAAAGAGGGAAAGAAACGGGGTTCAAGCAGGTTGGAATGGGTGGAGAAAAGTGTCAGGGGTTCTTTTAGATAGAAGACATTGACCAAAAGACAGGAAGCAGAGCTGGAAGTCGCAGAGATGAAGATGCTGAGGTTCTCTTTGGGAGCGACCAGGATGGAGAGGATCAGGAATGAGTCCATCAGAAGGACGGCACACGTTCTGGAAAGAAGGTCAGAGATGGTTGGGTCACGGACAGAAGAGGGAGAAGCAATATATTGGTAGACAAATGCTGGAATTGGAGACGAAAGAGAAGATTGATGGACGTTGTTGTCGTGAAAGAGGAGGATCCAGAGAATAGGACTGGATGGAGAAGGTTGATTCGCTGTGGCGAACCCTGAAGTCGTCGTGGAATTTCAAAGTGAACGTCCAGAATTCCCCCTGTGAGCGCGAACTCGTGTGTTATTAATCTTCCGAAAGGACACGTGAAACGTGGCGGCCGGGTCTGACTGCAGGGAGGATCTTCAATGTTTAATCAGACGAGTCAAAAGTCAAATGTTCATCTTTTATAAACTTACGATAATAGCTCTTCTTCAACAGCAGGGAAAAAGAATGGAATCATTTGGAATAATTCAATAATCCGGGTTTGGTCAAATGGTTTGGTCAATGATGCATGTGTGTGTGTGTGTGTGTGTGTTTACACCGATCGAACAAACACCGCAACATGTAACCGCGAAGAAGTCGGCAGGTGGAGGATGAAGAGGACCAGTAAGATCAGATGTTCTGGAGATAAAGTCCGAGGAGGGACGGTGGAGATCTGGATGAAGAAAGAGGAAGCGACTTTAGTTGACGTGACGTAAACTCAAATAGGAAAGAGTCAATAAGATCTGCTTTTTGTCCTCCGTGCAAGCAAAAACGCAAATTCAGCATTTGAATTTTAGTGAAATATCATCCCGTGAGAGGCGTAAACTGCGTTCTCAAATTATTTATATTTATTAAATCTCAATAAATAAATAATAATAAAATTCTCTGATTCTCTGAGAGGAGACCACCTCGCTGATGAAGTCCCGCTAATTTTCATTTCCCATCACGCCAGGAAATCGTCCTCTCAAAAAGATGAAATTATTTTCTCGCTGCAAGTCTGAAAAGAGGACTGGCCCACCTTCGCCGCAGCTCGGGAGGGAAATTAGCTTTTTCCTGACAGGAAAGTGACGGCGGTGATAATATCTGATATGGACCCAACAAGCTACTACACAGCTAGAAACCAGTTTTTGGATTCCCTTTTTGCACAACCGCCCGTTTTGCTATTAATCTGTTGTGGTGGGAAATTGTTTCACAGCAGCAGAAGCGAGACGACATATAAGGAAAAAACGGTGACAAGCTAGCTCAAAATACAAGTAAAAAATAAAAAAATAAATTAAGTAAGCTCTGATGTGTAAAAATATATATATATATAAAAAAATAGAACAAAAATCTTGCAGGTCACAATTTTTCCGTCGACTGGGTAAAATCCGCCGACAAACATCACGACACTGCGTTTCTTTTCCGCAAATTATAAAAGTTATATGTTCAAAAACCAGGGTTGCAAGGAGCGGAGATCAAGAAAAGAGGAGGATTTTATGCATTTAGCTTCCAGAAATGACAGAAAGTGTGGAGAAGAAGTGAAGGAACATGTTCTGGGAGGCCGGAATGGGTGGAGAAGACGGAGGTGAGAGCGATGGAGAGCAGCCATGTTTGCTTTTAAGGGCTGAAGATGTGAAAGTTCCTGCTTTGGGAGCGAGAAGGATAGAGGAAGGTCAGGAATGAGTCCATGTTCTGAAGATACAGATGATTTTTTTTTTTTTTTTTTTTTTGGCAAGATGGCGGGCGGGAGGACGCTGGCGCATTTGGCTGCCGCTTCCCGCTCACCAACCAATCAACCAAACCAAAAACAAAGGCTCACCTGGACAATCTCCAGCAAGCTACCAAACTAGCTTGCCGACCTGAGCAGGCTGGCTGGCTAGCTAGCCTCTCAAAACTCCAGATCCCGACGGTGACCTGAGCAGGCTGGCGAGCTGGCTAGCTAGCCGGCTAGCCTGCTCAAAACTCCAGATTCCGACGGCGACCTGAGCAGGCTGGCTAGTTAGCTGGCTAGCTAGCTGGCCAGCCTCTCGAAACTCCAGATCCCGACGGCGACCTGAGCAGGTTGGCGAGCTGGCTAGCTAGCCGGCTAGCCTGCTCAAAACTCCAGATCCCGACGGCGACCTGAGCAGGCTGGCTAGCTGGCTAGCTAGCCGGCCAGCCTCTCGAAACTCCGGATCCCGATGGCGCCTCGCAAGACGGCATTTCCATCGGCCGAAATCTTCTTGCTCCTCCTGCTCCACCATCTCTCCCTCCACCAAAAATCCATCTCCGACATCCAGCTCCAGCACTTGCCTCCTCACAGCAGCACGACACTCAGCTGCACAACGGCGAAGCTCCTCCAGCTTGTCCCTGGACTGGCGCTCATCGCCACACTCTGCAATTATGGACTTCTTACCAATAATTCTGTGTATGTTCTGTTCCTTCTGTTTTTTTACTTGTGAAGCGTCTTTGAGTGTCATGAAAAGCACTATAAAAATCCCATGTATTATTATTATTATTATTATTATGATTTGGAGGAGGTCTGGAGGAGGACCGGGGAACGGGCTAGCCGGAGGAACCCGGAGGAAAAGAAGATATTTTAAAAAGACGGCGTTGCGAGCGAGGCGAAAAGAAACGGAAAGCTTCAGCGTGAGCGACCATCATTATCATGTTTATCTTCTCCCGCGGATTTCGACCTGTGTGACAGCCTGGAGTCGGATTTGTGGCGAACCGGAGCCCCGGCGGAGGACGACTTTCGTTTTGCCGCACATCCGTCCGGCGCGGCTCCTTTTTCATTTGAATTCCCGGCGACCCGGCCACGTCCGAGACGATGACAGCCAGTAATCTCACGGGCCGGCGGGGAGGAGCGACGCTGCCGGACCTCCTCGCACCTCTCGGGCGTTTTCGGGCGAATATTCAATCTAAAGCAAGCGGCCAAGAGAAAGAACTCACATGTTTTCGTTTTTGACAAAGCACGTCTTTGCTTTTCCTCAAATGGGATTTAAGAAAAGCGGCATATTTTCTGTTTCATTTGATCCCGTCTGTCTTTCTGCTCCGGGTGACGCCCACCAGATATCTGGCGTGGACAAACATGCATGTTTATAGGTCACAACTGACACGTCTTCTAGCTTCCGCGTCTTCAAATCTCGACCTTTTCTCCGCAATCCGTACTTTATGCGAGTGCCGTAAACGACCCGCGTGCATCTCTCAACAATTCTTACATTCAGTCCGAAGCATATATGTGTCATATGGGTTGAGGCGCGTGAATTCGACAACATCGGCACGCGCCTCGGGGAAATCCACGCAGACGCCGACTTGGAATATAAATGGCGACGACAGCTCAACGGCGACGAACGGCAACAAAGATTATATTGAGATTTAAAATCGGTGGCGTGGCTCCCGGGTTAAATGTGCGTCCGACCTTCGGCGCGGAGGAGATGGATGAGAGAACGCTCGCCGGCTTCGGCGCAGAGCCCATTTTTCAACTTGCTAACCGGCTATCAAATGCATTTCCAGCCCGAGAGTCTTCATCAAAGTTAAGGATGTTCATAATAAAGACAAATAAAATCATCGGGCGCACGAAGGACCTCGTTCTGCAGGAGAATGGAAAATCATCGTTCTGGAATCGCACAATGAAACACGTCAGCGCTTCGCCGCGGCCGAGATCAGCGCTTTATTCAACATCTGATTGCTTCGCCCGCCTTTTTGGACCTCGAACGAACACTTGATATTCCCTTTCAAGCCAAAGCCTTCTCATCTCCGCCGCTTCTTTGATGTACCGCATATTCTACTTTGCTGCTTTGGGGATGAATTTCTAAATCATACACTTATTTGTGACACACATTTTCCAGGAAAGACTCATTTAGAAGATGGAAACTAAAAAAGAGACAACAAAAAGACAACACATCACAACACTGGTGTGGTTACAGGCTGCACTGACCGGAGTGACAAATACCGATTTTTCACCTCAACGCTCGACAATCCGACCCGTCCCCCCGTGGAGTCGGCACTTAAAAACACCGACAAAACGAGAAGAGACGTTTCAAACCGAGGAATACGACCAATCTCAAAGCATAAGCGCTGAAGTTTAGATTTTTCCAGCGGTGGATTAAACAATTAGTAGCGTTAATACCGGTGTGTGTGTGTGTGTAGCGCACGGACACACGTGAACAGATTGGCGGCAAAAGACAAGGGTTGAATAACAAGACCGACCCAAAAAGGAATGGATACTCCGCTGTCAGATGATAAGGCACCATTTGTTTCGTGAAAACAAAGTAATTCCACTTCGATTAGTTCTCTTCCGTTACATCACGTCGGTACATTTCGACAGGATCTCCGTGGATGTTTGCAGATGACACTGTGATCTGTAGTGAGAGCAGAGGACAGGTTGAGGGAAGTCTAGAAAGGGTGGAGGTATGTTCTGGAAAGGAGAAGAATGAAGGTTAGTCGCAACCAGACAGAATATATGTGTGTGAACGAGAGGAAGCGGGTGGAACGGTGAGGATACAGGGGGTGGAGATCAAGAAGGTGGAGGATTTCAGGTACTTGGGGTCAACAGTCCAGAGCGTAGGAGAACGTGGAAAAGAGTTGGAGATGGATTCAAGCAGGTTGGAATGGATGGAGAAAAGTGTCAGGGGTGCTTTGAGATAGAAGATTATCAGCCGGAAGGAAAGGAAAGGTGGAGGAGACAGAGGTGAGATGGTCTGGAAACAGTGACAATGACCAAAAGACAGGAAGCAGAGCTGGAGGTCGCAGGGATGAAGATGTTGAGGTTCTCTTTGGGAGCGACCAGGATGGAGAGGATCAGGAATGAGTCCATCAGAGGGACGGCACATGGTAGATGTTTTGGAGGGAAGGTCAGAGAAGGCACACTGAGATGGTTGGGTGGATGGAGGAGGGTTGGTCAATATATTGGTAGATGGATGCTGGACTTGGAGACCAAAGAGAAGATTGATGGACGTCGTGAAAGAGGATATGAAGGTCACCGGTGTGAGAGATCCAGAGAATAGGGTTCGATGGAGAAAGTTGATTGGCTGTGGCGACCCCCGAAGGGAAAAGCCCAAAAGGAGAAGAAGAAGGAGAAGACCTTTTTAATGCCTTACTTGTTCAACCATTAACAAGATTGATGAGCAACTGGAGCGCAAGGCCGTACGCTAACACCGTCGGTCAAAGCGTCCATCGGTACGCGACTAAACTTGCAGAAATGCTTTGCTTTAAACAAGTGTCTTTTTAATGAAACAGTCAAATTTCAATACAAATACATATTTCCTTTCAGCGATTCACTCTTGCACTGGGCACGTCCTTCGCGCCAACACACTCGGGTCTTGGAAATCGATGCATAGGTCATCTGGCTCCGTTATCGGGGGGGGGGGGGATGAAAAAAAAAAAAAAAAAAACCTTATCACAAAATTTACACTTCAAAAAGAAACTTGAAAGCGTCTCTTCATCGGTTTCGGATTGATCGTTCCGAGAGCGTAAGAGCACAGGTTGGACGGGTGGAAACATCAGCGGTCACAGTTTGAAGGAGAGCCCACATAAAAACGTGTACAACAGCGTAATATCACCACAATATTCTGCAATTTAGGACATCGAACTCCATGGAAATAATGTAATATCATGCCCGTTGTCGCACAGAACGGTCCACCCCACCTGATCACAGAGACAATTCAACGTTACATCCAATATTCAGGGAAAAAAAATACAAATGGAATGCGTCTATTCAGCTCCTCGTCCGTCTATTTAAGCGACGGTTTGTTTTTTCCGTCGTGTTTTCTGGTGATTGCGGTGTAAAACAAATAGAAATGGGCCGTTGTGCTGAACGGCAAAACTTTGAGTCCTTGACACACACACTCACACACACACACACACACACACAATGATTGTCCATGGTGTAAAAAAGATATTCATCTGTAAATACAGTATTTATAGCAAATCACTTTCCTCAATTGCATATGTCCTCTGCGTGGCCTCCGACGAAATACTCACGAGATGCGATACGTGTTTCTCTGTTACCACAAACTCGTGACCTTTTCATATAAAGATTGAGCTACTAGACAATCGACTATGACATTGTGTTTTGGTAAGCTGCCCCAAATTTACATTTGGCGAAATCTATAAAGTGTTGTCACTCCTTTGCGATTTCGTTTTTTTTTTTTTTTTTTTTCTTTTTGTTGTCGGTTTAGAGATTTCAGGCTGCGAAAGCTGACAGCTGTGGCGGTTCAGCTCGATATGTTTTTAATGTTCTCCTACATTCCGGATGGCCTGCCTGAGATCAGGGCATCGACCCGCCTCCTGCTGCATTGCATAAAATATATAAACTCGTTCTCTCCGTCTGAGAGGCAGAAACCCGTGGCTGATTCAGTTGGTAAAACCGAAATACAGGTTAAACATTTAAACCATTTTTCCCAAACCCTGTAACTTCAAATAGATTTATTTCCAAGCTGTCACTGCTCTCTTAGTATTTAACACAATCAACATGGAGGCTGTTATTTAGGTTGTTGTTAAAAAAAAAAAAAAAAAAATTAAAATCATTATCAATTTAAAAACACTGAAATAATGAAGTGATGAATTAAAAAAAAAAAAAAACTGAACAGGATTTAAGCGTGTTGTATATTTAAAAAAAAAAAATGTTTTTAATCGTCATCACTTCTCTCTTTGTGAAAAAAAAAAATCTGATAATATCTATCTAACAAGCGGAACCAGTATGTTTGGTTAAGTGTGACCGTGCGACTCGTCACAGGAACATAGCGGGCTAAATTTAACGCAAACATCCATATTGGGCCTATAGGGAACAAGGCCTGTATAGCATGACGTTTCTTTCTCCATCATGTGAGCCAAAGATCTCAAAAGCTGCATCCACGAAAGAGTCTCTTCCATCTTTCCACCCGAAAGCAGCAAAACTGGAGTCCCACTTGGAGTCGGGGTTCACGTGAAACGACCTCCTCCGAAGCCGGATCGGACGTGAAACTTCTGCATCCTTGGCGTGTCGGTGGGAACGGTTTGGACGGACTATCGCCCGGAATATCGGAAATCTTGAAGTTTGTTGCTTGAAGTTTCTCCGAGGTGACCCCCCAAACAAAAACATGGGAAAGAAGTCAATTATCCGGTCAGAATGGCACTTTCTGTCTAAAAGTGACTGCTTACGTGAAAAAACTCTGCTTTTGTTTGCGTTGTAAACACTTGATACACCATCATCCAAATCCATTCTCTCACCAATTTCCTCTCTTGGCACGTCTTTGGTCGTTTGTGTCTTAGAAACCTCTGCTTTCAAGATCCCGTTTTTTTGTTTTGTCTGTCACTTTAACTGTGTTTGAAATGCGCTTTTGTTGAACAGGATCATTTTCTCTGTCGTTGTTTAACTCGGGGGAAAGCGAAAAAAAACAACAACAAAAAAAACAGACAAGACAGAAAGTTGTGTCGTCGTGAAAGCTGCAATTCAACTGACAAGCCGTGCAGTGTGAAATTCACTTTCGCGTCCCTTCTCGTTATTTGCAGTTTTTTTTTTTTAAATCTTTTTAAGTCAGTGCACATATTCCCTCTAGTTTCAAATCAGACACAGTATCCTTTCATTAACGTCCTAAAAAGTTTTTATCACCTGTAAAAAAAAAAAAAGAAAAAAGACAGAAAAAACAAAACCCTCTGAAGTGACCTTCACCTTTTTTTTTTTAGTAATGGTTGATATTGCCACTCACCTCTTATATCAAATCTCTATCGCGGTATCGATTCCCTATTTACATAAGAACTACGGTGGTATTACTTTGGAGGCACGATCGTAACGCCGCTTCGCCCGAGCCGAAAAGCGGAGGACGGCGACGACGGCGGCGGCGTCCCGCGCACCTCCGTCTACATGGCAGTACTGCGATAGCTGGGGTTATTGGACACGCTCGAACCGTCCGTCTTGACAACCGTGACCTTGGACGATTGCTGGGAGCTGAACTGCGTGCTCGTGCGGCACAGACGCTCTCTGTAATTCTGGGCAAAGATGAGCAACATGAGCGGGTTGATGCAGCTGTGGGAGTAGCTGAGGCAGATACTGATGTTGTAGGCGTAGACGAAGGCAACGGTCGGCGTGTTGTTGCTCAGGTTGATCACCTGAATGACGTGGTACGGCGACCAGCAGATCAGGAACAAGGCGATTACCATCAGCACCATCTTGGTGGCTCGCTTGGCCCAAACGGACTGCTTGCGTTTGACGCGGCGGATGGAGCTGAAGACGTGGTACAGTGTCAGTGAGTAGAAGGTGCTGATGATGATGAGGGGGATGATGAAGCCCAGGATGGATTGGTAGAGGGTGTACCAGTACATGTCCTCCGGTCCATCCAGGTCCATCATGCACACCTTCAAACGCTCCCGCTGTACGACCCTGGCGTACATCATGACTGGCACGGTGAGAAGGAAGCTGCCCATCCACACCAGCATGTTGATGATGATGGTCCACTGGATGGTCCTCCTCTCTGAGGTGGGGTGGACAATTGCTATGTACCTGAGAGGGGATGAGGGGGGGGGGAAGAATTCACTGTTTTTCCAGTGCTGGAACTCAAATGTAAACAGCAGCTGTGCAGAAGTGCATGTAATAATTTTTTAATCTTTTTTTGTCTGAAGACATAGCTTTCCTAGCATCGTGTGCGCAAGAATGTGACAAAACTAGATTAGCGGTAAAATACATAGCACATGTCCCAGTCTGTTTTGCATTTCACTGTTTAAATTTGATAAGCCGAAAAAGCCCGAGTGCGGTCTCAGGAAGCCGCTCTCCGCACCGAATGTCATTAAAGCAAATAACAGAGAAGTGCGAGGGTTTTACCGACCTTGAAAATTGCAATTAATATACACCGTTGCATTCTGATAGCCAAACAAAGCTTCGATTCTTGCCCTCAGTGCTCTTCCGCCTGTCTGTGGCGTTCATACTTAAAGGCCGTTTGTACCGCGCTTTTTTTTTCCCTTTAATGTTTATATTTGCATGAATATAGGCCAATTATAAGCGCGTACAATACCTACTCACATCGCCGCTGCAAGCGCATTCCGCGCGTATTTTCACATCATCGCAAAGCCCGTCGTAACTCCCAGTCGTCCTTAAGTGAAGACCACCTGTATCTCATTTCAGGAGAGCTGAACTGTTGCCTCAAATCAGACACTTTAAATATTGATACAATCAGAAAGCCAGACGTCTCACCACGGTGAGCGGCCGGTGCACCGCTTTTATAAACCTGCGTCCGTTTTCTCCAAAAACTGGTGACTCATCTCCATTCATTTATTTGATTTCTGTCATTATTTCATGCCCAAACTAACAAGCTCCTGCAGTCAGAAGAAAAACAACCAACGTGTTGTTTTTCTCAAATGATGTTATGCAGACGTGTCGCTAGAAGAAGAAGAAGAAGCGCGTTCCTTTGTACAATATTTACTGTTGTTGAGCGTAAGCTTAGTAAAGGTTACTAATAAATTAGTCGTCCTCGTTGCTGCGACACACTTGCTGACGAGGATTGTGGATTTTATACGACGAGATGTTAGCACCCCTTCCTGCGCCTGATATATTTTTGCCTCGTCCGGGAAAAACGTCTGCGGCGTTCTATACGTGGCTCCGTATCTTCAATTATTACTTGGTGGCGATAAATGTGGCCGGGTACTCTTGACCAACAGCCCGTAAGAGAGCTACTTTACTTCACTGCCTTGGCAACAAGGGATACGGGTACAACTTTTCAGGTACCACACCTCGACATCGTAGCAGAGCGATGCACTTTCCGCAAATAGTCGCAACGAGACGGTGGCTCAGCACGTAGCTGCCCTTTCTGTTAAATCCCTTTCCATGCTAACGCAGATAAGGTGATTCCTGACCTGTTTGAACCTCCACACACCGACAGAATGAGGGAGAGACCGTTATCAGATCCTGACTTGGCATCGGGGAAGACGACTACATTTGCTATCCAGATAGAAGCGGCTGCAGAGCAGGCTAACAAAATTAAGTCAGATGGTGCTGCAGTACAGGCTGCACAATACGAGCCCCATAATGTGAAATATAAAAAGAACTGCTGCCGCAGCTGCGACTGCACCTTCCTCCCAGTTCAAATCTTGCTTTCGACAAGCATTTAGCAAGTTCCTCGCAGTGCCCTGCGGCAAATCCTTGGTGTAAATCCTGCCATAAAAAAGGACATAAGGCTAGGGTTTGTCATACAGCCCCATCTAGTGATGTGGATGAAGTGCTGTTACCAGATGTCACCATAGTGCAAGCGGGGAATTCAAGAGATGCCCCAAAGAGATTCCTTCGCAACGTCGCTGTTGCTACTCACGCCGCTCCTGCTGTGGCAATGCAACACGTGGTTGATTCCGCTTCTGCCAGACGATCCGCCGTCGACAGGCTCTGCCAGGCTGGTGACTTACACAAGAGACAGTGTGCTAGCGCGCCCGCATGCTCAAGTACACATCGACAACACCTTTGCTGTAGTTTTTGCAGTTAGTCGAGCGTAAGCTCGGCAAAGGTTACTAATAAGTTACAAGGTTGTCCTCATTTGTCCTCATAGCCTTAAAAAACCGCAGAGCCATCGAGAACACGGCTGAAAAGCTGGCTCCGGTACTTGTTGGTAAATAACATTTGGGCCACAGGGCTCTCTTTCTTCTCGTGGACTTCTCAGCTATGGGCTTATCATCTACAATGGCGAACCTCTTTTCGGAAGAAGAGGACAGACAGAGGCGTACACGTCAAAGATGATGAAGCCCCGACGGTCATATTTGGAAGAAATTCACAAACCGATCAGTCTTTCTATCCCGAGTCCAGCAGACCTTTCCGTCATTCTGTTGCCGTGCTAACTGTGCCCTCGTGGGGAAAAAAGAAACCACTCGGGTGAGGAGGAAGACGACATGAAACCGGAGAAATGTGTCATTCCACTTATTTCATGTGGTTTGGTGGAACAAAAAAAAAATCCCAGGAGCATCTGAACAAAGCATCGCACTCCTGCACGCTTGAAAACCCAGTAGGACCTTGAGGCAGAAGCTCGTGCACCCTAACAACGGAAACAGCCGGACGTCAGCCCGAAAAGAAGTCGTACGCCGTCCGTCGCGGTGCAGAAGCGCAGACCTGAACATTTCGGGAAGCGAGACGCCCCATCGGATCCTCGGGTCAGGACTCCGATCACATTTCAAGGCCGGGATCTCGGACGGAGGGTTTGAGAGGGAGGACGGTAAAAGAAGCCGGCCAACTCAAACCGGAAAGACGGTCGGTCTGCAGACAAAGGGCCGTTTGACCCGAACTCCAAAACAATTTAACTTCCGCGTCAACATCAGTCCCGAGACGATTAACACCATTTAACCCTCGTGCTCCTGCGGCTCGTACAACAACACACACGATGACAGGGGGGTCGACTACTGACGTCCGATCTGAATGAACCCCTTTCAAACCCCGGCTCAGACGATCCGAGCAACCCCTGAACGTCGAATCCGGGAGTCACATGTTTCCTCAGGTTGACCCCTTCCTTCCCCTTCCTCCCCCCGGCTCGGGGCTTACAGTCGATACCTGAAACTCCCCGCGCCAATTATCTTCCAGAAACCCGGCAAGTCCGGTTACCGCGATAAGATTTAGCGACGATCCATCCAGAAAACCGCCATGAAATGAAATGATGCACCGCGATAGAGACGAGTAGGACCAGGCAGACGCACGTCTCCCGCGCCGACTGCAACAACGCAACCTTTGTTGGCCTTCAACGGGGAAAAGACAGAACGCCGATGTCAGTTCGGGGTGTGTCTAATAGCTGTTTACTTGTGGTAACTTGGTTTAAGATGCTAACAAGTGCAGGGATATAAAGAGTCAATGGAAAGTTCACATAGGTAGCCTGCGTCACGTAGCTCCGAAAAGCAGTTTCCCGAGTGTTTTGGCGGCGGGGTAAAGATATCGGCCTCGAGAAAGATACATCGGAGACATTTCAACGTTTCCGTTTACTTCTGACTTTTATCGCCTTTTGCTAAAACACTTTCCAGGCTGCCACGTTTTCGTCTTTTCCTCTGCTTACGACCTCATTAAGAAGCGGCGTGTCAAGTCTTTGCATCGGAAGAGGACGTTCTTGAGATTGGCGTCAGAATGCAGCAGTATTGTTGCGCTAGCCTTCAAACTGTCTGTACCGTCAATACGTGCGCATTTTATCCCATGTATTCGTCACATACCCGGGGAACGCCGTGGCCGTGCACGAATACACCGCCGCCACTTTATTTTCCATCCACTGGTGAAATACGTTCATCGGTAAAAACAACAGGGGCCTGGAAATGGACTCATTCATGAGTTTCTCCGTTTATCTAGGTTTTCATTTTTTTCTTTCCCGCTCCTCTCCTCACCGAAAACACGGCGCCGCAGTCGTAATCGGCGTGTCACGGCGGAATCTCAATCTGCAACTTCACATTTCATATTTGGGCCGACACGTGACAGGACGGGACTGAACTTCACGCAGAGTCTAATTTGGATCCTTCTGTCCGAGAAGAGCTCGTTTTCAAACAGGAAGTGACGAAGAGGCCCCTGTTTTTTTTTTTTTTTTTTTTTTTTTTTTTCCCCATATCACCCCTGGAATTATCCGAATCGCAACGACCGGTGAACTTCAAGGACTGACGTCGCTGCCAAATTTTTGGACACGCTTCTAAAAAGCGACGACCGCTTTCCCGCTTCGGGAAGAGTGACGCAGGATAATGTTTATGATTTATTTTTTTTTCCAAATCCTTTTTTAACACGACCTCCATAATCTCCGTCTCGGAATCCAATCCGATCTCGTGCACGTCGATTAATTTATTTCCAATCATTACGGCCGTTTATTTTTTAAAAATGGAAAATTTACATAACATTTTTTTTTTTCCCTACATTTTTCCCATTTATGTCTAAAACGGTAAATGCATATCACACTTTTTTTTTTTCTCTTTTTCCACAATCACCTGCATATATATATACATATACACACACACACACACATATATATGTATATATATATGTGTGTGTGTATATATATATATAATATATATGCATATATAATCTTTGTAGTTGACAGTTAACAGTTAAGACAATTTATATTTCATTGTATTTCTTATTCTTCCTCCTTCCTTCTATTATCTATTACTGTTATGTTTTTACTTGAAACTCTGGCACAATTTCCTTCAGGATAAATAAAGTTGTTCTCATCTCATCTCATATATCGCATTGAAGTGCTTTGGGTTTGACCCAGCCTGTGGATTCTACACGCTTGCACTATTTTATTACATTTATTTTCGTGCGTGTGTCAACACTCACCGATCAATACCCAGCACGGTAACAATCCCCACCGTGGTAAACTGGTTGCTGACGTCCACCACAACAACAGCTTTGCACATAAAGTTTCCGAAGACCCACTGCCTCTCCCGAACCAGCTGGTGGATGTTGAAGGGCATCACCAGGAGGAAGAGCATGTCCGCGATGGCCAAGTTCAGCACGTAGATGTCCGAGACCATCTTCTTCTTGCAGGCGGCCACCGCGTAGATGACCAGCCCGTTGGCGATGACTCCCACCGAGCACAGGATGCCATAAATGGAGGGGAAGATGTGCATGAAACTGGCGATGTCGATGGGGCTGTAGGGCGGCGGGGACGCGCTCAGACACGACGAGTTGTCCGTGCGGTTGTTCTGGCACGGCAGGTCCGAGTCGTTCATCTTCGGGTCCCCGTTGGAGGCGCGCTGGGTTGCGGTCGGACGGTTGCGGTTCGCTCTGCAAACTTCACCGGAGAAGTGGAGTTCTGCAGGAGCGCCTCTCCACCTCCACCACCACCTCCTCCACCTCCTCCTCCTCCTCCACCTCCTCCTTCTCCTTCTCCTCTTCCTCCCCCGCCGAGGATGTCTAGGTGAAGTTCTCAGCCGCGTCTGGAGGTAAACTTGAAGGTGAGGTTCTCCATGCGCGTCCTTGGGAAGCCTCCAGTTTACTACGTCCAGCTCCTCAGCAGGCTGACGCCCCCTCTTTCCACCTCCTTCCTCCCCTTTCCGCCCCTCATCCTCCTCTTTCTCCTCCTCCTCCTCCTCCTCTTCTTCCTCGCCGAGCCAGGAGGGCAGGAGGAAGGGGAAGTTGCGCCGTGAAACGCCTCAGTAACGCGGAGTTCTGGAGAACAAGCAGGGATGTAATACCTTCTGGTGACAACTGGGGGGGGGGGGGGGGGGGGGGGGGGGAACGACGCATTCAACGCGTACATGTCAGAGACTTTGAATTTAAGAAATGAAAAAAAATAACCAAAAAAAATAAAAATAAAAAGCCTATTAAAGACACCGATGTGATTTTAGCGCTGATACACAAAAATTTAAATTGTGGGAGATTTTTGCACAAGAATAAGAACAACTTTATTTATCCCGATGCCGAAGGAAATTGTCGTGCCAGGGTTACAAGAAAAATATAAAAATGATAAATAATAATAGAAAATTGTACAAATAAAAATAAATATAATGTTACATTTTAGGTGGAGATTTTAGTATGTATGCACAAATATTAAACCTGATATAACATGGGAGTTTTCTTGCATATGTGCACAAAAAAAAGCATTTTATGTAGTATGATAATTTAAGTGATTTTGGTTTGTACACACAGAAATTTAACTTTTGGTATAACATGGGAGATTTTTGCACAAAAATAAGAACAACTTTATTTATTCCGAAGAAAATTGTTGTGCCAGAGTTACAAGAAAAATAGAACAATCATAAATAATAGTAGAAAATTGTATGAAAAGTAAAAAAAAAAAAAAAGCACAAATGCACCAATGCATAAAATGTAACATTTTAGGTGGAGATTTTAGTATGTATGCACAAAAATTAAACCCGATATAACATGGGAGTTTTTTTTGCACATATGCACACACAAAAAACAACAACAACATTTTATGTAGTATGATAACAGAAGAGATTTTGGTTTGTAAGCACAGTAATTTAACTTTTGGTATAACATGGCAGATTTTTGCGCAAACGCACAAAATATAACATTTTATGTAGTACACAAGCTGGATATTTTAGCATGTATACTCAAAGATGGAACCTATTATGTAACTTGGGAAATGCTTGTAAAAATTTATGTTGCATGATAACATTGGACATTTTAGCATGGATACACATAAATTAAAATTGTGGTACAACATGAGAGATTTTTGTGCAAATGCCCAAAATATATCATATTATGTAGCGCGATAATAGGAGATAGCACTTTGGCACTTATGCACAAAAATTAAGCTTATGGTATAAAATGGGAGATTTTTGCAGAATTATATGTTGCACAATAACATTTGAGATTTTAGCATGTATGCACAAAAATTATATCTATGATATAACATGAGAGATTTTTGCACATATGCACAAATAATAACATTTTATGTAGTATGATCACATAGCAGATTTTAGTAAGTTAGCACAACAATTAAACTTTTGGTATAACATGGCAGAATTTTGCACAAATGCATAAAATATAACAAATATTCATGCAGTACAATAACATAATAATGTATGCGCAGAAATTAATTGTATGCTATAACATTGGAGATTTTTGCAAAATTTGATGTTGCATGACAACACAGCATATAAGCCAAAAAAGTTAACTTATAAGATGGGAGATGTTGTACATGTGCACAAAAAATAACATTAAATAAAAATTAAAAACTATAACATGTAGTACAATAACAGGAGATTTTTGCATGTACGCACAATGTATGCCTAAGATATAACATTGGAGATTTTTGCAAAATTTGAAGTTGCACGATATTTTGGAGATTTTAGCATGTATGCACAACAATTAAAATTATGATATAACATGGGAGATTTTTACAAATATACACATAACCATAACATTTTATGGAGTGTGACCGCATAGCAGATTTTAGCAACGATGCACAACAATTTAACTTTTCGTATAACATTGCAGATTTTTGCACACAAATGCAAAAAAAAAAAATTAACAATTTATGTGGAACAATAACTGGAGATTTTAGCATGTATGCACAAAGATTGAACCAATGATAGAACCTGGGGGTGTTTTGCAAAATTTTATGTTGCATGATAAAATAAAACATTTGAGCACAGATGCACAACAATAAAACTTTTGGTACAACTTAGGAGATTTTTGCAAAATTTTATGTAGGACGATAACATAAGCGATATTAGCATGTATGCACAAAAATTAAATCTACAATATAAAATGGGAGATTTTTGAACAGATGCACAAAAAATAGCATTTCATGTCATATGATAACATAGGAGATACGATTATAACACACGATTATACATAGGAGATTAAAGAACGAAGAAACTAAAGAATTACACTCTGATAAATGATAACAGCGAACGTTCTCGCACATATGCATAAAAACATGTGCATACAGAATACGCTAACACAGGACATTTCAGCAGAAATGCACAAAAATTAAACTTTTTTGTCACATCATTGTATAAATTTTAGCACAAATGCACAGAAACTAAAATTTTGTGTAATGAGATAACATAGGAGATTTTTGCACTTATGAATAAAAATTAAACATTTATATATGATCACATGGGAGACTTTAGCACTAATGCACAAAAATAAAACTTTAGCAGAAATGTAGAAAACTCAACTTTTATATTGTATGATAATTTGAGAGATTTTAGCAAAAATTCACAAAAAAAGGTTTTATATAAGATAGCATGAGGAAGTGAGCACAAATGCACAAAAACTCTTTGTGATATGATATGATTATATGGGATATTTTAGTAAAAATACACGGAAATTGCATTGTAATATGACATAACATGGCGGATTATAATGTGCATTGGCATCCGGTTATTTCATTTGATGCGTCTGCCTCTCCCCCGAGGACTCAAATAAACCTCCCTGTGTTTCATTTGAGGCTAATACCATTTCATTAAATGTATTTTAGGGGTTAACGCAGACCAGAATGCACGGCGAGCCTGTCTGCAGTTTGGAATCACGCTGGTGGAAAAGACAATATGTGATTTTTAAACAGACAAAAATCAGCGGGACTTCTCCGCCCTCCAAACCAGGACGTCACACCCAAGCTCTCCCTGCTCTGAGCCTGGAGCACCATCACCGTGCACGCTTCTCCCCGCTAGCCTCTGGAAAGGTTTCCAGAGATAAATAGTTTACAGAATGACGTGGAGATATTAATCTACATACAGCATGGGATGGATGTAATACTTTTATACAGAACAAGATGGATAAGCTGCGATGAATAAAACAACAAGATGCGAATCTACGTATGGAGCACATGCATGACAGTTATTTTTTCAATGTGTTGGCATGAAGTGTAGGAGCTGGAGATGCTGAATGTGCCTCAGTGGAGGAGATGTTAGAGGTATCCAAGTGCAGATGGAGATGTTGGAGGTGCCTCAGTGGAGGAAATGTCGGAGGTATCTCAATGCACTTGGAGATGTTGGAGGTATCTCAGTGCAGATGGAGATGTCAGAGATGCCTCAGTGGAGGAGATGCTAGAGTATCTCAATGCAGATGGAGGTGTTGGGGGTATCTCAATGCAGTTGGAGATGTTGGAGGTATCTCAATCTAGTTGGAGATGTCTGAGGTGTCTCAGTGGAGGAGATGTTAGAGGTATCTCAATGCAGCTGGAGATGTCGGAGATGCCTCAGTGGAGGAGATGCTAGAGTATCTCAATGCAGATGGAGGTGTTGGGGGTATCTCAATGCAGTTGCAGATGTTGGAGGTATCTCAATCTAGTTGGAGATGTCGGAGGTGTCTCAGTGGAGGAGATGTTAGAGGTATCTCAATGCAGCTGGAGATGTCGGAGATGCCTCAGTGGAAAAGATACTAGAGGTGTCTCAGTGCAATTGGAGATGTTGAAGGTATCTCAATGCAGCTGGAGATGTTGGAGGTGCCTCAGTGGAGGAGATGCTGGAGGTATTTCAGCGCATTTATTTGCTGTCAGATGTAACCAGGGTAGATGATTCGTACAGCCTGCTGGCACCAGGCGGGAACTGTTTACTGTATCATACAAACAGTTGTTGCTCCTCTTTCCCCTCACAGGCGTCCCTCCCCTGCTGCACCCCTCAATACTCCGAAGCCACCCTCTACTGACAGACCTCCAAGCAGAGCTGGCAAGGGGTTTCCCCCCGGAAGAGAAACTATCCTGGAATGAATAACAGCGCCGCTCAGGTGATATTTTTAAGGCGGGACTGTTTGCTTTCAGAACCGGATTTGGACAAAGAGCCTATTGATCATTGTGCTCACAGGCCGCTCTTTTGTTTTTACGTTTGCGTCTTTATTGAACAAATCATGTGATTTTGATGGGCTAAAGTGAGGAATAATGTCTTGAGGTGAAGCAGACAATCAAGTGCCTTCATTTTAAAAAGCAATCGGGGGCGGAAGAGTCAATCAAATGAATCACTTAAAATGATAACGTCAATGCATCGGACGGGCTTTTTGAGAAATTCATTTTCAGATCATAAGTAAAAGGGACGAGGAAACGCCGTCATCTTTGTGTCCGGGCTTCCCGGGGTTTTATTTTCACGTTCATTCACATTCCTAAAGTTTTACGATCGTCGTTTGTCCTCGAGGCGGAAGATATTTTGTTTTGATTTCAAAAGCCATGTTGGTGGTTGATAAGTAATGAATGGCAGTGCGACGGCGCAGACGTTAGCATTGGATGGCGACTCTGGAGGCCTCGGGGTCGCCGTTCATCTCCGGGAGGTTCAGCGGAGACCCTCGATCGCCCTGATGAGAAGGTGAACGGTCGTACGTCTCTATATGTGTCCCTGTGATTGGGCGGCCCGGGGCCAAACCGTCCAATGACAGCCGAGATAGGCTCCAGCCTCCAACCGTGACCATCTACATCATGAATGAATGAAAAAAATCATGCGGTTGTTAAAGGGAAGTCATTTGAGAGTTGGTTTGATAATCCACGCTTTACAAACTAAACCAAAATCTTATAGTATCGAGATATCGAAATAGTCGTTGATGAAATATGGCCAAGAACCAGCTTCGTGCAGCTCATCATGATGTACGAGTGCTACTTATCTATTCTTTTTCAGCGCTGTTTCTCGATTCCCGGTGAAATAATTGAAGGACCGGCTGCGGTAATGGAGTTGCTTTCTTTTTTTTTTTGGGTGCAACAGCCTCATAGTCACCTGAGTTCATTTGTTATTAGAGAACCTTCTTTTGGAAAAGAAGAGTTGAGACTTGCGGTTTGTTCATCCCGTCGTTTCAACCGGTCGAAGCTACCGAACCTCAGCATCCTTCTGTCCACATCGACTTCTGTCCACGTCCAAACCATCTCAGTCTGACTTTAAGTCCTGAACACCGTCTGCTGGACTCCACAAAGAAAACCTTCGCATCTCCAGCTCTTCCTCCAGTTTCCCCTCATTGTCTCTTGAAACCAGATGCCGCAGCCGCTCTTCTGCACCTTTCCTTTCATTCAGAATCAGAATACTTTATTGATTCCTCGGGGTGGAAATTGCTTTTTCGTCGAAAGCAGCTCCTGTCAAGTGGAGAATAGATCGAAATATAACTCTGTATAAAAAATAAAGAATAAAATAACGCATAATAAAAATAGAGAACCGTAAAAATCGCAATAAATGAATAAAATTAAAGTTAAAGGTATCTAAAAAATATACGTAACATAAATGCATGTGTATTTACAGGTACATGTATATGATTACATGTAGTAATTATGTGTATACAGGACTGTCTCAGATGATTAGAATATTGTGATAAAGTCCTTTATCTTCTGTAATGCAACTACAAAAACAAAAATTACTTTTTCATGATATTCTAATATTTTGAGATAGGATTTTTGAGTTTTCTTAAGATGTAAGCCATAATCAGCCATATTGAAATAATAAAAGGCTTGCAATATTTCAGCTGATTTGTAATGAATCCAGAATATATGACATTTTTGTTTTTGTAATTGTATTACAGAAGATAAGGAACTTTAACACAATATTCTAATTTTCTGAGACAGTCCTGTAAATAGGGGTTGTTGTGCAGTCAAATATTTATTGCACAGAAAACAGCAGAACTATCGCACATAAGGAGAATTATTGCATATGATGACTCCACTGATGATTTTTTCCGGTGCATTGTGGTGGGATCAGTCTGGAGCCGAAAGACCTCCGGCACGTTCCGGAGTGGGTCGGTCACGGCGTCCAGGATGACTTTCACCTTGTGAAGCGTTCTCCGATCTGACGCCATCGGCCCGTTCAGCCTTTTGGCATCTGCTATCCTCACCCGGCACACCAAGACATAAAAGATAGCCACGGTCCTGCAGATGTTATAGGACCTCAGTCGCCTCAGCAGATGGAGGCGGCTCTCGCCCTTACTTTTCCCAGTCCAGTTTGTTGTCAACGACTACCCCCAGATACTTGTTGTCCACCACAACGTCCAAACTGACCCCCTTGATGAAAACAGGGGTCACCGGCATCTTGAGTTCCTTCACCACGAGTTCCTAGATGGTTCGGCTCACACCATGTGACGATGTTGTCCACAGCTGCTCTGTGCTCGACCTCATACATCACTGCCGAGTCTTTGGAAAACACCTAGAGGTGACAGGACTTGTACTCTTTTCTCGCCCTGGACACTCTTCATTGCTCTGGACTGTTGGCTGGAGGTATTTAAAATCCTCCAGCTTCTTTCCCCACGCTCCCTGGTGCTTCTCACTCACCCACCTTCATTCCTCTCCTCTCCAGAGCATACCTCCACCGTTCTAGATGTTCCTCCACCTGTTCTCTGTTGTCACTGCAGATCACAATGTCATCTGCAAACGTCATCGCCCGTGGCGATTCCTGTCTAACCTCAACTGTCGGCCCGTCAATCATTACGGGAATCAAGAAGGGGCTCGGAGCAGATCCCTGATGCACTCCCACCTCCACCTTGAACTCCTCTCCCCAACCCACCTCACACATCACCACCATCTTACCTCCTCTTATACCCAAGATTATAAAAAAGCCTGTCAGAAAAAAAAGTCAATTTTCCAAGGGAAAGAAATGCCAGAAGTTACAGCGTTAAAAAGAAGTAAGGAGCCCCATGAATTTAAGCAGGCACTCCTTCCCCCACCTTGGTGTTGAGATATGAAACTTCAAACTGGGGTTTGTTGGGTTTGCGGGACGAGTCGATGAACTACATCTACAGGCGCTCAAATTAAAAAAGACGGATTAGCCGTCTAGCCTGCAATCTCAGAGGCAGCCGTGAATCACCCCGAACGTTTCCTCGGGTCAAATTGGAAGAAATGCGTAAATAAAAATAAAACGCAAGAGCAACCCAAACTTCAATTATTCTGAGTGTGTTTCAGACACATTTTGAACTTACTTGACATCTCGCATTACAGACAGTAATTAAAGAGAGCCGGAATTTCAGCTTCACAATGTGACATTTGGAGGAAGCTTTATCTCTAAACACATGTGCTCAGATACACAAGATGTTTTTTTTTCATGCCCTCCCCTCTTCTACCGTTCATAAAAAAGGCAATCAAAATCTCAAAATGCATATATGCATGAAGGTGCACACACATTACATACGCACAAGTAGTGTTTATCTCATTTTGCTGTTAGCAGGAATGTTTGATATTCAAAAAATGGAATTGAAAGAGGGCGCTAGCGGTGCTAGCGATTGTGAAGTTTGCGGTTTGAATCCCGGCTCCTCCCGAAGTGTCCTCGGCAGCGCGTGAACGGTTGAATGTCAGCCATTTACCATTTGTTACGTTTATATCCAGAGTCAGAGTGCGCAAAAAGGTGTCAAGCACAAGACTAGCCCTTGAGTTGTCTTGCAGGTCAAAAGTGACTCCTATCATATTTAGCTGTAAAAAAAAAACCTTAAACTATTATTTTTCCAACTTAGAATTTTATGACTTTTCCTAAAGGGACCCCATTATTAGAAAAAGTGATACTTGCACAAATGCACAAAATATAACAAATATTTATGCAGTACAATAACAGGATATTTTAGCGCGTATGCACAGAAATTAATTGTATGATATAACATTTGAGATTTTTGCAAAATTTGATTTTGCTCGACAGCACAGCATATAAGCCAAAAAAGTTAACTTATAAGATGGGAGATGTTGTACATGTGCACAAAAAATAACATTGAATAGAAATGAGAAACTATAACATGTAGTACAATAACAGGAGATTTTTGCATGTACGCACAAAGTAAGCCTACGATATAACATTGGAGATTTTTGCAAAATTTGAAGTTGCACGATAATTTAGAGATTTTAGCATGTATGCACAAAAATTAAAATTATGATATAACAAGGGAGATTTTTACAAATATACACATAACCATAACATTTTATATGTGTCGTCGCCGTCTAGCCTGCAATCCTATCATATGTAGCTGTAAAAAAAAAACCTTAAACTATTATTTTTCCAACTTAAAATTTTATGACTTTTCCCTAAGGGACCCCATTATTAGAAAAAAGTGATACTTCTTTTTTGTTTCTGTTTCCATGTGGGCTGTGCACCACTAGGGTACAAAGATTGTCTTATGGGTCATTTTTGACCCGCCGGACAAGGGGAGTAAACACAATGTTAAGATCGCACGAGGGTTAACCTCGGTTCAGTTTAGCTACCTTGTGGGTTTATTGCAAGACACACCGTGTGACATAAATCACGGAGACTCGGCTGTGAAATGAAATTTGACGTGTGTAAACTCTGCGATAACATCTGCTGGCTCCCGTGCCGCAAAGCAAATCAATGAAAAATCATTATCTCGAAATTATCCGTCTACGGTGGAAGTGAAACGATGAAAGAAATGTCACTCTTGTATGTCGGAGAACAAAAGAACAGGAGGCTGGAGAAAAAAAAATGGGAGGAGGAGTTGACTGAAATTCTCACAACAGCTGCTAACAATGTGTGAGTGTGATTTTTGTTGTCGTGGAGGCAGCGCTATTGATAAATATTGCCTGTTTTTTTTCTCGGTAAAAAGACAATGGCCGTGTTTCGTCACAACCTTACCTCGGGTTACAGGCTTTTAAATCAGGCAACTGAGTCAGGGGTTAGAACAATAAGCATTGAACAAACTTAGCAACACATCCCATAAATGCACAGATAAACAGGGTTCACGGTCGACGGCAGCTGGAACGATATCCTTCCGGAACGAGTCTTTCTCACATTCATCCTCCCACTTGTATTCATCTACATTTGTACATTTTTTTAAGATTCCTAACCAAAAAAAAAAACCATGGAAGAAGTGGAAACAAACTGGCACACTTTTCTAGCAGCGGTTCCACGGCTAACTTTGGATCATCTCTGCATCTGTGTTTGAAAAAGTGTGTTTATTATTGATTATTATTTCACGCTACTTGAACTGTCAAAGCTAAGTAATGTGATGCCAGTAAAAGCGGAGAATAAGTGGAAGTTAAAACCTGCCTCTTGGAAACGGTCACCGTTATTGTCTCTTAACTTTCCAGCACAAGAAGGTTCCCGCTTTGGTTCTGACGGGATAATACGGAGTCCGAAACCAGCCTCCATGGTGGTTGATGTAGAGTGAATATCCACACACTCATATATAGCGGGACGCTAACCTCTTTGTCTGCGGAGGTTCTCAATCATCTGGGTCCTGGTGAATTCTTGTCAAAATCTTCTTGTCTTGGCAACTGGACTTGAATTTCTTCACTTGAAGATGCCTCTTTACTTCCAATGACCTGCTGGGAGTTTCCCAACTGCCAGGGTTGTGGGCGCATCTAGATTATGGTGGCTTGTTGTGTTGATCTGCAGAATCTAGGTGGAAGGGAAGGTTGTCATGCTAGCGGGAGCGTCGTTCGTTGGAACAAAAGAGCAACTTAGTGGGATTACATGGATTGCAGTGTGAAAAGGAGAAGGTAAAGTTAAACAAAGAGGTGAAACCTGTTGGATCACATGAACCGGGGGTTGATTCTGGCGTTGGGTCTTTCCTGGTTGTTTGGAGGGTGCAGAAGGTCCTGGTCCAAGTGTGCGAATCCGTCTTGGTATCGATCCCAGTACGGCAACGTACGTTTGTGAGAGGTTGTGTCCGAGGCGCCTCCTCTACTCAGAGATGGTTTTTCTGTTTTGCCAAAGATTCTTCTTCAACCATCTGCCTTCCCCTGGCCAGATTTTGGACATCGCTGTCTTCAGAAGAATGGCCTTCAGGTGGAGGTGGACCTCTGAGTCCGGTCCTGAAGCGTCGGCTCTCCTGCGTTCTCAATCTAGCGCCCGGGTGTTTTGTCCTTGGGATGCACCGGTTTTCACCTCAGTGTGTTTTGGGGTTTGAAATGTAGCGGAACACAATATGATGTTTGTTGAACACCCTTCAGGGTTTCACCTCTGGGACTCAAACTTTTTCATTTTTATTTGCTGTTCATTTTTATTTTTATTTTTGACCAGCACGACTTGCACCGATGACTGAGGATCAGGCGCTCCTTTCGTCTGGACTCGTATATTTGGGTATTAAACTGCTACCATTGGACAAGTTTTTTTTGAATGGTTGACCACTTTTCAGGACATGTTCATTATGCTTACAACTCTGTAACTGTTGTTGAAATTGAGTTTTTGGTTGAATCTCGCGTCTGCTGGGGGAGGAAGGGGTTCCTCATCCAGGTCAGCTCCAGGCTGTGAGGGTTTGTGCCTGAGGAATTGCGAAGCGGTACAACTTGCTGAAAGTCAAGCGAGGAGGAATAAATCCTGGCAGAATTAAGTGAAGAGAATAGAAAGGTCTTTCAGGGACACTTTCCCCAATTAAATCTGAGGTACAGCTCAATCACATATGTTTAATTATGCTTTTTTTTTTTTACACACAAAAAAAAAAACAAAAAAGGGCTTTCTGAAAGACCATGGAGTTCTGGACAAAATCATCAACGTGTTTGTTCTCATTAATTAGTTAACAGCAGAGTCCCAAGGCAGCTCCTGGAAGCTGGGAGATAATGGAGACGATGGAGATGAAGTTTTGAATAAACAGAAAACTGGAAAATCCGAAATTACAGAAGAATTTAAGGCACTTTGGCTCCAGATGAACATCTCCAAGCGGTGCGTCGATGCATCTGACCGCCCTCGTGGATCAGGCTTGGAATCTCAGTCTCAGTAAACACTTGGATTGAGGAGAAGGTTATGTAGTCGTGCATATCTTCATACGACCCATGAAACCTGCATTATAACCATAAGAATCCACGAGTGTCTCTGAAAATGTAAACTTTCATTGCTGATCGTCCGGATAGTTTCAGTCTTGGCAGTTTGTCTCGGTCGCTGAAATGCGAAGGCTCACATCATCGTTTCGGGATGATCTTGCTTAAATTGCAGCGTGCTTTTCATTTTCGGCTGCCAATACTGAAGTCGTGTCTTGTACTTGCATTCTGTCCCTCTCGAAACTCGTGTAATGTTTATATAACAGTAAATAAAAAGGGGTCTGACATAGTAGTTGTTTGACACTAAAAGAATAGAAGAGAAAGCTATATTTCTTGTTTTTTTTTACTGTTTATGCAATTTCCTACTATTATTTATTATTGTTATGTTTTACTTGAATCTCTGGCACAACAATTTCCTTCAGGATAAATAAAGTTGTTCTTATTCTTATTCTTATTATTCTTATTAATTTTCATTTAGAAGTGCTATACAATGAAATCAAAGATGACTTTGAAACATATTTCGATTCAGGTTAATACCAATTTAAAAGGTCTATATTTTTTGTGTTTAATTCTAGGCTAATCGTACTGCCAATCTTTAATTATTTTTGCTATTTTCATTGCTGTCCGACTGCTGCTGGTCTGCGGTTATATTTGAACGTATCAATGATAACAAAAACACAATAAAATACATTATCCCTCTGAAAATGCCATCTATCGCAGAAAATTAACAATAATAGCGGCTGCAGAAACTCTCTGGAACACCTGAAATAACCAAAGGCTGCCAGGTTTTCTCATCTCATCTGGAGAAATGAGCTGTAATGCGAAGGAAAGAACACTTTGGACGAGGCTGAGCCCAAAACGCGTTGGACGGAAAGCATCGGTCGCTCTGGTGGCGCCACAGGAACCCGCGGTGTGGGTGGCATTTAAGAACACAGAGCTGAAATGCTGCACAGCTCCGGTTTAGTCTTTTGAATAAAACCCCCCGCCCATGCCAACGGGAACGACAAATGCCAGATCATGTGCTTACAAAAAAACCTTCACAAAAGAAGCGGCAGACGGTTTTTGTTGTTCGAGACGGTCCCCCCGAAAAACCTCGTCTGCAGACGGGTTTTTGTCCAAAACATAGACCGGGGTTTTCTATCCGTGTAAGGAGAGAAGCCGAGACAGGACGGAACATTTAACTTCCTTTTCATTTACTGAATATATTCTGGTTTGCCCGAGGCCGCGGAAATGTTGCCGTTGCATCAGCCTCTTAATAACATTTTTAATGAAGGTCTTGAAAGTGGATGCGTATTGATTAACATAATAATCATATGTCATGAGTTATTGAACGGGATAATTTGCGCCATGCAGATGCACTTTTAGCTCCGTCACGCATCTGAATAAAAATAATGCAGAAGCAAGAAGATCTTCATGTCGCTACTTTGGCAGGTGGGGAGGGGGGAGGGGGGGGTAAATAATAAAACAACAATTCTGTGAAGATAGTATTACGTGCCGTAGAAGTCTTATGGAATTTGTGAAACACCTAAACATGTCCGTCGGGGCTTTTTCGAATTACGATTCCACGCACTGGGTGTCTTCAGATCAGGGGTGGGCAATTATTTATTTACTTAACATAAATTTCTTATTTAATTTGTATGCGCAGGCCAACAAGGTATCAAGTAAATTGAACAAAATGAAAATTGCTTTTTAAATATTTTGACATTTTATTACAACTTTAAAATCATTCATGGTCATATACAGGACTGTCTCAGAAAATTAGAATGTTGTGATGAAGTTCTTTATCTTCTGTAATGCAACTAAAAAAACAAAAATTACTTTTTCATGATATTCTAATATTTTGAGATAGGATTTTTGAGTTTTCTTAAGATGTAAGCCATTATCAGCAATATCAAAATAATAAAAGGCTTGCAATATTTCAGTCCATTTGTAGTGAATCCAGAATGTATGACATTTTTGTTTTTGTAATTGCATTACAGAAGATAAAGAACTTGATCACGTTATTCTAATTTTCTGAGACGGTCCTGTAAATGTGCCGACATTATTTTGTGCGTCAGCATCAAAACACAATTTAAAAAAAAGGAAAAAATAAGGATTTTCTAAATTCAATATTGATTGAAAATACTTCCTAAAATATTTAAAGAAAATAGTTTGGCGGGCCGGATAAAAAAGAAAAATGGGCCGGATTTGGCGCGCGGGCCGTAAAATGCCCAGATCTGCTTTGGATGATACCGTCCATCCATTAAATGACCTTTCATAACCCTTGGCGGAAGCTTTACCGACCTTATTTCCAAAATAAACAGGGAAGGAGGGCAAAGCACAACATTACATTCAGCGTAATTTCATTCAGTCCAGTAAAAGTAGGTCCCGTGTAAAATGCCCCGTTTGGACGGTGACACAGTTAACACTTCCCTCGGGCTGAGTCGCTTCCAGCCGGCGGGCCTGTAACTAACGGTGCCCCGAAGCTTTAGCGGCCCCGGAAAAGCGCAACTACGACGCATTCTACTTACTAGCGGCTTCTGATTGCAGTCACAACGCGTTTCATTTGTGCCTCTAACTCCCCGCTAACTTACCACTTATTAAATCTACTTTGACTTGCGCTGAGAATGAATCAATGAATCAATAGTCTATTTTCAGACAATAGCTGGACACAGTTTTCATTAGAAGTAATCTCGTGAGGGATAAATGAAGGTATTTACCAACGCGGCTTTGACCCGGCATGGATGTCCTTTTGCAGGGTGTAATTTATTATTTGTTTATTTACTTTAAAATGACAATCTTACTTGTCTTTTCCTAATCTGCCGCGCTCGAGTCCAGCAATAAAACATTTGTACCACGAGCCGCAGAACTGGGTGTTGGCAACGGAAACATCTGGATGGCAACCAGAATAACCCCTGATCATGTTTATAGGCGGACACCAAAAATGTCAGCGCTGCCCTGAGGTTCTAGAAAAACAGCGATATTAATATTACAATAAATGTTATTGTAGAAAGAGTTGATCAAGAACAAGTTTTGGAATGAAAAAATTAATTTGAAAGTACAAAGCTTTGATTTACCAGCAGTGTCATTCTAAAAAAAAAAAAAAACAGTTGGAAATCACAGCTGAAAAATAAACGAGTCCGGCGCTGTTAATGATGACGAACGGTCATTTTTCTTTCATTTGTTGGACGCTTTGATTCGGCGAGAACCAAACAACAAAAATTTGACGGACAACACGGACTCCCGCGCGAAACGTAGCGGCCACCTTTTGACCGATGGGCGATGCTTGTTACCGAGATGAAATCAAGGCCTGTCGGCAAAAACCGAGGATTTTTGCCCGACCGTGACAATCACACTGCCTCGGTGGGAATGATATTCAACTTGACAACACGACACAGCAGGGCTTATTTGCTTGAAACGTTTTCACGTTCGAGAGTGAAACAGCGGGTCCGAATGGGCCGTGAAACACGTCGAGCTTTCTGTCAGATTCCCTGACGGGTGATCGACTTGGATCCACTCAACACGATGTCAAGTTTATGTCTCGGCCTATTTTTGACCGCCACATAGGGCATGTTCTTGTCAATAAAGCAACTTGAAATTCAGCATTTTGGGATTTAAACCCACAAAAGCCCGTTAAGTGAGCGTGAAATCAGCACCAGCTGCAAATGGCGTCTATAGGAACTAAACCGAACCAATCGATCGCCTCCGCGAGGGTGTTGGTGATCGTTCGCTCCTGCAAGTAAACGAATGCAACCGCAAAGCAACTGTCGGATACGTTTATTTGTGTCGCTACCAGCAGAGGTAGCGCAGAAAACCGCCCTTCCACGAAAATGATGTTCAGACACACAAACATTCACTCTCTCAGTCAGAGGTCTGGGCAATTTAGTGTCTCCGATGAGCCTCCTTTATGAGGAAGCCGGCGAACCTGAAGCAAACCCACGCAATAGTGTCATTTAGTGTGATTTTAGGATAGATATTCCCTCAGATTTACTTGGATGAAATATTCACTCCATCAGAATTTTAAAATTGTGAATCCGGCTCCCCGAGTCCTGAAGGAAATCATGCGCGTAATTCCATCAGCTTAGCATCGCGCCGAGGCCCGAAAACATTCAAAGCTAATTAGTCAATTAGATTTCTACAGACCGCATTTTATGAGCAAATTCCATCTATAAAGACAATCAGAAATCAGATCTGACAAAGTGCAAGTAGATGCTTTATAATCAAGCGGTAACAGACTGTTAGTGACTCCGTGCTATTGATAATGATAACCCTGAGAGCATTGTGGTAAGAAATTGAAAAACGCTTGCAGACAACAGGAAATATATGCCGTGGCGGACGAACCTTGTGAGTTAAAAAAAGAGCGGGACAAAATATATGCAAGGCGAAGGAAACGTCAACCACGATTCCCACTTTCAGGTGCGGACACTTCTTGAAAAATCGTGACAGGTACCGGCTTTTCTGCACTATAAGGCGCACTGGATTATAAGGCGCACCTTCAATGAATGGCCTAGTTAAAAAAAAAAAAAATCAAATATAAGGCGCACCGCATTATAAGCCGCATAGAATAGAAGCTACAGTAGTGGTTGGGGTTGCGTTATGCATTCACTAAATGGAGCTGCACTAAAGGGAATGTCAACAAAACAATCAGATAAGTCAGTCAGTCAGACTTTATTCATAAAATACAAACCAACGTTCTGACAACTCCGTTCACTCCCAAAACAAGTTAGTGCCTTCACAATACGGTACCGTACGTACCGGTAGCTCTTACCGGTATTTGCGCCACCTTCGTGGAAAACAAGGTTTTTCCAACTCCATTTGTCACAGTGCAAAATTTTCATAAAACAAAAGCACCAAGAAGGGCCGCCTCTAAATTTATTGATGTTCATGTCGCTAGCTAGCGCTGTTGCCTTCATTGGAACAGTGACGTAGAGACGCTTCTACTTGCCGCTCTCTGTTCAACAACCCACTGTTCAAGTCAGTCCTCTAACTGTAGCCATTTCGCTTTGTTTCCTTGGTAACTCTGCTTGGTCTTCTTTACTTGGTGCAGGTCATCTTGTTGTTTCCACCACTTCCGCACCGTGTTGTACTGCGTGAATTTAAACTCTGCATCGTAAGAGTGTCTCTTGAAAGGTGCCATTTTGGTCGGATTATAATGACCACTGTCGGACAGGCTTTTAGGTGTGCCTTATAGTTCGGAAAATACAGTAATTACCAGACCGCATCGATCCATCACGAAACCTGGCGTCGCAACAATCATTTGCAGATGCGGGGATTATATAACCTCGTCCTGTAGCCTCAGCGTTCCCGGCGTTCTGAATCTGATTGGACTCTGACAGGCGCCTCTTTTAGAAGACGCTGCCGTCGCGTTCGCCTTTCCATGCTCGTGTGTTTCCCTGCCCTGCTGATGCTGGATAACGCAGGGCTTGTGGAGTATCTTTGGACAATCATATGATTTCCCTCTGCAGCCCCTGCAGGCCATGAAACAGCCAAATTCTCATAATGTGGTGAATCCGTTCCTTTATAAACACACATCTATTCTGGTATTACAGATACCTCACTGTTCAGAATCCAGGCTCTCTTGATGTGAGCGTAATGACAGTTTATTCGATTGCATTTGGAATCATTGGAAAATCGGGGTCAACGGAAAACGTACGAGCTGACCCGAAGACGCCGTGCGAGATTAGATGATGCGACTGAAGAAACAACAACCGAGAAAATTCATTTGGTGTCCGCCGCTGCGGCGGGCACGGGGCGACAATAAAACTCATTCAAAATTGAAATGATATAGTTGCCAAAATTATCAGCCTTGTTAAATCATGCTATTCAGCAGGGCCAAAATGCAAAAATAAACAACAGAATTAATGGAAATTTCCCACTATTATGAAGCTAAGTGGTGTAATATTCATACCCGCTTGATCCTGGTGGAGCAGGAGGGCCCACCGGGCAGGAAATATATCTTCATACATCCACGGCGGCGACAGCTGCGGCCGCAGGGTTTTACCCGGTCTCTTCCAGTCTTGTGAAAGCCGTGTCAGTAATCGCTCCAGGGATTTTGCCACAAATGAGCTGATTTTATGTTGGTGAGAAAAAGTTGTACTTACTTTTACCTCACACACACACACACACACACACACACACACACACATACTCACACATACATTTGCTTTGCGACGTTCATATCAATGCGTTAAGTGGAAGTTTATCTGATTTGCTGTGAACATTCACTTTTTGAGCTTAAACATCTTTTGGAGGTCAAAGGAGGTCAAACATCTGACCTTTTTCTTTTAGAATTTATTCAATAGATCTCAAAGAGAATCTAGCTGTAAATGACGATGTTTCATGTTTGAAAAAAAAAAAGCATAGTCCCAGCACTAATGCAATAATGTGTAAGAAAATAAAATAAAAATAAAAAAATATAAGATAAATAAACAATCACAGACATAAATTCACTAAAATAAATGAATAATAAAATGAATAAAAAGATAAATAAATAAAAAAATGATTAAAAATATATATAAGAACTTTAAAAAAATATGTGTAAAAAAATATGTACAAAAATATAAATCTGTATAAAAAATATGACTATTACTGTGACAGCAACAACCATTATAATTGCGTTGTGGCAACTGGCCTTGGTTAGAAGAAATATAATATTATTTTTCAGAATCAGGAATCAGAATGAGTTTACTGATCCCGAAGGGGGAAACTGCTCTTTGTTACAGTGGCTCCTACTCCTACAGACAACAAAAAAATTATACAACCAACAGTGTGAAAAGAAACAAGAATAAAACCCAATATAAAAAAAAAGTTTTATAAAAGTATATCCAAAGTTTATACATGTATATTTAGACTAAATCCAGGTTATTGCACTATTGGTTGTTTGGTACAAATAATTGCACAGAAGGAAATTCTTGCAAATGCAGAACAGCGACAACCACACGGACAAACGCTGCAGAAGGTTCAGTGGAGACCTGAAATTAAGCAGATGCATGAATGAGTGAGTGAATGGTTTTATGTCTCTATATGTGGTTCTGTGATTGAGCGGCAACCTGTCTAACCTGTAGCTGTAGCTACATAATGATAATAAAAATAATGTTAACAAGGTGTTATGGTGGCGCGCTGGAGTTTGAATGTTCTCCCCGGGTTTCCTCCCACAGTCCAGAACATGCAGGAGGTTCACTGGAGACCCTGAATCACCTTGATGTGTCAATGAGAGAGTGAATGGTCATATGTTTCCATATGTGTCCCTGTGATGCAGCGGTCCAGGGCCAACCCGGCTTCTCGCCCAATGGCAGCTGAGATAGGATCCTGCCCCCCCGACCTCACCTCCCCAACCCGCGACCATCTAGATAATGAATAAATGAAAAATTAATGAGGTTGTTGATAGGAATAATGGTAAAATCGCCCTGAATGAGTGAGTAAATGGCTGTTTGTCTTTGTATGTGACCCTGCGATTGACTGGCAACCAGTCCAGGATGAAGATCGCCTCTTGCCCAATGAGAGCTGGGATGGATGGATGGATGGATGGATGGATGGATGGATGGATGGATGGATGGATGGATGGATGGATGGATGGATATCTCTTGGAGGCGGTGCAGCAGTTTGCACTTCCACCTTGCAGCAAGAAGGCCCACAGATGGCCTTTCTGTGTGGAGTCTCCATGTTCTCCCCGGGTCTGCGCGGGGTTCCTCCAGGTTCTCCAGGTTCCTCCAGGAACATACAGGGGGTCAAAAGGAATACTTGCAGAAGAGCCCAGATGTATGATGTATGTACGCGCCCAATGACAGCTGGCATTGGCTAAAGCATCTCCCACAACCCTGCCTGCAGGATCAACGGCAGATAACGGATGGATGGATATCACTTGGAATTCTGACATTGCCAAAATCTCAAATGCTCGGATTCTAATACATCACATAACCGAATCTGGCGTGGAATTTCATCACTTCTAGGACTTTTTATGTAAGTCACTTGTGCAACTAAATCTACCCAATTATATTATATTCGCTCCACCGAGGGCGCTGTGACGGTTACCCCTCGCTCGTTACGGCCCACTAAACCGTGATGATGGGATTAGGGGTGCCCTAGTTAGTATGTGCATGAGAAATGCCAGGTCTGACTATGAAAGGGCGGCGAGAAGGCCAAGATGGCACTTTGCATCCTGTCGAAGTCGGAAGGCCGTGGATTCGCCGGCTCCCGCTGAAAGTCCGGCGCGCACGCGAGCATCTCAGCGCCGAGAGACAAGAGGCGCTTTGACAGCACATCTGCAAAGCATAAACAGCTGTTGTATCTCTGCGGCATTTCATATGAGCAAAACAAACCGAGGTCGGGCAAATACCTCTTCGGCCTTATTTCTTTCATGTGAGGAGGAAAAACCCCCGAGAGGGGAATCACTTGACCAAAAAGACCTTCTTGAGATTTTAGCTGTGAATGGACGGGAGTAGCTTCGGAGTAGCTCTTAGCAAAACAGTGTTATCTGCGACCCTCTTCTCTTCTCACATCGGTGGGCTTCCACTTAGCAATACTTCAACATTTAGAACGGGAAAAGGCGTCAGATGTGATGTGGCGTAACGCATAGGACACCTGAAGGGCTCTCGGTGGCGGTGGAGTGTGTGTATGAGATTACTGTCACATATTATTGTGGCGAAATGGTTTTTCTCAAAGACGTATCGCTTCTCTCCCGAGCGGCTTCTTCAGTTCAAACCGGCTGCGTATAATGTCGATCTAGATCTCTTATTGCAGAGTAGCCTTGGCGCAATATAACCTTCTAGGACGGTACCAAAGAAAATAAACCATGGAAGTATGATGTGGCTATGAACAGATAACATGACGAGGATCCGCTCAAATAAAATTGGTTCCAGACAAACATCTACAGTCACGTAATATCCCATCTGAAGTCGGCTCAAAGCGGTACGAAGCTTAATGTGTCATAAGTTTCATATTAAGGCAAACACAGCGTGGACTGTCAGTAACCTCCTCTTTGGATGATACGGTTCATTACAAGACTTTATCTTGTTCTGCTGCTTTTGGTTGGTCCCTGATCTGCTACCTTAACTGTGCAGACATCTTCCTATCTTACCAGCCTCGCGTCTCGAATGCACAGACGCCCGGCCCGGTATAGCATCGCCGTATCCCCAACCCTGATTGGCTCAGCTTATTTGGACCGAACAGGCTTGACACTCTTTCGGATTCTTCGCTATCCGGTTCGACCTACGGCTAATTATGGGAACGGTAAAGGTGATGTCCTGCCGAGAGTCCGAAGAATGTCACAGTGCATTCTGTAAAATGTGCAGGACCTTCTCAGAAACTTCTTCAGTGCCGATCCTTAATGTCATGATATTCCTTCTCCGGTTCTGTGGAACAAATTATAATTCACAGTATTTCCCATCGGTGTGTGTTAAAGTACTGGTGGCATCAAGATGACAAGTTGTGTGTTTTTTCCACTCCACAATCATTTTTATGGAGATTTTTTTCCCCGCTTGAGGAAATCATTTTTTGAATGTCTTATTCAGAGATGTGGCATCATGATGTGTGGGAGTTGTACTCACTCCAATCATTCAAGGATGAAGATTCAGGAGTTCTCGTCTTGCTACGCTTATCTAAATGTTAAGCTCCACTTGGAAGGTTGGCAGTTGCACGTCCTCCCGGTCGTATCAAAGTCTGCCATCCACCGTCCCTACGGCTTGTGCCGGTCGATTAAAATACAGGGCAGCCGGTCTGAGATATGGTTATTTTCCGACACGCGGGTCACCCAACTTGCGGTCAACCGCAAGTTCCAGCGGACCAACCGGCAAGTTAGCCTTTCAAATCGTTTCTTCTAAAGAAAAGGCAAAACAGGAGTTTGAAGCCCAATCAAGGAAGAAACCGAAAACTCTTTTTTTTTTTTTTTCCCCCACGATGTCACATTCAAAGTACATTGGTCTCCCAAAGGTGGGAAATGTGGAGCGGCAATTTTGGACCGTTCATAAAAGCTCAGACGTGAATTTCACTCCGAAAAGCGAGCTGAGAGGGAGAAAGGTGAAGGAACTAAAATCACAGTTGCCCGGACGGCAGTCATTTTTCTCGGGGCTGATTTCAAAAGCTTGAGACTAAAAGCAGCTACTCTCCGGACTTTGCAGCTCCGGCTGAACCCGTGTAGTGCAAGTCGTCAGAGTCAGGTAATGACCAAAAATGCACTCTTGCGTGTGCCGTAAGGGTTCGTGCGGTGATGCAACGTGCACAAACATACATCGAGTGCACCAAGTGTACTCAAATAAATCCATATTCAGCAGCTTTATTGTCGGGAGATCATTCTTACATGGTCATTTGGAAAAGTGTGGACACCCCTCGGTTGGTCCGATTAGTGTGTCGCATGGCAGCTCTGAGTGTGCGTGTGTGTGTGTGTGTGTGTGATTGGGTGAATGTAACCCGGTTTAAAGCTCTTTGAAACCACAAGGTGTTGGAAGCGAAATACAAGTGGAGACCGTTGAGCATATTTGGAAGAGAAAATGCTTATTGATACGCCTTTCCTGGTTCCAGGTTTCGTAATTTGAGCCCGGGATCAATCCTTATCTGTCTCCGTGACAACGATTGCACATTTCCCATCAACTTTCAATTTAAGTCACATCTCCGCGTAAAGCCTTAATTTTTGTATGCGTCCGTCAGGTTGAAAGAAGCCAATTACGGGACGCCCGCGAACATATGAAATATTATTGCCCGTTGTCTTTAGTGTGGGAAAATAGCAAAAGGAAATCCTGCTTTCTTGGTTTCTGGAGGGATAGAGAGGTGGCACGACATCATTTCCTCCGCCAGAAGTCACAGTCAGGCTTCCAAGGGACAGGGGAAGTGGAGTCAGTAGCCTTTTGAAATTACTCTCCACATATTCGCAGATAACAGGCTTTGCCGTGAGGTGCAGTGCTCCATCATAACAAAGTTGATATAGTTTGTGGCGTGCTCATGGCCCGCTCCGCCCGTCGGATTAACGGGTAGCGCGGTGAGACCGCCACAAAACATATGACGCGTTCAGCCGGCTGCGAGGACGTATCGGCCCCGGTTTACTTCAGTGGGTGGGAGGACGGTGATTCTTTACACATTTTGAGCGGAGATTTATCACGCACCGCAGAGTGCCAGACCTTCATCTGTCTCAGAGTGTGTGTGTGAGTCTCTGCGCGTATCCGACGAAATTATCCGAGAAGGCAAATGTAAAGCGCCCCGAGAGAAAAGTGGTTCGGCTTGAAATAGGTGGTCATCGTCCTTGTGCTCAGCCAGCGAGTACCTTCTCCTGACTGTCACTACAACGGTTTGTGCTGCATCTCCCGGCGGATGTGGCCGGGAGAATTAGGCTAACAGCTTGTTGGAGTCATAAGTGTCATGAGGAGATTCTGGGCAGCGGCGGCGGCGGCGGCGGTGGTGGTGGAGGGAAGCTCGGCGGTGATGAAAGACAGGGATCAGAGCTCAGGTCACGCTGCTAATCCGTGGCCCGGCTGCACACCTGACAGGGACATGCCGGGAAAAAGATTGAGTGAAATGAGTGTAACATCACGGAGAAGCAGTGGTGGAATCTCTTTGAGTAGGTGGACAACTTTTAAAGTTGGCTGCAGGTGAGTGAGTTCGGGTTGGTTTATTATCCAGCACATTGTGGAATTCATATGGAATTCATAGGTACTGTATTTTTGGTACTATGAGGCGCGCTTAGAATCCTTAAATTTTCTCCAAAGTCAGCCACGCGCCTGATAATCCGGTGCACCTTAAGGATGAATTCTTGTTGCGCTTACTGACCTCCATCCAATTCCACTGCGCCCGAAAATGGGTCAAAATTTAATGCGACTTTGGCAAGCGACGAAGCCGCTCTGCTGGATTGATTGTCGGACGGTTCACGCCCGACACGGAAAAGTCGTATTCAGGTCGGTCCTTGGTCGAACGTGGGTTGCGTGCTAACTTTAGGTGTCCACTATCGCTTGGAACGATAAGCCAATCAGAGAACAGTACGTAGTACGCTCACCTCCACCACTTTTTGTTACACCGCTACATACTGTGTTTCAACGTAATAAGACTCAGGTCCCCCAAAAATGGCAAAAATGGAGATGCTTATGAAGCAGAATTCAAACTCAAGGCTATCAGTCCCGCAGTAGATGATGGGATTTGAGCAGCCACGATAGAATTCAACATGAATGAATCAATGGTACAGAAGTGGAGTAAGCAAACAGATGAGCTGCGCCAGGTAGAGAAGACCAAACAGAGTTTCCGAGGCAACAAAATGAGATGAATAAAGTTCGACTAAACTGACTGTTTTGCTTCGCTTTATAAACCGTATGTTTTATCACGCACCCTCAACAGACCCGTTCATTGACATTGCGCCTTATAATGAGGTGCGCCTTATAGTCCGCAATACACGGTAAACACAAATGTCCGTCCACCCATCCTGCCACTTATCCTGCACTCGTGGCCGCGGTGGATGCTGAAACCGATCCTAGCTGTCATTGGGCGAGAGGTGGGGTTCACCCTATACTGGACAGCAGTTGTTATTATTATTGTTATTATTATTATGATCATTACTGTTATTATTGTCTTTGTTATTATTCAGTAATTCATCATCAATACAGCTTATCCTGCATGCAGGACAGGTTGCCAGTTAATCACAGAGCCGCATATAGTTACTTAAAACCATTCACGCACTCATTCATGCATCTGGACAATTTAAGGTCTCCATTGAACCGCCAGTGTGGCAAACACATGCATTTTTTTTTTTTTTTGCAATAATTTCCTTCCGTGCAATAACCAAATACCAATAGTGCAATAACCCGGACTTATTCTAATAATAAATAATTCTCAAAAAGACAGACTGTTTGAGAGTTTACATTCTCACATCCAGCCATCTTCTGCTTTGGTGACAGCTTTGCACACTCTTGTAGGAGTTTCCTGGAGGCGGCGAGCTCTCGTTGGCCGCTTTACCTTCGTTCTGAAGTCCAACTCATCCCAAACCATCTCAGTAGGGTGGAGGCCAGGTCATGTGACGCAGCACTCCATCACCGGCCAAACATGGAAGAGAGCAGGTGGAAAGCTGGTCAACAGTCTGTGCACATATCACAGGCTTCACTGAGGTTTAACCGGGCAAAAATCCTATCCGTCGGAAAATAGGTCATTTGAGCGCCAAACAGCCGTTAGCGTGAGAGAGAAGCATTTACACAAACTGGAGCCACAAACATTGGTATTAAAGATATTCATTCTTTAAAATATTCAAAATGTTGCCCCGTGAAACCCAAACTAAAGAAAAGGAGTTGACTTGCTGTCCCTTCGAAAGGGCGCTGACAACTCATTGCTACCGTATCCAACGTGTTCAGACAAACGGCCTCCGATTCATAACCTCGAGGAAGAAATGATGTAAAAATGTCAAGGCCTGAAAGTTGTTCCTACTTGATTTCTTCACAAGCGATGTTTGGGTAGCCCTTATGCTGCGAAATATTTATCCAGGAAAGAAGCCTCAATATATACTCATGAGTTATTTTTCTTTCTGTTAATCTTCTCATTTTACCAGCATTCATGTTCAATTAGCTAATCAATTAGCCGCGGCAAATGTGTAAGTTACACCTGAGCGAGCAAACGTGATCTGTAGTGAGAACAGGTGGAGGAAAATCCAGAGAGGAGGAGGTTTGCGCTGGAATACCTCGCAGAAAGACTGAATATATGTGTGTGAATGAGAGGAACCCGGCTGGAACGGTGAGGCTACAGGGAGTGGAGATCAAGAAGGTGGAGGATCTCGAGTGATTTTGGGTCAACAGTCCAGAGCGTAGGAGAGCGTGGAAAAGAGGTGAAGAGACGGGTCCAAGCAGGTTGGAATGGGTGGAGAAAAGTGTCAGGGGTGCTTTGAGATAGAAGACTATCAGCCAGAAGGAGAGGAAAGGTGGAGGAGACAGTGGTGAGATGGTCTGGAAACAGTGACCAAAAGACAGGAGGCAGAGCTGGATGAAGATGTTGAAATTCTCTTTGGGAGCGACCAGGAAGGAGAGGATCAGGGATGAGTCCATCATATATTCTGTCATTCAGACCCAGAACCCCAGTGCCTTCATAGCCATCTCTGGGGATTTCAACCACGCCACACCGTCATCTTCTCTGCTCACTTTCAAACAGTTTGTGGACTGCAAGACTAGAGACAATAAAACCCTGGACCTGCTGGATGCCATTCCCAGCTCTCCCTGCTCTGGGCAGGGCAGACCACAATCTGGTCCACTTAAAGCCTCGCTATGTTCCTGATGTCCAGCGGCAAACCTGTGATCACCAGAACTGTCCGAAGGCGGTCACAGGACGCAGAACTGACTCTTCAGGGATGCTTTGAGACGACTGACTCGGACATGCTCTGCAAAGATCAGGGAGAGAACATTGAAAAACTTTCTGACTGCATTACGGACCATGTGAACTTCTGCACCGACAACATCATCCCCACCAAGACGGTGCGTGGTTTCTCAAATAACAAACCCTGGGTGACTAAGGACAATAAGGACATGCTGAACAGGCGGCATTCAGGTGCGGAGATAAAGAGGTCAATTAACAATTTCCTTCGGGATAAATAAAGTAATTCTTATTCTTATTATCAGAGGGACGGCACATGGTAGATGTTTTGGAGAGAAGGTCAGAGATGGTTGGGTCACGGACAGAGGAGGGAGAGGCAATATATTGGTGATGGATGCTGGAGCTGGAAGTCCAGAGGAGGACCAATGAGAAGAGAGTAGTTGGTGTGAGAAAGAGGGGTTACTGAGAACAAGGTCAGATGGAGAGGGTTGGCCCAGAGAGAAGGTTGATTTGCGGTGGCGACCCCAAAAGGAGAAGAAGAAGAAGAATTACATTGGAAGAATCACGTTACAACCTGAGCCATTGTTGTGAACTTTAAGCTAGCTGGTTGCTTTGCAGATCACTTCCATTCAGAAGACTTGGAGCTGGGAACGAAAGGCAGTTCGGATCAAATCACAGTGGCGAAATCGGTTCGGTCGCCGAAGGAGCCGACCGATCTTGGGGAGCTAAATGAGCTTCCGACTTTGTTTCTCGTGGCGCCTTCACTCCTGCTTCGCTTCTGTCGTACCGACTTCCGCGGTGGCGTTTGCATTTGCGTTGTCCAGCGTCCCGTGGAACAAGTTGGTGAGAAACTCTACCTCTGTTCGGTTCAAGAGGAGGTTTGAAGTTCTTGAGAATAACTTCAAAAAGCCATGTACTTCTCTGAAAAAAACATAACCTTTCGGTTTCGGCTTTGATTCCAGTCATTTTAACCTTCATCTACTGCGAAATTTCACCTTTTCTTTGTCCAATCTAGACACCAATCTGTTGTCGCACTTGTCAGATCCTCCCGTTTCAGTCAAAGTCTGTCTGAACATTCATCTGCCTCTGCGAACAAATCGCCCCTTGTTGTCGTCCCTTTCATTGACTGCGTCGCTTCTATATTCTCAAACACCTTTGTTGCTTTCAGCACAAAAACGAGCGACGAGGCCGCGTCTATGTCGTTTTTCGCTCTCATCCAAAGCCAAGGAGGAAAAAGTGGAAACTGTCTGCGCGTACGTAAATCTAAAAATTGGTTAGATGCTTTCCAAATAACTAAATTCGATTATATTTGATTTCCATTTTCCGATTGACCTCACGCTGGCCGGGCAGTGACACCCGAATGGTCAAATGCTGTCGGGAGCCGTAAAATGTCTGAAACGGTGCGACGGATAACAAAAAACCTTCCCTCCCGCAACATCTCACGCAGAAATTAGGTTTGTTCCTCCTCAGCCAGAGGAATGTACGATTAAACAATGTAGATCTGGTTCAGTGAGCCGTCTGCGCCAGCGCTTTCTAACTCAAACTGAGCCCTCTGGTGCCTTTTTTTTTTTTTTTCCCTGTCTTTTTTAAGTTGAAAGGATCTCAGATGCCAGAAAAATGTTTGTGAAATGATCTAAATGATTGCTAATTTGTGCTGGAGGAAACCAGATATCTCTCCCTTATATAGTAATTCTGTTATTGTTGTGGCGAAGCTTCTAGAACTCTGATTATGTGAAGGCCTTTCTGAATTGTATAGTTATTGTATTGTTATATTGCGCTTTTGGATTACATTACATTCCCACAGAGAGGCCGATATGCTGCTTACCGTTGGATTTTGATGTTATTGTGTGCTTTGCTTTTTGTTTATCGTGCCAAAAAATTGCAAATTAGTCATGCAAATGCATGAATCTGGATTCTTAATTTTAACAGGGTTTATTTTAACAGACCTGATCTATGTGTGTATATATTCATATATATATATATATGCATATATGTGCATTTTCTACATTCTATAAAGATTATTTATTACTCTTGTTATAATTGCTACACTTGTCACACTTATGTTAGGTCAAAACACAATATGTCTCAAGTTGATCTGATCTATATGAGTATATATTCATATATATATATATATACATATATATATATACACTCTCACATAGATACATATACATATACATATACAAATACTCACATAAATAATCTTTATAGAATGTGAATTGTATATATGTATATATACATGTGCATTTTCTACATTCTATAAAGATTATTTATTACTCTTGTTACAATTGCTACACTTGTCACACTTATGTTTGGTCAAAACACATTATGTCTCATGTTGTCCTGTCTTATCTATATGTTTTTCTATATCGATGGCTGGGATGCAAAACCTCCTATCTGCAAATTTTTCAATTTTGGGTTTTTTCATTGAATGGTGAGGAATGGGATGGTTCCACATTTTCAGTCCATCTGCAAGATAATCCCGCCCTTTTTTTTTAACATAAATGTGCACGATGAAGCAGAAAAAAATTAGGAGAAAAACACTTATCTTCATTGTCAGTGGCAATAATACATGCTATGTATTATAACATAGAAATATAGTCTGTGAACAATAGAATATCCTTGAATATCTTTAACAAAGACCATACTGTAATCAAATGAAATGTTTTTTTTCATTTTCTGAAAAAAGTGTTTTTTTCAGATAGGAGGTTTTGCATTCCAGCCATCGATATGTTGTTTTTGTTTGCATTTTAATGTCTGTCCTGTCTCTGTCTACGCGTGGGATAGTGAGAAATGTAATTTCAACTCCTTTGTATGTCCAGTGCAGCGTGTGAATGGAATTGACAATAAAAGCTGACTTGACTTGGCTATATATATATCTCTATATATATATAGATATATATCAGTAAAATATAAAAATATATATCATATATATATATACAAGACAAATATATATATACAAGACACTGATATATATATCTATATATCTATATCTATATATAAATACATATATATATATGTTGTATATATGTATTTATGTATATATCTTGTATATATATATATATATATATATATATTCAAGACACTGATCCGGACCGCCAAACAATTTTACTTTTTTTTTTAATCAATATTGAATTTAGAAACTCCTTATTTTTCCCTTTTGTTTGATTTTGTATGGATGATAACATTCAAAATAATGTTGGTACATTTCTATGATCAATGATGATTTTTAAAGTCGAAATAAAATGCCAAAAAAATTCGAAATGCTAAAATTGCAATTTTCATTTTGTTGAATTTACATGATACCTAGTTAGCCCGAGCATGAAAATTAAATACGAAATGTGGATCGCCAGCCAAAATAATTGCCCACCCCCGGTCTTGCCCAAGGGCACTTTGGAGGAGCTTGCAATGGAACTGAAGTTGCACAAATAGATAATTGACGATAAACATGTATTCAAGCTCATCTCTATCATCATAATGTTGATAAAAGCACTATCTGCCAATTTTGTGCTGTGATTTCTCGTTTTCTAGCTGCAGGCCGAGGTGATTAAGGTTTGTGCAATGTGACGTTATATTGAATAAGAAATGGAAAGCATCTTTCTTTGTTCCAAAGGCGTTGAAACGGTAGTGGATGAATAACTTCTCCAGCGCTGTGCGGTTGTGGTGAACTTTGAAGTTTTCCTTTCAGTGGTCTCCATAGTGATGCGCTCTGTTTGTTTGTTTTCTGAGACAACGATGACACTATAAATCACGGAGATACGGATACAGTCCAATATCAGACCGAAAATGTGAAAGCAAAATAAACACGCAATTATATTTCCTCCCCTAGGAGGCATCCTAGCACGCTGAAATTAACGCTTCGTCAGCTTTGCGTTCAAGGAAAGGAAGGGGTTCGACCCCTCTGAGGTTGGCAGAAACGAGACCAGTTTGATAAACAAAAGTGTTTTTATCCCCCTGAAAACAGAAATTCCCCCACCGGCATCCATCGGGGGTGAACTGAGTCCACGTCTTTCCCGGCAAAGAATGAATGTAAGACTTGTCTGCATGTCTGACAAAAGGCTCAATCACACAGATCATTAACAAGGTTAAACCTGATAAGGAACAACAACGTCACAAACACCGTCTGATTCAAGCAAAACAGAACGGTACGGGAGACGGACCGACGGTTTTGCCCGCGGTGAAGTCGGCGCCTTCCCAACTCGTGTCACCACGTCGGCTCGGGCGGAGACGGCGTGACGGAATCCGCCACGTCTGTCTGCAGTCAGTCTACCCGGCAACTGTAGGCATCAATCAGTCCGAACTCTGCTGGCCTGCGACTGACGCAAAAAAGGACAATTTTCTTTGGTGAGTCACCGTTTGCCCGATGGAAAGGATTCAGCGTTTCCAAACAGAAATCACTCCGATCTCTACCATGTGATTGGAAGCTTGAGAAGTGATGTGACATCACAACCTCATCTGAGCCACGGCTCAAAAACGCCGTATTCTCTACTCGGGGAAATATTTAAAGTTGATTTCGATGAACTCCCAGGTTCGATTCTGGGCTTCGGTTTAGATCCAAGCGACGTTTAAAGACCGAGGACGGCCGAGTGAAATCACTCCCCGAAGAAAATTGGACGGAAATAATGAATTCCGTCCTTTTTGACTCAATTTCTGCTCAGAGTTTAAAAAGACACGAGTAAAAACAGCCTTATTAGTGCATAATTTGGGTTGTAGCAGCCACTGTGCCAAACATATTTGTATTGTATTTTCACGACCATAACTAGCACCTAAAAGGCGCAGTCTAAGTTATGTGTGCCATTACTGTATTTAACACACACATAAGGCGCGCCTGATTATAGGGCGCAGGCTTTATGCACAATCCATGCCTACACTTCCCCCTTTAACGTTCTCATGGTGTCCTCTACTACGTCCGCCTTAAAACAACAACACACACACACAAGCATACAAGTTTGCATATTTAAAAACAGAGCGGGAGCTAAACTGAGTTTGGTATTCACATACTGTGGTCAGAAACTGTGGTCTCCAAGAAGACTTTTCCTACCCCGTTGTGCGTCTCGCTACCATGCTGGTCCCCTTCTTCTCCACAATGTGACTCGACGGGATGTCGAAAGTGAGCGGCACCTCGTCCATGTTGGTGATGCGGCTGGGCTGGATGTGTTTGTCGGCCATGTTGTTAGGTTTGTTAAAACAACAATGTTCTGCATAACGTACACACCTTTTATATACAATCAATGCCCGCACTTCCCCCTATAACGTTCTCATGGTGCTCTCTACAACGCACACAGGGCGCACTGCACTATAGGGCGCCGCACACTTTGAAGAAAATCCAAGACTTTAATGTGTGCCTTATAGTCGTGAAAATAATAACATTCACAAGCAAAGGTGTTTTATCTTCCGTTTCTTCTTAATGTTCCTTATCTAAAGTGCCCATCCTGCACCCGGCGCCGCCATCGCGCCCGTGGATCACAGAGCTGCACCCTAGACAATTTCAGGTCTCAGATGAACCTCCTGCATGTTTTGGGACTGCGGGAGGAAACCGAAGAACCCTAAGGAAACCCGTGCAGACGCACGGAGAACGCGGAGCCGCCTCACCGTCGAAATCCGACCTGGGACCTTCTTGCTGCGAGACGAAAACGCCAGCGGCCGTATCAGCGAGCCGCCCTTCTCCCTTCGCTTACGCTTATCACAGCAAGCTGCAGGCATGGTCCTTTTGAGCATATCATGACAAAGACCCGTCTATCGCCCCCAGTCCTCTTCGGAAAACAGCGCCATTCAATCATCCCTCAAACAACAGCGTCGCCCAAAAGGGGAATAATGAATGCGGCGTCTGACCGGCAGAGCGAGAGGCGCAGGTCTTTTGTGTTGCACAGCGGCAGAGTTGGCAAGCGGTTACATGGCTTTTTAGCGGCTAATTAGTCTGTGTTTTGTTACGGCGCCGCATTATTACCTTTCAACGTAAATCCAACTCTTCATTTAGATGACCGGGATTATCGGCGGCGGCTGCGGCTCATGACAACACTTCCCGCCTCTCAAATCCGGCAGGAGGCGGCCCATAACCGGGAACTGATGTCTATCCTCTCAGCGGGGAAGTGCAACATCAGAACGCTAAAAGGCCAACGGCTGCTGAGACACAGTTGATAAGCGAGCTTTTACTGACCCCTGAGAGCTGTGAAATACGCCGCGCTCTGCTCCGCGCGCTATTTCAGCGCGGCTGATCCACGACGTGCGGTTGAAAGTGATTCATTTAACGCTGATTCATTTAACTTTGTTCATATATATCTGATCTTTCTTGAAACGCCGTGCTAAATCCAAGACCCCGTGTTTTTCTGTTTTGCTACCCCTCAGCGGCAGCCACCTCTTTCCTTTATCTTATAAGTTTAATGTTACCCGCCAAAGGTTTTGCGGGTTTATAGTTTGCGCTCGCCTCCTAAATCTACCGCCCCCGGGCCGGCGTCTCACACTAAAGCACACCGGCAGACCCAATCATTCAATTTAAGACGACATTTTACGAGGCCCAAATGAGATGTTCTTATTTTTAGCTTATTGCTTTGTGGGAGAACAAGTATTACAGATCGGGTCATAAAGAACAAGCCCTTGTGTCAAAAATGACTTGCTATTACAAGCAGTCCGGTGAAAGTAATGACCGAATGCAGGGAACACCAACTTTCATTTCTAGCAAACGAAAGCACAACGCGGGATCCGGGTGCAGCGACGGGAACAACAGAAAACAAAACTACTGTTGAACCAAAATGAGAGCGTGAGACTATCAACGCAATTAGGGAACAACGTAACAAAACAAAATTAAACCGAGGATCTCAAAGCTAAAGAGGCCCGGAGCGGAATTTAAGCGGCAGACTGTTTACTTTTAAAGGCCGAGGGTTGGAAACTGGAAAACGTCGTGGACGCGCAAGGGAAGGACGGGACTGACAAGGAGCGTTTGTCAAGAAGAATATAAACTTCTTCGGGTTTGGCCCGCGAACTCACCCGGGAGACAAACTTAATCCGAGTCGATTAAAATTAGAAATGACGACACGACAGAAATCGTTCGGTCGCGGAGGGGGAGCCGCAGTCGATCCCTGCTGTCGTCAGGAGAACGGCGTCCGCAGTCGAGCCGCCGCCTGTGACTCATATCTGGATACAGTAAACCCTTGTTTATTGCAAGCGTTACGTTCTAGAAATAACCCGCCTGTTCATTCGGCTTTATTTTTTACAATTATTATAGAGTACAATGCTATACTATGGAATAAAACCATAGAACAAAACCTATTTTCAGGCCCGGGCATTTTTAAAAACATAGAAATGTTTTCTTATAAATAGCTATGATCGATTTCAGAAATAAGGAACAGTAAAATAATCATTTTAATCATCAATACCAGGTTGGACACATTGTGACTTACAAGTATTTCACAGCTCTTCTCAATTTGCCTCTTCCTCATCCTTGTTCAAACGTATTGTTGCTGTCGTCCTCATGTTATTTTCCTCCTTTTTTCCGTAACGAACCGAAGATTATTTATTCCGTAATGGCGTCCTACAGCCGCAGAGCTTCTACCTTCATTCGGCTCGTCCAGAAGTTTAAATTTTTCTGCGATAGTTAACGTCTTCCAGAATGTTTCGTCGAGAAAATTTGTAAACGTAAATTTGGCAAACTGCACAGAGATGAGGCGCGGAGATTTTTGACACCGGTCTACCGTCCTTTAGCCAATCAGGATGCAGAACACAACATACTGTACCGTAAAAAAAAAAAAAAAAAAGCATTAGAAAAACTGCACTAAAAAAATCCGCGAAACAGTGAAGCCGCAAAAGGTAAACGCGTTACAGGGAGGGTTTGATATATTCAATCATTCATCCTCCCATTCGCACGTCATGTAGGGATCTATATCTAGGGGTCGGAATCAAACCGGGGACTTTCTTGCTGTCAAGCGGAAGCGCTAACCTTGCGAAAAAATGAGTAAAATAGAATAGAATAGCCTTTAATCGTGAGAAAATCGGGATATTTCTATTTGCACGGCAGGAAGTGGACATAGCAGTTAGTAATATTATGCGTTAAAATATTAGCAGAAAAAGTATCTGAAGATTTTCCAAGAAATATAAAAACTTTTTGCAAAAAAAATGCAAACTAGCAACAGACAACTAGCAGCGAAGGGAAAAATAAATAATCGACATAAGCTGACGATACAAAAAAATGAAATGATCATGATATAAAAGTGTTGATCTAAAATCATAAAATTAAAACCTTGGAGTCCAGTAGTGAGACATTGGTAAAATACTGCAAATGTACAAATATTACTATTTCTAAAAGAAAGAATTTTCATTAGCAATCCGTTCATAATCAATCTATTTAAGCAACAGAATCTCAAGAAGAGAAGAACAGCCGGGTCATGGAGATATGTTTTCTTTATTTATTTCTTTATTTATCTATTTTTTTATATAAGACTAGACTTTTCCTCTATATTTTCACGGAGCTGACAGTAAAATGCAGCGCAGGATGGAAACGGCAGCTCGCTCTGAAGGAGCAGGGAAGGCTCAGCGCCGGGATCTGACCGAGACAACTTTCGGTAGATTTATTCCTGACATATTAAAAAGGAAGGATGACTTAGTCCCGGGGAAATTGCACAGATTATATTATGTTTTTCAGATAGCGGAGGAATGCCACGGCATCCTCTCGATAACCCGAGGAGACAGAGATCAAGAATACTCACTCTTCAGTCTGTCTCCGTTGCTTGAGCTATTTTGCATGTTTACAGAGTCTTTTCGCATTAAAAATCTCAATGGAGACGTGAGCAATACTTTTTCGATACTAGGAATTAGGAATTAACTTTTAACACAAGAATGCACCGCAATGATTACCATTACTGCAAAACAGATCATTTGCATTACGCAGCAATTTACCGCATAATTTACAGAAGGGTGAACGATAGAACGGTGATCAACCCGTTTGGAGAGATGATAAGAATAACAAACGTGGGCGTCGCAAGCCAAGTGCACGGGACTTAATCGCAAAGTGTAGCATGCATAATATCGCAGCGATGCGATGCTACTTTCCAATAAAGGAGTGCAGAGTAAACATTTGCCCTCCATTATAATAAAACAGTACACAACCTGGACAATGTAGGATCCCCTGCATGTTTTTGGAAACCGGGGAACCCGGAGGAACATGATGTGGACATGTGGAGAACATGGAGACTGAGTTCCCTGCGTTCGACCAGAGATGCTTCAGTTTCATCCAACACGGTGACGCGCTGTCAGGGGAGGCAGGAGAGGTCGTGCCTCACTTGCCAATCTTGGAAAGTAAAAAAAGTCAAATGAAAAAAAGAATTAAATGGTTATATTTATCAGTGATTTGCACTGTGAAGGTATTTTTGGATGGTTTATTATTAAAATCTCTGGGTTTTCACATTTACTGTTTAAATACTGAGACGTGCAGCGAGGCCGCCGACTGTTGAGCCTCAATGTAGATTGCTCGGTGACGGCTGACCGCTGGCATGCTCTGCTAAGACGGCATTACTGTCGCTCCGCACGTCCCTTTTAAAATGTTTGGACACTTTTGCTACATGAACTACATTTCCAATGTAGTGTTTCTTGTCAACAACTGTATGTGTTTTACTAGTTTCTTGTGCTGAGCATCATAAAACGACTGCCAAGAGTCACTAAGTGAGGCACACAGTTCTCCTGCCTCACGGTAGGGGAAGAAAACTGATCATAACCCGTTAACTGCTGCCAATCAAATGGTGAATACACGCTTTAGTTTGAGACACACAACCAACACGTCCAGACAATGGAGGGTCTCCTGCGTGGTTTTGGACTGTGGGTGGAAACCGAAGAACCTGGAGGAACATCATGCATCATCCCTGAGTTCAACCGGGGGCCGTCATGCTTTGCGGCGGTGGCGCTAACCACCCAGTCTCCGGAAGAGATGCTTCAATTACATGAACACGTAATTTAGACTTCGTAAAGTTCACTTCTCATCTTCTTGAATCCATAAATATTGACTCGGAATGTTTCACTGAATTGGAAAAAACCTTTTAAATGAGGGAGTTTGACTTCCATCCTATGGATGTGTCAGAATCAGAATGAGAAAAACTTTATTTGTCCCCGAGGGGCTATTTTTGAGCAATTGTGAACAACAAGAATAACATTGAGAAATTAATGAATTAACTGATTCATTAATTTTGTTTATATTCAATTAATTAGTTAATTAATTAAAATAAAAATATAATAAAATGTGGATCTTGCACATCTGACCACCAGGGCTGTGCGCTCCTTACCTGTCTGTATGTTCTCGCACAACATAATATTGTCTTTGCAACAGAGCGGAGTGCCAATCACTGCACCTACAAGAACGGGTTTTCATAATATATGGAAATTTTAAAAGCATAGGCAGTTCCTCCCTCTGGCTGCAGGCATGTTTGGGTTTTTTTTTTTTTTTTTTCCTTCACTTTTATCAAAGTGCTTTCAAGTGCTTAAAAGTCTAAAAAGCCCCCGGGGCATTTTATCCAGAGTACGTGCAATCAGTCACCTTTTCAAATGTAAACAAAGCTAAACGGTTTATTTTTCACCTTCAAACAGGGAGAGGAAGAAAATCACCGCTCTTTATTGGTCTTGCAGGGTCCAGCGGAGTTTATGAATTAATGTTCACCGTCTCCAGAGCTCCAACCTCTCTGAAGCATCAGAGGGTGCAACACAATGTCTGTCTGATTTTTGCATTATCAGTATGCAGCACACACGCCTGCCTGCAGGTCTGCAAATATATCTGTGGCATGCCCCACTCCTACCCGCTGCTTTGATGAGCAATACTTTATTGCTATATTTATGAGTAATACACTGACACTCACACAGCCGTTCCAATCAACCGTGGGTTTGTGCGGATTTCTCCCCGCTCGCCTTAAAATGCAATGAATAACTCCGAGAGCTGCTGATGCAGACACGCCGCTGTTGGTCAAGGGATTTTTTTTTTTTTTTTTTGGATCAAATTAGATTGCAAATATACTGCATGGAATAAATTTTATTTTTCTCATGTTAATGGGTCAGCATAACTCATCAAATCCCTGTGACATGTTCAGTGACCGTCAACCCGTTGCGTGTTTTCCCGCACAAACACGGTTCCGTAAACGCCTCGGTCTGAGACACCACTGTGGCTGGCGCCGTATCCATGTGACTATGTATATAATTTTCAAATATTTATGACAAATTATGCGCGCGTGATATATTCAAAATAGGTATGCATGATCTTGTCAGATTTACGTTCAGCCTCCGGGAATCTCGCTCGAGCTCCGCTTGTAAATTTATGCACGAATCAACACAAGATGAAAGTTGGGGAAAAAAAAAAGAAATTAGGAGATGTCCAAATGACTCACCGCTGCTGCTCATTCCAGAGGGGGGGGGGGGGGGGGGGGGGGGGGGGAAGCGGAGATCATCGCATTTAAATCTAAAATGAAAATAATCTGGGAAGTTGAAGAGAGAAGCTTTTTTTATTCAGGGAATCTTAACAGCTGAACTAATGAGATATTTTGCAAGACAAATTCGGATGAAATAATAAGTTCCTTCAACATGAGTCACCAAAGTGTAGGCATGGAAAAGGGTCGCCGCCTTCCTACGGGAGGTTTTCCAAACACACTTCGGCTTTGACTTTAAATGCAAACAACTTTGTCACCGATCACCGTCGAATCGCGGTTAAGATGTGAAGACGCGCTCCGGCAAACGTGTCTTCGGTCGCATTTTGAAAAGAATCCCGCGGTGTCGGGGTATCCATGTGTACATGGTGTTTATACGTTTCGCCCCAGGGTGTTCCACCAAACGGGAAAGTATTTATACCCCGCGTCCTACATTTTAGTTTTCCAAACCGGCGGCTGTCTAAAACCCGGCGGTGCGCGGCGAGGCTGTCATACCTATCTGCCATGTCAGTCAAACCGCACACCTGTGTGTTGCAGATGCGGGTAAACCTGTCATGATGTGCGCCGCTTTACCAGGTGGTGAAAAGTTGAACCGCCAGGATGTCGCAAGGCGCGTCTCCTCGGGGTTGGGAATGATAGACGCAGCCGGCAAGTTGAGGAAAAGCGAGGATAACGCGCTGGTAGAAACGGGCTCCGGATAATAACAAATGTGAAGCCCGAAACGGAAAAATCGTAACGGACTCCCGCGCGGGGTCTCCAAGTTCTCCCCGTGTTTTTGACGATTTCCTCCGGGTTCTCCGAAGACTCGCTGAGAGAGAGCGTAATTGTAACAGCTCCAAGCACAGGTATCATATTTCTTTGGCTTTAGTGGATTGGCACTTCTCTAAGTGCACTCAAAGGTTCGGTGTAGAAAAACGTATTAGCGGAAGCAGGTTTCCTGGCCGTTCGGAAAACGGCGGAATTTACCCTGAGAACGAAAAAAAAAAGGCAAAGGCGGTCTGGACCTTTTACAAATAACAGATGGGAAATCATCTCATTACCATCAGGCGCAAACCTGCATACTGGACCGTGAAGTGTGAGCTGTGAGGTTAATGTTACCTCCAAATTGCATCACCGTCGGGTTCAAAGAAACCGGATGAATTACTTGCGAAAACGGCATAAATAATCCAGGTCCCGGAACCCAATCTGTTCGGGAAAATTGTAGAGGCCTGTACTTCAGATCGGTGGGCTGAATATTGAAAAAAAAAAAAAAACACCCATGAAACAACCAATTAAATGATAAAATATGAATCGGGTCTTTTCCCAAAAAACAAAACGCAATCCGAGTGGCCTTATGCAACCGGGGTAAACGTCTCGGATCACCGGGAAACGCAAAAGCCCCTCCCGCCGATCCGAGGGAGAGGTTCGGAAAAGTTACGCCGCACAAAAATCTTTGCCTCTGAGTCATAATTTAAAATATTTTTTAATTAACCCTCATATTATATTAAGGGTCAATTTGACCCATTGGGTCAATGGGTGAAATGGGTCAAATTGACCCTTGACATTATATGAGGGTTAAATATGACAAGTGTCAAAGCTAAATCTATCGTATCGTCGCATCCCATCACATCGCCGGACAACTCGTCTATTTTGTTTTTAATTCACGAAGGCCAGAAATGAGACGAGCTTGAATGGATGCGTTACATTTAAACCGGACGAATATGTGCAATAAAGGATTCACATGTTTAACGCAACGTGATGGGAGTCGACGTCCTAACTGCGTGATTTGTAACGCCAAGTTGAGCAATTCTCGGCCGGTACCGGCAAAACCATATCTCAGCGAGCAATCCTTTTCGAGGACGGCGGACATAAAAACGAAGAAAAGGAACAGACTTTGTTGCAAAAATGACATGAGAGTAGCTCTTGCCAAGGTGAAGCCGTGCATTTCTGAACCGCTCTCTCAAAGGCAACAGCAGAACTCACATTGATTTGCAGTGAGTATTTATTTTTATGTTTTTGTGTGAAAATCATGTTTTGCTGTTTTGTTTTTTTTTTTCTGTGATGACGCACGGTTCAGTGAAACATATATCTATGCGTTGCACTTGAAAAAAAAATCATCTTTTTTTTTTTCCAATCAAGAAGTGTTCGGTGAACGCGTATATGAAACTGTTGGGGTTCAGTACCTCCAAAAATGTAAGAAACACTGATTTAAACACTTTTAGGGGACTTTTAGCAGAATATCATCACACAAATCAGATGTTGCACATTATAAGGTGAAATCTGTGGAAAACATTAGAACATCATCCAGATGAGATTTCTTTTGGAGCAGGGGTTTCAAACTCATTCTGGTCCGGCGGCCACATACAAAGTAGTTTAAATGCCAAGGGGGCCGGACCGGTAAAATCATTACCAAATTTTTCTTTTGTTTTTGTGTAAAGGAGGGTCAATTCTAAAAATCTTTACATGTAATGTAGAATCTGTATATGTAATGAACTGTTTGTCTGAAAAAAATACATGGAGAATTAATATTAAAAATGAATATTAAAAAAGAATTGATGAAATACGACCTAGAAATATTGTTGAGTTAAAAGAGAGAATCTTGTCATGATGGGAAAATGTGCCACAAGAATTTATTCGAAAAATGTATTGGTAGCATGTAGAAGAGAGGAGGTATGATGTTAACAAGGCTATTCTGGTTATTAATTCAATCTTTTTAATTTTTTTGCTATAATTTTTGTGGATTTTATAGAAATCAGAAAAAAAAAAGATTGTTTTAACAATGTCACTAGATGTTTTTTCATTAAAAAATCATTTTGTTTTCAAATTTTGAGGCAAAAAAAATACATTGCAAAGTTACTTTTTCATGTTTTTCCTTGCCTGTTTTTTTTTTTTAAACCCACTGTGTAAAACCCCCAGATGCAGTTGCTACAAGTGTTTCAGTCCTTTCGGTTTTTGTCGAAACTTTATGACAGACAGACATTGTCACATGAACACAAAAAAGCAACGCGATACATTTTAACAGCACTTACTGGCCAACGGATGAAGTTTACATACTTGTGAACCAGTTTCCCGGCATCGTTCGGATTCCCGGGGGCTCGCCGACCGTAAGCGTGTCGACGCGGAGAGACGGATCTCGTACTGTTTCACCTTTTGAGATGTCATTCCACCACAGCGGATATTGCAAGATGGAAAACCCAGGTGGCCTTATTTCAATCCCCTCGAGGCGTCGTCCTGTGCGGAGGCTGACTTACTGAGAAAAATGAAAAGACCCGGCAAATTCAAGGCATACAGACCGGCTCAAAACGCCATTAAAATCACAAAGTCGAAATGATGTTATTTTTAAAGATCACAAGCCATTTTCCGTCGGCTCAGGTTTCGTCCGCTGCGTGTCTCCCGCGGTCCCTCCCTGGGTTTGTCCGGCTGGAAAAAAAATTCCGATTCTGCAAGATAGGGAGTCGCGGCGCAGGTCAGGGTGTCGTTGAGGGGAGATATTTGTTTCCCCGTCCATCTCCGGACCTGTCGCTCTGTGGGTTTGTTGTCGTGTGACGGAGCCGTCCACTCGCCTCCAGGGAACGACCATCCGCTAACCTTTTGTCTGCGTAACTGAGCCGACACTCAGCTACGACGCTGAGATGGTTTTTCCGAGCGAACGCCGATTTGACGCTCCTTAAAATACCTTCCGTCATGTTACTCTTCTCTCTTCTCCCTTTTCCCGTTTCAGAGAAAACCTTTAAGTAGCAATAAAGTTTCGTCTTTTCTGACGCTAAAGACATGGGAGTTGAGCGTGCCGGCGAAGGAGTTTTGACCCGCGGGGGCTCGCAGAGGGAGATGTTTACTCACGTCCGCCATCATCGCTCTGCCCGCTGACTCCCCTTAAGAAACTTTCACATAACAAGAAATTAGCTATTTGCTCGCTGTGAGGGAGGCCAAAGAGGGAGGTCATTCAGCTCAACACTTCCCCAGAAAAAAGGAAATAAAGGAACGGCGCCGTCTGGCACACAGCGAGGCCGCCGTTCGTCGCGTAACGTCGAGAGCACAAACGGGAGTTTGCGGTGGTCAAGGACGCGGCGAATTAAACCGAGTTCTACAAACTATGCACACCGGCTTTTCAGCCATTAGCCTTACTTGCGTTAACTTGGCGCGCAAATGTGCAGAGTGAAGTGGAGTTACGATACGTCGCGGAACGCTGCGAAATGAAGAGTTAGTGGCGATGGAGGTCAAATTTGATCGAATAGTGAGTGCGGCACCGTTCCGGTTCCTTTCAGAGACGCTTCACCTTCCCCGTTTGGTATCCAAAAAACGTTCGTCGACCACATTTTGACAAATCTGCGTGGATGATCGATCTTCATCGGCTGCAGTTTTCGGTCCTGGGGTCCCGAGGTTTACGCTCTCATTTTCGCTCCTTTAAGACGGCTCCCGGACTGAAAAATTAACATTTCAAACAAACTGCGATTCAACGTTTCATTAAAAATGTATAAACTCTGTCATTACAAACGACCTCATGCAAATGGACCTGCAGCCTGCCTTCAACTTAAAGTTAATCCTTATTGGAATTTAGTCATTTCATTAGAGAGACGGGGGAAAGTACTGCGCTTGGAGAGTAGCGGGAATCAATAACAGATTCTGCACACTGGGTGAATACTCTATACCTACAAGTGATAATGATAATACCCTCTTTGTTCTTTCCATCATTGATCCACCGCCAACTGTGTCTTGAATTTTGGCCACTTAGCAGCAGATAAAAACCAGCGGTTTTTAAACATGACTGCAGGGAGGGTTAATAGACTACATACATGCGCACGTAAGCCGCTTGGCAGTCATTCTCTGTGCGTGTCTAAAATATGAGCATTACATTTATGAAAATTTAGCACATGTAGCGGTGCATATATATTTCTCAGTCACACTCCTATCACCCCTCCCGCCATGGATGTGCACTATGTAAATAACTAATATTAGTAATTAATATTTATAAACATACGTGCTCTGAGCCGGGACGTCTCATTACAGCATTGCACTGTACCTGAAAAATGTCAATTTAAAAAAAATGTTGATTCATGCAAACGTATATTTTGAATCATAATCAGTGCAAAACATAATACATGCACCTTAATCAATACAGCGTGAGAAATATTTACGAACTCACACGTGTGCAATGTAAGCCTTTTTTTTTTTCCTCCATCCTTTTCATTTTTTTTTTTTTTTTTTGTTTGTTTCCCCTCAGATCTGGAAAGCTTTAGAAATCTCCTCCTGGCACTGCAGTAAAGGTTGTTTGTCAATGATGCAGCCACTTAATATGCATGTGTTTCCACCTACTGGACGAAACATAACACTGCAAACAGACTTCTGTTTTTTTTTTTTTTTTTTTTTTTTTTTTATTTATTTTTTTCTCCAGATTTCACTGCACGTCTAAATTACGAGTGCAAAAACAGAGATTCGACCAGGCGGAGCACATGCATGTAAAAAATTTAGCATATTTGTATAATAGATTGCAATCAGCGGAGCATATCACCGGCAGCCCCTGGAGTTTATAGCTGTTATAAAAACAGGCTGGTTCAGGCCTCGGCTGATTTGTGTCTGTTCTCAGCTGCTGTTGAATGTAATTTGTCCTCCGCATACTTTCTGATCCGTGCTGCAAATTTCATCTCGTATAACGGCGTCTCATGTAAGCCATTCTTTTACTGCGTTTTGCATCTCCCATCATGTAGGCTATCGAAACCCGCTCCGATGCTCATCTATTAAAATAGGTGATGCCTCCCCCTCTTGTGGTTTGATGCAATATTACATCGCTTTCCACTTGTGGCTTTCGACTGCGCCGGTCATTACAGCATTCGATAAGCGGTGCCACCGGCCGTCCTCCAGATCCACTTGAAAATTTGCAGCCGCCATTTCAGCCGAGATTACCGCAAATACTCATTTCCTCATGTATATATAAAGTATAATGTGGAGTTATGTGCCTGTCTCGGTCCGTGAAGACAATGTTCCAGCGGAAAGTGAAAGAAATCAATGTCGGGATTGAAGTGGTTGCCTTATTTCCTTTGGAGTGCAATGTATTGCTGATTGAGCGTTCAGACCCATTCAGAGGCGAGATTGCCTCTCCTCTTTATAGGCAGGCTCAGCTTGGATTGACTCCGTCTCATGATGCTGGTAAAAATAGCTGTATTCTCAACAGGCCAGATATAATTCAGCCGTCCTGCGTTTCCACAGTGATACCTGATGGAAAGATGTATATTCGTGGCAGACAAGTGAACCGGTCACATGTCAGGACGCGACGGTGCATTTTCCCGATAAAAGCGAGGATCGTATCGGAGGAAAGCACGGCGTGCGAATATGCCGGCTCGCTAAAGTTTTGCATTTGTATGCATGTAAATGTATTTGAGACGGCACCTGCTGTGCACGTGTTTGGCTTTCTCGATAAAACACCGGCGCAGCAGGTAGGACGGCAAACGTGTCCCCCGAGCGCTTAGAATTTTCCGCTTTAATATCCTGCAAGCGGGCAAAGCTCCTGGGTTTGGCTGCAAAGCACGGGTGGCTGCGTGAGTTATGGCGTGCCAGCTCCTCGGGAGGCTTCGGAGGAGCGGGTGAAAGTGGGGCTCTCACCCCAAAAATGCTAATTGTGTAAACGCATCACATCGCCGTGCAGAGCGGGAGAGGTTCTCTTAAGAAGATACCAGATCCGCTGCAATAATGTAGGACAGAGAGTTTGCCGCACAGGAGAGCACTGAAAGTGCGGCGGGAGAATTAAAGGGAAGAATGTTTTCATCAATTCTCCATCACCCTTCCAGAGGCTTTCTCTCTCTCTTATTCTCTCTGCATATTTATGTGTGTATTCGGTTAGTTTGCAGGGACATGGCTGGGTTGCAGCTATGTGGAATGAAATTTATCATATTCAGCGAAGCATTATAATGAAAGCTTTGTTAAAGGATTGCAGTCATGACCAACAGCCAACGTCCTTGCAAAGCCCTTTTTTTTTTTTTTTTTTCTCCTGCTTTTGAACAAAACTTTGCTCGACAGGTCTCGATATTACCCGAAGCGCCCCGCGAAACCGCAAAGTACCGTCGATTTGTCCCGTTTTTAGGAGCGGAATGAGTCGCATGTTTGTAGTGTGATAGGAATCGGACCGGCCGAGACGCCCAGCCGCCCGCCGTCGGAGAAAGACTCCACGTTGACGTAATATGTACATGTTCGATCCAATTTCCTACCAAAAACAGGACCGGCTCCTTCTCTACCCATTCAACTGCAATTACCAAACACTTTATCTTATTAGCCCCGGGCTCGACGGGTAAAAAATGCCGGAGTCGACCGGCAAAGATAAGAAAAGGAAATACGCCGGGCGCGGAAGTCGCACTCGGCATCTTTGTTTTCCAGATAATTTCACACACCGGAGGCGAGACATTTATTTACAATAACCCGGGACATTACTATAAATGACATTTCCGAGACCGGCGGTAATGTCCTCTGCTGTCACCTTTGGGACGAACGCGCGGCGCCGCCGGAGCGCCAGCACCCTTCAGGTAGACCTCATGATGTACAGTTGACATTAACTCACTCCCTCTGTAAAATAGACAACCATAAAAACATTCGACATCGCACTACAAGAGCTTTGCGTCGGGCAATGATGTACGATTAGCCATCAAAATATTTATGTATATGCATGTATATGAAATATAGAGGATAAAAGAGAGAACGGACGCATCCGCGGAGGGCAATAAACAGCCGTGTCTGATTTCACAAAACTCCAATTCGTTTTTAGGCATTACATTTTCTATCAGCGATGCCGCAGCTTAAGGCGGTATCTTGCATGGGATGATATGAACTTTCATTTCAGCGCTGGTAATTTGCAGCACTTAGTAATATAATTATAATGAAATTCACACCATCGCGATAATAAGACTCAGTGCATTCTAACCGCGGTTTCATCGGGTATGCGGGCCGGCGCGAGAAAAACGTTTCAAGCTATGCACGCCCCGACGTCCTTAATTCTCCGACTGCATTCTCGTCACAGTCTCGGGTTTAATATAGAACAGTCATACCAGACTCCCGACGCAGTTCAAAGCACGTCCGTGACCGGTGACCGAAAGATCGCTGGTACGATTTGACATTTAAGACTCGCGTCGTGTGATACCGGGGTAAATAATCACGATCCGTATGAGGATTTTTTCCTCGACGGCGATTGAAATTATTTCTCGCGTTCATCGAAATCACAACTATGAACGCTTCCAACCCGCTCATACGGACGCCGTGCACTGTCAAAACACTGACAATAGAGCTGTTCTGGGCCCGTTCCCGCATCTGTTATATCTGCGTCTGAACTCCGGTCCTTTCGCCGCTCTGCATTCAGGACCACGCCGCCGTTAATAACATTGCATTTCAGCGTGGTGCGGCGGGGAAGGTCGGAGGAAGAACGCGTGGCGAAACTATCAGAGGGTGGAAAGAAAACGGAGAGCAAAGCATCATTTTCTTCAGCTCCTCGTTATCGTTAATACGTCTCGTCAGAATGTAAATACTTCAGGCTAGCAAGCCTTCGTTTCTGTTATTATTGCGTATATTGTGTATTATCAACACACCAGATACATGTGCGTGTATAAATGAATGCTTTTTATTGTCGTTTATTCAATCGGTGCAACATGAATATTTAACTATGCCCCGTTTTCAACAACCCCAGCCAAAATAATAGCAGTATGTTTAATACATGATGACTTGCAGTGAAACCCGTGCACTCGACCCTCTGCATTAATCCCGCCGACGACAACTGACACGTACACGTTGAAATAAAGGGAACCTGTGGTGGTTTGCGATAAAGCCGATCGCATTGTACTTAAAGTACAAATTTATCCCCTCGGTTTGATGACGTTCATAATGCGCCTTCCCTTTTAGAAACCGGAAGATGACTCCGAGCGAGGGCGAGTCATAAATGGAAGTTCTGCTTCATTGGCAGAAGCTACAATGTGGGATCCAACAATATCTGATAAATATCACCTCCGTTAAATCAAGTTGCGTGTGATATAAATATGTATGAGAGGAAATCCAATAACCCCGCCGCAAACATTAAGCGAACATGTAAATACAATTTCCCCGTCATTCTTGGATCTTGCTTGAGGGCTGCGCTTTAGGCGGTCGTACGTAGCGCTCTTGTGAAATTGAACTCTGACAAATAAAACGAGGTATTTAGCTATGAATTACAAGCGCGCCGCACTTCAAGGGAAATGCCTGCGATTCACATGTTGAATGTATGGCTCGTTTCCCTTAAAAGCGCGGGAGGAGACGTGTTTTTTTTTGGTGCCCTTCGACCTTGCGTTGAAACTCTTTCCGTCAGAAGCGGTTTGAAAACAGTGTCTATCTTTAGCCGTGTATTCTTTTATCATTGCGATTCTTCCGTCGTCGCCGAGCGGATTGCGATTGCATACTCTATTTTTTATACGCTCTGCCCGGCTCTGTAAATTTCATAGCGCTTATGATAATGATTAAAATGAAAGACTGGGACCGGGGAAGTGAAACGGGCCAAGAGGAGGGGTTTATGGCGCCACAAAGTTTTTATTTATTTATATATTCACATTTAAAAGAAACGTCATTTGCCAAATTTCGACGCTTAATGGAAATGTCCGACATTTCCGGAAACGGACTCTTGCGCTTCCTCGCAGAACCCGGGGCCGAGAGTGCCTGTCAGCGGGGGCAATTTGTAACCGAGGCCGATCGATGTAGCTTAGCATAAAAACCGACTCGGCGGCCACTTCTCACGTCATTGAAAAATAAATAAATCCGGAGCTCACGACGGGGTGAAATAAACGTAATGTCGCAGGAGCGTCGCCCACCGTCCCGGGACTCGGGCTACATCATGATGTTCTCTTAACTCTTATTTATGCGACTCCGGCTCACTCGGGGAGCTCAGGTAAATGGTCTCCTCTTATATATCCCTTTCATCACACCGATGGCGGCAGAGCTGCCGTGCAACGTGCTAAACAGGCCATCGAGAGCGGCGGCGGCGGGCTCAGCAACAGCACCTCCGTTGCAGACGACTGGACTCAGGACTTGGGCATTTGATGCTAAGCTATTTTTATTTCCTTTTAACGGCATCGGCTTTTGCTGGGTTGGTGGCGTCCCTCCAGTCGGAAGGTCGGCGGTTGGATTCCCTGTTCTTCCTCTCCGCGTGCCGAGTGTTCTCGGGCAAGATACCGAACGGTAGCCCGGTTAGCGCCCTTGCGCGGTAGCTCTGCCGCCATTGGACGAGTGAAAGCGGCGCTTCCTAACTGCACTTTATAAATGACTCCATCTGTCATTGGCCTTTGTGCCCTTACAAGATGACATGCGATTGATAATGAATGGTGATTAATCTTAATTAATCCCCACCGACCCTGTGATTAATCGCATTCAAACTTTTAATTGCTCGACAGCCCTATTTTGTTTCTTTTTCCATTGGATTTCACAGACATTACTGCAAAACATGCCTGTTGTTTTCTTATTTTTCACCTCTGTGTCTGCCGGGGAAGTCGTCAACACGATGGATGTCCGTGCTCCAAATACCAACGTCTTCCTCTGCGGTTCAATTAAAACACTTTTGACAACAATGAAAAGGGGTCGGAGGAAAATATTCCCGACGACGATGGCCGTGTTGATTTTTCATGTTCTCGGCGCCGTGAGCAGTTTCTCCCCGTGACACCCAAATCCTCCGGTTGCTCACGGAAACAAGGTTTCAGGTTTGAGAAATAAAAAGACATATTCATCCCGCGTAATTGTAGTTCAAGCACAGTTTGCTGTTTTGCAACTCGGAGTCTCAATATATACAATATTAATCACTACAATTATGCTCGCAATTATTTTGCAAGAGTCAGTGTTACATTCTTCAAATGCAACCCACTGCAAGGCAGCCTTTGAAGAATATGCCTTCAAAGTCAACGTAGATAGCTTTCTAATCAATTCTCGGCGGGCTCGGATGAGCGTTACGTGGCAGGGGAGGGAGACCTAGACATCTGTTGAGATAAATTTTTCATAAAGAAGCCATCCTTGTGGGCACACCCCCTTCAAATAGTGTATGAAACATTTACCACAATCAGTGAAATGAAGCTCGGCAATCAGCAAGGAAGCCGTCGAGGGCGAGAACCGCCGCCCCGCTTCGGAGGAACGGGCCGACCGGAGCTCGGGGGGGGGAACCGGCGCCGTAACAGTCATCCCGTCCGCCCATCCTTTATCCTTTTTCTTTTCGCCCCGTCCCTTCAAATCACTTCACCTCTCGGATTCCGTAAAACACCGCCGGCCCGCTCGCTCTTCGGGGCCCCGTTTCATCTTTTCACGCCGCGCGGCGTTTCAGAATCCGCCGTTGTGCTCAAGAGCTGTATTCTGCGTTTCGTGTAAGCCGCATTATGTTTATCGCACGCCTGTTTGTTGGCGTTTTGTTATTCTCCAACCGCTAGTCTCCTGTTTCCAAGCAGCCTCGGTAGATTAAATGGAGCATCTTCGGCTCTTTCCAGTGAAACGGCGACGTGTCAGTGTCTTTTATTATCACTCTCACTCGCCGGTCTTCAAAGACATGTCAGCGCTACATTCATCTGTAGTTCAACCCTGGGATTAGCGTTCTCTGACATGCACTTTATCCTACTGTGAATGGGCTGTTGTCGGCTCTGTCACGGAGAATGTAAACTGACAGGGTGTGATCAGTACTTTCTGGACATGCCTCAAATTTGACCAAAGTATTGATGCAACCGCTACTTTTTATTTTATCTTGATTTGCATCGCAGACAGTCAGATCATTTTTCTCTTTCGATGGGATAACGCGCAGTTTGACGGGCTTCCGCGAGGAATAAAAGATACCAAATCTGCCACGTGTCGGAATATCGAGCCGAAACGAAACTCCGAGTACGGCCCGTTATTTTCCCGTTTCGCGAGTGTTGATGGTAATCAGCACGGAATTTTTGTAGCCGCTACAATCACACAGTAACAAACTCCAATCTAGCGGCGGTTGAGTTGGGCAATCTGATGTTCAAAATCGCTGAAATAAAAATGTCCACACCATGAAATCTTTCTATTGATTTAACACTAAAACAGAATATATTTTCTCTTATGAAATATTGCGAAATTTTGATAATAGACGCGAGGGATTCCCCGTTATTGGCAACATTGATGGGTCAAAATAGAAATCCATAAACCTCTCTTGACAGTGCATTAAAGTGGCGACATCCCCATGATTGATTAGACATCCAGCTGACACACACCAGACAGTTGTTTACTGTGGTGGACCCTGGCAACGACTGGGCGTTTATTGCTGTCTGGTCCCCCTGTATTTCAAACTTGTATCTCACTCCTCAGAGCCGTCAGCGAACGGGTCGGGCGCGGGGTCGGCCGATGCCGATGCACATTATCTGCTGCGTTTGGAAGGGAGGAACGAGTCCGCCGGCAGGGGCGGGCTAAAGCCGCGTAACAATGGCGCCTCAAAATTAACAGTCGGAGCAAAGGGCGACTAGAATGTTGCCGAACGAATAAAGAACACGATGAAAAACAACAAACAAATTACCTCTAAATGTTTCTTATCGGACTCTGGTACCAATTAACGAATGATAAATATCGCCGCCGCGATCGAATCCTCCCGGCCTTTCGTCGCTTCAAGCTAGCGCTCTCACCTGCAGGTTTATTCCACTTTCGGAAAGATAAATAAACAGCAACCGCGATAATTCTAGCAAATAATCCATCGCGCAATCTGACAATCAAAATTCCGAGAGGCAAAATTCCCTCAGGTTGGCAAATGGAGCAAGGACTGCCGCTCGCCATGCATTTTGACAGGGTGTGCACATTTACCACTTAATGAACTAACACCTTCCTTGCATTTAGAGTGCATATATTCTTTACACGTCGAATATTTTTCTATCACTGGTTCAGCTTTAAATTCTCATTCAATATTCAAAACACATTTTTTTTTTTTTTTTTTTCTTGCTGGAAAGGCCTCTTGAATTTTAAAGTCCCAGAGAGGAAGGATCCTCCTCGCTGCAGCTGAGTGCTGCTGAAAACATTCCACCTCATTATTCATTCAAATGACAGGAGCACATCAGGTGAAGGAGATTGACAACGGCTCAAGATGGAAACCACAAATAAACATTGATACCGGTGACAACCTCCCCAGCAGGAGTCCTTACATCGGAAGGAATCAATGTCAGAGCGATGGAGCATCACTTCCCCTCGCTGCATTTTCTGTGATGTGCGAGAATTATGTGCTTTCAATGACCCATGCTTTGCACTATATCAAAAACACGGCACAGCCGACTTCACAGAAAGAACATTACTTACCCTCCTTTTTCTGCAGTTTTGTTGCCTTAAGGAACACCTACATGGTTCTGTAACCCCGAACACCATTTATTGTGTTCGAACAAAATTTGATAGCGCAAAATAGCGAGAGACTTTCAGGCAACATAGAAAGCAAATATTTGAAAAATCCAACAATGTCATACGGTCTGTCGTGTCCAAGGCTAGCGTGTTTGTGTGTGTGTGTGTGTGTCGCTTTATTTAATAAAGATTCATTCTAGTTTGGAGTGTGGTTACCTGTTTGAAAAATTCTTGACATAATAAATACGTAATAGATGGGGGTTTGGGTGAAACGGTGTTCTAATCCACCTCCATCCATTCATTTCCACATTGACCCGATCAGCTGCTGATGATGTCACAGCTCTCTGCATCATTAATATTGAAAGGTCATTTCCTTCACTTGGCATCGTGTCCGTCACATGCTGCCTTCACTTTCCAATTTGCCTCTGGACTGCGTGGGTAATTCTTACTATTTATCTGGGAAAAAAAGACCACGTAACACGGTTCTAAAAATCTATTGGAAAATTAGCTGACTTCTTTTCTTTTCTTTTCTTTCCCCTGTGGTCCAGGGTTCTCGGTTGACACTATAATGCACCCTGTCGCCTTTAGCATTCAGGCTGACAGTATATTTTAAATCCATCCGTGTTCAAGACGCTTTCACGTAAAAAGATATTACTTTTAGAAAGATTTCTATTTCAAGGTCTTTTACACACATACCTGGGATTTATTCCTTCTCCAGCATTTTTTTTTTTTGCCCGTCCCTCGATTAAACGGACAGTCTGACCCCGGAGAGAGGGACAGAAAGAAAGAGAGAAACAAAAAAAGCTATTTTGCCCGAGCCTGTTGAATCCGCTGACCTTATTACCAAGAGCTGTCTATATGCAAAGGGTCACAACATGACACAGTGCGTGAATTATCCTGAAAAACCGGGCAAGGGATCTATTGTTTGGAACTGCTCTTGTCCAGCGATCCGCCCTGCGTGGACGTGTTTTCTCTGTTTTAGACGAGCAATATGTCTAAAAAAATTTGCAAACCCCGTGAAAAGTATCCGATGCAGAAGTTGCACTACAGGCCAGAGGACATTTTTCTCAGTTTGTGATGAACTGAACCCCAGAATTATTGTTTTGCTTAAAACCTCAAAGAACCTCCCCCTCTCTCTTACTCCATTCTGTTTGTGAGCTCTTTTTTTCCCCGCGTAAATGTGCCTTGGCTCATTTCACCCTACAGAAGTTTGACGTGTAAAAAATGCACTGTAATCAAATTTTAATTTGTTTATCTGATATATCATAAAGAAAAAAATCTAACAAGTTCCTGTGGATCAAAAGTAACTGTTGCCTAAAAAAAAAAAAAAAGACAACAAACAAAATGGCACGCAGACTTTTTATATTGCGTAACAGTTGCCATGAGGTTATTGTTCTTGTTCAGCAGCAGTATAATCACCTTTTATGTGTTTAACAATTACCCACTATGCACTCCTGTATGTTTTTGAATTGCGCAAGCAACAACATACGTACCTCAGGCTCGAGGCTAAACCGATGCATCATGTTTAATTTTGGGCTTCCTCCACATTCTTCACCTTCCCCTTAGCCTGAATTCGACTCGGAAAGAAAGAAATTAGGACATTGGTTCCCAGGAGAGTTTTTGAAATAAAACAAGGTCTCTCTTTCCAGTTGGTGAATTGCTGGTAATTGCATTTCAGTCAGTAATCATTGGTTCAGTGAAAATGATCGTGGACTCTGATACACACACACACACACACACACACACACACACACACACACACACACGTATGCCCAACAAGAAGGGAACTGATACAATCCAATATTTGTTTGGATGATTCAGCGTCATCTCCCGAAGTGATCGTCTCACCTTGCTACAAATATAAACTTGATTTTTCCAAGATTGAATGCAAAGTGTAAGATGAAGATAAGGATATGTGACTTTAATGAGCAGCATGCAAACTTTACGCTCTCAAATGTCACCCAGTGGCGATAAATCACTTCTTTCCTGCTCACATTTTAAACCGGAGGAGGGGCTCCGTGCACGCCGATCCCGCTTCTGTCTGATGTTGAAACCAGCAGATGGAGCTCAGTAGACTGCCGACGTGGGGGTGACAGTTGACAAGCCAACTGTGACCTGATTAACTCTTAGTATGTGCTGAATGTGCTCCAAAGTGATTTTCGGTCAATTTATCGTGGTAATGGGTTTGCTTTTCCGGGAAAATCACGGTTAGAGTAAATGCTTCAGAATAAGCATCATTGTACTTATCCATTGATTTAGCCTCCCGCATCCCCTTGAGCAGAAGAGCGACACCTACGTTGTGTAGCACACTCATCGCCTCTCATCGAGGTACAGCACCTTACTCAGAAGAAGCGAGCTTTTGGATGACATCATTCCGTTCCATGGAAAGCATCATACTTCTCCATGGACAGCTGTCAGAATGAGTCACTTAAATGTGGGCAGACTGAAAGTTGCTGTGTGTCAGGGAACAAAACCTTCCTGCAATGAAGCGGCCTCCGATCCGCTCAGTGTCAAAGTATGAGCAACTGCTTTGACTGCCGTGATAGTAACTGCCGTCTCTTCAAAACAGCGAGCAAATATGCGACATTGTTTATTCGTGAATTCCAAATGCCGAAGAAACTGTGAACGCAATTGACAGGGAATGCTATTAAAAAAGTAATATCATTTCATGGATGAATGAAGCTCTTGAATGTACAAACCTCTGCAGTAATCGCGGGTAAAAATAACCTCATATATGTCAATAGCATCTAGAAAAATGACAAATACGCACTGGTATCGGGTTGTTTTGATGGTCTATATAACTACACCTATTTGCATGCGCTCAATTATATATTCAGTTTGTGACAAACATGTGCACTTTCCCATAATGAGAAGGAATTATTTATAGCATGCTGTGCTCTTATCATTTGTCAGACCCAACAGGTACAATAAGATGAAGGTCAGGACACCCAAACTTGTCCTCTGAGCAAGCTGTTCCCAGGACAAACCTTCACCATTCAAGCATCCAAATGAACCGCTCCTAATTTCCGCCTGCTGCGGTTTCAATTTCTGAAATCAGCACTCCAAAAAGGTCCAGCATCATTTTCAAGAAAAATTTTTTTCGGTCTTCCTGTAGTCCTGACTGACTAAAATCAGTCCTAAACCTAACTGATTCAAAACTAGTTTTGAACCGGTTGGTAATTTTAGTTAAATTGATTGTTCAGTATATGAACAGAGTTTTTTTTTTTTTAAGCTCTGGAATGAACCGTCATAACTTTAAAAACCATCATTGCAAAAACACTTTTGAGATTACTCTACTCCAGAGGCTTCATGAAAAACAGTTCTGCGCCTGGTTGAGCATCTTCATTATTACCTTTTAGAGCCAATAAATATGAGTGTTAGTTTCCAAGAAATTAAAATGTGGAAGTAGTAGAATGCCATCATTCTTTGCACAGTTCTCTCCATTTACTCTCGCCATGTATTGCCAATAGCGCCGTCCTCTTATTCAAAGTGGCTTTCTTAATTATTTTTCATCTGACCCACATATTTTTCTGTCACAATATACTGCCGTTACCTTTGAGTTATCTGTCCGGCACAACAATTAAAGGTCAAACTGTAGTTTTACAAAGCTATTATTATCAAGTATCTTTCAATATTCATTTTTAAAACAATCTTTTGGCATGATGTCAGAGTTAAACTACTAGCTATGTGTGTGTGTGTGTGTGTGTGTGTGTGTGTGTGTGTGTGTGTGTGTGTGTGTGTCAGTGTTTGTCTGTGCATGTTTATATGAATTGACAACGTGAGGCGGTTTGGCACCTGGCCTCTTCAGATAATCTATTTAAGGCTTTCACACCTCATTAGTTTCAAAACAAAATACTTAGGGGTTGAAAATGTTCATCAAATGTCACAGTGTTATCAGTCACTGCTGCAACAAACCATGAAAGTGTTCCAGCGTGACTCCGCTTTAGATCATTTTCCTGACCTCGATATTGTTACGATAGTGAAATCCGGGAGGCTAGCCGCATTCGACATTCTTTATTCAAATACAAATACATATATGATGGCTCATGCGCATTCCATGAACGTTTAAAATATTATGGACAATTTAGAAATATACATTTTCAAGGTGACCGTCAGAGCAACGGGAAAAGGTTGTGAAAATATTTCTGGTAGATGAAGTTTTGCACCCTTGTTGCCGGGGGTAACCGACAACCTGATGTGATCATCACACTGGAGCTGCGTTTTCTGGGTTTTGATGAAAACAGACGCCGCTTCAATATCCACTCTTAAATTAATGAATTTGAATTTCATTTCAGACCGGCAGGTGATTCATTCATCGCTCAACGGGTTATGTTTGATATTTGAGCTGCTTCTCTCTGTGTTAGCGTCACAAGCCTATTTATTTAAAAGCTGCTAATGACACCTAACCTTTAACAGTGGCTTCTGCAACTTTTTAAGAATTTGTTTTGTCTGTTTAATAACATTTTGCTTGTTTTAAAATTGGGATTAAAAGGGATTTAAATTGGGATTTAAAATAAATAACTTGTATTTAATTAAAATGTATTTTATTTTAGTTTGCTCATTTTCGAAGATTATGGCCATCTTGTAACATCTAAGTAAAACGTCTTAAAATATCTTTGTCGCTCTGAATAAGCGACTGCACGCGCCAGTAAAAGGATGACAGCACGCAGAGAGGACGGCATTTGTGTTCTGCTGCCAGTGAATAATTTAAGTTTGGATTTTTTTTTCATAAATACAAGAAGAACTTAAATAGACATTGAGTAGTTTGCTAAAAAGTAACCTTCAATCCAACTTCTGTTTTTTCGTAGTTCAAAATGCTGTTGTTGCATTCACAAATGTCTTTTCGTTTTCTCTGCAGTTGTTCATTGATTTTAGACAATGCAACACATATTGTGTTTTTACACACAGCGTAAAGGCAAAAAATAAAAATATTATATGCCGTGTTAATTCATTTTAAATTTCAAGGGTAGTATGGCTCCCGTTTTTTTCTTTACTGTGGGGAAAGGGGCCCAAATGGCTCTTTGGGTGGTCAAGGTCGCTGATCCTTGGGTTATACAGTCAGCGCGAACCGGCAAGCGCGACTCTTGTTGAAAATTCGTCTTTGTGACCGAACATTCCCGGTTGGATTCCCGGCTCCTCCCAGTGAGTCAAAGTGTTGTTGAGCAGGACGCTGAACCCCTCTAACTGCTCCCCTGGTGGACGGCAGCCTGGTGCTCATCCATGATGGGTTAATTGCAGGGAATGAATTTCCCCACGGGGATTAAAAAAGGATAAATTAAATATTATTAAATGTTCCTTCCACAATTCCACAATCTCACTACCCTACCACATTCACCTATCTCTGCTGTCTCTTTTATCCTTGTTTGTCCCAGACTGCACACATCCTGCCTATTTTTGTTTCTTTATTTTTGTCATTGCTATTTATTTTTATCACTCTATTTACAGGACTGTCTCAGAAAATTAGAACATTGTGATAAAGTTCTTTATCTTCTGTAATGCAATTAAAAAAACAAAAATTACTTTTTCATGATATTGTAATATTTTGAGATAGGATTTTTTTGGTTTCTTAAGATGTAAGCCATGATCAGCAATATTAAGATAATAAAAGGCTTGTAATATTTCAGTTGATTTGTAATGAATCCGGAATGTATGACATTTTTGTTTTTGTAATTGAATTACAGAAGATAAAGAACTTTATCACAATATTCTAATTTTCTGAGACAATCCTGTATATTGTTATTTAGTTTGAGTTGTGTATTTTTCACCCTCAACTGTTCATTGATGTTGCCCATTATCATCCATTTGTGGATTTGCTATCTTCTGCCTTTCTATTGCTATTTATTTCCCTTTTTTGACATTATAACTATTACGCTGCTGTGACACTGGAAATACAGGAATCAATAAAGTTTATGTTATCTAATCTTATCTTGCTGCAGGATTCTTCTTCTTCCCTTCAAGAATCATATCTTACGACTTCTGCAAACGAATGGGAACAGAGAATAACGTCGGGATAAAACGAATCCCTCTCTTTGACAGAGGCCCCGCACAACGCAAGAGACCAAAACGAAATCCCGCAACTTGGCCTGGGTCTATTTTATACACGCAATAATGAATCCATATATGGGCAAAAGCGGCGGACGTGCAGAAACCACGCCCGATCCACCCCGTCGTCGTCGTGAGGTCCGGCGGCTTCCTGCGGTCTCCCTGCCCCGCTCGCTGCCAGGAAGTTCAGGAACTCAGTCACCGCCCAACCCTCTCCCCTCCTCCGCTCCATCTTTTGTTGTGAGATAGTCTGAGACACCGAAACATTCCTAAACCCAAGGTTTTTTTAAGGCTATCAGACTCACTGGAACCGTTGCAAACTTTCGTTTGGTTTGGAGAACCGCCGCGGAGGGATACGGAGGGTTTTTCCCGTCGGCAACGGGAAGGGAAACTTTTAAAGGCAAGGAGTGCCTCCATTTTGAACTTTTAAACTCCAAAGTTTTTTTTTCCCGTGTTTTTTTCCCCCTGGTAAGTTCATCATATGTATTTTTCACAATTTTACGGTATTTAGCTAAACCTTTCAGTGTTTGGAAGGTCAAAAACACACTTTGAGTGTTTTCTAAATAACGAACATCAACTGTTCTAGTTAGCGCTTCTTGTGCCGTTTAGCATTAGCTTGAGCAGAGTGACGTGTTTTCGCAGGTAACTTAACACGGTTTGAACGTTGACGGAAAAGAAACGTGGGTTTTGAAAATGATCGGGCTTTTGTTTGAAATTTGTTTTGAAGCCTTGACGGCATACAGATTTTGTTGGTCAACAGTCAAGTTTACTCACTGTATTTGGTTAAAACTGTCGTTCAACGACGCAATCATGGCAGGTATCGAGTATGCTAACGCTACTATGGCGATGTTTGGAGATCATTGATGGATAACCGAGTTTCTGTTGTATTTAAAGCGTTTTACCACTATCACATGAGCCACAAAAGTGCCCAATAAAGTTGTGTGCAATCAGTCTCTGTCGATGGCCTTTTCTTGAAGCTACCACAATTTTATCTGTAAACTCAACCGGCCACTCTTGAGATGCTAAATTTGAACACAGGTATTGCAGCAACACCCAGTACGACTGTGACTGTTGCCACACCCATGGATCTGTGGAGTTTCTGTCCCAGATACTCGAGTATTCTGCTAGTATATCACTGCTCAAAGCAAGTGGACCATCATAAATGACCGAGAAACTTCCTACCAAATTCCACCTGTTGAATGCTACTTTTCCAATTGTGCGTGTGAGCCACGCAATTATCTATTTTGACTTGGATCAGTTGTCTCCTTGTGGGAGATGATCTCCAAACGGCAGCCAGTAAATCCAAACATGACTGTGCCACTATGGAAATAGTTTATGGAGATTTGTGCAATGCGTCATTTTGATATCATGATGAATGCCAAACCCTGCAGTGCTTAAGTAAATGTAAATTAAAGCTGCAATGAGTACTAAAGAAGTGCCTTTATTTATTGGTCCAAACTACTGGACAATTTTCATCCATCCATTGGCGGGCTGGCTATTTTTTTTTTTAGCGGGAGGAGTGCAAATCTTATTTAGTGTTGCCTATTCAAATTCAGACATTTGTGAGGATTCTTGTCATCACAATTTATAACACACCCTGCCAATAAGTGTATTGGCAGTATAACGTTAGACAGTTCATTATTCAAATGTTCTTTCAATATTTTTACTATTTTGACCCCTTTGTTCAGCTTGTCAAGCGAACGAATCCGCCAAGTTCAAATTTCATTTCGAGCCACTGATCAACATTGGCAAATATGTTTGCCGTTGCAAGGCTTCTCTTTATAGGCAATGTAGGCTAATGGCAATGACATACTTGACATAATATAGATGACCAACTTTTCTGTTTAAGTGGCTCTGTCCCCGGGGTCTCCTGATTATCTGCCCTTCCATGTTTGATAGTAAATCAATGAAGTTGCAGTCACTTTTCTGAATAGCGAAATTGAAAATGGGTCACCGTGCTCTGCCCCCGGCTGTCGTTTTATGAGAGATGGGGTAAAGATGCCCCACACAAGGATAATTGTATTTGACACTTGTACTGTAAATTGGGATGATGGATCCTGTTAAATTGACCAGGCGTGGTTCACAAATGAAAGCATAAAACCAAAGGAAAAGAAAACCAAATCACAAAAAGTTGATACATATTTCCTCTTCCAAAGAAATGCCATATATTCTTACATCAATTTAGTTTTTATTTTTCGTCTAACATACTGACTGCGAGCTTCATGATTAGAAATGTGCCTGTTTCAATATCTTATAAAAGCAAGGCCTCTCATCTCTTTTCACCTCAGATATTGAGAAAGAAAGGCGTCTCCTTTTGTGTCTTTTGAATTTTTTTTTTGTATAGCTTATTACCGAACAGTTTTCAGTCATACTTTTATATCAAATATTTTCTGTTTACAAAGCTCTTATGTCATTATCCAAGAATTCCAGACACGATGACAAGCATCAACACGGCTAACATCAACTTTAAATGGGACCCGAAGAGCCTTGAGATTCGCACTCTGGCAGTGGAAAGGCTGTTGGAGCCCCTGGTCACTCAGGTAATGTTCTTAATGTTGTTTCAAATTTCAGACAAGGTCAAATGGCTAATAGCAAGAGAAGTAACTCATGATTCACCCCAATTTCAGTGTAAGTCAGAGGTCAAATTAAAAGTATAAATACTTGATAATTGCGTGTATTTTCTTGAAAATGACATTTTAGGGAAGGTGTAAACCTGAAATATTTTTTTCATTAATGGAAAATTTTACAGAAAAAAAAGTACCGACATTCTTGCTGTCTTTGAAAAGAAAAATCAGAGTGTGCAAGAAACAGTAGTCTCAATTGCAGCCCTTCCCAAGATTAAACAATGTTAGCATGAACACTGAAAAGGGTAGAGGAAAACATAGTTGCAAACCTTTTGTATTTGGTGTCGAAGCTATATTACAGTAGTAATAGAAGAAGTAGAACGTGTGTGTGTGTATGTGTGAGTGTGTGAGTGAGTGAGAGATCAGGCCAAAATAGCGTGACTCTGAATGTGACGAGTTTCGCCTGTCTACAGTAATGCTATTTTTATCAGTATGTATGTTTGTATATTTGTATCAGTATGTGCCCAGGATGTTGAAAATCAAATAAGAGGGGGAATTTTATCAATTGTCATGCCATAGTAGCACCACTTATGTTCTCAGGCTTCATGGATATGTCATAATCACAATATGGGAAGAATGTCCTTTATACCGATTCATTATCAAGACATAAGAAATGCTTAACTGACCTTGCTAGATTAAAAGGATTGAGAGATGAGAAACCTTTCACACCAGCACAGAGAAGATCCTGAGATGCTGAATGATTGGGTTTCCAATGCTTCCAACTACTGTTGACGGGTCAAGATGTAACTCAAAAATTTCTCAGATGAAGTCCTACAAAAGAACATTGACGAAACCACTGCTGAGCGGCATGCTGTGTACGCCTTGCTATCCGCCAGTCTGTTAGATCTGTGAGAGATGCTGTGATTGGTTGAACGTGCAAATAACACAGTCCATAAGTAAAGAGGAGCTGGAGATTGGTTCTCTGTTGCATAACCCAATATTTGTATCCTTGTATTTTTATGATTATTAGCAGTTTCATTTTAGCGTGTAGTCATTGTATTCGGAGTATTGTTTTTCTAATATTTGTGTTTTCGGATGATGATTTTGAATTGCAAAAAGTATCTGTTTTAGCTCAAATTGTGCAAATTTACTGAGTGTGCTAAAAATTATTTGGAATTTGATACTGTTCAATTATGATTCCATAGCCATTATTACAAATTTTATGTTCTACAGTTTATACCACTGAAAGCAGAATAAACCACCATAAACTCATTTAAAAGTTAAGGCCCTGTTAGGACAGTGTTTTTGTCATACAATTGCATTGGTTCCCAACTGGAACTACAGAGTTTTATTTGCTGAATGGGAAGGTTTGGATTCAGCAGTAATCGTCTGAAATTAAGAAATATCAAAACATGTAACCACAAAATCATGCAAAAGTTTTTTAAGTTTCTTGTAGAGGAAGAACTGTAAGCATTCTGAAGTAGTTGAGTCGGATATTGTTTGAATATGTCCAAACTATGTCTTAGGTGACCACGTTAGTGAACTCCAGCAACAAAGGGCCATCAAACAAGAAGAAGGGTCGTTCCAAGAAGGCTCATGTTTTGGCTGCCTCAGTGGAGACTGCTACCCAGAACTTCTTGGACAAAGGAGAAAAGATCGCAAAGGAAAGTCAGTTCCTCAAGGATGAGCTTACTGCTGCTGTGGAAGATGTCCGCAAGCAAGGTAAATTGAAATATTTGCTCGTCCATGTTCAGTTTCTATTTTGCAGAAAGTGTTTCCTGAGATAGGTGACATAATGTATAAATGATTAGATATGTACATACCATCTACCCTGATGGAAGACTATAAATTAGGAATAGAGTCTGAACCTGATCTATTTCCTCTTGCCCAGGGCTTTCAGGGAGCCTTTTAGAGGCGTTTCATTTAAGCATGCTGGTTATTATGATTATGAAACTATACAGTCCTTGTACCTTGTTATGGCATGCCAGGTTCCAATTTCACAATGACGTAGATATCTTTTTTTATGTCCCAGGGTACGATAGCCCAGGACATCTTTGGACAACAGTATTAAAGAGTAGCAATCTAAATGCCAATTACCAGTTTGTAAAGTAATACTACTTTTTTTTTGTCAGTTGTGTTCTCTTTAAAAAACACACCAGTGTCTCGTATTGCCAGGAACGGGAGTTATTAAATCATTTTCTTTGTTCTCAGGCAACAAAAACATTGAATTTATTATTAAAATGCAAACAGAATATTTTATTTAAGACTGGAAACCTTTTTTTTTCCGACTTTAATTTTGATAGTTGAGAACTATGGGAGTGAATTGTGATATCTATGATGGTATTTGAAAGCACTTAAGATCATAACACTCAATGACAGTCAGCATCTGGTAGCATGTCTACATGCCAACACTGGACAGCTTGTCATATTTCCAGTGTCTGCAATATTGTAGAACATTTTTTACTATTACATTAAATTTAATTCAGTTTGGTTTTCACCTGTCCTGGGTAATCTGCACACCTGAATGTTTGTTGGTGTAAATCTGCAGGGGAAAAATACACCCAAACGTTAACGTCCATGGTCTGTGATGCATAGATCAATTGAGTTTAATTAAATTCACATGAAGTCTACCTGATGTCCTTAATTTTCTGTGGTTTTCTCTCCAAATTTGGGAATGGAGAGGCACATACCTAATAGCCATCCAAGCTGCACTGAATTAGCCCTTTTGCACACATTTTTCAACACTTGTCAAGTCATTACAGTAGTGAATAGTGAACTTGATGATATTAGAGTTGGGGTTAAGTGACGTGTTATTGAATGGGTGAATAGGGTTAGATGGTGGCAGATGATTTGCTTTGGCGACTCTTGAACGGTACGGCCAAAAAGAGAAGACAGAATTTTATGTCACTTCCAGGTGGAAGTATATGTAGAATTTAAAGTTTGACATGTAAAAACAGTTTGCCAAAGATCCAACGGTGTGGAGTGAAGTTAAAATTGTGGCATTTCGTCAAGGGAAATCTAAATGTCACATCCCAGCAACACACAACTTGTCTGTCCAAAGTTACGCTTCTAATGATAAGTAATTGTCAGCACCATCACATTTTGGTAAATTAATTTGTGTTGAGTTTGATGAACCAGCTTGGAGCTGTGTGTGTGTGTGTGTGTGTGTGTGTGTGTGTGTGTGTGTGTGTGTGTGTGTGTGTGTGTGTGTGTGTGTGTGTGTGTGTGTGTGTGTGTGTGTGTGTGTGTGTGTGTGTGTGTGTGTGTGTGTGTGTGTGTGTGTGTGTGTGTGCGTGTGCGTGTGTTTATATATATGTATATGTCTAAAGCATGAAATTTCCTGTTGCCAGCAAGTGAAACTTAATTTAATGGTTGTCATGCTCAAACTTTGGTCAAAAACAAATGTTGACAAGTCCGCTAAATGTAGTTGATATATATTTTATTTTTGGCGGAGGCAGAATTGCTGCAAATCTCTTATGGAAGGCAATTCCAAATCTTCAATGACCTTCTGCTCCCCATATTGAATAATATTCTTTTTAAAATCCTAGTAGCAGTTCATTAAAGTTCAACAGGGAAATGGAAAAAAAAAACACAATTTACATCAATGGAGCAAGTCCTTTTTTTTCCCCCCCCTCTAAATCTGCCAGCAACACGTCATACTGCTTGGTCAAAGTGACAGATTACGTTCAGGGCATTTTTGAATGGCCATGGAAGAAACTCATAATGAAATGTATTGTTTCAACACGGCTTTATGTTCAGAATGACTTTTTTGATATTTTCAGCTTGCCAAAAATGTGATTCATTTGACATACTTACTAATAGTATTCACCACTGAACAATCATTCTTTCAATTGTCAGGGATTTTTTTTAGTTTTATTTTTTATTTTTTGTACTGATAGTTAAACATTTACTGCTTTTTTCCTCTTCATTCAGCTATTCTGTTGCTGGCCTCTCACCCCAGCTGGAATTCATGATACTGTGGAGCCATAGTCTAGGGTTGCTTGTCCCCACTGACATTGACATCTTCCAAACTGCTGCAAATTATTGTCTTCTTCTCTAAGCCTGCCATCAAACAAGTTCAACTTGATACTTTGCTGTCTGTGAAAAAATTCCAGACAAATCCCTCAGTAGTATGTGGTGGCAGGGAAAAGTTGAAGAAGTAAAATCTTCCTCTCATGGCAACTGGACTTGATGCCTTCCCTTTTTGACAAGAATTAACCATGACCCGGATGGCTGAGAACCTCCACAGACAAGCAAAAGAATTGCAAGTCATGATATTTTCATTTATCTTAAAATAGCAGCTTCAATCATCCTTATCCATGCTTTGAGTTGACAGAGTCCCAGGACATGGTTACCACGGAGGAAATACTTGAGGGAGAATGATCTTTACTTTGTGAAGCGTCTCTTTGTCACCGTGCTCTGTTCTCCCTCGATGTGCAGCAAGTTAGATGTCCCTTGCCTCAGCTGTGCCTAAGTACTTTAGAGGTAGATGACATGTTGTTAGATAGCCTGTGCATTGCTCAGTGCCCAGGAATGTTACTGTAGTTGCGGAAAGCTGTCACTGGGCTGGAATTCAGGGACTGTTGTTAGCTGGTGCCTAGTCCTGGCTGTCAGCAATGCCATGCTGCTCAGTGGAGCGTGCCTGGACTGATAATGTGGCCATTGAGTTCGGTAACACCCTTTCACCCCCCTAGATTCACAAAACATTTTCCACCCAGCTGTGGCTTACCAGCTGTTTAAAATGTGAGCAAGCATTTTTGACATGATCTTTTGAAGTTAATGTGCACACAATGCATTTTTGGTGGCTACTTGGCGTTTTTGATTTAAATTATTCAAAACTTTCATTGTACATGTTTAATCATATACGCCTGGAATATAGTGGGCAGTATTAGGATCAAATGAATAAGTATAATATTTCTTATGTTGTTGAGCATCCTCTTTGTTACTTCAGCCTGCCCAGGTCCTTTTTTTTCCCTCTGTGCTGCCCTTCCCTCTTTTCCCGTGCCTTTGTCATCCCTCTGTTTCCATAGCTTATTGTGTGATATACATTTTAATCATTTCATCATGTACTTGGTAGGCCACAGGTGAACTACAAATGGATGGAAGTTTATTAAAGAAGCACTGATCACTATCTGCCCCCTGAAAATGGCCATATTGATTTTCTTCATAGGGGGAAATAACAGCCTGAGAGTACAGGCTATGTTTGAGCTTTCTGTTGTTGATCATTTCTACATTTTTTCCCCCTATTGGGCTAATAAGGTCAGAACCTGTGCAAGAACGAAGGGCTACAGTTTTATATAGTGATTTTTTTTTTTTTTTTTTAATATTTTTTTAAAAGTAAGCTTTAAATGCATTTTTTTGAGTGTCTATGAAACAGTTGCTGGTGACCCTTTGTTTTCGGTGTTATTGTGTAAATATAGATGCCACAGTGGTTTGCAATTTTTGCAGCAAGAACATTCTTTGCTCAGTTCCGGCAGAGGGCCATTCTGTGGGGAGTTTGTATGATCTCTCCATGTCGGCGCGGTTTCCTCTCGGATCTCCCGCTTCCTTCCACAATTGAAAAACATGCTGCAGGTTCATTGAAATTTCCCTCATGTGAATGGGAGGGTGAATGGTTGTTTACCTCTGTGTGGCCTTGTGAGTGACTGGCGAGTAGTCCAGGGTGAACCCCCGCTTTCCCAGTGACAGCTGGGTTAGGATCCAGCACCCCTGCGACCTGACTGCAGGTGCAAATGCGACGATTCATTTCTAAGGACTCCCATGTTTCTTTTCTTATTTGACCAAATAATTTTGCTCAGGAGTCCTTGTATTTACAAATAAGAATAAGAATAAGAATAAGAACAACTTTATCAATCCCGAAGGAAATTGCAGAATCCTTCACTTACTTCATGTGCGCTGTGATTTTTGTCATTTGCCAACTTACAGAAAAGAAGAGACAATAAGCTGGAGAAATATTTCTTTTTAGTAAATTAAGTTGTCTTACAATAACAGAAAATGAACTCTTCAAATCAAGGTCTAATGCTTTGCGGACTGCAGTATCAAATTTATCTGCAATTCACTCTTGCTATAAATACTGACAGTATGATTTGATGAAATAACATTTTGACGTTACAGGGAATTTATAAATTACGAATACATTTCATGAATTGTATTGATAAGTGATTTGTTCAAAATTGCGGTATATCTCACAACTATTTGATCTTATGAACTAATAGAAATGACCAGTATTTTCTCTTACCTCCCTTTTAAACAGCGAGTAATGTTAAGTATTAGTGTAAAGCAGTCTTTTTTTTTAATGCTGCCCTAAAATATATAAATATAAAAAACTATTCTAAATACTTGTCAGACATGCTGCCACAAAATTCCCTTTCTTTTGGCCCTACAAACTAATCTTTCAGTGTTTTCCATGCAGGCTATGCGATTGTTCATTCTTCTTAATTTTTCTGAGATAGCGATACAATTTTGAACCAATTCCCCAGGCTACTCTCTTATCACTCACCTACCTTTTGGTTTAGTTAAAAGCCAGTGTATATCAGATGTGGAGCGCTCCCTCTACGGCACTGGAACAGAAGCATTGTGTATATACAGTATCTGAAGAATCGCCTATTGTTCATTTGCGCCATCGGCAAAATAGTTAAATACATGGCATTTCCTTGCTAAATCCCCCCCCCCCCCCCCCCCCAATTTAAACATCTCCTCTGCATTTAGAAATTGTCCAGTGACCAGGTAGGTTATAGTTGTAAATTTTAGGTTTTCATAAAATAGTTGAAAGAATTCAACTGTGTCAAAAGCAATGGTCTTGCACATCTGTTTAAGAATGTTTTGCATTTTAAAGAAGAATGGTTCCTGGTCACAGACAAAGAATGAATCTTATTATACCCCCGAACTCGGGCCAACAGCAGAGTTAAATGTAATTGAAGTGATATCTGTTAACAGCAGATGTTTTTTTTCTCTTGCTTAATCTCAGGTGATTCAATGAGGGTGGCTTCTGGAGAATTTGCAGAAGACCCCTGCTCTTCTGTGAAGAGGGGCAATATGGTTCGTGCTGCCAGAGCGCTGTTGTCAGCTGTAACACATCTGCTAGTGCTGGCAGACATGTCTGATGTGTACAAGCTTCTCCTGCAGCTTAAACTGGTAAGATTGACACGTAATCCACACCATGAATCGTATTAACATGTTATACCAACCTGTAATGTTCCATATTTGGAAATCCCAAGTTGCTCTTTTTGGTTGTGTGAAAATCCTGATTTCCCAAGGGTTAATTAATGTGTGTCATTCTGCCATATCGTAATTTTACATCGACTGCACATTGGCAGTGATCCACAGTTGATTTATCGTTTTAAAAAGAAAAAAAAAAACTTAACATTTTATTTTAATTAATTTGATGATCTCATCTTTCAAAATGCCGATTATATATATTTTTTTCAACAATTTTCCCTCTCACCCATTTTTGGTCAGCATTCGCCAATCTTTTGATGTAGTCAGGTTACTGCAGGTAGGAAATGATCTATTGCTCAGCTCCATTCCTCACACATACTGAATTTACTGTACTCACACATTGAAAGAGAAGAAGTTTAACTGCATAAAAATGACACACTTTTGGCTCTCTGTGAGTCACAATGAAAACTGAAATATAAGGGCCACACATAAATTAGGTAAATACACATATCGTTTGCCAAAGCGCAGGCTTGCAAGAGGCTTTCCTGGTGGAAAATCAGGCATTCCAAGCATAATAAGCACAAACGGTATGACATTGTGAGGTACGTCGCTGTGATAATCAGAACATGTGGGAAATGTGTATTGTAGTATAAGGATTATTTAGGACACATGAGCAGTTATAAACCAACATTCTGTGTAAAGATTTAATAAGTCTGATAGACTGCCAATTACTTTTTACATTGAATCTGCTGTCCCGTCCTTCAGCTTTCCAAGAAACCTTGATTGGTCATCCGTTCAACCTGACCTTTAATTTACAATCATTCATATGACTTAATGGACTATAAAAACTCAGTTTCACACAGGTAATTCAAATTTTCACTGAATTGATGCATTTGGTTTGGGGATTTTGGGATTAACATTCCATTTTGAAATCTGAACATTTACGCTTAGGATGAAACAATGGACTCATCAGCAAGTTAGGAGAGCGTGGATTTATAATGTGATTCTACCCTTAAAAAACCTTTTGAAAGCATTGCCGTTCCTAACCTTTCTGATTTACCTGGTCCAGGTGGAAGACAATCTGATGAAAGTGCGCAATGCAGGAACAGAGCAGGACCTGGGTATCCAGTACAAGGCCTTGAAACCAGAAGTGGACAAGCTGAATATAATGGCTGCTAAGAGACAGCAGGTATTGCAACCGCCAAAATAGAACAACTTTAGATTACAAAGAATATGAATTTTGTGAGTGATTTATTCATGATGAGCTCAGTCATGTGCCATGCTGCACTGGAATTTTGACAGCTGAAGTTTTAGACAAGGCAGTTCTGTTAAACATACCATTTTAAGGGGGAACTTTTTTGCTGAAATGCATAAGAGATTAATAGGTTTTTTAAAAGATGTTCTTGACATGCCTGTGGTCTAGTTGTTTTTATAGGTAAATAAAGGATAGGTAAATAACTCAGACAGCAGGTAATATCGGTGAATAATGTGCAATTACTACTTATCATTGATATGGGCCGACTACAGCTTGAAATTTAGAACAATTTCATGTTGTATGACCAAGCTAGCTGCTCCAGTCTCAGCTTGATAGTCAAACCAAAGATCCTAAAATTTTCATGGGACATATTTTGGTCAGCACAATATAATCACAGTGAAACATAGGAACTTAAAGGAATGTGAGGACTTTCCAGCCAAACTGGACACTTGTCAATACACTGGGATTCCAAAAGGGTCAATTTCAAGAAAAGTAAAAACTTACAAATTCCCATGCAATCCAATCTTTCTATATTCCTGTTCATTATAATAATTTATTTTATGTGTAATTTAGCATCTCTCCATCAATAAAACATGTAGGTTTTTAGTTTAAGATTATAGTTAGCATTGACGTTTGGCCCATTGTTTCTTGGAACTCTGTTTTTAATTGTCAAAAATCTGAACAAAATGGCAAAATGAGTTAGAAAAAAAGGCGAACTAAAAGTTCAGTTGCTGTGCCATCAAACCAGTATGAATTCAAGAATTAATGGCACTTTCCCGCTGAATGCCTACAGCGGTGTTGGGGAGGGGGGAGCCCAGGGAGTGTTCCATTTTGAGGAGAGGCTTTTACTCTATGATGTAATTGAAAAATAATGCTGAAGTCTGAATAGCAATGCATTGCATTTCAAAGGCATATTATAATGGCCTGGTTATAACTGTTTTGTGACCGCAGGGAACAAAAATAAATCTGGGTCATCCAGAAAAAACTGTGTCACACTTAGTATTGCCATAAGTGCATGACAGGCCCATTTCAAATAGAAAGTAAATTAACATTTCACCCTGTTAAAGTAGCCCCGCTTTCTCCCCATAACTCTATTTTCTGTCCAATCTTCACTTTTTCTTTTGATCTAATTTACCAGGAATTAAAAGATGTCCACCACAAGGACCAAATGGCTGCTGCACGTGGGGTCCTGCAGAGGAACATCCCCATGTTGTATACAGCATCCCGTGCCTGCCTGCAGCATCCTGACGTGGCTGCTTACAAGGCTAACCGTGACCTGATCTACAAGCAGCTTCAGCACGCTGTCTCTGGCATCTCCAATGCTGCCCAGGCCACTGCCACTGAAGATTCAGCCCTCAATCAGCCAGCAGGGGGTGGAGAGCTGGCCGACGCCCTCAACAATTTTGATGTAAGTTTGCTCAGTGACCAAGTAACAGCTCATTTCCATCTGTCCTCTGCTACACTTTCAGGTATCAAAAATCAAAAACGATGAGGCTCGGGGCCATATTTCATCAAATTTGTCAGCCTTTCTCAAATAAAACAAATAAGCAAACAAACAAAAAAAACAACTTAATTTAATAGATGGCTTGTTCAGAGCAGTAATATTTAGGCCTGGGTTTGAGGTGGAAATCAGAATGAGCAACAGTAACTGCACAAACTGGGACATGGCTTCAAGGTACATTGAATATGTTAGTGACTCAAGATTACCTCATCTCTTGATTTACTCCTGTCTTTATGTTATTGGCAGAGAGGAGAAAAAAGTATTTAATGGATCCTGATAATGATTGATTTTCATGAATATTGTATTATCCAGTACTATTCTGGACGAGGTGGGAGTAAATTTCTATTTAAATACCTAGTTAAAAATATAAAAATATTAACCCATTTAGAGTTCCTTCATAATATTTAATAGGGTTCTAAAAGCGAAGCATTATTTCTGAACAACGCTCCTAAACCTTGGAGGTAGGGGGAGAATACAAAATTTTCATTTTTTCATCAAAACCTCTACTACTCTCTTAGGGCAGAGATAGAGACCTTAAGTATAGATGACTCTGAGAGCATAGAATTTTGACTTAATTTGGAAATTGTTTTTTGGCCCGATTTTGGAGTCATTTTTGAAAATGATGACATTTTATGAATAAGCACATTTCTCATCCAGCTTTAAAGAGAGAACCGTCCACACACTTCATTTGGTTTTTCAGTGTGTGGTGATGGAATTCAGGCCAGCCTGATGGCAGACTAACTCCTCGAGCAAAACATGGCCACTTGGCTTGAATTTGTGTGGGGTTGGGCAATGGTAAGAGAATTAATCTAAACTGACATTAAGAACCTCATTTCGACTTAATGTTGCTCATGTCAGTTAATCATCATCAGTCCTGTGTGTGTACAAGAGTACGGTGTTAGTCTTTAAGTACCACATGTTTGTTTTCTCCATAATTTTGCAAATAGGGGCTTTTCACTTGCTCAGTTTTTGTCAGCGTTTAACTTGGTGTTGAACTTGCACTGACACTGTGCTATATATTTACCCATACCCATAGATTACCCATGGGATTGATGAGGTTTGCATGCTTTTGGCGTACATGCCCATGGCGATATGACAAACTTGACATTTAACAGTCATCTTAGTGAAGTTCTGGGGTACCTGGTAGTTTTGTGTCTGTCTTTTACATCAATTTGTTCTCTTATTCGGAGTGTCTTTGAACAGGATTAAATGGAAGTTTTAATTGTGGAGTTTTTATGTTTCAGAAAAATTTGGAGAGCCAACAGCAACAGAACCCAATGACACCTTTGGTCTGTCAATTGATAACTAACTCTGAAACTGTAGCGTGAAGGTAGCGTCAACATCTCCTTGTTTTTGCCCCTTAATCATAAGGTTGAGTAAAAATACCCAAATTAAAAAGAATACTTGAGAAAACTGAATAGTTTTAAACATATAAGTTCATGGGTATTTTTCCCAGATCAATGTAACCATATGTGCTATTATAAACATCCTCCAAAAAGTAAGCTAGACAGTATTTTGTTTTTTGATTTTTAGATTTGCACTTCTTTGAATACACAGTTTTTATCTGGAAGTTTCAGAGACAAATGTCCCTATGAAAACCATTAACTGCAATATCTCGGTAAAAATAAATCTTGGCTGCTGCCTTCAGAATGATTGTTTTTACCATTTTCCACCAGATCAAGCAATTTTGATGCATGCCTTGATTTGTTTCCACTTCACAGCGGTGCTGCTATATTATGGAGCACTGAAGATAATGATGTCAGTTGTGAAGAAACTTTGTAATCTGTCATCTAAGCCGAGTAAGCTCAGCCAGGTGTCTTAAAATTGTAATTGGTTGTTAGAATGAAAATCAACTCTGACAGTGAGGGTTGGTACAGTATTACAAACACTTTCGGTCTTCAGCATCAACATCCTATTTTTTTCAGCAAATGTTACAGAGTACAATTTAATAGTCTACATTTCAGTTACTGATGTAGACCACAACTGAGTGTGCGTGTAGCAAAGTTATAGTATAATATTTGACTTTTACAGGTGTAGAGTATCACTGTTTTAATATGATTATTGTTAACTGTTTGAGTTAATTACATTATTCCTTTCACAAACTGTAGTTGTACAAATTCAATTATCAAAAAACAAATATTGTATCGTGACATTGGTACCCGTAGTGGTTGAAATGTCCAACCATAATTCATCAACCCTTTAAAGACCTTTTCTGTCTCACCCAGGCCAATTTTATTACAGTCTTGAAATCTTCTGTTTAAAAATAATTGGAGCAAAAACATTTTTGTTTCAGCAGTGGTATGCCACATTATGAAATGGCACACTTCGCCCATTGACAATCAGTCTTTCCCCACCAAGATTATTTGTATGTGAGAGCCTCGGCAAGCTCATTTGGGCGGCTAATGCAAGGAAAAATGATCATATCACTCAGCCCTCCGAATCCCGAATATGTCTGTTTCCTCCTCCGTGTCTCTCATGTGCCTGTTGCCATGGAAATATGACACGCAAGCAGGGGAGGTCAGATGAGATGGAATAAAGGGGGCTGGATGTGGCTGCGATAGTGGGTGGCCTGCCTGATAAACTACAATCCTAATTACAGAATTGCTGAATAATTCCTGCACGTCTAGATAAGCACACGTTGCCTGTCTTAGAAGGAGTTGGCTTTCTTTCAGCTGCCACAAGTGTCAGTGATACCTAAACCCAATGCAGTGTCTCCGGCATGTTAACTAGTTGCCTCCCTCAGTAGGCGTACCTCCTGTGAAATCAGAGATGTTTCTGTTCTCCCCCAGCCTCTAATACTCACACATCCAACAGGTCATTGTACTTCAGAAAAAAAGATGGTATCTATACATCAGACTCATAATCTATCCTATCATGTATTTTTAATGCCCTGTCCAGTGCAAGAGGGCATTTGTAATATATGCTTGGTAAATGCGAAATTATCAGTCAATATATATAGTACCAAACTCAGTGAAAATTTTCCATTTGTTCTCTTGACCGTTTATTTGGCCAATATTTAACTTGGAAGTTGTAGTAATTTGATATCTCCTGCAATGGATTTGGCTGCTTAGTTTTTGGTTCAACAAACGTCTCATTTACATAATCTCCAGACACTATCTTGAGCAAGAGGGGAAAAAAAAACCCCTCCATGAACGAAACAAAAGTAGAAGCTATCGGAAGTAATGCAAAAAAGGAAACTGGTAAAATGGGAGTTTTTTTTATGCATCTATCAATGTAAGAATTTTTTGACAGTGAAAATGATTCTACTTTTTGAAGTGTTGCAAACAAATTAATTTGATCTTTTATTCAATATTACATGGAATTCAAATATCCAATGTTTATAAGGTCTATAATGTAAAGGTTTATGTATGAGATACGTTTTATTGAAGATTTCTCAAAACTCAGAGATGCCGTTTTGCTGTTTTTGTGATGCCCAGTTGATTTGATGGCCATTGTCCAGCCAAGCAGTTAATTTTCCCATTTGCCTGTCAGTATCTGGAGTTAGTTCCAGCCATTTTTCTCAGATTTTGCTTAAGTTTGTGTGGGAGAGATCTGTTGACCATGAAAACTTATTGCATTTTCAATCTGTAATTTCCCATTTGACTCTTCCCTTGCAGAAGCAAATCATCGTGGACCCCTTGGCCTTTAGTGAGGAGCGCTTCCGCCCCTCCCTGGAGGAGCGCCTTGAGAGCATTATCAGTGGTGCTGCCCTCATGGCTGACTCCTCCTGCACAAGGGACGACCGCAGGGAGCGCATCGTGGCTGAATGCAATTCTGTACGCCAGGCACTTCAGGATCTGCTGTCTGAGTATATGGGCAATGTAAGTAACTTTTTGCTACTCTACCTTCTTTTATTCTTTGAAGACAGCACAAAATATCATTGAAAGAAAACTTGCATAATTTTAGACATGAGCAAATAGTGACACTGTTTGCATCTGCTTTAGTTCAAATGAAGCTGGGGACACGCTACACAACTTTCAGTCCGTATACACTGACTGACTGACTGGTTAGCTGTTTTTGACTGCTCAAATATTTGGGATTGACTGATTCCAGACTACATGATTTGTCAAACCAACTGAACATATCAAACTGTTGTGCAAACTCTGGCGAGAGTGACCATCACTGTGAGAGCAACAGTTTAGGGGGTAAACAAACATGCCGCTGCTGTTTGTCGCCTGATACTGCTGTTTGTGTCTTCTGACACTATTTCCTTTGCTTTTGTCCAACCCACTCTTTGTAATTGGCTGGCAGCAACATGTGTTTGCAGTTGGGTCAATAATCAGCACATTCTCCCTGATTGCGTCCAGAGCGAGCTCAAAAATTTAGATTGGTTGATTGACTGCGACTGAGGTGGGGCCACTTATTCCCCTTTCACACTTGTTGATTGAGGTCATTACCCTTCACACACTAAAGCGATTTCTGTGCCGACTCGTCACACAGAATGTCTCCAATGATCACTGAACGTTACCTACTGTGCCAGACTGAATTGTGGGTAGAATCAGACAAAAAAAACATTTTTGTGTATTGTCCTGACAGTTGTGGTCATGAACCCGGAGCGCTCATGTAATTCCTGGCAAAGAAATCCAGGCAAATCAAGTCAAATGGAAGGAAGATGGTAGTATGGCTAATATGCAAGTGTCAGAATAATGAGGTCAAAGTGTAAAGGATGTCACAGGTAGAATTGCAAGCCTCAACATCCCGTTAGACACTTTCATTTTTTTAAGTAGGCTGCGCCTGTTACCTCGTAATGAAGATTGGCTCTTGCTCTCTGGGGGAGTAGGCCATGTGCTACTATCTTCTTTTTCTTATTTTGCTGATTAGTGCTTTTCAGGTGGCGGTTAGGTGACATTTACATTCCGACATGCTTTGAGAACAATGAAAAACATCTCAATGGAAACAACATATATGTAAAAAAATAATTTTCATTTTATTTGATATGCAATATGATACTTCCATGAAAATTGTGAAGTTGAATTTAAAGATGAGACTGTGAGATAGAACCTTTAACTTAACCTTTTTCTGTTGCATCCCTTCTGCTACTTCACATCTCTAGCACAGACAATGTGAAGGTACAGAAGATAATAAACCAATATTGTGCATTTCTAATTTGACAAACTTATTTACTGGTGATGACAGTTGGCTAACCCCCAGATACATTATCAATAGTTACCTGTCATTTTTAATTACGCACTCATCTAAAGGACAGGAGAAGTCAAGTTGATTTAACTGCGGTGTCATAAGTAGAAGATGGAAGAGGAGGACGAGCCATTTCTATACACGTGCAATAGTTGTTTTGGGATCAGTGATGGTCCTTCTGTTTGTCTTCATTCCTGGAAATGAGGTACCGTTTTGTGATGATCATTTTACTCGACAAGAGCTTGACAGCTCAGTCGGCGATGGATCGAGGCAGTTGGGGTTAATGTTGCTTTAGCCCTGCCATATAGTATGACCTCTGTTATTCCATATTGTCGTGACAGTTTGACATGTCGTGTTGAGCGTAACTGTTTCTGCCACTTTTTATTAATAATGCATCTCTAGTTCTTAGCATCTGTCCATGTTTTGTTTAACAGAAGAGAGTGATGCAAGGTTGCTTTGACACATTCAGCTACTGACATTTAAATTCCTTCAAGTTGAGGTGATACATTATCATTTGGACCTGGCTGAAAAGAACATGCAGGGCCACTGCAGCAGGACCCCTGCCTCTTCTCATGAGTGGGTTTTATCTGTCCGTCCCAATAAAGTTACTTGGTCTGCAATCTTGGGCAGCTTTCACACACTTCTTTTTCTTCTTGCTGAATCAGTCTTTTTGTTAGCTTTTCATTCGATGCCTCCCTTTTTAATCCTTTTTGCTATATTACGTCATCATGTCATCAATGGCTTGCTTTTCTTTTCCTTTTTTAAGTTTGAAAGAATTTCTTGTAACTTGCCATTGTTGCCAAGATAGTGTCTATAAGACAAGTGAAGTTGTCATTGGTGCAAATAGTTTTGCTTTGAACTTGATGCACTGCAGAAAGAGAACTGCTCATGAATTCATATCCAGGGACTTTTTAACATACATGCCACAAATGAAGTTGGACAGGTTGTTTCTTTTTTGATGAATGTTACCCACTCCTTGTCACATTAAAACACAATCTCATTATGGGAATACATTTGGACAGAAGTCGTACCTATGAAATGAGAAAAGTGAGTGCATTGGATTATCAGATGTAGGAGCACGGGCCAAGGATGGGCGTTCTGTTAATCCTCAAAAATATACAATATTCAAAGTGGGAAAATCTCTTGCAAGATCAGTGTGAATATGTTCAATTAATCTAAACTTAATCCAATCTAAACGCATAATTAAAACAAATTACACTCCTTACAGTGCAACAGGAAAAAGATTTAGTGTCCCCAAGGCTTTTCGTATATTTACAGCCTCCATAAAACACTGGTCTGTCAGTAAAAGCCTGTCAGGCAACAGTTTCCAGACCTGGTCCTTGATCTTTTGGTGTTAAAATACAACACTTTTTGAAAGACTTCCCTGAGATACACCCGAAAAGACAAGAATTCACGAAATAAATCTTTTGGACTACATGCTATGACCAAGCTATGATCGAAGTCGAATTCCGTTTTATTTTTCTTGTTACATTGGTAAATTAAATTTCCTTTTAAAACTACTACCACCCTTTTTTTGGAGAACACTCATTGTATAATCCCTCAGTGTTTATTTACCTTTCAGTTTTCAATTTAATCTAAGAGGCTGTTTATTTCTGCCCTTGGGACAACGTAATTCCATTCCTGTGAATGTAGACATGGCCAATGTTAAATAGTCCTCTTCTGCAATTAAATTATTTTAAGGTCAAGAAGATATATACCACAAGACAGATTTGCAATCTCATTCTAATTAGTCTTTTTTCCAGGACAACTACGGAAAGCAGTGGTCAGTAGTCTAGTAGGAGAACGTAAAGAAAACAAGAGCAAAGCAACATGTCCCGGAAACCTTATCTTTGCTGTGATATCTAAATATGTTCCTATTGAGAAGTCCTGTTTTGAGATCCTTCCTTGTTTCAGTGGTACAATTACATTTTAGACTTATTTAATCTTTATAGTATGGTTTTCAACATTTAAAGGCAGTCGCATGAAACAGGGATTGCTTTAGTTTCATCCTTTCTTGGTGGACTTTTTAAAATTCAATTAGTGTTCTTTTATGAGATGAATTTATAGCATAATCAATATGGAAACTTGCATCAGCAGTTTTAAATGGATGAAGCCCTTAGTTTACGTGTGGATTTCTGATATACCTGACTAGATTATCACTACATTTCTTTAATGTGAATTCTAGAAAATAGTGTGAACCAGGATTTAGTATCCTTGCTAATCCAATTAACCTTGTTTTTCGTTATTTTTGAAATTTTATTTGCTTCTAATTGTTCTTGTCTTGGAGGAGTCTCAGTAGCGTAGTGGTTAGTGCGTCAGGATCACAACAAAAAGTTTGATTGGATTCTAATAGCCCTTGATTCTCCAACATTCCAAAAACACTCAGTAGATTAGATGAATTGAATACCTTGCCCAGCTGTTTGACTGAGAATCTATCTGTGGGTGTGTGTGCATGTATGTGTGTGTATATATGTATATATGTGTGTGTGTGTGTGTGTGTGTGTGTATACAAACACACATGTATGCATGTATGTATGTATCTGTACCACTTAGGCACTCGGGGTCGAAGCCAGTCCCAGCTGTCATATATATTCTTTGCAGAATATATATATATGTATATATATATATATATTACAGAGAATGAATAACCTTGTCGTATGTCTTTTGCATATCTGCAACTAATATTGCTTTGGCCATTTTCAGGGGCTGATGGTATCTGCTTTATGAAGGTACATTTGAAAGAGTTTACATTTTAACTGATTTTTTTTTAAGAAAGTCTTTCGTGATAAAATGCCCTGTTTTCTTATTTAATGCCACCAACTAGCCTGTTAGCCCATCCACTGTATTTCCAAACAAAATCAATGGCTTATCTTATTTCCAGTGTTGTTTTCTGTTCATTTACTGTTGATATAAGAGCATGCTACAGTTGAGAAAGAAATACACAGAGGCAAGAAAAGCTGATTGATGGAAGGAGCAACACCTGTGACCTTACATTGAACAGTACTCTTAAAAAGCCAATTAAGTCAGTCAACTGAAGTCCAACGATTGGAACCAGAACAAAGTTCGCAGCATGTCGGCCCGACCCTGTATCCAAGTAAACTCAACCGCTGAGTCATCGATACACGTTCAACCAAAAATCTGCGATGCAGAAGCCATTTGTTGCTGATAGGCTCATGTTTCTGTTGCTTTTAGTTATCCAACTCGCTTGTGCTCTTTGCAGAATTTGCCTTCAAAAAATAATTCATTTTATTTTGAGGGTGAACAAAAGCTTTTGTAATAACAGCTTTTGTTACAAATTTGTAGGTTCCAACTGATTCTGGATTCATTAAAGGGGGTTTTCTTAGATTGTGAGAAATTCAGATTATTTACTCTGTTAATGTATTGGCAATAAAGTCATACGCAGTTTTTGTAGTTGTTTTTTTTATTATCTGCCATGTTTAAGTATGCACACACACACACACGAGCTTCACCATTAAACTGTACTTGATGTTGTTTTAAATATGCTTACTGTACTCTAGCCGCTAACCACTGTAAAATATTATTAATTCATTAATGCATAGGTTTAAATTCTCAGCTTTTCATTTATATAAAGCGGATTGTCGTTTGAGAGGGACAGATGTTTTGGGCTGTTTCAGAACCATATTTTCAAATAAGGGATTCCATCTTTTTCTTTCTAAACTTCTGATAAAGGGTAAACATCTAGAATGAGAATTTCTAAATGCATAATACAGCATTTGGTCATGTTGGACAAACTTAATAAAGGCCCTCATAATGTGGCAAACTATATTTGTCAGAATCCCTTTCAATTACCACAACTAAAACAGTCCAGCCGTAAACAAAATGACCAGGTGGTCATCATCTCCGACAACTCTGACACCACAGATCAATATTTGAGTTACTCCTAACAAAGCCATTGGCGATTATGAAATGTATATTGTCTTGGTCATGTAAACTTCACTGTTGTCCTCATTAAACCGGTTTCATGCAGTCTCAGAAATAACAATTTCTGCTATTTTGACTATGTAACAAGAAATGATTTTGTTAGATGGTGGTGGCATTCTTTCACTTTCCAGCATTGCATCTCAACAAAATTTGCTTAGCATTTACAATCTACATATATCGGCTGGACTTGTTCAATTGTCTTCTTTGTGTCACATGAATAGGGAAATAATTGTTTGTACTTTTACTGATTGGCTTGATAATGTTGGCTACTTCACTGCAAAAGTATATCATAAGCATAAGTGATGTAGTTGTTTTCAGGGCCAGGGTTATATTGAAGTTAGAATTGGTAAGGGTGTCACAGTTTTGCTCTACAGCAGTTATTTGTTTTTTTCCAGCCCACATTTTCATTGTTTGGCCTTAAGTAGGTCAAAAGTTGCTTCTCAGACTCTTGAATGTATCTATATATCTCAGAATGAAGACTTCAGAATTAGTTTCATTAAATAGTTGCAGAATGTGACCAATTTCTAGTGACGACAAAAAATCTAAATCTGAATTTTAATGTATCATAACTTAAACATTGTTTCCCTTTTAATACATTCAACTGTTCCTGCTTGGTTATAAATACAAATTAATCTTGCTAAATGTTTTGCATGTAAGTAGGACAGCGTTTCCCAGTTTGCTGCAGTATGAAATTGTCAACTAGTATACTGCTGCACACTACTTTTCAGTTACTGGCAGAAAATCCGTCGTGGACTGAGCTCACTGTTTCATTTCTGCATAGTGTGCTGTGTGAAGTCAGTCTGTACTGCTGTCTGACAGAGTGACCGAATTCTTGGAGAGTATTTCATGGAGTTGGAACAAGTTGTGCTGAGGGGGAGAAAAAAAAATCTCTTAAATGCCACCATTTCTAAAATAGTCCAGCGGTTATCTCTATCCCTGCCAAAATGTTTATATCGCAATGATCGTCCAGCATGTATACGGATGTGTCCATAATGGGGAACATTTTGACTGAACAATTGATTTGGCCCTGCTAGTTTGTATTTTGTTTTTGCTTTCAGAGGTAAATATCACAATGTGTGGCACTTAAACAAAATATACAGTTCACCTAGGAATCCATATTGTGACTGGAACTCAAGGTCCCATTGCTTTTCGTACGGAGACTTGAAGGCTTATGGAATAGCAAATGAAGTTGTGCTCCGAACTTGCAAAACATGAGTGTTAAATATGTCACGTCATATGCAATGTGGTGACCGTATCTATTCAATGACTAGCAAATAGGTTGGCCTGTTGGACCACATCATCCATCGCCACTGTCTAGGCTGTATTCATACCTCTACTAAACCAATCCATTACTAAGATTGAACATTAAAGATATAAGTTGTCAAAATGGTCAAACAATGCAATTGCTCACACCTAATCTTAGTGCTCCCCAGATTACTCCCTCCAATTATCTGGTTAATTTATTTTAGCCTCCTGATGTCTCACAATTTTCCACGATGATGTTATGTGACTTTCACGATCAATAATTTATGTCGTGGCTCACGATCAATGCAATCTAATGTCTCTTGTTTTCATGGGCTGTATGCACAAACTATGAACCATTGTCACTGCTGTTCCTGAAAAATTAAAAGACCTTTAACAGTCTTTTAATTAAATATAGCATTTCCTGTTGAGGAAACCACTTGTGAGGAATTCTAATATCTAAGCATGTTAAAAAAATGTCAAGTGTCTTCCGATATCTAACACCTCGAGGAATCCCTTCGTGTTTGATGCAAACTTTCACATGGAGACCAGGATAATATTCAAGCTCATAATAACCTTTTAGTCAAATACCTGCATGTCTAGTATGCCTGATTTTTCTTACTTTAGTATGTTAGTGTAAATTAGTCTAAAAAAATAGTGTATCATCTGGCAGAACTCTGCCCTTCTGCAGTGGACTGCCCAGTGAACCAGTTCTTGTTAAAAGTTTCAACTTGCCTGCGTGCGAGTGCGTTCTCCCTGAATATTCAACCAGAAATTTAGAAGAAAAAAAAATGACTTCATGGATGAGCTACAAAACCCAGATGTCCAAGGGAATCAGCGGATAGCCCTACTTGACCTGTCTTACCAATTATAGTGACAGTTTCAAATTCAAAAATTGACAGATGCTAGGCGATGGAAAATGTGTCAAATAAATTGTCATTTGCTTGAATAAGAAAACAGCAACACTTTTATTCAAGTGGTTTGGTATGCATGCGTTGTAACTCCAAAGTATAAAAGCCTAAAGTTGCAACTTTTCAGGTAGTACATGAAGACAGTACCTTATGCATTGGCAATATTTGTCTTGAATGATTATCAACAACATGATTGTATTTGGATCAAAAATCATGGTATTAGTGGTAGATGGTAGTGTCTGCAATCAAATTGAGTTTATAGTACACTACTCCCGCTATATTAAAATACAATTTTTTTAGGTAGATTCAAGAAATCTTCTTTTATATTCATTCTTTAACTTAGAATGATTCAGATGAAGTGCTTCGGGGGTCTAACGTATTACCATGTTATAATAATCGTTATGGCTGTGGCAGTAGACCGGGCGAGCAGCCTCATTGGTTAATGTTTTGCACACTGCAGCACAGAGAGGCGCTTCAGCCCAAGAACTGTAAGCTTGACAAGGATGAAATACTCTACTAGTAGCGAAAAAATGATTTCCAGATAGTGACTTTTGCAATTTTAGAATAAACCGAAGAAGGCAAGGTCATGCATACTATCAGAATGATAAATTTGATTGAAAACTTACCATCACTGCGGTACACAGGCTGAATCCCTCTAAGAAAACATCCAATTGTTGTTATGCTATGAATCCCCAATTGTTGTAACCCTTTTTAATTCAGGATATTTGAAATCTGAAAGCTTAATGAAAAAAATGTGTCTGTGACTGAGATTGTGTTCAGTATTTGAGGCAAAAGAAGGCAACACAATGGTTGATCACTACGCACTACCATTTCATCAGAGACTACAAGTTTATAGGACTATTTGCAGAATAGTCTTACTAATGTGCATATCCCAGGATCTCCTGGCTTTCTGAGGTCCACCACTGGAGTATGTTGAATAAGAAAACCCCTGCAACATCCATCACATCTCCGAACACACAAGGAAGGCCCTGCATTTAACTTAAGTGGTCATACAATAACCGCATTGTTTTTTTTTTTACATCAATGTATATGAAGATTTGTTGACATTTCTATTACTTTTTTTAGTTTTTGTTTAGAGAGATCTGAAATGTTTTTTGTTCTAGTTAATAAAAAAAATGTAACTATAACTTTTAAACATAATTACTTTGTAGCAAAATAAACTGCGTTATCCTGATACTGACATTAAAAATGACTGAAAGGAAAATTTGAGAAAACTGAGCCCCGAAAATATACTTTAAACCCTGTCAGCCATGTTAGACATTGAAACTCCGCTAAAATAAATGTGAGATTTGAAAATTGTTTCTAATATAATTTTGCTGATCGGGGTCAAAAGATTTGGGTTTGTTTTGGTTTCTAACCTTGCAATATACTAGACGATAACATTGAATAGAAATATAATGAAAGACCAAACCGAGGGCTGAGGATGCATCAGGTAGCAAACACTTTAAATTATAACCATTTTATTTAAAAAATATATTTTTGGGGTGGGTTTGTTCAGTTTGGCACATCTTATCCACTATACAGATATGAAATTGTACATATTACAATACAAAAGGAAAATGGAAAGAGAAAAGCATTCATTTTGCACAAAGAGGTTGGGTGAGATAGAGGAGGGTTTCTGTTCACTTTTTAATTTTTTTTCAATTATTATTTTTAAAATTTTATTTTAAGCAGGGTGGGGTCCAGGGCCAGAGGATGACAAGAGGAAACAAAAACGGTTTACAAATAGCCGAAGTGCAAAGGGATGCATATCTCTAAAAAAAGAAATGTGGAATTTCACTCACTTAGTACAACCATTGTCTTAAACAGTGAAATGTCATATGTTTGACCAAACTTTATTGGAATGCCACAAACACCCTTATGCTTCCCTTTATCAAAAGAGGTCTCTCCATATTGGCTGAATTACATTAAAAACATATTCAACTGAATTTGACCTTGAACATGCAAGACAGATTAGAAGGGCAAGAGATAAAGCAGTGTGAAGTTTGAAGAAAACATGGGTAGAAACAGCGGACTTTTAAAAATTGGTATGATAATATATGCCATTGTATTTTACTTTGATTAGAATGTGAAGAGGAACAGATTTTGTTGTATGGTAACACTCAGAAATTGTCGACATTTTATGAGCATGTGCTGTAGAACATTTACACGCAAGCATATGTTTGGAAATTCAATGCCAAAATTTGGCTGGCTCAGTTGAGACAAAGCCACCAATGATACCATTTTACTGCCTAACGGGGGCTTCGAGTTCGACCTAACATAAAATGGAATTGTTGGGAAAATGTCTTCATCTACAGGCTCTGAAATTCACTTGAAATATTCCTTTATCAAACGTCGCAAGGTTTATCAAAAATTCCCTTGTGTATAGGTTTCTGCTATGTGATATGTGTACACATTAGACCAACCGCTGGTCAGTTGTCAACTTTCCCCTTTTCCCCAATTTCACGTGGTCAAGAAATATTTTGGTTTCTACAATCTAGAACATTACCATTTTGTTGCTCCTGTTGCTGTGCCAATAATTACTTTCAATCCCTCTTTCTCCCTTCCCCCATCACAAAACTGAGTCCAAAGTGTGGAGCTGCGGCAGCAGCTTTAGTCTGATGCTAATGCACATCCTCTCCTTCCTGCATACAAATGTTTCTTGACCCAGGCTTGGTGTTTGCCTATCATTGGATCTCTATTTGCCTTTAGGCCACTGACCAGAGATTTACTAGACACTTATAACTGCTGACTGTGATGCTTTAATTGTAAAAGATAACAATCATTTCAAAGATGACCAGTGATTGAAAATATAAGTGTTTTTTTTAATTTTTTTTAAATGTGTGATTTGGAGGATGATTCGAGTCGAACTGTATTTGAGTGGTTGAACAAGCTAAATATTTCTAGTTCACTGGTGTGGGTGACGGAATATTAGATTCTTTTTGCCTGGCCTTAATTGGTTCAATCTTGGGGCTGTCACTCCTGATTAGTGTGTTTGCGGTAAAGAGCCGGAGCTACTGGGAAAGGTCTTATTTTCAGAATGAAATGGGCTTCTTTCTGGCATTTGCTCTGTTCATTACCCTTTCCCTTCCTACCCTCACCATAGCTCATCTGCATTTGTTCCTCATAAGTAATGACAAATCAGGAGGTTGTACTAACTAGATCAAGGTGTCCAAGTGTTATTTTCACCATATGAATACCTTTGGAATCTTGAACAACCACACATTGTCCGGCACACATTTAAGTGTAATTATGATGTTGTCAGTTATGAGGAAGACATCAATAATTTCAGTTCTATTTGAACCCGAGAGGAGTTGTGGTTAATCCCTCTCTTCTTTGTAAATTTGGATAACTGAACAAACTCCCTATGTCCCTGAACATCACCCCACGCCAACATTCAGAGCACACTTAGTTGGGATTTATATAAAACCATATGGCATTGTAAAATAAAATGAAAAACAAAAAGAACTCAATCAAATAGAAATTTGTACTTTTGGGAAGTGAAACTTGTTAATGATATAAGCAGGAAACCCATTGCAGCATTTGTTTCCGATTTAAGATTCGAGACACACAAAATTGAGTTATGCCTCATTTTGCAACATGTGATTTGTGTACATTTTAGAATCTTTAAGAAAGGAGGTATTGATGTCATGATAAAAAGAAAGACATTTAAAACTTGACTAAAGTTTGCAATTTTTTTCTGGTGACAAGGTTCTCCAATGTTGTTTCCAAAGAAAATCTTGATTAATTGATCAAATTTTCTCTCACCAGTGATTTAGAGTAATTGGATTACAGTGCCCTTGGTGCGGTTACAAAGATCATTTCAAATATTTAAAAAGAAATGCGACAAATTACACATTTCTCCCTTTTGATGTATCGTTTTAGCAGCGGGCCATTTGCGAAGACTTTCTGTGTGCTGGAGAACTGAGACAACGTGAAGACCAATCTCACAGTTTACAATTATCTTTTGAAAATGATTGCCCCTGCCTGATACAAACAACCTTGCATTCATAGAAAAATAAATTTGTGACTATCTCTAAATCCTCCCTTACCTGTTGTGTGTGTCCACCCTTGTCACTGAAGCAGTTGCCATTTCTCACATTCTCAAATCTCACTTGTAGAAATTATGCTTTTTTTTTTTTTAATTTTATTTTATTTTTTTTTACATTAACGGGAAAAAAAATTGAAAAAGCAAACCCTGTATCATTTGAAATGGTCAAATGGCAAACCATATGTTTTAGGAATAAATAAAAATTCACACTTCACACTCTTTGTAAGGCAGTTGCTGACACTTGCACTGCCCATATCCGTTGATGATCACAAGCGCTCCCTCTTCATGGCTGGGCTCATACTCATTATAGGGTACCTGTGTCGCTAGATCTGCCATAGGTTGCCTCTGCTGGGTCCTCATCTGCCTGCGGTTCTGGATAGCTGAACAGTGACGTATTCGGCGCAGGGTAGGAGGGCAGCACTTCCGTGAGATATACACAACAAAAATGATGAAAAAGAATGAAAACAGGAGGGCCATAGTTCCCATGATAACTCTATGAGTCATAAGAGTGTTGTCCATTATGGAGAAGTCATCCGTTACAGCTGCCTCTTCCAATGCAGTGGTAGTCGCTTGAGCAGTGCTTGCTGTTTGTGTTGTGGTTGGTGTGGTGGTGGCGGTAGTAAAGCTCCCAAAATCCACTGCATACTCCTGCGTGGGGGTTGGCTGCGTAATTCCAAACAAGGAGCTTGTGATGTCTGCAGCTGTCGTAGCGTCTGTGGTTGTACTGACAGTCTGAACAACTGGCGCTGAAAAATTCTGGCAAAGCTGGAATCCATAAACCGCATCAAGTATCTCCTCACCTTGCGCATATTCAGGACTATGACAGAGAATGGAATGTTCCCACCTACCCTTAAAGGTGCTGAGCCAAGTGGCCAGAGAGCAAATCCTTTTGGTACATTCCCAAAGGTTGCTAGACAGCCCAATGGTACTCAGAGACTGCCACATATCCATCACTTGGGGATCCAGACTACTTAGTTTGTTGTTATCCAACAGCAAAATCTTTAGATTTGGCAGGGTTTGAAATACATCAGGTGTCAGGACACGGATTTCATTTCCGGTAAGGTCCAACTTCTCTAAAGTTGTCCAGGTCCACTCCATTCCACACGTTAGGTTGTTGATCTTATTCCATTGCAGATACAGAAACTGGAGGCCAACAAGCCGAGGGAAATGGGCCAAGTTTATCTTTGTCAGCTGATTGTGCTCCAAGTGGAGCTCTTTTAGCTTAATGAGCCCAGCAAATCCATTTCGGGCCAGACTCCGTAGGCGGTTGCTGCTCAGGCCCAGATATTCCAGGCTGCGACAGTCCCAGAATGCCCGAACAGGTGTCGTGCGAAGTAAATTGGAACGGAGGTGGAGTATTTGGAGCTTCCTGAGCCCGTGAAACAGTTCTGGTTCCAGTGCAGTCATCTGATTGAATGACAGGTCCAAAATCTGGAGATTAATGAGGTGGATGAAGGTTGTGTTGGGCAACTTAGTGATACGATTGGAACTCAAATTGAGGTCCTTCAGCTTGTAGAGCCCTTGAAAGGCATCCTCTTGAACTGTGGTAATCTGGTTGTGGTCTAGATGTAGCCAGGTGAGCTGACTGAAGCCATAAAATTGATCGGGGCTTAGTTCAGTAATGCTGTTGTGACGTAGTGACAGCCCAAGGGCCCCTTTGTCCACGCCATCTGGGGGTGCCTGAAGCCCCTGGGTGTCGCAGTAGAACTGCAGGTCCTCACAGCGGCATTTTTGAGGGCAGGTTGTGCATGATGCAGGCGGCAGCAGGCACACTAGGAGCATGCTGATCATACACAGACACAGAGCCTTTGGTGCAGGTCCCACCAATGGCCACCTTGAATGGAAACCTGGTTGGGTTCAAAGATAAGAAAATAAACTGGGGGTGGGAAAGCTAATCTCTGCAGAGCACTCGATAGAAATTACGGTAGTGATTTTGCTTTTTTTAGTGTTTTTTTTCCATCTCGTTTGGAACGGTCGTGGGTATTTTACTCCGTTGCAGTTCAGTATACGTTCGATTGAATGTGATTTCAAAAAGTATGATCTAATGGAATCATTTACATATTCCTTAAGTTGGTCTTTTACAGCCGCTGCTTTTAAGAAACAGCAAAATGTATTCATTCAGTCACGAAATTCTGCTCAAGTTTTTTTTTTTTATTTCCTTTTCGTTTTTTTTTTTTTAATTCTCCCGTAGCGCTCGGGAAATCATTCTTTTTCATGCCTCACATCGATCATTTCAAAGGTATCTTGCATCATTTCCATCAAGGCAAAAGTGTGATTTATTTCCTGTATAATGTGTTTCTCTCCCCAGCTCATCCAATTTATTAGGCTCATCTGGATGAATCTAAAGTTGCGTAATAAAAAAAAAAAAAAAAAAAAAAAAAAAGAACAGCCCTACAATAAATCCTTCCTTCGTGACAGTTGTTCCCAATTTTAAGATCATCTGTTTGCAAGGTGTTTAATTATTTTACCGGTCATTTTCAAGACATTCTCATCATGATTCACTCGGAAAAATATTATGAACACCTCTCGGTACAGCCTAGTACATTTCAACGGCAGTGCAAATTCTACCCCTCAGTAGGACCATTAAAATAAATGAACTCCCCTCATACAGAAACTGGATATTTTATCCTCATGAAGGGCTGATTTATTGTATGGCTGCTGCGTTATACTGCATTTGTTTTATCATGATGTTCCTAATAAATTAGCTTGAGTGTATGTCAATATGGAAGGAAAAATGAAGGGCATTCACAATAAATAGAGGAGCCTAAAGAGCTTTTAGTTCTTCGCCTCTCTCCTCTTACTTGTATTCCCTATTCATGTCCAGACTTGCCATATAAAGGGGCTAACTTACCCATTCTTTTGTGCACATCGGAAGCTGCATTCAACTGTCCTTTTCCGTTGACTTTTGGCGCAACCACATGGAAAAAAAATCCACGGGGAAAAAACCCTTTTGATTAATCACAAAAGGAATCAGCCTCTTTGGAAATAAAGGAATTCTGAGTCCACCCAAATGAAACAAAACAGGAAATTCCATGTCCCAAGATGATGATGATTATTCCTGTTAATTTCCTTTTCAGTCCCATTAAAATCCAAGCTCAAAATGTTGAATCTTTTCCTTCGTTCGATGATTCATTAGTTGATGTATTTAAGTTGGTGAGTTGCATTCACAGCGATTCCAGCGAACAGGATCCCCCCCCTCGTCTTTTTCCCCTTTCGATTCCCTTTCTCTTCAGTGATGTTACCCCAGATGGTTAATTGAAGATCAAATCTTCCTTTTTCATGGCTGTGGTCTTCCAACCTGAACTTGTTGATGGCAGTCAGAGATCCAGCTTCGGATGCCGGTCCGTCTCAGCATAGCCTCTGCAGAGCTGTGAGCAGAGACCTCATCTGCTTGCCGAGACGCAGAGAAGAGAAAAAAAGCAGAGCAGGGAGTCAGGGATGTTATTCTGTGCTTTTTTGTTGCAGCCACTCACTGCTACAGAGTGGTGGCAGCCTGGCGTCGATCATCACTTCTGTTTCTCTCTCTCTTTTGCTCTCTCCCACACACACCAACACCCTCTAGTTCTCTTGCTCAGTCACTTGCTCTCCGCCTCATACACACTGCTTGTGCACCTCAATCTTCCTCCACCTCCCTCTACCCCCCCCCTCGCCCCCCTTTTCCCTCCCACTGGCTCGTCACCATCAGAATATTGATATCTTGAATGTGTTGCAGCAGCTTGCTGTTGAAATTAACCACAGCTGTAAATCTTTGCCTCACCTCATCGTTGTTCTGGAATGAATTATATATGAATGTATACTACACATAAACAAAATAACACAACAAAGCAAAATGTACTTTGCAATGTTTGGTGGCTGCAGACAGCGAACATGAGGGAGGGAAAACGGAGGGCTGTTACGTTTCCGATCCTTTTCAAGACTATACTTTTGGAATGACTTATGAAGTTGGGTTTTATTCATAATTGATGTATCCTGAGTGCAGTCTTTTAATTTTTGAGCACCGGCATGTCATTTGAGAAGGTAGAGTAAAGCTAGTTCTGAACATATAGATGATCATGAGATATACATGCTGCCCCCTGTGAACCACAGTGGGATCATAGTTACTATTATGCTTGCATGCAGTGTGTTACATATTTAACATTTCAAAGTTTGCATTTAAGCATCACTCAGTGCTTAACAGGATGGCTGTAATTCTGTCCATGGCAACAATTTCCCAGAATTATTTAACACGGTTTAGGGCAGATAACGGGGCTATAACAATAAACTAGCCTTCTCTTTTACACTGGTACCTTACTCTTTCAAAAAGAGACCTAATTATTGAATCCCAGCATCTTTTCATTTTATTATTAACTATGGATCTTTCAAAACAAATTCCCTATTGTTTTGAAAAAAAATAAATGAAATAAACCCATTCAGTCCTGAGACAAAATGTGCTCTTTGTTGTAACTTTTCAGGTCGCCAGCATGCTGCTGTTATTCCCAAGGCGTTGTAGGAGACAGTATCTCCCACTGGGATGCATCAGTGGAATTTGAGAGATGGGAAATACATGGGGAAAATCTCATGGGACACAATGTATATTCCCTGGATTTTTTTAAGGTTATTCTACACATGGAACATACTTTATTTCCATTGGGTTTATTCATAACCCAGCGAACTAGTGGTTCTGTAGAAAAGGGGATGTTCCTAAATCTGTCCTAAAGGAGATGGATAGAGACTCACTTGAGTATCATAAAAGATGCCGCAGAGAAACTGCCTCCATAATAAGCACCTGAAGAAGTGCTTTAGAACCCTCTGGTGTGGAAATGAAATATAGGCTAGGCATGAATGAAATAGGATTGAGGGAGAAGGGGCAGAGCAGACTAAAGCCCTACCACAACGCCGCATCCAAAAAAAGAAAAGAAAAAAAAAAAATCTCAGGATTAGTGCCGTTGGAGCTCCCTTGGCTTGAACCAGACACACCCCCCCCCCCCCTCTCCAGTGGCCAAAGGTCAATGGGGGATGTGGCAGTTCAATGCCAAGCCCATGCATGATGATGTTCCACTAGATTTGCATGCATTCTGAAGGGGGTAAAAATGCCTAGCAGTTTTTACAGTCTCTGATGCAATATTTTTAATAATTCAACCATTATGTCTGTCATTCATTTTGTCAAGTTTTTGACATTCATTTGAGCAGTATACGTAACTGGGCCTGGCATCTTTCTGTTCTTAGTGGGGCACAGCAGGAGCTGTCTAACAGTTAACTGCCGTTGTTTTCCTAACTCAAATGGTGTGATGCGATGGGCCATTTTTCTTTTAATTAAACCCTGGTTGTGTATTCTCCTAATGGAAAACAAACAAAAAAAATGATCCATTTAGTTGCATCAGGAGGTTCAGATCTTACTTGAAAAAGTCCTTTATTTTCCTCTTGTTGAAATGTGTACTTGGGTGTCTTAGAAACAGAACTCCATCTCAGTAGATGTTTTAAACCCCTGCATTTTCAACGGCTTGGTTGAATATGGTTCATATTGCTAGACACTCTATCTATGATCCTAATACCTGAGGTTCTACATTTAACCCATATGCTATACGGACTTAATACAAGTCAACACAGACACCATCGTTTCCCCAAAGCAGTTTCATTAAATAAGGCGTGCTTTTGTTCAAATCAAGTTTACCAAACCACCATGGGGAAGCCATGTTGAATGGCCACCATACTTTATCAAAGAATATTTACTTGGTATACAACATTGTGATTTCTGAAAATATCATAATAAATATCAGAAGGTGCATCTTCTTTTATTTGTAGCTACTGTAATTTACTTAAAAAAAATGTACTGTACTATCTTATAATTCTAGTGCAGTTTGCTGTCAAACATGCTCTGAATACCCTTCAGAATAGTAGCCATTTTACTGTACATGCGCAACAGGTATACTGATGCATTCTATGTAGCTCTTTCACTCACTGAGAAAATGTCCTTCCATGGTGGTTTGCATCCATATTTATTTTAGTCTCTGCATTACAGTCATTTTTGCATCTGTTAATAAGTCAGGCATGTGGGAAAGGATCTCAGCTGCATGTCGTATGAACACCTGAATTTGAAAACATACATTTACACCTTTCTCATGCTAAATGCAAAATATTCATGGGGTGACAACCTTTTTGTCATGGTTCTGTTCGAGGCAGCTCTGCTTGATGTCAACTTTACATTCTGTCTTTTGTTTTAATCTTTTCCAGCATCAAATTCAGAGGGTTGACTGTTCATTTGCATGAAAAAGAAAGCATATCAAACAAATGTAAAAAGTATGATAATTCTTTGGTATCCTGACTGTTACTCCGCAGGTAGATTATTTGTTATTGTATTGTTGCATACGGTCCTGTAATTTCTCTTCCTTGTTTATTTTTCAGGCGGGAAGGAAAGATCGGAGTGATGCTCTGAATACAGCCATTGATAGGATGACAAAGAAAACAAGAGACCTTCGCCGACAAGTATGTTTCATATTTTTTCCATGGCCCCCCTTACTGTTTCCCCCTTAAAGCAACCTTTTAAACTAGGTACAAAGCTTTTATAACACCTCATCTTTCAATGCTGTATTGATATTTCAGCAGTCAGTGTCACATTGGTGATGTATTTGCCAGTGCATTAAGGGATTTTCTTTCCCATATTTAGTCATTTTTTCTGTATCATTCTTGTCATTTGACCTCCAAACATGGTAAGTCATTCTTTCCTTAAGGTCACAACATATGACTTGGACGTTGTTAGAATGCAGGGTATTGAATGTGACTTGTTACAAATTATAATGCATGAATGCAGGATCGCCAACGACGTGACGTTTCGGGATTTGAAGAAGCTTTGTTTCTATTTGTAACCCAGAATTGTATCGACGAATGAAATTTGTTTGGCCTTTGGCACCATGGATGTAAAAAGTCTGCACATGAGATGAAAAAAGGGAAATGCATAGACATGCATGTTCAGAAGCCATCTGTTACAACAAGACTGATGGATATGGACTTTGAAGTTGTCCCGTGTAGTAATGTGAACAAATTGCATAAACACCGTTTATGTAATATCTTCTCACTCTGTGTCCCTGTCTCTCTTCTAATACTTCTGTACCTATATTTTTTTCCACTTCAAAGCTGCGTAAGGCAGTAATGGACCATGTCTCTGACTCCTTCCTGGAAACCAATGTTCCCCTCCTGGTCCTGATTGAAGCTGCCAAGAATGGCAATGAGAAAGAAGTCAAGGAATATGCGCAGGTGTTCCGCGAGCATGCCAACAAACTAATTGAGGTAAAGAACTATTGACAGTTTTACTTACAGTAAGCATCAGTAATAATTCAACTTTTCTGTTCTTTATAACTTTGGAATTACTGTGCTTCAGAATACCAGGATCTGAGAGTTGTTTTTCCTGCATGAAAACACTACTGTTGACATTTAAATAATTTGCTGTGCCGGCTGTCATTGTCTTTTTCTTTGTTTTGGCTCCTCTTCGCGTGCTGACTTTACAATAGCAAATTGTAAATTGAATGTGATCGTGTTTCTCATCTTAAACAAGGAAACTATTGAAGAAATCCTTGAAACACTACTGTCTGTATAACTTCAATTGCAGATTTTAAGAGTCATTCAGGAATAACACATCAACAACTCAAGTACACTGAAGAAAAAAATTACACATTTGCAGCAGTAGCCTGATGTCAATGAGCTGTGTATACATTGGAAACACAAAGATAAATATCTTAATGTGATGAATCCTTTTTTTTTTGTTGCTTTTGTTTGTTGTTTTGTTTTTGCTCCAGTGCTATTCAAGTTTTTATAATGGTTCAGACCCAATGATCTGGGCAGGGATCATCTTTGAATACGATTGGCCACAGCTAGCTGCTGCTGTTTCTTTTCCGAACTGAAGGCTTTGGTCATGTTTTTGATATCCTGTGCCAGAGCCTCAAATCATAACATTTGAGAGGGCTTCCACCTAGAAACATATGACTATAGGTATAGCTGAACTAGTTGCACCAATGAGAGCAGGCTAGTATTATCTTTTAATTATCTTTTACCTCTGGAAACCATTGAACCATCTTAGAGCAATAGGGGTTGCATTAGGAAAAGGAAGACATGGCATGGAAGAGTGACATCACTATCCTTCCCTCATGCTGCACAACCACTTCAACTTAAGATAACATCTGGCTTGGCTATTGAAATTGCAGAATGTACTTTTGGTTGAATATTTCATGTTATAGGTGAATAACTTCTAAGAAGGGAATGGAGAATATCAAAAAATGTATGTGTAATTATTGGTTAGGGTTAGGGTTGACAATGAGCAGTTGAATTTATCTGTGATGCAGGCATTTGGAAAATATTAATCCCTTGTCTTACATCTCCAGGATGTAGTTAATTGTAATCGTTATTGCCAAAGCCTTATATGAATACTTGTAAATGATTATATTTGTTTTGAATGAAAAGCCATAGATTTATTGGTCTGAAATTTAAAAAAAAGAAACGCTTTCTAAGTGGCCATTAAAACAAGTGAATGGATGCAAACAGATGCAATCAGCCAGTGTGGTTAGTTACAAAGTTTTTGGAACCTCATACACAATCATGAGTGTGTTGCTGTTGCAGTGTGCCCTTATTTAGAGGCAGAAATAGCAAAATGCAACCACTTAATCTGGGGCTCTGTTCATATGACATCATGTGTTGTGGAAGTGCACACGCTGCCCTAAGGCAAATAGTCCATCATTTCACACACATTGCTTGAAAGCAACATTATGACTGACCCACATTAGTTTGTAGGCTCCTTTTTAAAAATGCTGTCTTTGTTTGTCAGAACATAATTTATTCTTAAAATCAAGCATATAAGAAATGTTGTTCAAGTTTTTCTCACAAGCTTATTTGACATTCATTGGTCAATAATACAATGTGATTGTATGGAGTGTGTTTCCCTGCAGAGTACATCATGATTCCTTGATTTTAGGCCTTTACACTCGTAAGAAAGCTGAATTATCGATTCGGTGATCTCTTCATGTCAATCTTTCGGGTGGTGCTTAAAACTTCATGTAACAATCACATTTAAGTTGATCAGCAAGTAATGTAATTGTAGTCCTTCTAAATGTACAAATAACCAAAAATGTTCTCAAAGAAATCCCTTCCAAACTGTTCTGACTCAGATTTTGCAACATAGAATCTTCTACCATGAACAGCACTTGGCTGTTTTGGCACCGCAATGGTACCTGCACAGTTGTCAGTCAGATGGTGGAATTAGAAGTCTACCCTCACGATAAAATTCTGTTTATCTTTCATGTTGCAGCATAACAGTACTATTGATGTTTCAGTGACAATGACACTTTCACATTCAAACTGACTTTGTTTTCCGACAGTGTCGAACTGTACGGTGTTCAAGACTTCCCCCAAATTGGTACATTCCCTTGTGGTTAAACCATGATAGTAATGGAGTATTTACAGTATGTGAAACATCATCAAAGTAAAAGCACAGCTATCTCAATAAACTGCTAGTGGTTTTCTTTGAATAACTTTCTCACCTTCCCCCAAGGTTTATATTTTTCTCTCTGGTTCCTGCATGTGTTTGAATTGCTGTGTTGGATATGTTCATGTCGTATGTTTTAGTGCTTTACTGGTATACTGGAATTAATGCTTTTTATCAGTAAAATAGCCTAGGAAGGGTCTGCTGTATATCTCCTTGTAGTCTCGACTGAGAAAGACGAGGATCCACCAGATACTCCTCATTCTGCCATTTATGGAGTTCTTAATGCATTTCAGCACCATTACTTTATTTATATGGGAAGTTTATTTTGTAGTCCATCCTCTGCATTTGCATGGAAGTTTCCTGCCATTTTTGTGCATACACTGTACTAAACGAGTGGTATTGTACTGTACAGCTTTATTTGCTGTTAGCTTCGTTAACGTGGTAAAATGCCTAGACCCCATCAAAATAAGGCGAAGAGAGTTTTGGGCATCAGTTTTTATTTTTAAAGAAAAAAGATGAAGGAAGGAGGGCCGGCATTTTCCAATTTGTCTGTGGTAAAGGTTGATTTGAGTTATCCTGTGATTAATTTTTGCAATACATGCAAGTAATGTTATTTTACATGCTGGTGAACCACTGACACTATTTTATTTTTGTGCAAAGACTAAGCCCAGGTTGTGAAAAAGCATGTTTTGGTTCTTGCTTTTGTGCAGTTAAGACTTTGTGTGGCCTTTGTAAATGATCACATTTCAGTGTATTTCTGTCTTTTGGATTATCCCACATTGGCACGGTACTCATATCCCTGGCATTCTGTTTCAGTTGCCAGCACATCCCATCCCAAACAATATTCAAAGTAGTTGACCTACATTTCTTAGAGAGCTATAATATTTCTGCGGAAGATGCAAAATATATTCAGAAAGAGTTGGGCGCGGAGCTTGATTTGTTGGTCAATACAAGAAAATATACTCACGAACCATAAAAGTTGGCAGTGGCAAGCAAGACTTGCTTCCTTCAGCACTCTAGTTCTCACTTGGCTGCTCGTTTTTTGAAGGTGTTAGGAATATTGCCTCTCTCATTCCAAGAGTGCAATGGCAACCTGGCAGCTCTGTGATGGAGCCATTGGGAATATCCTCATGCTAGTGGCAACAATTTCCAGTAATATTTTGAGAATTCAATTGGGAAACATGCAAATACAAAATTGCTTTTTACTCAAAATGTTTTTTTTCCTCTTCTGCTCCCGATTTTTGCTCCTATGCATCATATTGTATCATGTTAGCAGCTTTATGAATTAATTTTCAACAGGGGGCACGTGTTAACGCTTGATCCCACTATGTCATTTGCAATCAAACGAATAGTCCCATACCATATAAACCATATTGACTAAGTGTTGCTCTCTTGTGAAGTCAATGCTTCACACCCTGTCTGTGGAAATTAAGTGACTTGGTGTGTTTTCTTTTTAGGTTGCCAACTTGGCATGTTCTATCTCCAACAATGAAGAGGGGGTGAAGCTGGTCCGCATGGCAGCATCTCAACTGGAAACTCTTTGTCCCCAGGTGTCCTTTCTGTACATTGGCTTTACATTGTCACATTGATTGGTTGTCAGCAACAGGCTTTCAGAGATGCTTCATTACCACTGAATAATAATAATACTTTTAATGGGGATTTTTCAACACAATCTAGTTTATCATATGAAAATACACAAAAATACACAGCAAAGTGTTTTGTGTACAGGTCAAGTCAAATTTTATTTATATTGCACCAAATCACAATGGAGTCGTCTCAAGGCATTCTTTAGTCAGTCTTTGTCATTACCAAAACAACTAAAAATGGTATGCGAGGGGATCGGCCTTCTTTCCTCTGTATTCATGAGACAGTTAAATGATCAAATCTGTTACACTCACAGTCCTATTTAGTAGTGATTTTGAGAGGAAGACTCCCCGGAGTTGTCAGTACATCAACAAATCACTGATGAATTTATTTTTATATTTATTTTGACATGCAATTCAAAGTCTGCTTGCATCTCCCGTGTTATTTTTTTTCCATTCGACATACAAATCTAGCTGACAAATCATGTGGTATCAAAGAAAATGTTTTCACACTTCTTATCAAACTTACTATCATTCCATCAACTGCACCTCGGATTCCTGCCAGCTATCTTCACTTTGCTGCTATTGCTCTTTTTAATCTCCTCTAATGACTCCCATTCATCCTGAGCTCTGATATCCACAGATGTTTCTTTCCCAAAACAAGCAGCTATTAGTTTTATTTCATTCAATCATTCAAACCACTCTGTGTCTATAATCACTCGAAGGAATGAATTGGCTTCATGTTACAGTCCCAACATTGGGGTGAGAGATTGCGGGGGGTGCGCAATCAACCTATGCTAATGTTGTGTCTGAGGGCTATGCTGTAATGGAGCTTTAATGGCTGTAATTGGGTGATTACAGGTGATTAATGCAGCGTTGGCCCTTGCTGCCAAGCCCAACAGCAAAGTGGCCCAGGACAATATGGACTTGTTTAAGGAGCAGTGGGAGAAGCAGGTCCGCGTCCTCACGGATGCTGTTGATGACATAACATCCATTGATGACTTCCTTTGTGTGTCTGGTAAGCATTTGCTTGCGTGTTGAAGTGATACATGGAATAACTTTGACATCCAATAGAGCTGCTTTCAGATATATATATATATATATGTATATATATATATTGTACATTTATTTCTGGAACTGAATGTTTTCATGAATGGGGGAAAAAGAACAGTGTCATCACAATTTTGGCACTTCCTGCTGACTTCCTGGCACTTCCTGATATTTGCACATAAAGCTGACGCTAGAGTGTAAATGCTCTAAAACTCAAGGGAAAAAGATAGATCCTCAAAACATTCAAAGTCTTGAAGAACGTGTACAGCAACCCTTATATACCAAGGATAACATTTGAATGCATGTGGGCAAAAAAATGGGCCCCGCTTTTGATTGACAGAAATGTTTTCGATAGACCATTTTAGCCTCTTCATAAGTGGGATGACTTTGGTGGGAGATTTGCTGTTGGTTTAAACATTGGCTGCCTTAGATACCGTGTCAAAGTCTCCTTGAGCAAGACACTGATCCCAAACATGGTGCTGATGGGCAGGTCAGTGACAGGCCCTGTCAACAGTGTGTATAAATGTGTGAGAGTCAATGGATATATGGCAATATTGTAAAATGCTTTTACTGCCATTAGGTAGGAAGGTACTTTGTAAAAAATAGGATATTCTAAGGCACTGAAGCTTTAGCAGAGCTACACCTGTAATTGACATCCTGTCCCCTGTACTCAAGCACACAAATGGTGTGCCATGCATAATACCCTTCAGGAGTTCTCATTTAGCATTAAGCAGGGGGACTTCTCCCACCTCCAGTCAAGGACAGTGTGTAAGTTACACAATGGATATTTGCATTTTACCAGCCCTACGCTAATAGGTAGTCTGGGAATTTGTCTCGAGCCCTTCCATCTTATCATTTTACCTCTTAATGCCAGAACTATGCGGTCCTAGCATGAGGGCCGGAGTTTATGTGTATTGTTGTTAACACATCAGCCAACATGGTGTTTTTTTTTATTCTCTCTCATTTAAACCTGCACTTAAATGATGGGATATTGATGAACTCCACATCCATTGAAAATTTTCGGGGGAGTTCTGCAAATGTGGTTGGCACTAATAACTGTATGTCTTCTGCCTATAGAGAACCACATCTTGGAGGATGTGAACAAGTGTGTCATCGCTCTGCAAGAGAAAGATGTTGATGGGCTGGATCGCACTGCTGGGGCTATTCGAGGCCGTGCTGCCAGAGTGGTCCATGTGGTCACTTCTGAAATGGACAATTATGAGCCTGGGGTTTACACAGAGAAGGTCTTAGAGGCAACCAAGCTCCTCACTGACACAGGTATGAAAAAGCAATATGTGTGTTCTGCCATTAGACTTTGTACCTTCACACCTAAATTTCTTTAAATCACGATGTGATTTGTCACATCTCACGCACATAAGGATTACTCCTCTCGCTTTTGAATATCAGCAAGTTTTCACTCCCGTTTTTTTATCCATATGTCACATAAAAGCTAATAGGATGGCAGAACAATTAATCAGATTTAGAAACCGCTTGGCTCTCTTGAGGGTGGGCCCATTAAAAATGAATAAATGCAGGTTTTATTTCTACAGTGGTTGTGAGAGTAAGAGTAGTTTGAAGAGAAAGACCACAGGCCTTTGTCAGATTTCAATATCAGTCACAAATATAAGCAAGTGGGACTTCCTATGTCTTAACAGTAGCAAAGGTGAGGAGGAGCAAACCTTGTCCAATCCTGTTGGCTGTCTGAAAACAAAACATTAAAGTGTAAATCAGCTTACATTGAAATATGCTTATGTAATCTCATCATGTTCTCTGCTAGATACATGGCGGCACTGAGAAAAAAAGATAAGACTGTTAGATTGTAATACTACATTTGAATTTCTTTCACATTTTGAGATTCAATTTGAGCAGTGTAGCATTTGGCAGTGACCAAAATTGAACCTCATTTGTCCATGCTGAGCTAAAACATAACAATGTGAAGCTTAAGACATTATTATGTCCTCTCATATGATGTGAATGTGTTAGTGAGCTTTCGACTAAAATAATAGAATCTGTCATCTCGGGTGCCATGACAACTTAATCATATAAAACACTGCGCTGTTACCTACTGCTTTCACCAATTATGAACTTGTTTCTGCGGATGAGATACACTATGATGCCTCACTGACTTTGCTGTTGATGTAAAATTGCTTTAGATATGTGAGTTCTTCCAAGGTGTCTGGTTTTAAGACTCCATCCCGCAGGATAGATTTATACTTGTGTACTCATTCATTCCTTATTTTTCAAAAGATTCTTGGTCACGGACTGAATCGATTGCAGTATAATACTTTTATATTTTCAGTTTTATAATAATACTACTACTACTACTAATAATAATAATAATTATTATTATTATTGTTATTGTTATTATTATTGTCGTAACAAACCAATTCCTTCTTCTCTTTGCTCTATTATTGTTGCATCTCTGCTTCCACATCGGCATCCATGCCTCGACCACTAAGGCATAGTTCAGTCCGAAACACTAAAATTGGAAACTACTAATGCAGATGAACCGAAGACCCCTGTGGGCTCTGTCCAAAATACACACCTACTGAAAGTGTTTTGTGAGCTGCCGTTTGGAAAGCTCTGCCAGTTCTGGCCTCTAATTCCTAAACCTCTTCTCGTTTGCACCTCTTTTCTCAAAGTAGGCAGTAAATATAACAGCACTGGATGTATTCTGACAAAGATGAACGTAATTGTTGCTCTTGACTTTTTTGGAGATTACATCGTGCTAAAGATGATGGTCTTGTAATGCAAGGCAATGCATTTAGAATAGACGTGAAACTCGCTTCTCTTTTTGATAACTATGCTTCCATCATTCCGTATTTGAGTAGATTCTACTGTATATGCTGCTGGTGGATATTGGGTTTATAAGATGAGAGGATTTTGTCAATATCCATTTGTTTTGTTCTCCGTAAACTTGAGAATTTAACACACTTCTTCAAATTAGTGGCTAATTTATTTTTCAATATTTATGATTTTGCCTTCCTTTTTTCCACCTTTCATCAAAACCCTTTTTCAGTCATGCCACGGTTCACCGAACAAATTGAGTCTGCAGTGGAGGCCTTGAGTGCAAACCCATCACAACCTGTGGACGAGAATGAGTTCATTGATGCTTCCCGCCTGGTATATGATGGAATTCGTGACATTCGCAAGGCTGTCCTTATGATCAGGGTAAGTTTGATTGTTTTTCCCACTTGAGATCCAATAAAACATTTAAATACTTAATAATTTAACATTTGCTGACACTGTGCCATCAGGACCAAGTATGCCTTGTTGCTTTAGAATTGGTTTTCATATGTGTTAAATGTCTTACCCTTGACACATTTGCTTTTGAAAACCTGAGGAATATCACAAAATTGAAAGAAGTGCACCATTGTGACCTGTCTTTTCCTCCACAGTTATTGGCATATATTAAATCGCTTAGCAATTACATGCAATTGCATGTTTACATAGTATGATACATAGCATTATGGAGTGGGTTATTATACTGAAAGGTAACTTTGACAGAGACACTGCTCTCCGCTCCAGATGTTATTCATAATGGTATATGGGAAACCATATTTGCGTGTAGTCCTTGAAGCCAGTGATTTCCTTGTCTCAGGCAAGAACCAACCTAATTGACCAGACTTGCTATGTAGTGTTACATTAGCCCTATGTAGTTGTCTTAGTATTAATACCCTTACATGCATTGAACCATAACTGAGACAGATGGCAGTTGGTAAGCATTGAAGGGTTATGTAATTGACTGACAGTGAGATAACAACAAATCTCATGCAAGCTCCTAAGAGAAGCTTTTTTTACACACAAAAAAAAAAAATGGTTACATAAAACTGCCAAATAGTATCCTCTATATTCAGATATGTTGACAGTTGTAACAAATTCAAACATTTGTCTTTGGGTTATAAAGTTCTGCAAGATTTTTTTCTATTTCAACCCTTTTTTTCTTTAATCCGTATCAACCATTTCAAATGCTTAAACCGTTTTTGACAGTGTTGTCCAAAACCCTACTTGGACTCCCATTATTATCCCATCACACGTGAACCGAAACATCTTAAAAGAACCATTTTGCAGTCTTTGCACTATAATATTGCTATTATAGAAGTTGGTTACTGCTATTAGTCTTGTTTTGTCATAATGGCATTCTGCAGCAGTTTCACCGTCAACCAAGTGAAAATACTTTGCTAACTAAAAGTTACCGTCACTCAACCATTTATATTTCTATTAATAATGTGGCCCATAGTGAAAAGGAAATGTCCATCATTCTGTACACCTTGAAGTGCACTTTCAGCACTGTGACCTACTCTCAAATCAGAAAACAAAAGAATCTGGATACTTGTGATTGACATTTGTTCCACCCCTATACATGGTGTACAGGCAGCCTATGTCTCTTGGATAAATGACAGGTGGTCAGAGCCCTATTCCACCAACAGTGATATCTGACAGTGCCCCCAGACATCACACCCTCTTAATGTCAGCCGCTGACACACGAGTACAGTGGGCAAGAGTTGCCTTCTCATAATTTGTGCTTTGCATCATGGCAAAAGGTGCCTGCTCTGCCCTTAAACACCTTAGTCTACTCTGTCTATATACAGAAGGTCACAAAAACAGTATCAATTTGGGGTTGTGCGACTGGACCACACTGTTCATATCTATCGCAGCAGACAGTATCAGCAGAACAGCCGCAGGCCACTCTCATGGTGGTATTAATTTTAGCTCTCCTCATGTCCTCTCTTGCCTTTTGCACTTCAGAGACAAACTTCTAATTCATGCCTCATCGGAGTAAAATAGAGTACTGAGCTTCACAAATTAAACACTGAACATTTTTCCCTGATTATAAGTAAGAATGATAGTATTGAGATTGAATATCTGATCATAGCAGTCCTAACTTGAGGGTGAAAAAATTTAACATCTAAACTGCTTACTCTTATCGTCACCTTCTTAGAGTACGAAAATTCCTGAAAGGGTACCAAACGTGAACTATAACTTTCGAACCTCTCGCAGGTTATGCAAAGCAATATCTCTGCCCACTGAGGGGCATTGCCTGGGGTTGAAGAGAATTGTTAGTCACCATAGCTCTGTATCAAAACCATACTCTTATTCCTTGGAGAGTAAGAGCATCTGTACATTCAATAAAGCAGAATAAGATTAGGCCCAGACCTTTAGCGAGTTGTTTTTCTTTTTTTTTTCCTTTTTTGAATAGGAATACTCCAAATTTATCACAGCATTTTGACAACTGGACAAGCACAGATGCCGTATTGCACCTTTGTCTGTCTCTATTGTCTTCCTCATACTTACATTACCACAAAATACATTTTCAATCACTTTGAATTGCATTTGGCCCACACTGGAACCCTTTGATTATATATGTATATTGATATTTATGTAAAATAGCTTCTCTTGGCTGCCTTTACATTTAGGGCTTAGGAAGAGATAAAGGATAAAAGCTACATAGTTGAAAGAGTACAACTCATGCCTCACCCTCTTTCCTGGCAGCGACAGATGGGGCTCACAAGTGTTTTGCTCCAAGTATGTTTCATACCAGCTCGTACCTTCATTTCCCCCTCTCAAAATGCACAGGCAGCACATTATACTTGATTTACAAATTCATTTAGAGTTTACAGTTTCTTGTACCAAGCTACTGGAAGAAGTTATTCATCTGACGCTGCCCTGGCTGGCAGCACCAAGGCATTTCTCATAGCTAGTGAGGAGACTGGTTATTTAATAGTGCTTAAAAGGCTGTAGTCTGCCAATATTATTTCAAATGCTAAGCTTCCAACAAATTTTCTTGCCCTATTCTCTCTTTATTATCCCAATACATCTTTTTTTTTTTTCAGCCTCCCTCATTTTGTATGTTTTTGTAGGTGCTTTACCATCTTCACTCCGATTGTGTTTCTCTGTCCTTCCCTTACAGACTCCAGAGGAGCTGGATGACTCTGACTTTGAGACTGAGGACTTCGATGTTCGCAGCAGGACTAGCGTGCAGACAGAGGATGACCAGCTTATTGCTGGCCAGAGTGCGCGGGTGTGTATCCACAAACACTTGAACTCCTCTCCTTCAACCAGTGTTCTAGCCAACATATAACCCAGGAATGGAATTAGTGAAACTCTCAACTTGACACTCTCGCTCATCGCATGGTGTGAGAGATAAAGGGACAATATAATAGGGGTAAAACCTACCCCCTTTTAAAAAGTCTAAAATGTATCTCATGTACGCCAATTTATATGTTACTAGATTAAGTCTACTATCTTGAGTCAGGAGAAATATTGAAGGACAATGTTACCATGAATGCTGAAGACAAGTTAAAAAAAATTGTTCCCACGCTTGAGTAAATTGAGTTTTCCATTTTATAAAGATGACTGAAGATGTCAATTTTAAATAAGGTCTTTTGTATCTCTCTCAAGGCTGTAATTATTAACAAAAAAAAAAAAAAAAAAAAAAAAAAAATATATATATATATATATATATATATATATATATAGTTTGTTTTGCTATGGTAGACATTCCTATGTGTCCCACCAAAGTAGGAGTCCCTTGAAATTTCAATCTCATGGTGTTATTGTTGTCAAAACCTTCACACCCTACCTACTGTTTAAAGGCACTATGCACTTGGTAGCTGTCCTCAACTGTTTTAACCTATACATTGCAAATAGCTTGATGTAACCCCAATACAAATGCTGAAAATGCCCAAATATGTGCTGTTGACGTGTTGAATGGTCAAATCGGGCGTTTCAGTACAACAAAGTTTAACCGTTTAAGATGAGCACTATGCTTTTGTTCTTTCTATTCTCTTGTCCTGAGTGGAGATGCTACAGTCATTATTTTGTAAAGCCTTTATTTCACCTGTCTTTTGGTGCTCGGCCTTGAACAAAACACCTAGTGACCATTTTAATGCTGTAACTGGACAGCAAACTAGTGTTTTAAAGAATACAAAGTGCTCATTAAGTTGGACAAATCCCAGATATTAAGCTAGTTTAAACTGGTGATAAAACCAGTCAGGCTTCATATTTTATATGAACATGTTATTTTCCCGTGAGCGCTAACTATGCATTTGACCTTTCTTTGCTTAGGCTATCATGGCTCAGTTGCCACAAGAACAAAAGGCAAAGATTGCAGAACAGGTAGCAAGCTTCCAGGAAGAGAAGAGCAAACTGGATGCCGAAGTATCCAAGTGGGATGACAGCGGCAATGACATCATTGTTTTGGCAAAACAGATGTGCATGATCATGATGGAAATGACAGACTTCACCAGGTGAGTTTGGACTAAAGACTTATCTTTTTGCAATTTATCGCCTCTGGATATTGACCCCTTTGTCATAACTGCAAAAAGGAGATTACAGCTGACTGAATCCAGGTTTGAACTACCGGTACATAACATAGTTTTCATGACTCTTGCCTCAGTATGGTGTGGGCGTGATACATTTTTGTGATTCATGGTGTCATGCTGATTCACAAGATCTATGTATCAACATTGTTAAAATTTCCAGAGTATAACTGAGACCTGTGCCTAATATTAATAAGCATCAATATGTCTTCATTGTCTCGATGGGTCAAAGGCTATGCCTTCTCCGAGAACTACAAGGCTGGCGGGCTGTAAAACGAAATATGTCCAGACTAGCAGGCAGCTTTAGTTCTTCTGTGGCTTTTTTTTTTTTTTTTCATTTGCCAAAGTACATATTGTACTTCTTTTGCATTAGATCCACAATTAGAAAAATGAATACATATTTTCAAGGATATTATCTCAGAATCACAAACACCTCATTTATGTTATGTTGACAGTGATTTAAAATAACAAACAAACGAAAAAACTATTTGGCATTAAAAAGCAGTCATTGACTCTGGCACTAACAAAAAGTCCCTCCTGGATGGCTGACCTGTCACTTTGTACATCAATCATTGTCCACAGGAGGCACTTTGTTTTCAATCTTTTTTACAAAGACATTTCTTCATTATTACCATTTGGAAGACTTCGTTGTACATTATTGCGTACGTAGTTCTTTAAGTTGACATATTATTCCTTTGGTATGTACATTTTAAGATAGTATTTGTACATTCATGAATCAGAGGCCCGAAGTTTATCAGCATGGGCGATGTAAGGCTCTGCCATTACACACAGATTGAGTTGTGTGACTGAAGGTATCAAATCACTAACACATGATCTTACTGTACTCTTCTCGGTGGTTATGTAGAAATGCGAGGTTTGATAGCAGCATAATGTTCTTGACCTCCACAGCACATGGAAAAAACATGATGAGCCTTACAATTTTATTATATACCTGTCAACAAATGGTTTCTGTTTTTAAAGTATTTGTAGCATGTGAATAGTTGATCCGTGGTTTAAATTTAGGTAAAAAGCATTTAATAAGAAATACATCGTGTGGAATGTCTCAATAGTATTGAATATCTAGCTATGAAAAATATTACTGACAAATCTCTTTGTGTCATGGTTGTCTTTACAAGAACAAATCCAATTTATATCGGTGGTTTGTAACTGATTGTGTTGATTGGCACAGCATGGAAACCTTTTATTTTAGCATGCTTTATTTTATGCTCCTTTTTTTACTTTTGATACTGGCTTTGCAAGTAATCTTTCAATGTCACTTTCATTTTTCCTGTTCATGGCACTAGCACATTTGGTGACCCACTTGGAACACCTTCGAAATTTGATCAGCTCGATCCTGCGGCAGGTTGAAAATGTTAATTATTTGGTCTGCATGTGTTTACTTTTGATCTTTATGGTGCTTGCAGTTTCCTTAGACACTTTTTGTGCACAAAATACTGGCCTTTTGATTTTTCTCCTGCTCAGCTTTGTTTTTTATTTCTGTGTCTTATTTGGCATGCTTAACTTTATGAGCATCTGATACCTTATGAATGCGGCATAAAATATTGTCAATGAGGGGGAGGATATTTTTTTCATGTACATTCATATTCACAGTATCATTATTTTCATAATGTGAATAATAACTTTGAGTTTAATACCATAGATATTTGAAAACTACTCAGAACAAAAAATACCTCTTGAGTTTGTATTAAGAGTCTCATCATTCAAGTTTAAAACGGCGATAACTCCCCTCCACATCCTGTGACTGGCCGAAGGATCACAGATGGATCTTTGTCTGACTGATTCAATGTCTTCACATTATGCCTTCATTCTTGCATGTGTTTGTAGCACATGGAAGGTCAAATGCTAGCTAATTCAGTCTGTACCCAAATTATTGGCCCCTCAACCTTGAGCTGGCACAGAGGCTTGCCAAGGTTAATGCTCTGTAAGATAATTGATCTGGACCTCTCCCGACAAAAACTGCCGAGAGTGAAAGTTATTCTTGTTGACTCCTGAATTGCTCATGGTTGGATGGTAGCTCTCATGAATAAAGCATTTGTGGTTTGGAAACATGCAACATATTTGGGGGCCACCTGTCTTGGAGCATTTTGTGCTATGGAGTGCTCATTGCGATGTGCATTGCACACATCTAAAAGCTTACTATTGCAAACAGACCTTTAGCCCTCAGCCACTTTTCCAAGTATAAATACAACCTTGAATATATCCTCTTGTTAAAGGGACTTTTATCTTTTTGTTTTTATTGCTTGTAGCTTTTCTTAACTACTGAAAAAGAACCTAAGTCACTGGAGAACCGAACCATATATAACATTGTCCAAGAAATGTGTCTTCCCAGGAAATCATTTAAAACTCATGAATGCAGGCTTAACGAAAAGCTATCACAATGCCTTTAGCTCTTTCTCCAGGGGTTGACTTTTCCCTGGAGACCATCCAGTCTGTGCTGTGACACGTGTCCTCTTATACCAGGACTCTTTACTTGTTTTACAGCATAGCAGCTGAGGGACAGCAAGCGAGGGAATGGTTGGAGATGGGAGGGTTAGGAAGAGGAAGCGAGAGTACATAACACAAAATTCCATCTGTTCTGGTTTGGATGGCTCATTTTTTAGCCTAGAGAGCAGCTTTGAATCCAATTTGTGCTTCTTGCCAACTGTGTCCCAAAGTCCCTTGTGGGGGCAGGAAAAACAGCCAACGGCTGAAAAGCTTTACAGTGGGTCAAATCAGGGCTTGTCCAACCTGTATTGGGTTGGGCTTCATCTGCGACAAGTCAAGTATGGATGTTAAACTTTAGTATGTGACCAAAGCATTTCAAAGAGAGTCTTCCGTATTGCATATCCTCTCTTCTTTTTTTTAATCTCTTCTTTGTTCCACATTTGACAGAAAATAAAGACAAAACAGAGGCGCTGATGTATGGGCTTCGTCCTCAGCCAACAGTTGTGAACCCCTTTTGATCTTTCTACTTTGGCCCAGCCCGACAGCTGCGTGAAGGAACAGCACAAAATACATGTGTGACAATTTGGATTGGAATCAAGTGTCTTATACAGTTTGCTGTGGTTTGAGTCCCTAATCAAACGTTCTGAAATGTGATAATGCCTTACAATTATATTACCATCACATGGACCAGATCATATTCATAACCTAAAAGCAAAATTACCCAATGCCCTACTTTCTGCAGTGTTTCGGTTGTAAATTGTCATGGTCCAATACCAGGCGGTGGGCTACTCTAATGGATTATAAAAACATTATCTGCTCTGAGTGAACAATATGGAGTCTATTTGTGTACATGCAACCACAGCATTAGATATCTGTCTGAAGCTGTGGAGTGCTTATAAGTTATGCTGTAAAAATGGTCTTCCAACACAAACAGCCACTTCATGACTGAGATGCTGCTCCTCCATGCTGTAAGAAAAAAAAAAAATAGTCTGAAGGAGATCAGAAAAACTGAGTGATCTTTCCACTTCTCCTCAGGGGTAAAGGGCCACTGAAGAATACATCTGATGTCATCAGTGCTGCCAAGAAAATTGCAGAGGCAGGATCAAGAATGGACAAGCTGGGCCGTACCATTGCTGACAATGTAAGTTGTTCATGAAACAAAGGTCTTGGTTCAAACCCACACAATTGAGTTGCAGCCCTCAAATGTTTAATTAGTAGTTTAATGATACAAGCCTGGTTATTAAGCAACAGTCATAGCAATAGAAAGGCAATAGAAAGTATCTAACACTTCTGTAGTTGAGATGAGATTTGCGATATTTTAGAATAATTTCTTTTCACCCTCAGGGAAGCAGGTTAAAGATAAACGCACGCACGTGCGCACGCACGCACGCACGTACGCACGCACGCACACACCCATATATGATTAATAAAATGTATGACTATTGTTTTACAGGATCATTGGTATACTCTATTTTTCCTGGTCCTTTTAGTCGCACTCCTCTACTCCCAATTCTTCTTCACAACTATCCGTCATCCCAGACACCTTGGTCCTTGACATAAGGAAACACACATTCAATTTTCCATTGTCTCATATTTCACTTAAACACTTGCACTGTACCACTCCTTAGGGAGACACTTAACTTGATTTATCCCACAACTTATTTATGTGTCATCTCTTTGACAGAGACTTGTGTCCTCTGTCTGTGCAATATGTTTGCATTTTGTTGTGAAATCAGAGTTTTGATGTTTTCTATAAGACGTGGTTGTCAGATTGAGCTCTTTCCTTCTGTTATATTGCTTATTTGTCCTCTTACAATGTGTCCTCTGAGGATCTCACATACTTCTTTTTAAGAGTTCCTTCCATTTAAGAAGATGCGCACGATGTTTGGTGTGAAACGTCTATTTTGGTAATACTGACATTTTTGTTAGCTTCTCTCTGTTTTCCCAAGTTCATCGCACCATGGATTTAATTATTGTGTAACCCCGATGTGTGCTAGAGAAACACAGCAAAATTGCTAATCAGTTTTAAGGATCATAGGGTTTTATACCAAATGTATGTTTCTTCCGCAGGGTTTCAGTAATACCAATATGAATTGAAAACATCAGAATTTTGCTCTTTCCCTTACAATCGTGGCATAATAAGCTGCTATTTTCCAAGTGAATGCAGCTCACACTTATTTATTTAGGCTTCTTTCAGATCTCACATATTACAGACACGTCTATTACAAAGTGGTTGTCTTACCTGTAGTGACCTAATTGTTAGAGAACAATCTTGAACTGGGAATATGACTCTTTATGCCTCACTGCCACTTTTGAAGATGCTTATTCACTTTAATGAAAACAGTTTTATCCCCTAAAGAAAACAGATGGGCAGCTGTGCAGGTTTATGAGCATGTATAGAAGTCTAACTCTGTATGCCTAAATGCTAACATATTTGGAAATTACTTGCCTCCTTGCAGGCAGATATGTCTTCGTTAGATTTATATTTCGTGATTTATTGCTTTATTCTGTAATCCTCAAGTATTTGTACATAGTATTTTTTTGTTATCTCTTGTGTGGGAGAATTGTCTGTGTGTGTATGTGTGTGTGTGTGTGTGTGTACACACTATTAGGGGATTTGGGGGGTTGAAGCACTCAAAGTATGAATAAATGAAGAGCTCTGGCTGTTGGAACTGAAGTCTTTGCCAAGATTGAAGACCCTTCCAACCTCTGAACCCACCCAGCTGTCCTGCTTCGGTTTCTCAGCAGAGACAAAAACTTAAGCACACAAATTGATACTCACCCATAACACAGCAGTGTGGGTTCCTAGGATGGACATGTTCTGGAGGGCTGGAGTGATGCAGCGCTGTGAGAGGGGGGAAATGAATGAGCATAGCATTTGTGTGGTGAATGGAACATCCCTCCTGAGAGATGAATCCATTAAAGGTGCTTTGCCATTTAATTATCAGTATAATTGCCGGATGGAAGTTTTTAAAATTTATTTATTAAAACCGCTATTTTATATTTTGGGCCATATCTCTTAACAAATCTCGAACAGGAGAAGCCACAGGCCTGCTTATAGCAAAGCAGTGGCTTGCTGTGATGGTCTGCATACTCCAGCAGCAATAGTTGAGTGAATCACCACCAGGACACAAGCATACACACTGACAGTGGAGCAAAGGCAATGCTCATGCTGCTCATTAACCTAGGCATATTAATCACTTGCGCTCTGTGCCTCTGGCATAGAGTGCCTCCGAGGTTTTACGCCTTATATAAAACATCAGCAAAGTGTCCCAGACTCACATGAAGTACCTCTGTACTTGTTCTCCTTTGCAGATGAGTGTCATGTTTCTACATGGGCATGTATTATTCGTTTGAAATCTGCAGGTGCTCATTGTCTGGTTTTGAGAATCTGAAGAACAGTTAAATGCGTGTAATAGACCCCTATTAATTTTAAATAAATGAGTGTATTGCGGAGATGAGCTGCAGGATTTAGGTCAGTTCCGTACAAAGGTCTGCACTGCAGTTTATTAAGAATTTATGACCCCCCTCTGCAGGGCATCTCAGAGTTCCATCTAAGCGGGCTGGTAAACAAATAATGCTATGTAATTGAGATTTATAATGCAAATGTGTTAGCCACTATGTAGCCCATAAATAACTTCTGCTTTCCTCCTCACCACATAAACACTTGCATGTACACATACAAACACATGCACATAAAATAAGGCTTGCATATTTAGAGAATGGGCATGTGCTTGCTGTGTGTGTGTTGTGCAAGCTTTATTCTCATGATGTATACTGACATACATAGTGTACTTTTCCAATTTGCATTCAATCAGTGGAGATTTATAGTGATCCATGGGCTCTGTTGCCGGTCACAGTCTAATCCCAGCTCTGGCTCTAGACGCTTAACAGCAGACAGGGTTGTAAATTACCTACTGCAGTGAAGAAGCAAAATCACCCAGAGAGCCCACAAATTCTCAACTCAGCAGTTCAAGGGTCATCCCTCAATGAACTGCGGTTCAACCCAACTAAGAAACGCTCATGTTATTGGATGTTTAAGAAGAATTTATCAGCTCACTGTTAAATGTTTTGAATGGTGGTCACGCATGGCAATTCACTATTTGAAGGATTTCCCCCCTGTCTGTCCTGAAGCCAGTTGTCAAGATTTTGATCACTTAAGAAGTGAGAGAGGTAGAGAATCCATTAAAAGGTCTGTGGACAAAAGCTTTGCACCTTAAAATAGTGCAAGGTTTTTTAAAATTCTATTTCACTGCAATTCATGGATTTTTCAAGGCGTTACGGCATGGTAATATTTCACTTAAAAACAAAAGTAACATTCTATCAAGTTTGAACTTCACCCCCCTGAGTCTAGATACTTTTGTGGTTAACAGTGGGGTTAACTCATCAGTTTTGCTTACATGCACTACAGTCGGAAGCCTGACAGGTACTGCATGGACATCAAAAATTCATGATGGTCATTTAATTGGTCCCTGTGGTTTCCTCCTAAGGTAGTCATTTTAACCTGCCCTCGGCTTGATCTTTCCCTGTCATACCGAGACCTTCTGTCTGCTTCAGTGTCACATTAATGTTCCCAAGTGACTGCGTGATTGAATTGATCCTTCGTAAATTCGTAGCCTCTTTTTAGCAGTTGCCACAAGGAAAGGAGAGCTGGCTATCATCATTCTGTGTAAAATGGGTCTTGATTGATATTGGTTGACCGTGGCGAAGCTTTATTAAATCAGTAGTAGCAGATGAGGTACCAGGTAGAAAACCAAAAACAGAAACAAATGTTACAATAAGCACATTCAATCTAATTGTTGATCCAACATTATGGTTGTTATTGGAAGGGGGTTGGGGGTAAACCGGACCAAACCATCAATTGAACAGACATACTTCCCCAAATTTTGATTTATTTTTATTTTTCCAATGGTTGCACCATCGACGAATCCACTGATAGACCGCTTTCTTCCACCAAATGCAAAGACATAACTCAAAATCTTTCACGTTTTCCATTGCAAGCAGCAAGCCGGGTCTTACTTCTCTCTCGTCTGTGTATGCCGCTTGATCAGATTCAGCGTCCATATCGCACTTTTTCTCCTACCTGAATTCACTACGGTCCTCTATTTCAGCAGGTCTAAGTTTATAGCCCAGTTAAAATAGGTTTGCCAGCAGCCAACCTAAATGTGGATTGGTCTAAAATGGCAAATTAAAGTGGAATGGACTGAAAAATGTGTTAATCCTCCTGCACCCCTCAAAGAGGATTCTACTCCCCTGGTTCAAAGCCATGCAGTTCTTCCTCTGCCTCTCAGAGGCCCAGTTCAGTCTTAGAATCGAGATGCCTGAGTGATCCAATCACAAGTGAGCTTAAGTATGTGCACTTATGTATCTCCTCACAATTCCTTGTGATTGGATCTCACTTACAGAAAAAAATGCCTATATTAGCTCCAATATTATTACCAAATGTGCTTTTGTCAAACTTGTGTGTTTTTTTTTTTTCACTAAGAACAAACAGCTCAAACAAATTGTTTATTTCAAGCAAGAACGAAATATGGTGTCTTATCACAAGTACCACACAAAAGAGTGTCGCGAGGAGCTGACAAATTTAACAAAACAAAAAACCTACCCAACGGGTGAGATGCTGTGAATCTACCGACCTACAGAAGTAGGTGGGTGTCTACAATCCATATACATTTGCCATTTCCAATTTGTTCAACATGGGATCACACCAATTTGAAAGTAGCGCTCAATGTTACGATCTCCATGCATACTGATTGCACTAAGACTTGTTTGGCTACGCCAGAGCAGAGCTTAATCTCTAATCTGAACACTGTCTCACCCCAGTTGACAGAGTTTCATCAGTGGCTGCTGCTGGTCTTTAGCGTCGTGCTGTCAGCTCTCACCGGGGGCAGGTCACTCAAGCTATACTGCAGACATCAAATTTGGTTTCACATATAACTTTGAAAGACTGGTTTAATGGGGGGAGAAATTGATTACAGTTTTCAGATAAAATGATGCAGTGCAACATGAGACTCAGAAAACTTATTAGTTTCACCACCATTCTGTTTGAGTAAAAAGTTTCACCAAACTTGACTAAAAATACTCAATGATCCCAAAACGATATTTTGCACTTGGTATCTCCTCTCATGGCTTGTATTCTTTGGCAAAGTGACATGTTCTCACAGCTGTAAAGCATCTCTCCAAGATCCCTTTTTACCAGATTTTAACATGTTGAGCTGTCAATTTTTTTATTTTATTTTGTAGCTCAAAGTGCAACACATTTCTCCAACTGTGCTGCATTCTTCTACCTGACAAACTGGAATATGTTACCCATACCACCACCCTTTATTTGCAGCAGATTTAAGATAAACTTTTCAGAGGGCAGTAGTTTCTGTGCTATTGTAGACCGCATAAAAAAAACAGTTCCACATAGAGCTACCAAAGCTGTTTCCCCGGAAAAAAAATAAATACAATTCACTATTTTTGTTTACCCCAATGTTGTTTTCCATTTTTCTAAAGAAGAAGCAGTGCTGTAGAAGGAACTGAGCTACATAGAGAAAATTGATTTTCTTTTCTGAACATATTCTTGTATAGTCTTAGTTCTTATTTGACAGAATCAATAACATCCAGGTCTCAGACACAATGATGTTTATATTAAGCTTCCACAGCACAGCATAATTGCTATCAGATATCCTATCTTCAAAATTATCCTTCATTTTGGATCCCTTTCATGTAATTAAAGAGTCATTGTTTCATTGGCAAATAAAAGGGACCAATATTTGCACATGGTTTTCCTCCCCCCAAAAAATCCTGATCTACAACTGGTAACTGCTTTGAGATTGACATTGGTAAATGCTTGCCAGTGCCAAATGCTCAAGTCCTGTCACCAGCAGCTTGTAATGAAAATTATTTACCACAGACCAGTTAGTCAATTGAATTTTTTTTGGATGTGGATGCACGGTAAATCAGATTTTTTAAAGGCCAGAATAGAGAAATGTAAGACATCGGTCACAGTTTTAATTGTTGGATTTTCGTATCAAGAAAAACAATTCATAAATAAATCCCATTTCCAAATGGCTACAGATACAGTGAGCCCAAATGTCTGCATATTAAACACTTAAAAAAAAACAGGATTATATAACTGTTTTATTATACATTATGAAGTGATGCAGCGTTTATGAAATTTGGCACCATACAAAAAGCAACAAATGTTGAAACTATTGAACTATGTCTGCCATTCATGAAAGAAATCATCAACACAGCAGTTTGGGTGTTGCTGGACCAGCAGCACGTAAGACAAAAGTCCCACAAGTGTTCACTTCAGCTAAGCTTGTTACCGATGTATATTAGCCCCCGGCCCTGCTGAAGGTTGTTATAGAATTTGAGTGCCTTCGGGCTTTAAAGTCGCTGAAATTGTTTTTTTGGCCCTCCAAAAATGTCTTAAAAACCGGCATTGCCAAAAGATATACACCTAAGTATTGTGGTTCCAAATTAGGAGTTAAGAGTTTCAGATCTTAAGAAAACACCCAAGAAACAACCTGAAGACTTTTAAAACTCAGGCATGAAAAAGATTGAGTAGAGGGTAAAAGAAAAGACTACAGACACCCTGAAGTAAAATTTGTACCTGCTCTAAATGACCTCCTTAGGAAATTCTTTCTATTCAAAATTCCTCCCAAGAAAAGATATTTCATTCCTTGTGAATTATTAAATACTGAATTCACATTTGTATCACAATTTGAATGGCCACCATGGCTGCGATTCTCACAGGAAAAATGGTCCATTTGTACTGATTAACTTCCTTTTGTAAATGTAAACCATAGCAAAGGGTTTCGTGTGATTTCAATTGCTTTCTCATATAGAATCGAGCTAGCTCAGTGGGAAGACTTATCGAACAATTAGTTTTTGCTTCAAAAGGCGTGTCTCAGGTCCTTAAGGGGCTGTGGAGTTTAATTTCTGGTGCAGCTCTGGATTGCTTAGCAGACCACTGCTATAAAGACTTATACTCGTTTATGTCTTAATGTCTAAGCTGGCAGGGTACTTAAACTAGTTTGTTGCCGTTTCTGTGTGAAGGGGGGGGAAAGCCATAGAAATAACATGGTAACGTTGGCCTTTGGTCATGAGTACAGTTTGTTTGTTTATGGGGGAAATTCAGATGTATTAACCATGAGCCTGTCAACAAAATTGATATATTTTTGGCGACAAGACGCAGCTTAACTGGCAATGGCACATAAAATGCTGCCCTGTCAGTAAATACTGGAAATTGGCATTTCCTTTGGGTGAAGCGTACTGAAAGGTCAGTACTGGGCGGCAGCACCACTGTGGCTCTTCTCTCTGTGGGTAAATGGAATTCAGTGACTCTGAATGCCATTTCCAATGATGGGACCTGACCTTCCTGATCATCATTTATATCATGGCCATTAACCAGCACATAGCACAGTGTATCCTTTTGTTCAACATCTTGCTCGGTTATTTCCATTACCTCGTGCCCTACTGCTCAATATATATACTACACAGGGGCATATACACAATTTTAAAAGATACTGGCTTATATTTGCATTTGCTACACTTTGGAAATAGGGTTTTCCACTCCCTTGATTGTTTTAAGCTTCGGGTAAGACGGTCTTGAAAATGTCAGTTGTAGGCTAAGCTTCGTGTAAGGCACCGGTAACTAAAATCAGCCAGTGAAGCCCTCGCTACTAAGAGTGAGATCAAAAATGGGGCCAAAAAGATACCTTTTAATGGCTGTTTCGACTGACAAATCCCCCAAAACTCCCAGATAACAATGATGATTTAGATTAGGACAACGGAAAGCAGCTCTTTCATATTTAAGAAGAACTAGTAGAAATCCCCTTTCTCTGTGTTTTCCTCACAAGTGCCCCAAGCTTGTGATAAGTCTCTTATTTTCTGTGGCCTTGTTTGACATTTCCAAGTGGAAGCTGACTAAGCAATGTTAACTGTCCCAGTTCTAGTGAACTGTACTGCCTATTGATAATTCAATAGTCTCTGTCATCAGGCTGGATAACACCGGCCGTTAGACCTGAAGACACTGCACACACATTGTCATTGCAAATTCAAACAATCCATGACAACATTTCCACAAATGCCCATGATGACTGCAAGCTCTCTCAGTATATCTGAGAGAGGCCAAAAAACTTGCATCTTTTTGAATTAAAGTATAAAATGTCCTTATTTTTGCACTTGTTTATTGGAAAACATTCTTGTCCATTAAAGCAGTGGTCCCTAACCTTTTTATCCCCGTGGACTGGACCGGGGAAGGGGGGTGTGTGCGGTACGCATAGATTGTTTATATTGCGACTATATTAATAAACGTTTATTTCCCCTTTGAAAAGAAACTGTCTGTCTGACAACTGTTTTTTACTCATTCCGCTAGCTTGTGGGTTACATTTTTGACGCTAAAGTGACCGAGATGTAAACGAGAGATTCCGTTTTTTTTTTTTTTCAAAATAAAAGATTCTTTATTTCTCGTGCGGTATCTATTGATCCACGGACTGGTTTCGGTCCGCGGCCTGGGGTTACGGACCACTGCATTAGAATATAAAAAGCCAGATAATCTCTTTTAACAAGTTTTGTCATGTGCTACAAAATGAATCAATGACACAATTTACTTTTAAATACCGTCCAGTTCTCTGCAGTGACCGCAGACTGATAAGCAGGTTACAAACAGCTACAATTTTGTCTGTCGTATCCTGTTTCGAAAATATTTCAGTGAAAAGTAAAAAAGGTCCTGTATTCAGAGAAGGTACTAGTTATTTGTGTTTTGAATCCATTCAGTGCACGTATAAATTCAGTCCGTTAGCTTCCCGGCCTACAGCGCCTATCAAGAATCTTGTGAACACCATGCAAAGTAATCGCACTGTGTTGCTATTTGTATCATCAAAACAATCCAAGGTGTTCTTGTTGCTTCGGCACACAACTTCTGTATTCACATGTCACAGCCGTAGCAGCCTGGCAGAGTTTCCTGAGTGTTGAGTGAAGCCAGCAGCTGAGCCGAGTATGAGCACAAGTGATGCTTTCACAGTGCCCTGCTTTGAGCCGTCGGAATACTTCCCCAAGCCCTCATTAGCATGGCTGCTGCATTCGACCTCATCACAGGTCTTCGCTATTATGTGTGTTCCTTTGCACACATGTACATACACTCCTATTGACTTGCATATCCCACTACAGTTGAATCTTCCTCTCTGCGTCCCTTCTCCCCTGTTGGATTTTTCTCCCTTATTTACTCTTCCATACCGATTCCCCTCTGGCTCGCTCTTCACCCTCCCCACCCCCCCACCCTCTCCCCCATCTACTTATTTTTCTCTGGCACTTTCCTCCATTTTTTAACCTCCCTCCTGTTTCCATTTTCTCCATTCTCCCAGTTATGTATAACACCTTCTCTGTATGATGATCAACCCCTCAGGCTTTCTTTTTCCTCATCTCTTCTTGAATTTGTTCTTTAATAGAATGCCAACTTTTATACCCCCCCCCCCCCCCCCATTTAGCTCACCATCAGTAGTGTGCGGTAATGATAGTGAAGTCTTAGTCCAAACTAGGGGAGATGAGCGGTCCAAAAACTAGCGTACAGTTCCACTGTAGGAAATGAAAACATCATCATGTACTAATGAGGTATGATGGGATTTTTATGCTCCGTGCTAAAACCAGATGGTAAATTTGTTGTTTTCAAGGGTCATAGAGTGCACTTGTTTTAGTTCAAAACATAAAAGATGTATCAATATGGTTTGTAGACTCCATCCAGATATGCTGCATGTGAGCGGGTACGGTTTAGCTCGCACAAAAAATGGATGCATTTTTTATTTGCAGTTGTGTGCATGCTTTTAATCATCTTCTCCCTCGCCACGTCCCTCTTCTCCTCTGAGATACTGTAGCATTAGCAGGCTAGGATACCTCTCACAACATGAGTCTTGAATTGCCCCAAAAAATGTGACAAAAATATTTTCTCGTCTCATTAATAAAAGGATGTTTTGCCTTCACATTCTTCCAGTTACTGTACCTAAATGGTGGTAATACATTCTATGTAATATAGTTAGAGTGCCTCTACAATCTGTGTGGACACAGCAGAACACGACTACACACTTTCCCCTAGCGCTGATCTCACCAACCCTTCTTACAGATTCCATCAATTAAATGATTGGCTGCTCTTACCACCCTTTCACTTTTCCCCTGCACTCAGAATTAACAGCTGCCAGAGGACTCCTCCCTCAAACAGCCAAGCACAAGCTAATACTGCCAATATATTTCCTGGCTAAAACACCATTTTGCACTCTCAGTGGTTACCCAGGTTTTTTCACAGATATATCTTGTTGGCCGATGTAAAAATGCTCTAACGTCTGATGATACATAACATTTATGTGATGTCTTGACTGCTACTGCCGTGCTCTTTATGTTTTAAGTAACCAAACTCTGAAGTCTAACTTAACTTTCTGAGTGTTGACACCCTGTACTCCAAGCACGACAAAGGAGAATGCCGTGGCCTCATTACCGAGCCTGGTTTGTTTAGTAAACTAGGATTAAGGATTTGGAATTGTTGTTCGAAGACAGACCCCGAGTCTAATCAAGATGAGATGAAATGATTCCACGCGGTTGCCGGGGTTAAATGTGATGCGTTTTTGGGGCTTCTTACATGGTGCCTCTTTGAAGTCAGCCTTTTTTTTAACTTTTTAATAATATATTCATCTTTCTCCGCATGAGTTTTGTGTGTATGTGTTGTTTTTACTCGGTGTCTTTAGCTGACTTTTGACAGTATTGCATTACCAGACTGGAAACAGCAGCAGTAAATCTTTCCAGGTAGTCACTTGAACCTATGTTCTCAACATGGTTCATTCATCCAGTCCGTCATTGTCTATACCGCTTTATCCTTCACTCAGGGTCACAGTGGGGCTGGAGCCAATCCCAGTTCAATTCATTTTTATTTCCATATTTATCACGAGGGGACGTTACAGGCGACTATCAAGTCAGGTAGACAAACTGAAAATGTCCCCCATAAGCTAAAAAAAAAAAAAATCTGGAAAAAACATTTTAAAAAAAATGTTGCAATTTATTACGAGACCTCACCCATTTTTTTCCCCCTTTAAAATTAATTTTACTCTAACCCTTACCCTGTTTTTGATGCATTTCCCCTTGGACTCTCACCTTGTTTTTTTTTCCCACCAATGCCTTTGTTTACCTATTCAAGTGAGGGATATTGTTTTCGAATTTTGAAAACACGTCATCAGTATTAACAGAGCTGATGTTATGCTCTTCATCGAGCACGTCTGTGTACAAAGACGCTTGACACAAAACGTTATTTTCATTATCCAAGGATAACCAACTGGGAGATATTTTGCCTTTTCAAAGCGACTTGAATGAGGTTAACGGTGAAGATCATTTGTCAATCTACCAGATTGTGGGTGTGGATGTCATTTTGGCTCAGAGCGAGTCCCTTATATGGGTGTCTACCTCACCTGTCACACTGCTGTTAACTCATCTTGATAGAGTGAGACCACTGTCTGTAGAATCACATAAATATTCACATAGAGTAATGCCAGTAAAATGACTCAAGTGACAAAAATGAATTCATTTCGCCGTCTTAAACCTTGTGGAATATAAGCACACGCGCACAGGTTTTTGCAAGTGCACGCTTTGATGCACATGATCATTAATACATAATTTTGCATTTTTGTCTTGCAGTGCCCCGACTCTGCTTGTAAGCAGGACCTGCTGGCCTACCTGCAGCGTATTGCCCTGTATTGCCACCAGCTCAACATCTGCAGCAAAGTCAAGGCTGAGGTTCAGAACCTTGGAGGAGAGCTTGTTGTCTCAGGCGTAAGTTCAACATAATTCCATTCAGCGACACGGACACGGCCGTAATAATTCCACCCGCCGATAGGGACACAGTTATAATTTGCTATCTGCAAAGTGTGTGTGCCAAGTGAGGTTTAGGACAGATAGTTGATAGAATTTATCGATACCATTATCAATTCTACTTACCGGTCTAATTATATTCAGAAACTCTCAGGACTCTTGTCAATTTTCGAAGTGGGGACTGGGATAAGGGCAAATTTGGTTTCCATTGTGATACAAATGAACATTGTGTAAAACCAAACTGAGGCGGCGCTCAGCTGCACATTCGTATAACTAATAGAATGGCCTTTTGCTGAAACCAAAGGATGTTCTCCGTAGAAATTAAAATCATTCATCAGTCACCTCACAAGTAAAAAAGGAAAAAAAGAATAGGATTAGCAGTTATACAGTCATTTTCTAGAAAAAACAACTGCATTGGCAGTCCTTGTATATTGATTATGACGATAAAAAAGAAGAGTGCTTTTCCTTTTATGTGTGAACATACTTGGCCATTATAGCTGATTCTGAGTCTGATAACCAAAGTCAGTGTGAGCCCCCAATTACCAAGTTCATCAAAAAAGATATCAGATTTGTTTATTAGGGGTTTTCACTTAGCATTGCCTTGATCTGCAGTGTAATTATGGACATTTTTACCAATGAATAAAGATGAAATTGAAGGCTCTCTCATCTACGGATTACACCAGAAAATAGCTTTGACAAGTTATTGAATAATTCGTTTTTGGTTGTTTTATTTTGTTTAAAAATGGTCACATTTCACTTGAATAGTCGAGGAGGACATTGCAACATGATTCTCCTTCGGAAACCAAGTGTGTTTTGCAAAAAAAAAGCCACTCATCCTATTTTGGTGCAGGGATGAATACATAATGACTGAATTTTCATTTCTGGATGTACCCCATTGTCAGTGTATTTTTTGAATCATTATTTTACAGTGCAGAAGAATGATTGACTGCCAGAGAAAAATGCTGGCATCAATAAGAGGAGCTCTGAGGTTAAGAGTCTGATGGATCAGAACCGCTTCTCCATTCCGGTCCCTCCAAGAGTAATAGAGCAATTAAATTGGATTGTCAAATGACATTTAAAATTGGCCCAAATAAGCACCTTTCATAGAAAAAGGCTTTGCAAATGTTGTGGAGGACCAAAATGATCTTTTTTTTTTCTTGTCATAATGTAGTTATGATGTATCTTGTTAAGAAACAATGAATGGAAAAAAAAAACCAAGCTATAAGGATTACAGACCCATCTGCTACTTTCAATCTGGTGTTACTCTAATATATTGAAAAATACATAGAGAATTGATTGGTAACAATGCCTCTTGCTTCTAATGTAATGAAATGTTTTCTTCGTATATTAAAATGCAACATTTAATTTTAAAATACACAGACAGTAGAATTAAATGCTGCAAAAATCGATTGAATTTTTTTTTTACTTAAAAAAAAAAAAAACACTGTACAAGGACAATGTTTACAGGCCTGTTTGATAATTAATGGCCATCTTATTTGCCAGTCAGTTTAATTTAAATAGCGATCCTCTGTGTGCAGAAACAATCTGCTTCTCCCAATTGAAATGAGAGTTTGTTCACAACACCTCCAGTGAGGTGTCACCAGTGTCTCTGCGGCCATTAAACTGTCAAGATTAAATTAGTGTGACCTTTTTTCCCCCTTCTATATTCAAATTTCTCATATCTGTTTGTGTGTAAAGATTGTTGATCGTGTGGTGCAAACAGTGTTTTCGTTTGTTGTTGTTTTTTTTCCCCCATCTTAAAGGTTAACCGTTTTTTTTTTTTCCGTTTGTTTGTTTTTCGTCTCAGTTGGACAGCGCCATGTCCCTCATCCAGGCCGCCAAGAACCTTATGAACACTGTGGTGTCGACGGTGAAGGCTTCTTACGTTGCGTCTACTAAGTACCAGAAGAGCAAAGGCATGGAAGCCCTAAATATGCCGGCTATTTCATGGAGGATGAAAGCTCCAGAGAAGAAGCCTCTGGTGAAGAGAGAGAAGCAGGATGATGGCCAAACTAACCGTGTGAAGAGGTCATCACACAAGAAGCATGTCAACCCCGTGCAGGCTCTCAGCGAGTTTAAAGCAATGGATAGTATCTAGATTCCCGTTCTTGATACGAGAACGCAAATGATCGACCAATGAATTCATTAATAGATTAAGCTTGTCAGTCATTGAAAAGACAAGAGGTTTAACGTATTTGAAAATCTTAATCCAGCTTTGCGTGGTTGGCTCGTCCATTTTGACCCAGTATATTTCAGCTCTGCCTCCTAATCTATTCCATAAAATCTGATTTACTCCATGATGTGGTACAGCAGTTTATTTGTGGAAAATACGGTCAGAGAATCAAAATGGCAATAGACAGTGGTTTCATAGCTCCCATTTCTTTCTTTAGGGTTAATGAGGAAAAGGTGGATTAGCTATCGTAGGAGTGTGAATTAATTCCGAGAGAATTGTGATCATATGTGTTCTAACTGGTGGAATTGTAATACTGTGGAGTTTTCACTGTCTGTGACCCAACTTGTACAACCAACTGTTCTCAACCACAAGCATCATCTATGCAAAATCTCACCTGCCTTATTTTTATTCAAGCAAAAACTGTAGACTATTTGGATGTGCAGAGTTAACTGCTGAGATTTTAATTATTATTTTGGTCCAGCTATGAGGAACCAAAGTCAGTATATATTTTCTGTGTGCCTACAAGATTGACTATATTCATACATGTTATTCCACTAAATACAGCTCAGTTAAGTTAAATTTTTCATTAAACACTACTTTTAGTGCTTTTATACTAAGGACTTGTGCTCCCTGTCGCATTTGGTTTGGTATTTGTAATCTTTATAATTACAAGTTTCATTTTTTTGTCTGTTCACGTCATGCAACAATCCAGTAGTGACCTTGTAGCTTTTATTGTGCATCATAACTGGACATGAGGTCTATCGCGCAGTGAAACAAGCAGATCTACCTATGCAGTTGGAGAACTTGCAGCTTGTTTACTAAGCGTGGGAGAAGCCGGCAAGCTCAACTAAAAGACTGTCGGTTCCCGCCGAAGCCGACAAGCCTCGCTTTCTGTTAATGAGACCAAACACCTCCAGAATCTGAGAAAGGGTCCAAATTGAGGAATCGATGCTTCTCTCTCTCCACAGCCTACAGGAAGGTGAGCACAGCAGGGGCTTTTCTGACTTTAAATTGCCTATTGTTTATATTCCTTGTCCTTAATCCGTGTCCCTATCAAAGCTGTACATCATGCACAATCTCTGCAAAGTCAGAACAATTTGTCAGGTGTTGGAACTTTCATATGATCATCAAGAGATTCTTTTCCTTCCTTTTTTACTCAAACCAACATCTTTGTTTTGGAGTTTGACAGTGCGGCTTTCTTTGCAGTCCTAGTACGGTGCTGCGTTTTGGTGCATTGGTGTACAGCGAGGCTTTGAAATCCTGCTGTTTTGGTCTTTGGAGCCCCATCTTTGTTTTTGCTTGTTTGACAGTTAGGAAATATCGCAGGATGGGCGTGATTGAGCTGGCAGGTGGTTTTCCTTTTACTGTAGAACCAACCATTTTCCAAATGATTCCACTATATTTTTTCATCGATGTATCTTTTACTGTTTTTGAGTTTGGATATGAAACTGGAGTGTTATCAACCTCTTTGCTGTGGATTTTTTTTTTGTTTTTTTTTGTTATTGAGAGTTCACTTATAAGTGCACACAGTTCAGAAATTAATGTGCCTGCTTTATATCAGAATAAACATTTAAATTGAATCAAGCGTCCGTAGTCCCACATGTAGCGGTTTCTTCCTTCTTTGTGCATCAAAACGGTTTCTTCGAAGGCAAACAAATCGAAATTTGAATTTCCAGCGCAGCTCTGAATGAATGAAATGCTTTATACACTGTTTATTTGTATGTTTATTTATTGATTAGAGCGAAGGAGACGTACATATTAATGAACATCCAAATATCTCCGATTGTTGCCACGGGCTAATTTCCATCCGCAGACCCTCGGCAGGTTAATGTCACAAAAGAGGCAACACTGCATTCAGACAGAGCAAAAAAAGGCTAAAAACAGACCGAGATACCGCCGGGAAAAACAAATACCAAGACTACACAAGGAGAAAGACTGTCATCCAGAGTTTGTTGATTTATGTATTATGCAGATGATCACAGGTTTGGTTTCCCCTTAACCAAAGCTTCAACTGTGTCTTAAATGAAGCGCGGCTTTAGTACTCGCTCACTGAATGTGGGACAGAATTCCAAAAAGCACATCTCCAATATAACAGGGCGTCGAAACGTGGGCGCCCAACATGCAGAACTTTGTAAACAAAGCATGCAGATCCAAAAGGATAAAGATATAACGGTGATAAAAAAACGGTTTCTTTTCCAGGCCTTTTTTTTGGACAATCAGCTCCCAGTCAGATTTATTGTAAATAAATGACCAGCTTGTGATACAGTGACCAATATGTGAAGATACAGCGGAGTGTGTCGGTCAAAAAGGGGCTGATCTGGTTCAATTTGTACAATTTAAAATGGATGCTTTGTGCAACATTTTCAACATGGCGCTAATAAGACCGTGTAGATTCCGGCATACCTGCCGAGACACATTTTAGCAACGGGGGAGAGATAAATTGTAGGTTTACATGCGGATTGCAGGGTTGTAACATTTTCGCCAACATTGGGTATTTTGTTTACGTATGAGAAAAGCAGTGGTCCTAAAACTGACCGTTGGGAGAACACCACTGGGCGGAATAAATATTTATTACTATTGACTTGTACACAATATGTTCTATAAGATGAGATTGAAGCCTGGAAATAGCATGAAAAATTAAAATTGGACAGTGCTAAAAGCAAAATGTCATGGGTAACAGTGTAAAACGCCCTCTTAAATTCTATAAAAACAGCACAGATACAATTCATTTTTATCTTTATTATGTCTGACTTTTTCTGTCAAAGCCCAGACTGCTAACAGAAGCCAAATTGCATGGGACGTCGAGAAGCCACTCTACGTCCTCTGTAAGTAATGCTCGTCTGTTACTATTTTGGAGTGAACTGACCATTAAACTACTTCTGTTTCAGAGGAGAATTCGAAATTGAAAACTTTCCCTCTCAAAGGTAAAAGAAACGCGAGCGCTGCGGTCGATTTGCGGCATTCTACGACGTAGCGCCTGCGTGGGCTCCTGGAGGACCTACGGTGTTCAGGATGCTCTGGTAATGGTTGTAATTGGATTGAGCTAAACTACATTTAGATGCATCTTTGGAGATAATACTTTATCCTGTGCCATTATAATCTCATCAGCTAAATTGTGGTTCACAGGACACAGAAGATAAACTCCTGTTTAAAATTAATGTTTCTGGGACTCAAACAAGATCATGCGCAGGTCCTTTTCCACAATATATTTATATATATTTTGATATATACTGTGTATTCTTCTTCCCCTTTTGGTTTTTCCCTTTTTTTATGGTCGCCATAGCGAATCAACCTTCTCCGTCTAAACCCTATTCTCTATATCCTCCTCTCTCACACCAACTACCTTCATATCCTCTCACGACGTCCATAAATCTTCTCTTTGGTCTTCCTCTAGACCTCCTGCCTGGCAGCTCCAATTCCAGCATCCCTCTACCAATATATATCCTCTGTCCGTGACCCAACCATCTCTGACCTTCTCTCCAAAACATCTACCATGTGTCGTCCCTCTGATGGACTCATTCCTGATCCTATCCATCCTGGTCGCTCCCAAAGAACCTCAGCATCTTCATCTTTGCGACCTCCAGTTCTGCCTCCTGTCTTTTGGTCATTGTCACTGTTTCTAGGCCATACAGCATCGCTGCTCTCACCACTGTCTTGTACACCTTTCCTTTCATTCTGGCCGATTATGATGTGTATAATATGTGTATATATATATATATATACACATATATATATATATATATATATATATATATATACATCTCTCTCTCTCTCTCTCTCTCTATATATATATATATACGCATATATGCATATATATGTATAGATACATATATATGCGTATATATATGTACACTATGCATATATAGGTATATAGTGTGTGAGTGTGGGTATATATGTGTATATATATGTGTGTGTGTATATATACGTGTGTGTGTATAAATATGTTTATATACACATGTATCTATATTTGTAGCAGATATCTATATACATATGTATATAAATATGTTTATATATATATATGTATCTATATATGTTGCATATATATATATATATATATATATATATATATATATATACATAATAATATTTATTTATTTACATTTATTTTATTTATTTTTAATTTTATTTCTTTGATGTTCACAATTTGATGCTGCCACCCCATGTGTCCCCCAGTTGCCCCTCGGGGACAAATAAAGTGTTTTTCCGATTTCCGATTCCGATACTCCAATCGCAGAAATCTACGGGTTGAAAGTAACCGCTAACTTGCTCAGCATTATGCAGAATATAGCTTTCGGTCATTTTTAAAAATGAAAAGTGGAATACTTATGTTGATTGAGTACTTTGGAATTACACAACAAAATCCCTGGAAGGATCATTTGCAGCCTCCTTTCTGTCACCCACCGTCGTGTGTAAATTCAAGTCAAAGTACTACATCCAGTTTTGAACTGACAACAAGTCGCTGTCAGCTCAGTGCAAATGCCAGGGCTCTTCACTGAAGCCCCGTCATCTTTGCACCGTTATTCATCCAGCCCACAGCTTGCCAGCAAAACCCCTTCCTGTCAAGAGGAAAAGACAAAAACACAACAGAATGGAGGATATAAAAAGCTAAAAACAATAAAAGCAACCCAACCAAGCACCGAAACCGTATTGGAAGCGTCTCGATTTTCATAGGCCCGCAAATATGGTGTCCTGGTGCGCAGGAACCGGGGATTAATGTCTGCACCCCAAAACAAACCTGCGGGGCTAAATAAAGACGACCAATGGAGCGTAAGGATGATGGAAAACTCCCCGGACACCCGTCGCTTCATTCATTTGTTCGTCTGATAGGTCTGAGAAATGCGGCAAAATGTGGAAAAGGTTATCCTGTGAATAAATTGGACTTTTTTTTTTTTTTTTTTTTAACATTTATTTTCACACATGCCCCTGATTCCAGGCAAGATCTATGTGAAATCTAACTGTTTGAGTAAAAACTGATGTCACACCCCGGCAATGTTTGGTCGGCTTTACCGACTCGGGGCTGAGATTCCTTCATTAGAGCCGTGGCCTGAAGCTTTTTTTTTTTTTTTTCGCTTTTTCATTTATAAATTTTAAAGTTGGGACTCTGGGGGGGGAGGAAATTGTGCCTGGCGTATTAAGGTATGCGTCCGAAGGTCGTTCTGTCATTGAGGGACTAAATGTTTTCAAGTCAAAAAAAAAAAAAAAAGAAGAAAAGCCCTCAGGTCGTCTTCGCAGTTTGACGACTGGGTTCTGTATTTGATTCACATTGTCCTCACCACTACTTTATCTTATTTAATCTACTTCTTTCCGCTGTCCGCATCAGGGGTCGTTACAGCCAATCATCTTCCTCCATCTATTCTCTGCATCCTTTCCCTTCCATCCATAAACCTCTGGTTTTCCTCTCGGCCTCCTGCCTTCCAACCTCAGCATCCTTCTTCCTCCATCTTCAATTTTCCTCTTCTGTCCGTGTTCCAAACCGTGGTAGTCTGGCATCACCTCCAAAACATCTACTGATGGACTCGTTCCTGCTCCACCTTCTTTATCTCCGCTCCCGTTCACACGCACGTATCCTGTGTTAATCTTATTTAAATGTAAACCGTTTTCTATTTCAGCCTGCATCCGTGGCTGGCAGGCGGGATCATTTCGTCCACTTAGGAGCGGGTTAACGTGCACGAATGTTATGAGGTCAGTGCGCCGGCGGAAAAGTAATTACCTCCACCAGGATCCAGCCCGTAACTCTGAAAAATTAAAAACGAAGATGACTTCCACATGTGTGCTAATACAATAAGAGGCCGACGCCGCGGCCAACAGGTGCGGCATCACAACTTAACCGGCGGCGCCGTCTGCAGCCGAGCGGGCCGACACAACCCCGCAAATCTATTCAATAAATGGGGGTTTCTTAAATCTTTTTTTTTTTTTTTTTCTCGGGCAATCATGACCACGATAATTGGTCGGCGTATTTTCCTTAAATTCAATTATCGTATGACATCAAGTTTAGTGGGTACCATCAACATTTGAAACGGGGCTGTAATTAAAGTTATCTATTAGTCCAGTGTTTTTTTCCTCCAATGTGAGAAAAAGGCCAAGACTGATGGAGAGTTTCCTGCCGCCGGCCCCACGCGGCGCCGTTAAGCTTCAACTTTCTCACGTCTCACAAATTGCTCTGCCATGAAATGGCACTGTTTCTTCAGGGGACGTCGATGTCCTTCACAGTCGGGGGTGCTCGGCGTAATCAGTATTCGGGGTTGCTGCAGACCCGGAGATGGCGGAGCCGCAGTTCGGGGTTGTTTAGCTACTTACTGGCTGGTAACCAAGCGGCTGGTTTAGCTGTGAAACGTGCTAGCCTGAGGACAGATGGACCGTTCACCGGTTATACTTTGACAGACGCAGAAGTCATCAGAACATTGTGGTACCGGCGAATGTTCTTTGCTTGTTTTTTTTTTTTTTTTTTTTTTTTTTTTTTCCGGAAATAATCTTTCACAGGGAAAAAAAAAAATGAAAAGTTACCTCTTGAAATGCAGTTACGGCACTGAAACCTTGGTCTGGGAGTCTGCAGGTAGCTGCTACTCAGTGCTGAGGGAGAGTTAATGAAGCGCGGCAGATGTTCTGCAACATTCATGGTTTTTGCCTTGTATTTGATGGTCAGGATCATTTATATTTAATAGTTTTACCAGCACTTTTTCTATGTTGAACATGAAGCTACTTCACTAATCCACTAATCCTGTTTCATGATACAGGTCCCTGGGCCTGTTTTATGCGACTACAGACAGCAAACATCCCCGGTTATCACACACACACGCATGCGCACGCTGAAATGTAAGTCGAGCTAAAATATTCTGGCACTTTTACATGTTTAATCATCCCTGATTTAAACACAATTCAACAATCTGTTGCAGCCGCACGTGTTGCGAACGCATGAACCGAGAGCGAGCGACGGACGCCGGCGAGATACGTAAGCCATAAACAGATTATTAAGTTTTATATTCATGCCGGACCGTGAGGATGCAGTCATTTCATGCAGGGGACGAGCGTGGGTCTAACGATGCGTGTTTTGCCCGCGGACGCTCGAGAGACAGCTGTCACCGCCGCCGTTCACGAGACGCTTGGCTGCAGCCGTACGCGCACATCAGCCACGAGCTAACAAGGATGCAGGTTTGCAGTCACCCAATAGAATACGCGTCTATTTGTGCGTCGCAGGCTGGAAAGCAACGATCATGTTTTTGCACAAAACTATTCCCTGCCAAATATTCTGCATTGCGGCTTGCAGAAACCCGGCCCCTGAGAGCCGGGCCCCTGACCCGGGGCCCAGTTGGAGATTGTTGGGGCGTCTTCTGTCGTTTTTGGAGCCGCCTGTAGAAAGCAAGCGTGTCTACGGATGACCAGAAGCACCTTCACCCGAACCAAAGGTAAACAACACGACCACGCTTGACGTTTCAACTTTTATCCAAATGCTCGGGGTTTAAAGTGATAAAATGGTAGCAATTGTGCTCATAAGAATCCTTGACATGAGAGAAAATTAAAATACAGCAGAATTCCAACTGGATTTTTTTTTTCTTATGTAAGTATTTTACAAGACTATTATGTTTTAATAGTTATTGGGCACAAAATGGATGATCAGCATGAAATTCAAACCACGCGATTTAACTTCACAGCTTTTGATGATAAAATCACAAGAGCTCCGTTTTTTTTTTTTTTTTTTAATGCATTTTGTATATTTTCACCTTTTGTTTCCGTGCACGTTAGGTCGAGTCGCTCTCATAAGAACATTTATCCTTGACATGAGAGAAAATTTAAAAACACCAGCATTCCAACTGGATATAATTTCTTTTGTGTTTTACACGACTGTATTATATTTCAGTTATCGGGCACAAAATGGGTGATCGGCATGAAATTCAAACAAAGCGATTTTACTTCATAGCTTTTGATGATAAAATCACAAGAGCTTCAGCTTTTTATGTATTTTGTGTCTTTTTAACCTTTTTTTTTCCGTGCACGTGGGGTCAAGTTCACGACCCGCGTCCAATATGGCACACAACCTCTAATTACATCACAATATAATCACAACAGAAAACAACACAACATGTAGACACTAAAGTAAACAGATCACTGAGCCGGTTGAGCTGAATAAAAAAAACAAAAAGAAATGCCTGTTTTGAAAACAGATTTCTGTCTTTTTTCACTTCTCCTGTCGTGGAATTGCCGGCGTCATGTCACCGCTCCTAACTGCATTTCTGCAAATCTCAGAGCGGGGATGAAGGCGACCCCGAGGCGACCGTGGATAAAAATAATTCCGCGGAGGCAGAGATATAGCATGAACCCCACCCCGGGAGACTCCCGGGATCTTTATTCATCGCCGAATGCAGTTTGTTTACAACTTTTAAAAGCGCGAGGGGGTTATTTCATCTCCAAATGGGCAACGGTTGGGACGTATCACAGAAGCGGTGTTCGCCGCCGCGGTCACCTCACCATAGAAGGCCTTCATCATCGTAATATTGGCAACATTTATTCATTCATCATCTATTCATCATCTATCCGGCAGTCAAGGTTGGGAGGATGGAGCCCATCACGGCTGTCATTGGGCGAGAGGCGGGTTCCTCCCCGGACCGGACGCCACTCCATCACAGGAACACGTAAGGAGACACGCAACCGCTCGCTTTGTCATTCTCGCGTCCGGGAAAACGTCCAACGTACGGACGAGGAAGTGCATGCAAAGGTGGTGTGTGTTAATTCTGCAGGAGGACACCTGTTCACCCTCATCAATCCTTCAAGGAGATGAAAACATTCATGATTCCGGTTTCGGTCGGAGGAAAGAACACGAGCTTCTAAAATGAGATGAGATTCAAAGCGGTTTTTTTTTGTCACAGTGCAGGAACGCGTTTCCCCAAACAGTGAAATTCCCACTTTGTATATGTACTAATCGTAAGAGTGCGAACATTATTATAAATATGATTATAGAACAGCGGCACGTTTGAGTGCAGCTTGGTGTGCAACTCACAAAGTGCGGGTGCGAGGATGAGTGGGCGGTAAACTTGACACGTGCAAGAAGAAGGAGCGTCAGCCGTTCAAAAGTCTGATAACTTGGTTTCGTAATTCTGGCACGCGTTTGACATTTCATAGAATTTTTTGTGCTTATGAGTATGTATCCATTCATTCGTTCATGATTTATAATGCTTATCTTGGAGTGAGCGGCGGAGAGACAATCTCATTAGTCACCGGTTCAGAGGCGGGATTCACCTTTGGGTTTTTCCCTTCAGGGGTCGCCACGGCGAATCAACCTCCTCTCTCACGCCAACTCACTTCACTCTCACTTCGTCCATCAATCTCCTCTTTGGTGCAATTCCAGCATCCGTCTACCGGTATATTCTGCATCTCCGTCCGGCTTCTCTGACCGAGTTGGTCCGGTCCGGTCCTCCTCATTCGTATGTCCGGGGAAGTCCAAGTGTTTTTTGGACTGTGGGAGGAAAGCGGGGAACCCGGAGGAACCCCACGAAAACACAGGAGGGAACATGGAGGCGCCTTCCAGAGAGGGACCCGGTCGGGATTCAACCCCGAAACACGTTTCCTGCCGCAACGCAGATGTGCTTGCAATTTAAGAGTTTTTCCCTCTCTGTCGGAAGCACATCCAGAAACACAGGCGGGATCGACCCTGTAGTCACCGTTAGGCGTCGTGCAAAATTTCCGGAAAGCTCTGTCTTTCATAAAATGGACTTTGAATTAAATCAAACTCAAAACCAGTGCGAGAGTCTGCGTTTCAATCGGCCGCCATGAGGTTGCAGGATACAACTGTGTGCTGTAAAACCCTTTAAAAAGAAAAAAAGGATTATATTGTGTAACAGTTACGCAGCAGACTGAACGGAACTGCCTTGGAGAGACTTCTAATTTTGGATACGTTTTTAAATTTGAATCAAATTCAGGGGCAAATCTGTTAAGAGATGTGAATTTTACATTTTTTGAGAATGTCTGACTGCGAAGCTCCTTTATCGACGCCGGATGTTTTCCCTCGCCGTGTCCATTTCCATCATTCTCGCAGGTTCATCCCGGCTTTCGTCCCCGTCTTAACCTGCATCTCGGATTTAAATTCATATTTCTCCAGGATTTTCGGTTGGTCCTTCAGGTTGATTCCTGCGCGGGGAATTACGTAGCGGCCGTGTCATCAGATTTTACGCCGCCTCCGGCTTTCGTCGAAAGAGGTCGCGGCAAACCTGTCAGTCCGAGCTCAGGGCAAACAGCGACTCTCCAACCCAAAGCACCGCCGCTAATCCTCCTCCGAGGGTCCGTCCACAACTCGACCACGGCTGCTCTCGCCCAGGACCTTTCAGCAAACTGAAACAGAAGAATGAGTGGCCGGAGGAGAGAATGCAAAGGGCAGAAAATGGAAAAGGGGATAGAAACTACTTCCATTCACTCGTCTAAGTCACGTCATATGGAGACCTACAACCGATCACTCTGGCATCGACTTCTCATCTTCTTCTTCTTCTTCTCCTTTGGGCTTTTCCCTTCAGGGGTCGCTGCAGCGAATCAACTTTCTCCATCGAACCCCGTCTCTGGATCCTCCTCTCTCACACCAACTACCTTCATATCTTCTCTCACTACATCCATCAATCTTCTCTTTGGTCTCCAATATATTGCCTCTCCCTCCTCTGTCCGTGACCCAACCATCTCTGACCTTCTCTCCAAAACATCTACCATGTGTCGTCCCTCTGATGGACTCATTCCTGATCCTCTCCATCCTGGTCGCACCAAAGAGAACCTCAACATCTTCATCTTCGCGACCTCCAGCTCTGCTTCCTGTCTTTTGGTCATTGTCACATTTTCTAGGCACTACAGCATCGCTGCTCTCACCACTGTCTTGTACACCTTTCCTTTCATTCTGGCCGAATATGATGTTTATTTTATATATATATCAATCTTTGTAGTTACAGCTAACAGTTAAGACAATTCATATTTCATTATATTTCTTATTCTTCCTCCTTTCTACTATTATCTATTACTGTTACGTTTTTGTTTTTTTTTTACTTGAAACTCTGGCACAACAATTTCCTTCGGGATTAATAAAGTTGTTCTCATCTCATATATATATATACATATATATCATTTTGCGACCCCCAGTTCTGCTTCCTGTCTTTTGGTCATTGTAACTGTTTCCAGACCATCTCACCTCTGTCTCCTCCACCTTTCCTTTCCTTCTGGCTGATAGTCTTCTATCTCAAAGCACCTCTGACACTTTTCTCCACCCATTCCAACCTGCTTGAACCTTTTACTTCACCTCTTTTCCACACTCTCCTTTGCTCTGGACTGTTGACCCCTGAAATCCTCCACCTTCTTGATCTCCACTCGAAACATAGTGGCTTATTTCACGTACTCGGCGGTTGGATTGGGAGTGGGAGCCTCTCCGTGTGGCGTTTGCATGTTCTCCCCGTGTCTTTGCGGGCATCTTCAATCCAAAAACACGCAGGAAGTTCACTGGAACCCGAATTTGTCCAGATATGTGAACGTGAGGGTGAATGATTGAATGTCTCCATCTTTGGCCCTGCGATTGACCGGCGACCGGCTCGCTCAGTGAACCGATTGAACCGCCGACGGACGAGGTCTGGGTAACTCACCGGTGTGAAACAGCTCATTCGGAGATGAATTCCTCCTCAGAACCACCGGGTCGTTCCTGCGTTTCTCTGCCGTGTTGGGATTCTGCTCGGACATGCTCCGTTCATCTCACGCTGCATCTTTTCCGTGTGTGTGTGTGTGTGTGTGTGTGTGTGTGGGAACGCGGTCCCGCAGGCCGCTGGTGTTTTACTCACGGTGTTCCATGGGAAGCAGTGTTATGATGTTTACTCGTGCTAATTACAAAACAACTACGGCCGGCAAGTATTTTACTTTAAGATGGATCACAGCGGGGGGGACCGTGATAACATTAATTGTGGCGCCGGTCTTTAGCATAGAACTGAATGTGCCTTTATTGGATGGGGGAATTTCAATTGGCACAGTAGAAAATGGACACTGCGGGTGAGGTAGCTCAGAAAATCTTAGCATACGTGTCTTCAGAAAATGTAAATAAAAACAAAATAAAAAAAAAAAAATACAAACACTTTCCAGTGAGGAGCATCAGGACCTGACTTGACGCAGAACTTGCAGGAGTGTCATTTTCCCTGAGGGGCGCGGTGGCGTCTCATAGCGAGAAGGTTGCCGGTTGGATTCCCGCACGAGGGCCTTCCTGACTGGAGTCTCCATGTTCACCCCGTGTCTGCTTATGATCCTTCACCTCCCGTTCAGAAAGCGGCAGCCCGCCTGGTGTTCGACCGTCACAAATTCTCCCTACACAACTCCCCTTCTTACGTCCCCACACCGGCTCCCGGTAGCCGCCCGGTTCAAGTCCCTGGTGCTCGCTTACCGAAGCAGCGAACGGTCTGATCTCCAGGTGACGGTCGAGCCACATGTTCCTACCCTTCCCTTCCGATCTGCCACCTCTGGCCGACCGTCCACCCCGTCGCTCCGAGCCCCCGGCTGCCGATCCAACTGTCTCGGCTCTTCTCGGTCTCGGCTCCTCAGCGGAGGAACGAACTCCAGAAAAAGGTCAGAACAGCGGGGTCGCTACCCATCTTGTGCCGTGAGCTGAAAACATACCTCTTCACCAAACACTACCCTACTTATCGTACTGAGCCCCCAACCACCCCCAAAACAATTTTTTTTTAAATTTAAAAAAATTGTATATGTATGTAAATGTTTCTGAGATGGCTGTTTGGTTGAGTGGTCACTTCTGACTTCTGACTTCTGCTACTTCGGATCTTCGGTGCCTGAACTGCACTTCTTGTAAGTTGCTTTGGTTAAGAGCGTCTGCAAAATGACCGATGTAATGTAACCGTCCAAAACCAGGCAGGAGGTTCATCGGAGACGTTTGGATGGGCGTAAATCTCTATTTGATGTGTGGATGAGTGAATGTCCTTTGTATCTATGAGTGTGAATGAGAGGGTGATTGGTCGTATGTCTGATAAACTCCTGAAACGAACTGCAGGATAAGCAGTGTAGATAATAAATAAATGAATTAATGTATCCTCATAAGTGCAAATATACTGCTCAAAAAAATAAAGGGAACACTTGAACAACACAATGTAACTCCAAGTCAATCCCACTTCTGTGAAATCATAGTGTCCACTCAGGAAGCAACACAGATTCATTTTGACTTGTTTTAAGGACATTACATCAAAGTTGGATCAGCCTGGAGTTTGTTTTTACACTTTAATTTTGAGTGTGATTCCTAATCCAGACCTCCATGGTTGATACAATTGATTTCCATTGATCATTTTTGTGTGATTTTGTTGTCAGCACATTCAACTGTGTAAAGAGTAAAGTATTTCATAAGATTATTTCATTCATTTAGATCTAGGATGTGTTTTTTTAAGTGTTCCCTTATTTTTTTGAGCAGTGTACTTCCGTCAGACGTCAAAAGCATGCCAGAAATATGAAAACCAAATGTGACGCTGGTCGCTTTCAGGACTGGGAACGCGTTTTCAGACATTTTGGAAGCTCATGTTCTTTCCCCCGACTGAAACCAGGCCGGAAGCTTCGGGAAACTCCGAGAAATCGATCGTGTTTTCATCTCCATGAGGGATTTGTGAGGATGACCAGGTTTCCTCCAAAGTCTTAACAGATTCCACCTTTGCATGCGTCCGTCCTCAGGCTGGTGTTCGTCTCTGCAGGGCGAGTGGAAGAAGCTCCACCAGGCGCCTCCTGGCATCTGAAGGATCCTGCAGGCGCAGGAGCGCTCGCCTGGTCTTGCGGCGTGCACGCCACGATGACGCGCTCGTACTCCTGGAGTAAAAAGATGCACGGCTCAGAGGCGCGGTGGAGCGTCGCAGGAACGGAAGAATACAAGTATTGCGACGAGTCCACGGAGTTGAAGTGCTTTTCACGCGGCGCCGGTCCCTCGGTGAGTACTGACGGGCGTGCGACAGCGTGCACGGATGTTTGAATTTCCAAATAACGATTTTTAACCACCCCCCCCTCTGAACAGCCGGGTCTGATGGAACATCAGTGACATTCAAGCGTGTTTTTCACGTGCTCGCTAATGTGTAGTTACCATGGGAACCACATTGCAAGTTAAATATGAGCTTTTAGCGGCGCCGCCAATCCAGGCCTCGCCTTGTTTCACCGGGTATTTTGACAAATGAAGGCCATCTTGGTCCATAACCTGGTTGTCACACCGAAGGCGCGTTGCTAAGAAGCTCCTGCGAACGCTCTGCGAGACACGGAGGTCCACACGTCGATATATCTGCCGACGACGCTTTGACTCGCGATCCGGCGTGAAGCACTTTAAACCTGCAAGGTGATGGAAGGGCTGTATGAGAGGAGACCATTTGTCCGTTCATTTAATCATTATCTACACCACTTATCCTGCAGTCAGGGTCGCGGGGGGGACGAGCGTCCGTCCCTGCTGTCATTGGACGAGAGGCGGGCGGGGTTCACCCCGGATCGCTCGCCAGTCAATCACGGGGCCACACGTGGAGGCGAGCAACCGTTCGCTGCCTCAGTCACGCGTCATATAAACCGTCTTGCGTTCATCAGACTAGAGCAGGGGTCGCCAACCCGTAACACCCAAAGAGCCATTTGGACCCGGTTTCCTCGGAAAAGAAAACACTGGGAGCCGCAATTACTTTTTGACGTGTAAAATAAAGGCACCACTGTATAAATTGCTTTTAATTACCTTTACACTTTGTATAAATAAGTGTGTAGTGTGTTACTTCTGAAATTCACTGAGTATTACGGAGAAAATTAAATTTTATTTATGTTATTAACTAATTTTGAGCTTTGGGCTTTCGGAGCGTGTAGCGGAGCCTTGACCTGAATTTTAAAAATAAATCGGGAAAAAATCGCTGTGTCAGTAAACAATAAAAAATAAATATTTGCAAAATATCTTCATAAATATTAATTTTACCTGCTTTATGGGACTTCTGCTCATGAACTTCTGCGCACAGCATCTGCAAATGTATGCCGGTATACCGGCTTCCGCGAGTGTGACGTTATTTTGAGCGGCGAAAAATAATAAATATCATTTTATTTAATATTTCAAGATCACAAAAAAATAAAAGAATTAACAGAAATGAAAGGATAATCTGCAGACGACGGATGGATGGGTTGATATCAAGATAAACTTTATTTGTCTCCATAGGGGAAATTCTTTTGTCGCAGCAGCGTAACGATTATCAATAAATATAAACAATTAGAAGACATCCACAAATAAATAAAGCAGAGAGAAAAAGAACAACAACAGCATTAAGGATAAGAATGGACAACAAAATGGAAAAAAAAACCAGACAACCAAAACGACAAGAAGGATAAAAACATAAACAGAGCAATGAGGAAAAAATAAAGGTTCAAACCAGACGACGGAGGGAGAGCGTGACACGTGTGATGGGTGAGGTAGCGACGTTCTGTTATTACAATTTCAACACTTCCCCGTAATGCTGCTGTGACAATTGAATTTACCCGTCGTGGGATCAATAACGTCTATCTTATCTTATCTGGTGGCCCCGTGATCGATCCAGGGTGAACCCCGCTTCACCCCGATGTCAGCTTTGATAGACCCCGACGCTGCGGGAAAAGCAGAATAGATCATGAATGAATTAATTTTTTCTAATTTACAGACCTTTAAAAAAAACACGGCCCGTAAAGATGGCAGTCCGCGAATATATATTTAAAAGCATATTTACAAGACAGCTCGTCGGAACAATCGCCGGTAAGATTGCGAGATTTATTTTCCTCCCCGCTGACAGCGCGCAGAGTTGCCGTTTGGCCCTGACAAGCGTCTTTCGGGTTTATTTATTCCCTCCACCTGAGCGAGCGGAGCTCCGTCCCGCTCTGAGCGGGACTCGCTTTGCGGGTTCGGCGCTGCTTCGGGATAAAAGCGTCGATTTTCCTTTCAGCGATATTACAATGGATTAGTCGGGTCCTTTCGGATTGGTGCCGAAGCGGCGTCTTTTTCCGCGTCGTACGAGCGCTCCCTCGCATGTTCCTCTTTAATGCAGCAAAATTCAGTTATGTGTCGCCGCCTGATGTGGCTGTGCATCGGAGTGTGACGCGAGATTTAAATCTGGTTCTCCCTCCGCCCAAATAGCAGCCTTGAAGCTTCGCTATACATCTTGTTGCTCCCGCGGTTCTGACAGAATCGGTTGTTAGCATAGCGGCGCGCCTCGTGTGCGCCGTTTGAATAGAACGCCTCTGTGATGCTTCCGGATCTTTATTGGCGCCGACTGAACCCGCACCTGCTGCCGTAGCGTCGCAACCGGCTGATAATGGCATCGTTCGAGGAAAACCCGCTACTGAGCATCCTCTGTGCATTTTCCGCTTCTTCTCGTCGCCAACATTAATTGAAGGATTTGCAAAATGACCCGTTGGATAATACCCGGATTCATTAGCTCTGATGTAATTGTTTTAAAGCATAAATCCTCCAGATTATCTTTGTGGATAGTGTTTTCTCTCTCCTTGTGACAAGTTTTCACGTTAGCAGTAAATCTAGCCTCTTCTTCGTCGCAGCTAAGGCTAGATCGTGGTGATAATGGAATAATGGTGCGTCGCCGTGCTAACTGACACTTTGCTAGGCATTGCCGGAAAACAAATGGATAAGTTACGTCGAGGTAAATCTGAAGCAGCGGCTGCCAAAAGACGGTGAAAATAACGCTCCACGTTGATTAAAAACAGTGCTTTAAATGCTTGCGAAGGATCGGCGAGTTCAGACGTTTGCCTCTGCAAAAGTGCAATATTTTGACGCGTCTAAATAAATAAAAATGCGGCGCCACCGCCGGAATAGGATGCTGGCATCGACCCGCGCTCGCGTTTGGATTTGTTTCCGCGGCTCTGATTTACTTTGCAAACCGATTCTTCTCGGCCGGGCTGGGAAAAAAAAAAAAAAAAGTAGCCTTAGGTGTGCGAGCGCTGCACGGAGACTCCCGTAATGGAGCGGCGATGAAATGGCCGTTCGCAGCAGGAATGTCATTTTCTTCTTAAAGACCCCTAACATTGTGGTCCCGGCCGGTCCCCCCTCCTCTTCGGTCGGTATTTCCGGCCTGGCTCGCTGGACCGCAGGCGTGTTGTCAGATAGCTCTGGAAATTGATGCGTCCAAAACAATGGCGCTCGTAATTAAAACGGCGGCGAACCGGGGCCTTCCTCGCTGTACTACTCGACAGCACACCGGTTGAACGGGTAAATCATTTTAAGTACCGGGGCCCCGATCATTGATCAGACCTTGACTTTTAATGAGAACTCTGAGAACATTTTTTTTTTTTTTTTTTTTTTTTTTGGGAGAGCTCAACCAGCAGTTTTCAATCAGGAGTCTGCACAGCCTCGCGACCAGCCATCACCACCCTCGAACGGGGATTTGATCATCGCACGCCGCCGCCCCGGTTTGGAAAATTCAAATATAAAAAGCTAAAAAAAAACAAAAAAAAAAAACAAGACCTTCGAAATAGTCGGAATTGCACGGGAGAAGATGGTCGAGCGGTGAAAACGACTGTCCGATATATCTGGCAGTGCCGCGCTCGGCGAGGCCAAACTTCTAACTGCGGGTGGCTCGCAGCCACAACACTCAGGAGTTTGACTTTCTCCCATCTGGCCGTTGACTCAGGGTCCTAAAGGCCAGCAGGAATTAGTACAATAATTCTTTTACACCCCGTTTCATGCAGGCGTTGAGTATGGGCTGGTTTTTAAGATGTACTGCATAAATATATATACACACACACACACACACGGTTCAAAAACAGCAGCCGGTTCATCGGAGAGTGAACTGCAGGTCTCTAAATGATCTCCGAATGTGCAAATAAACGGCTGCATGTCCTTATATAACGTGTGAATGAGAGGGTGAATGGCTGCATGTCTCGAAATGTGCGAACCAGCGAGCGAATGATTGACGTTTTATTGAGAGTGAAGAGTGGCGTCAGTTCTGATCACATGATCACACTTTATATTAGACAGTTGAAATATTACCGTCATTTCCGGACTATTGAGTGCACCTCAATATAAGACGCACTGGCTAAAATAAACATATAAATGTATGTGTGCATATATATATATATATATATATAGGCTGCACTTGTCTATAAGCTGCAGGTGTCCACGTTGTAACATGAGATATTTACACAGAAAATGTTTTTTTAAAACTTTGAATTAAATACATACTGACAAAATCCGCAAATACGTGCTGAAAGTGCTTATTTTCTCTCCGCTTACGTCCAAGTCGCTCCGGCTGAAAGCTCTCAGCTGGTTTGTTTACACGGGGTGTGATCTCACGTGGTGTGTGTCCCGATAAAATAAGAACTAAATACCTTTTGAGCCCAGTTTCTTTCAAAAACATTGGGAATTTTCCTGTTCCTGCACTTATACTAAATATCTCACTCTGTCTCCGGCTCTCCCAGTCTTCTGCAGACGGTCTAGATCAGGAGATATTTTCACTTTCATTATATCTATTTATCCAGCAATTAAATAACATGTATCTGAACCAAGGGTGTCCAACTCATTTTAGCTCAGGTGCCACAAAACGGGGTAAAATAATGACATATCATCCTCTGATAATGTACTTATTGTTTATTTTACTCCTGAAACCGGGCATTTTTTAGCTTTGCGGGCCGGATCTGGTCTTTACCATCATTTCCAGACTATTGAGCGCGCCTGAATATAAGCTGCACCGGCTAAAAATAAACAAATGTGTGTACATATATAGGCTGCACTTGTCTATAAGACACAGGTGTCCATTTTGAAACACGGGATATTTACACAGAAATATTTTCTTTTACTTTGAATTAAATGCATACCGCTGAAATCCTTTTTTTCCCGACAAAATGCCTCTTGCACAACTGATGAAAAAAATCAATAATAAATAACAGAAGGAAAAGTCCATCCATCCGTCCATTTTCTATCCCCGCTTCGTCCTCCTGCTGATCGCCATCTTTGTCTTCCTCCTGCGCGCTAAAACCATTAACGTCGTCTCCCTCGGAATCGAACGGCCTCACAATTTCACGGCCCTTTCATCGGCCCGACGTGACGAAGCTAAACGTGTCGGCGGCACGAAAAAATCCACAAATCAGCCGCGCCGCCGTCGAAGCCGCAGTTTTCAAAGCGTGCGGAAAAAAGTAGCGGCTTATAATCCGGAAATGACAGTAAAGTGCGGCGGCAAGACGAAAGCGGAAATGTCGTTATTCAAATTAAAATCCGTGAATTTGGGGCGGGGTTGGAGAGGACGAACGGCGTCTGATGTGAATGAGCGGGTGAACGGTCGCACGCCTGCACGTTGATGGAGTGGCGGCCGCGCAGAACGCCACCTCTCAACCGATGACAGGCGAGATTGCTTCCTGCAGCCCGGCGACCCTGAGTGCAGGATAAACGGTAGAGATAATGAATGAATGAATAATTCTAAGGATATTTACATCCGTGTTAACCTTGTCTTTCCCGCGTGTGTTGTCAGTATACCAGTACGTGCGATAAAACAGCGGCGACGAGCTCGTCGTCTGATTGGTTGCCACACCTGCGGTCGTCGCTCTTGGATTTAATGCCCCTGCGAGCGACGCTGTGAAACTGCGACCGCTTCGCAACGGTATTGGATTTTTTTTTCGCGTGACGTTTGTCAGGTTTACAATTCGCCGGATTGTCCGAATCAGTCCCGGCTCTGTCTCTCTTTCTTTTATCCGCAGCCACATCCTCAATTGATTTTTCATAAAATGTACTTTGTTTTGATATGTATTGCTTCTAAAACTACATATGGATTTAACCCCTGCGCGGCGCTGGGCGTCCCTTCCCGTCCCCCGCAGACCGAGAACACATTAGACCCGCTGTTCCGGTCCATTATTCGAATTAGTTTATAACGCGGCGTTGCCAAATTGCTAAATTCATGCTCTGTTATTCAGGACTTCCAGCGATGTTTGCAAAATGTAGCCGCATAAATTAAAGCGCCGTCGGTACGAGCTAAATCCGCCGCGTGCCAAAAATCGTCCGCGTCGCCTTTTCTTACCAGGTTTATAGATTTTAAACTTGATTTAGCCGCTCCTATTGCTTTCGCCCGCCGCGGTTGTTTCGGAGAGGAAACGCCGGGGTTTCTAAATATAGCCGGTTTGCCGGAGACGCCTCCGTAGATAATAAGCGGATGGGCTGGAATCCATCACGGCCCTTTAGAACTAGACGGCGTGCCGTCGCTGGCACCGGGCCCTGGAATGCAGATGCGATGCAGGGGTGACAGCGGAGAACGTTACCTCGCGTCAGATCCGAGGCCCCTCGTCTCCAGCCCTCCGCCCATCCCGACCCCGGCCGGTTCCTCGGCGTCGCTCAAACCCCGTGCCGTTGCATGACATGAATGAAGTTTTATCAATCACAGTAGTCAAGTGTGACAGTTTAATCAATAGGGTAAGTTTCCGCAGACATTCCCATTATTTTAATATTAGAGGACCTGGGCTCGGGGGAGCCACGGTGTGTGTGTGTGTGTGTGTGTGTGTGTGTGTTTCAGGTGGGATGTTCAGCCTCAAAGCTGTTGAGCTGTACATAAACGGAGGAATAGAAAGGCTTCTCCAGTATTAGCACTGAACCAAGTGGGAGAGAACCAGCTATAAACACAGGGCCGCCCGACTGACAATCTGTCATTGCCGAGGTAGACTTGGCTCTGGTGGAGTATAAATTTTAAATATGACTGGCTGGAAGAGGCAGTGAACCAGACCGTGCAGATGCCAGAGTGCAATCAAGGCAAATAAAGTAGTCCTCTACTAAAATGTCAGGAGCTCCACCAGATCCAGCGAAGAGTCCAGCGAGTTCAGCAGGACACCCGGGGAGAGTGCCATTTATTTTGGAAAAACACCAGAGGATCTCCTTCAGCTGCTGCGATGGGGGGAGAAAAAGCGGCGTGGAGCTTCGAGAGGCGCCGCAGACCCCGAACGATCTGCTGGGTTCTCATTGTTTCATCACAAATTATCAGTAAATAATACTAAAGAGCCACCTATTTCTCCAGTGGAGGAAGCTTCTTCTTTTCCGCGCACCTTTTAATAACGACATCATCATCTTTTCCCGTCGCGGCGCCTAAAGCCAAAGCCGCCGGGACATTAATTACCCGAAGGCCGGACGGTTATTGTTATAAGATGCTGAATAGCGCGTCGGCCTTTCTGCGTCTAGTTTACTGTCGAAGATCAACTCATTTCTCAGGTTCAACGGAGGTTTTGTCCTCCGGGGCAGTTTGTTTATTTATTTTGGCCATGCTGTAATTAGCGATGTGGTACAGGCTATTCAATCATCTAAATGTTTTGTCATAAAGCTAAAAATGTCCCTCCTGTTGGCCGGATAAAGAATTTTATTAGGACAGTTGCTGCTGACTCTTCCAGCGAGTCTTCTTTATTGGGAGGTCTGTCGGCGCCGTGACCTTCGCTCGGCGCGGCGACTCGTTCTCAGCTCGGCACGCCGTTTTGTGAACTCACCTCTGTTCTTTAAATGCTTTCGTTCGAGGATTCGAGACTTTTATTGTCCTGACGCAAATTTAAAGATAGCAGCGCTCAGGTTTTGTGCGCAAATAACCTTAAAATGCAGGACTAAACAGTACGACGATAGCAGCATCTGCGGGTTAGCGATATGAGACCAAAAAATATAAATAACATCTAGAAGAATAAATAGATAAATATGTCGAAAAAGGGGAAAAAAAAAGTAGAATAAATTAGTTTATTCATCCATTCATGCATTGGCTCTATCCTGCTGTCAGCTTTGCGGGAGTCGAATTTATTACTAATTCAAATCCAAAATGTTGCATGTGCATTTGCATAGATGTAAAAAAAAAAAATGAATAAATAAAATAAAAATATATATATTTTTACTAGTTGCTCTGTTACAAAGCTAGCTTTCACTGCTGCACATTCTGCCGCCATCGTAGTTTGGCTTTTCATTCTTGGACAATTTGTTGTCTTTCCGGAAGGCTAACTTTGGCGACTTGCTCGGTGTCAAAATGTAGATTGTCGTCTTTGACAACCGACGCTGCCTCTTAACACAAAAAACACACTGTTTTTTCTCCTTGAAGCGCAAACATGTATCGGCCTTCCCATCTTTCTTGAATCAGCCTTCCATCTGCATCAACTTTTCTCTTCCCGGACATTAAGGAATCATTTATATTACTCAATTCCACTTGATGAAAAGCGCATCGATGTGGATTCACCGCGATCTAATGGCGGGACGCCGTCATTTCACGGGCAACACGATCGGCATGAATTGCGGGAAATGTAGTTTATGGCCGGTGCGTTTGTTTTAAGACAGTCGGACCTTTTTCAGACGCTCTCGCTTGAGTTTGAATCACGTTCAAGGGAAACATAGAACCTTTCACCCTTTCATTCACGTCACAAAAGACGTACATCCACTCACTCGTCTAAGTCACGTCATATGGAGACCTACAACCGATCACTCTGGCATCGACTTCTCATCTTCTTCCTCCTCTTCTCTTTTTGGCTTTTCCCTGCAGGGGTCGCCCATCGAATCGACCTTCTCCATGGAACCCTATTCTCTGGATCCTCCTCTCTCACACCAACTACCTTCAGATCCTCTCTCACTACGTCTATAAATCTTCCCTTTGGTTTCAAATTCCAGCATCCTTGTACCAATAGATTGCCTCTCCCTCCTCCATCCATGACCCAACCATCTCTGACCTTCTCTCCAAAACATCTACCATGTGCCGTCCCTCTGATGGACTCATTCCTGATCCTCTCCATCCTGGTCGCTCCCAAAAAGAACCTCAGCATCTTCATCCCTGCGACCTCCAGCTCTGCTTCCTGTCTTTTGGTCATTGTCACTGTTTCCAGACCATCTCACCTCTGTCTCCTCCACTTTTCCTTTCCTTCCGACTGATAGTCTTCTATCTCAAAGCACCCCTGACACTTTTCTCCACCCATTCCAACCTGCTTGAACCTGTGACTCCACCTCTTTTCCTCGCTCTCCTTTGCTCTGGACTGTTGACCCCGATCACTTAAAATCCTCCAACTTCTTGATCTCCACTCCCTGTATCCTCACCGTTCCAGCTGAGTTCCTCTCGTTCAACCTCTCATTCTCTGCTCTCACTACAGATCACAATGTCGTCTGCAAACATGTCACTTACATCTCCGATAGAGACATAATTCACTCCCTTTTTCACTCGTAGATTCGTACCGGCGTTCATTCACACATCCGGACATCTTTATCTCTCAATGAACCTCCTGCTTGTTTGTGGCCTTCGGGATGAAACCCGTGCGGAACACGTCCCTTTTTTTTTTTTTTTTTAAATACATAGATTGTAAAAGAAAAAGGGGTAAATGCTGGAAAAATCACAAATGCAAACGGGAGCTGTTTGATGTCTGTGAAATACCTCCTGTGGACATGGCCGTCATTGTGTTCCTTCCGACAAGGAGGCTTCAGACGTGGCTGTCCGCAGCATAATACACCCCCCCTTCGCCCTTCCCCCCGCCGCCTTTTCACTGCATGGCTTTTCAGACCAGTTATATAAAATCTGTATCCTCTCCTAAAAAATCACCTCCTTTTATAACTTGTCCCCGAGGCTGCGAGTCTGAAAACATTTCAGGATTGGATGCTGTGTAATCCACTGAATTGGTGCCAGCATGGAGAAAATGCACTTTATTTTCATTTAAAGTCACTTTTCTAATCAGCTCCCGAGGAATGACAAAAAGAAGAAGAAGAAGAAGAAGAAGAAGAAGAAAAAAATCATGCAGTAAAAAGTAATACAATCAGCAGTGGCACAGACAGGTAATTATGTTAAAAACTCCTTTCACAACGGAAACTCGGAGGGGGGGAAAAAAAAAAGCTTAATACTGTAAGTCTTGCAGTGAGCGCTGCTGTCATTGTATTGGAAATAAATGGCTGCGGGGGGAACACGTGTGTGTTGTCCGGGTTGATTTGTGCGATGTAATTAGATGTAAAATGCTTTTTAGCTGGCTCTTTAATTGACTTTTGGCGAGAGTGATTTGTGGTTATCTCCCCCCTCCGCTCATCCCCCCCACCACCACCACCACCACCACCGTGGCACGCTGTTGTCTCCAGTCAAGGCCGGCGGATTATTTGCAAACACCTAAATCCAGTTCCTCGCGCCGGACTCGTTCGATCTCCGAGTTTTGTAATCACACATAATATAAACTAGCGCAATTCCTGAATGAATTCCAGCTTTAAAATGCATCCCGACAGACGCGCGGATGTGCACGGCGTGGCAGGAGGACCCCCCGCCCCGGCGCCGCTGACTACCAATCATCTGACACGTATTCCAGGTGGCCTCTTTAATAGTCGCTGTGTTTAAACGCCCGACGTTTCAGGGCTGCGATTCCGGTGTGATTTATCCGCCCGTGTTGTCATTTACCATCTCAGACTCGCGTCGGACGAGCGCTTCTAATAATGGAGGGGAAACACCGAGCGTGGTTACGTGTGTGATTTTTTATTTTTATTTTTTTGGGGGGGTGAGGGGGGGGAGGGGGGGTATTTTCTTTTTAAATCCAAAGCGCCGCCGCCGCCGCCGCCGCCAGGGTTAGAGATGGTTGTGGCGAGCGGAGAGGAGAGGAGGAGGGAGCTGACAGGCCTCCACATTGGTACACATGGCCGTGTCTCATCCTTAAACCAATTTCCTTCCACAATACTCCGGGGAGTGGTCTGATTTGCACCGTTTCCTTTCTCAGAGTAAGTGTTTATCCTGCTTTTACAATTAGATCTCGCTCCCAGCTGCAGCATTAATCAAATAGCCGGGCATTTTCTCTGCATTTAGAGATTGGAGGAACGCCGCCCGACGCGTCTTCTTCCGTGGTCACGTGCCGCGTGTTCGTTAAGCTTCTCGGCGATACTGGACGCGGATGTGACCGGGTCACGCGTGATGTGAATATGCAGCACGGAAAGTGATTTTGATGGCGTTCACGTATGAATTACATTTATTTGGGAATTTTCCCGGATATTTTTGCAAAAAGATAAATGCACTGAAGTGCAGTATTTTTTTTTTTCTCTCGTCGATCTGTTGTGACTCAGCAGAGCTAATTATTAATGATATTTCAAACATCGTTTCATGTTTTAATTCATTTATTCATTACGTATTCTGTGTCAGATGTCACTGGACCAGAGGAGGTTACCCTCAAAGAGCCACATGTAACAGTAATTACAATAACTCAATGTAAAATAAATGTTAAATAACTCTCATTCGAATCCAAAATGTTACACATGCATAGAGTCTTTGCAAATGCATATGTCACATTTTGGCTTTTCATTCTTTTCTGGAAGGCTAACTTTGGCATACTTAGCTCCTTAGCTCCACAAAAGACATCCCAGCAATAAAAGCATATTCATTCATTCATTGGCTCCTGCTGTCAGCTTTGCAGGAGCCGAATTAATTACTCATTCAAATCCAAAATATCACATACGCATTGCATAGATTGATCTGTGCTAAAGCTAGCTTTCACAGCTGCAGCGTTTTTGGATGCGTTTTCGTGAACACATTCTGCTGCCATCGTAGTTTGGCTTTTCATTCTTGGACAATTTGTTGTTTTTCTGGAAGGCTAACTTTGGCATACTTAGCTCCGCGTTTGGTGTCAAAACGCCAAGGTAGATTGTACTCTTTGACAACCGACGCTGCCTCATAACAAAAAAAAAAACACACCGGTTTTTCTCCTCGGAGCACAAACATGTATTTACCGATCTTTCTTGAAACAGCTCAGTTTCACAGTTTATGGTCAATGCGTTTATTTTAAGACAAACCTTTTAAGACGTTCTCTGGGGCCACATTAAATGAAGTGACGGGCGCCTTGAGCGCCGCTCACTCTCATTCTCATGATATATAGAAACATACAACCATCATAGAGGCGTGCAACCATTCATGCATCATATAGAGAATTACAAACAATCACCCTCTCAGTCACACTGTGCAGAGAATGCCATATATGAATTTATTTATCCTTTTAAGAAAAACCGAATCCCCCCACATTTGTAGCACCTGCAGACTCCCGCTTTATCGTCTTTATATTCCAACTGATGCGGGTTTTGACTCCTCACAAGTGCATTGTGAAGTTAGATATCATCCACGTCATGGTTCGACGTTATTTCCTGGGCGTATCGTAAAGGTGTGTTTCAAAGGCGTTTCATTGGGCGAAACCAGTTTTAAATTATATCTGGGGCGGTTTTACCGCTGTCATGATATTGAATAGGCAGTTATCTCTATGGACAGGTAGGTGCCTACTAAACCTATTAGTCGGTTTACGAGTTCTTGGTTGAAGACACTGTTATCGGGGGGCTGTTATCCCTCATTTGGAAGTAATTGCCGGCTCCTACAGAGGCCGGAGATAGCATCAAAAGCTAAGCCAAATGTTTTACGACGTGTCACCGCATTGTGGCGCGGTTATGATTAGGCACAACACAAATAAATCATCACCGCCGGTGCAAATGTTGCGGCGGATTTGCAAAAGGGGTCTTCGAGCAGTTTGGTGCGGGACCGCCGTCCAAGGCTGAAGCTGCTGCTGTCGCTGCAGCTGCTGCGGGGAAAATGTTTTTTTTTTGGAGGGTCCTTGAAAAGTAAGACGGGACACAAAAATACTTGAGCAGTTTCTACAAAACCGAGAGCTTCATAACAGAGAAACTCTGGACCCCATAGTTCATGGTTGCTGTGTGATGTGTGTGTGTGTGTGTGTGTGTGTGTGTGTGTGTGTGTGTGTGTGTGTGTGTGTGTGTGTGTGTGTGTGTGTGTGTGTGCATTCCTCTTTCCTCATAGCATTATGTCAATAGAAATCCACTACAATCACTTAATGTACTCCACTGCCCCACTCTACATATGGGCTTTAAATGCGTTAGTCGAAGACCTGCTCATTTTTATTGGTGTTCTTTATAGGTAAGCTTGGAGATGATTTTCAAATGCACTCTGTGATTTGTGGCTAATTAAGGCCGAGAGTTGGTTCGACCACAAAAAAAAAAAAAAAAAAAATGTATGTTTGCCTGGCGGGCGGCGGGCAAACATATGCACAACTTGGAAGTACAATCTCCAAAACAGCTCAGGATGCAGGTCCACTCTTCTCCAGCGAGACAAATTCTACTTTAAATCAATTGTTTAGGAAAAGAGGAGATCATTTATTGCTCCCCATAGGGGGAAATTCATTTGTCACAGCAGCGCTACAATAAATATGAATATAAATAAAAAAGGCAATTAAAAGCACAAAGACAACAAAAAGGATAATAGTAGATAGCTGAAATGAAAGAAAGGAATAACTTTTGGTTTTTGGCAGAAGATGGATAGGACCAGGAACGATGTTCTAGAGACCTTTGCATGAAACTGCACAAAAAGAAACAACAAAAAACCTCCGCCTGCAGATGCAGGCGGAGGTTCACATTTCTGCATCTGCATGCACTTTATATTTCATAGCTCATAGTTTAATGTTTACTGTTTAATGCAACAGTGCACTTTACTGCTCATTCACATTCGATTATTATTATGATTATTATATTGTTCACTTCATGTCACTGTGGGATTGTGAGAAACATCTTCTGGATTCCTCTGTATGTCCAGTACATAAGATAAGATATAAACTTTATTCCCATTGGGGAAATTCTTTTGTCACAGCAGCGTAACGGTTTAAAAAAACGAAAAAGTGACCGAGAACAGCTGGTGTGTGTGTGAGTGTGAGGACACGACCTCCCGATGATGCACCCGTGCCGGGGCTTTTAATCCTGCGTGCCAGATCCAGATCCCCTCGCAACGTCTTCATGTCTGAAGGCCGAAATTACTCTTGAATTCATTAGCGGATAATTGAGCATGTTGTCGGTGTCGTGTGTGAGGCGACACACTATATCTATCTATCTATCTATCTATCTATCTATCTATCTATCTATCTATCTATCTATCTATCTATCTATCTATCTATCTATCTATCTATCTATCTATCTATCTATCTATCTATCTATCTATCTATCTATCTATCTATCTATCTATCTATCTTTATACATTCCCTTCTCTATCTAAACATATATTTATATGTATGTTTATGTAAATATACATACATATATATACATGTATGTATATATACACATATGCATGTATATGTATGTATGTATACGTATATATACATATGCACATATATGTATCTACATATAAGTATGTATATATATACATACAGGACTATCTCAGAAAATTTGAATATTGTTATAAAGATCTTTATCTTCTGTAATGCAATCAGAAAAACAAAAATTACTTTTTCATGATATTCAAATATTTTGAGATAGGATTTTTGAGTTTTCTTAAGATGTAAGCCATAATCAGCAATAGTAAAATAATAAAAGGCTTGCAATATTTCAATTGATTTGTAATGAATCCAGAATGTATGACATTTTTGTTTTTGTAATTGCATTACAGAAGATAAAGAACTTTATCACAATATTCTAATTTTCAGAGACAGTCCTGTGTGTAAAGTAACTTAATTACATATAGTCACTCCTCACTTGACGACATATTTGGTTCACAACAACTCAGGATTACGACGGGCATTGCGACTTTGACCAATATTCATTTAAGGAAAATATCTTGAAGTTGTGACGTCATTGTAAATGCGTCCGCGAATATTTCATTAGATGCCTTCAATTTTTCAACATTACTTATGATAGTTTTTAACCCCCGAAGAAGTGGGAAAAAGGGAAGTTAACTAGTGCCGCTCATGGATCTTCGACCAAAAAGCAAAGGAGAGCGATTGATTTAGAGACGAAGCTTAAGATCATAAAGAAACATGAGGAAGGTAATAAAGTTCAGCAATGGAGGACAAAAGTGAGCACAGTACGGGTAGAAGAAAGGAAAAGGTAGACTGGTTAAGATTGGAAAATAAAGGTATAATAAAAGATCTATAGCAAGAACACCAACTCTATTGTCAACATTAGCTAGGCTAACCTGTGTGTGTGTATATGTATATATACAGTGCATATGTATGTATATGTGTGTGTATATATATATGTGCATGCATATATATATTTGTGTGTGTGTGTGTGTGTGTGTGTACTCTATATATCCGTATATTTATATTGTTTACATTAGGTTATGCTATTATGCTATTGCTACCCTTGAAAAGTGTGAAGGTACATGTTTAATGTGAATTTCAAGCCCCACCTGGATGTTATTAGTCCAGGTGGGATTAATTCCACCCATTCCTCCATTGTTCCATCCCTCCATCCCTTCTTCTTACACTGTTTGTGTGTGAGGTTCAGTCTATTGATAAATACTACTTGCTTGCAAATGTGGCTTTCTTTGCTCTCCTAAGTCTGGAGGAACAAACCTGTCAAAATAATCGCGTCACCGCTGAAGATCCCGACATCCGGACGAGGGGGGGAGGCATTCACGACAGCTCGTTCCTTCGTCTTAAAATATATATTTTTTTTTTTTGATAAAGCGAGAAATATAAAACACAGCCAGGGGTGGCGAGGATTTAAATCGCTAATTGGTCCGGTTTATTTTGTATGATGCGCAGTGCTGGTGTCTCATGGTAATTACAATAAAAAAGACGACAACAACTCCAGCAGCAAAACACATCACTTATTATTAATCACTTATTAATCCCTCCTCGGTTCTCAAACCGAACTGCTAAAAAAAAAAAAAAAAAAAAAAACCCTTTCCTGCCTCAATAGTTTATCCAGAGTTTTTTCTCTGCCAACTATAAGCAGCTATTTTGCTGCGTTGGCCTGAATTATCTGCCTCAGAATGCAAGTAACTAATGCAACCCTCAGGTGGGGAGTTAACATGTTATGCGTTTTTCAATATTTAATGAGCTAAATGCCAATGCTTCCAAACAGTCCTGTGAATTGCCGGGAAACGAACACAAACTCTTTAATGAAAATAGGTGGACTGGAATAATGTGGAGATTATTCTCCTCCATGTTTACGGTGGATCGTGACCGGGCGAAGCTGTTTTCATTTGCGCATGAAAAGAAAGTGCATGTAGCTCACAGCCGAGGGAGCGACGCGTAGGTGTGAATGTTTATATTCATTTTAATGCCCTAAAACTCCAAATCCGTCGCTCTTCTTGTGATTAATGTGCTCTACCTGTTTGAGCTCCGGAGATTTTGCGAATTTGAAATATCTCTGCAACGGGAGCCCGTGTTGAATCGTGCTAATGTTGGTATTCGGTTGCAGGATCCGGGGACGGTCGCGGCTCAGTCGCCGCAGCACGACGTCCCTCCAATGTGAAGGTCGACGGTTCAATTTGCCCGGCCGGCTTCGCTTTTCCTCCTCCGCTTGTCCTCGGGCGAGACATTTAATCCCGAGTCACTCCAGACGGCCTGGTTAGCGCTTTGCGTGGCAGCTCTGCTTCCATTGGTTTGTGAGGAAACGTGTTTGCTAATGGGTGAATGTCATCCGGTGCAACGCGCTCCGAAACCGCAAGGTGATAAAAAGCATACAGGGCCGTCTCAGAAAATTTGAATATTGTGATACAGTTCTTTATCTTCTGTAATGCAATTACAAAAATTACTTTTTCATGATTTTCTAATACTTTGACATAGGATTTTTGAGTTTTCTTAAGATGTAAGCCGTAATCAGCAATAGTAAAATAATAAAAGGCTTGCAATATTTCAGTTGATTTGTAATGAATCCAGAATGTATGACATTTTTGTTTTTGTAATTGCATTACAGAAGATTAAGAACTTTATCACAATATTCTCATTTTCTGAGACAGTCCTGTATGTAAAGTAAATTAATTACATATAGTCACGCCTCACTTGACGACATATTTGGTTCACAACAACTCAGGATTACGACGGGCGTTGCGACTTTGACCAATATTCATTTAAGGAAAATATCTTGAAGTTGCGACATCAATGTAAATGCGTCCGCAGATATTTCATTAGATACCTTTATTTTTTCAACATTACTTTCGATAGTTTTTAACCCCCGAAGAAGTCGGAAAAGGGAAAGGCAACTAGTGCCGCAAGAAGCAAAGCATATATATATCTCTATATATATATATATATATATATATAGCATTATGAATATGAGTGATCTTTTTGTGGCGCTTTTCTTATTTTTGCCACCTCCTCAAAATAATTGACCAAGTCATTTTTCTAACATTGTTTGCCTAAATCAACTCCTCATTCAACATATAGCTCAGTTTTTTGCGTGCGCTGAAAAAACGACTCGACCAATTATTTTAACAAGGCGGAAATATTCTCCCCTTCGATCCCCCCCATTTTTCCGAACGATATCCAGATCCGAATACCGAATGCAGAGCAGGACTAGGCTTATGTGAGTCGCCCTAAACTCACCTTTACCGTCTTACGCCCTTGGGGGAATTCGGCTTTTAGAGAACCTGTCGCCATCCGTCGTCCCAATGACACTCCCGGCTGAATCAGACGAGCTGTGGCTACGGAGTGAGAGGAAGGCGTTGCCGAGAAACCAAAAGGAGACGCAAGAAGTTCTCGGTCATCCATCGGTCGTGGTCCGATATTGTCGCAGCAGCTGGGCTTTGTGGCACATACGCACTTGGCTCTGGGTTGGCTGTCGGTCCAAGTTGATAGGGTTTGTTATTCCAACGAGTGACCTGTTTTGTTTTGGAAAGGTTAGCTAGTTTTTGCGACACTCATGAACGTGACGAACCCCTTGGATTTGGCCCGACGGCCGACCCCGATGCTACCGGTTTCTGTAAGAACCGGAAACTCCCCGCAGCCAGTTAGAACTGAAGAAGCGTCTCGGATGAGAAGTGAAACGTCTTCAAGGAGAAGGAGAGTCCCGTTGCCACAATAAGATCTGGCAAGGATTGACAGAAAGTACCTGCGTGGTTCGATCAGAGAAGGGAGAAGCTCACAGGGTGTCACTTGAAATTGAAAGATTGGATTATCAAACGGGTTCTTCGGCGGCGCAATCACAGAAGACTCTGGATGTGGGGAACGAGATCAAGAGAAGGATGTTCCTAGTGAGTGAGATTTGGAAAGCATCTGGAGATGGCTGAGGACAGAGTGCTGCTGGGTTGTGATTGGATACAGCAGGGAGAGACTTATTGTGGAAGCTAGTGATGTGCAGTGGTTTCGAATATACCGTCATTTCCGGACTATAAGCTGCTGCTTTTTTCGCGCGCTTTGAATACTGACGATTAAACAACAACGCGGGTATTTTATGGATTTTTTTTGGGACAAACGAGCTTCATGGCGCCAAAACATATAGCCTCGTCACATAGGACCAAAGAAACGACCGTGGAATTCCGTGGACGTTCAATTCCGACACCGAAGAAGACGACTTTAAATGGTTTTTAGTGAACAAAACCAAGATAGATTCATCATTTATTGTCACATGTACAGTAAAATTCCTACTTTGCATATGTGCTGGTAGAAGAGTGTAAAACATTGTTACAAATATGAATATCAATGTGAATTTGTCACTATGAACATTGCAATAAAACAGGAAGTACAGTGCAATAACATATTTGAAAATGTCTTAAAATGGATGGATGGAAATTTTCCTTGTGTTATTTATTATTAATCTTTTGCATCAGCTGTGTTACAGGCACTATTCACTAAAAAAAAAAAAAAAAAAATAATAAAAAAAAAAATATTGTTGATGTTACTCGTATATAGTTAATTAAAGTTAAAAAAAAAAATCTGTATGTAAATATCGCATGTTTCAAAATGGACACCGGCGTCTTATAGACAAGTGCGGCCTATATATGTACGCACATTTGTTTACTTTTAGCCGGTGCGGCTTATATTCAGGTGCGCTCAGTAGTCTGGAAATGATGGTAAACTGTCGAACTCAAGGCCCACGGACCGGATCCGTGCAGCAAAGCTAAAAAATGCGAGGTTTCAGGAGTGAATGAAACAACAAGTAGATTATCAGAAGTTAATATGTCATGATTTTACCTTGTTTTGTGGCACCTGAGCTAAAATGTGTTGGACACCCTTGGTTTAAAAACATGTTATTCAATTGCTGGATAAATAGATATAATGAAAGTGAATATATCGCCTGATATCAGAAGACTGGGAGACCCGGAGACAGAGTGAGATATCCAGTATAAGTGCAGGAATAGGCAAATTTCCAATGTTTTTGAAAGAAACTGGGCTCAAAAGGTATTAAGTTCTTATTTTATCGGGACACACACCATGTGAGATCACACCCCGTGTAAATAAACCAGCTGAGAGCTTTCAGTCGGACTTGGACGTGAGCGGAGAGCGAGGGAAGGCTGCATTCTCGGCAGATGGGCGATGTAAGGAGCCGGCTTTACCGACGACACCAACGGCAATCAGGGGTTTAGCGTGTGTCGCCGCACGCTTAGCAACCGGCGGGGAGTTTGCACGGGAGATATCGGAAATTTCCGATCATCTAGACGTTTCTGATCACGTACGACTTTCCCGTCAGGGGGCCGTGTTTTAGCCACAAACCGTGCGTGTAGCGGTGCAAATGGTGATAGGATGGGATGCTTTGCAACCTGCACGTTCTTATATAAAACATCAGCCATTCCCATGAGCTACAAGCTACAGGTAAAGACATGCGTGGATTTATATCGCCGGTCACGTTCTCCTCGTGCAGCGCCTCTCTTCCGGTGTCCCTCTACAGTACTATAACAAAGTAGAGAGCAATCATCTCCACTCAGAGGCGGCGGCGAGAGTGCACACTCAGCCATAGTGCCGGTATGCCACTGGCAAGCATTTTTCACCTGTTGTGCACGAAGCGCTCCTCATCATCCACGCACAACCAGAATTCTGGATTTTTTATTTTTTTTTTTTGCGAGTGACTCGGTTCCACGAAGGACACGATTGAAAATTCTGCAAACGGTAATACGAACGCGAGGCACTTACCCGCCCCTACATGGGGTATCGTCTCAATGAAAAAACGGGAGCGCGGCTATTTCTGTTCTCTGCTCTCGGCTCCTGTGCGACCACTTTCTGACGTGTCGCTGTGTTTTGCGTTCCCGCCGTCGACGCAGACGGCAGCGCGAAGTCGTCGAACCGGAACTTTGAATAACGCCATTGTGCGGGATTATTAAATCAGGAAATGTTCACCCACTGGTTTAAGTTAAGCCTTTTTTTTTTTTTTACTCATATCAACACATCATCTGTCGCCGTCATTGAAATCAGCTTCGATGATGAGTTTGTGCTTTTTTTTTTTTTTTTTTTTTTTTCCCTCCCCTCTCCTTCAATCGCAGCTGTTTTGCAGGTTGAGTAAATCAGACCGATTGTCTGTCGACGCCTCGGTGTCGGCTCTCTGGATCTGACGGCTCGCTGTTCCTCGAAGGATCCGTGATGTGAACGGCGCTTCAATTTGAAAGTATAGGGAGGGAACGCTATTAAATGTGTCTGAGGGTTGAGTGAACTTGTCACGGACACACACACACACACACACACTTAGACAATCTTATCCTTTTTTTTTTTTTTTTTACCCCCCTCAAGAGACTGCCATATATTACAACATTAATCAGTCTCATTAAATCTATTGGAGATTGGCTTGTGAACAGTTCCAGAGAAACATTTCCAATTTAAAAAGCAAAGGATACGATTCTACGTTCACGTCTGGACTTTTTTTTTTTTTTTTTTTTTTTCCCCCGAACAAAAGCTGACTGCAAAACACACCGGAGGATGTAACAGGAAGACAAAATCAAAGTGTCGGCCTTTTGGATTTAACCCGGTATATTGCCGTACACGTTTGCTTAATTCAAACTGATTTGTTTGTTATTTAATATTCTTTATATTGTCATATTCTCAGTCAGCCGCTTCTAAAACAGCCCCCAGCCCTTGTCAGCCACTTGAACAGCAGAATGCTGACAATGCAGCCGCCGTCACACCGCTTTTATAATAGCATACATCAAACCTTAAACGCTTCGGTGAAACACTCAAACATCTGTGTGCGAGTAATTTTTGTTGCCCTATAGATTCTGCCCAGACAGACAGAGTGCAAAGTAGGTGTGCAGGAAAAATGAGGGGAAGCACACACACTGTTTTCAGCGGCGGCAGTGATTTTTGGTCTCGGGGTAATCGGCGAGTCGGTGGCATCTGCAGAGGCCTCCTGCTTCTGCTCTTGCCCCGGGCGGTGCAACCGACTTGAAGTGCTCCGGTATGTAGAATGCTTTGCAGAAGGCCCTAATGTAAATACTTCATAGCGTGCTGAGTGGCCCTATGAATATGTGATAAGGATACAAGCACCGATTCAAATTAAACGTTACAAGGAGCAACCATTTGCTTACCATGTGTGCTTTACCCGGTTGCCCCCGTGCCTGCATGAGCAGAACTGGAAACGGTTGACATTAATTGAACCCATTTATCTATTTTAACTTACAGTCGACTGCGGTAATGTGCGACGGTGGCTTTGTAAATTGCGATGTTTTGTCGGAGTCAGCCATGTGGCCACCTGAATTGAATAGTTTTTCATCGTGACAGCTGCACTGGCAGCCGTCACCGCGACATCATAACTGATGTTGTGCTGAACTCATTGCCAACGGCTGCAGAAATTACCGGTTAATTAACCTGCAATAACTCCAGTCGGTTTCCAAACCTTTTCTGCTCCCCGTCGTGGATCAAAAAAAAAAAAAAAAAAAAAAAATAGTCCAGATATATTCCGCAGACGGCGTCGTTGCATTGTTTCTTTTTTTTTTTTATTTTAAACCGAGAGCCTCGTAAGGCCCTGTCGTCCCTGTCATTTTCCTCGGGAGCGGTAACGCAGTACATCCCACAAGCTTATTAGTCCCTCAATAAGAGTCTGTTTGAAAAGTGAAATGAATCAGTTCTCCTTCCCTCGGTTGACATGACAACAGCGCCGTGAAATGAGAGCATAACATCTGTTTCGGTCAATAATTGGCCCTTCCCCCCCTTCCCTCCCCCCACCGTTGAAATGTTTCACTATCGTCCTGATAGGGAATCCGAAACCCGTCCGTTCCCGGAACCGGCTCGTTCAAATTGTCGGGAGTTCGGCACTGACAACTCGAGAGGTGTTTCGAGTTCTCTCCAATTGATTATCTGCCCGGATCGTCCTGCAATATGACGGCCGCGCACACATAATTCCTCATAAATGTCATTGGAATTCACTATTCATTGTTGCTCCTCATGTTTGAGTAAAATCATCGAGTGTGGAGCAAACGGTGATGGAGTGCTGACCGGAAACCCGCGATATCCAATAAGAGCGAGCTGAAGCGGCGGCACATTCAGCCGATCACCGGAGCTTCGGGTGAAGGAAACGACCAAAAGCACTCAAACTTTATCTCGCCGTTGTAGTAAAATAGTAAAAAACATGTAAAAAAAAAAAAGCCTCCTATGAAGAAGCGATGAGGGCACGTTGTTTTCTATATTAAAAAAATCGATTCGCAGCAAACTGGCCTTCAGTCTCGAGCGTTTGGGCTTAAAAGACAGACGGCGAGAGCGTTAAGGACGGGCTCAAATTTCCTCTTGCTAATAACAACAGTCCCGCCAACAGTTACACCCCAATGGCTTAAATATACGGTAAAACCCGGGTTTACGAACGCCACTAATTACCAACAAACGGGTCACTTTTGATCAAATTTTGAACAAGCCTTGGTGTAAGAACATAAAAACAGTCTCTAGCTAGCGGCAGTTATCCGTGATACTCGGCGTTGTTCCCATCGTTAAGCGTTGCGTTCTCCAGTTATAACATTTTTTTGTGCTTTTTTCAGGAAGTTATCGCTCCCAGTGCTGGTGATAGTGGTGTTGAGGAGAAGTTAAGAATTACAGTTGATCTGCAGAAGGGACTGATAGCTAAATATGAGATCTCGTCAGGCACGACGACACGGCTCAATCATCTGTACGATCCAGAAGAACGAAGATGGGCTAAAGCTAGCTGACGTGGCTGAAGGGCCGACTGCGTTCATGAAGCAAAGGTCTCGGGTCTCAGAAGAAGTAGACAAACGATTGTTAGTTTGGATGAACGAAAGACAGCTTGCTGGAGTTAGCGTTAGCCTTAGCGTTAGCCTTAGCGTTAGCGTTAGCACGGGGTCTCATATCAGTCTTGCTGATTGAATGACGGAAATGCCAATTAAAAGTGCTGGCAAGACGAGTAAGAACAGCAGAAACGCAGTAATGAATAAGGTTATTTCCAGTTCCTTTCTGTATTTGTAACCATGAATAAACCCGTAAAAAAGCAATGGGATTGACATTGATTTCGGTCGGAATTAGTTCGGTTCGGGAAGGTTTCGCTAAATCCGTAAGCCGAGGTTCTACTGTACATTAAAACTTTAATAATTCACAAAAGAAATAACGATGGTGGATGCTGTGGATCGACCTCGAAAAGGAATCTGGAGAAGACAAAATTGAAGCGTTTCTGTTTTCTTATATATATATAAGCAGATGAGGAAACAAATCTAATATCCAGGCACGGTGGCCTGAAACAGCACGAGCAGGGCTAATCTTCCCTCCGCTATTCTGACCTTTGTTTGTATTTAGGAATGTCAGGACCGAAGGGACGCCGCCATTTTGTTAACGACCGTCCTAAAAATGAACCGCACCGTCCCTCTTGTAATAAAAAATGGGATTCCGGCCGTAGCCAGAATGTCCGCTGAGCGTCGAGGGCTCCACTTTGATCGGAGCCGACGCAGCGTCAGCCGGGCAGGAGGTGAACGGGGTCGTTGCGCGGACAAGCGCCTTGAATCGTAAACTAAAACCGAATTTTGAATAAACGTCTCTTTTTTTTTTCTTTTTTTTTTTTAATGTCCGCCTCTCCTCCATCTCTCGCCGCATCGGAGAAGTCATTCGGTTGTTTTCGTCGCGCTCGAAAAAAAATAAAGCAATTCACGACGGCAACGGCGCTGTCAAACCATCACGCCAAGCGTGCGGTCCTGCAGCCTCCCCGAGTTGGCCGGCTCGCGCAATTCATCACGGATAGATTAAACAAATGGCTCAATCTGCCATTGTGTCGGCCGTCTGATATACAAACGGCGCATCCCGTAAACAGTACGTGGTCTGCAACTGCATGATTTCCATCGACGGTTTTGCTTCAGCGTCTTCCGCACAAGCAAGATCCAATTAACGAAAGACTTAAATCGTGAGGCGTATAGATTTAAAACACACCACCGGCCAATTAGACGCTCCGCCAGAGTGCGGTCCGAGCGCTTCGCCTCCGGCTGTACTCTGTTGTCCCGCTCAGAGAGTTTTGTGAAGTCCACTGCATCACCCCTCGTGACCTAGAACTGCCCGAGTCTTACTCTTTTGTCACTTTCCCGTCGCAGAGCGACGGTGACGCGACGGTCGCCGCGAGCGGAATCGCATTGACAACGCGGAGAAATCCGTAACAACCGATCCGGCCCGTCCTTATTGATCCCGTCGTGCATCGGCGGAAAGGTGCGAGGCGGCGTTCTTAAGGACAACCCTCAGGATTTGGAGATTAAAATCTCAACCGTCCAAAACTCCCGGGCTTATGTAACACGGCGGAACGCAGAGGAGGGGATGCGAGACGGCGTCAGCATCATCCGGCGTCTTCTTTCATGAAAGGTTATTTATATATATTTACATAGCTTGGATTTATCCCGGTTGTGCTGAGCTTTCAGAGAAACTATTGTGGGCAGGGGATTCGTGTGACAGTGTACAATGTCATGTTTGGTTTAATGCTGCCAAAGCCCGGCATTATTTAAACCGGATGATAGAAGAGGAGTGATGGATGCTCGAAGCTGCTTTTTCCACCGTGGGGTAATTGCATAGCTCAAATGCGGGGATATAAATTCACCGGCCATTAAGTGAAATATGCGGCGTATGTATTAAAAAAAAAAAAAAAAATTAAAAAAATTAAGTTATGTTAGATTTAGAGCGCGGGAGGCCTGGCTTCATGTGCAATATGTTTATTAATTTTGCAGAAAAGCCAGCGGAAATGATAAAAAGTTGTAAAGAGTGATAGATGCGTCCTGCATGCGGCGGTGGCTAGCGTCAGGGAAATTGATAGGCCCTCTTTTGCAGATCCAGATTAAAACCTCGCAAACCCACCAAAACAGAGTGCATCTTTCAGCCGTTTGTGTTGCCGTTGCATCACATGGTTCTTTAATCTCTGCTAAATATACCGACGCCGAGAACGGATCACTGCATGCTCGCTGCTCAAAGCACAACCCCCTCCGCCCGCCGCCACTCTGCATCTTATCTGCAGGGTTTGCTCACAGATTTTAAGGACCCGAGATCCTCATATGCATTCGTCGGAGCAAACCTTAAAAACTGGTTTCTAGTCTTTTCGTCTCCCTCCTCCTCCTCTTCCTCCTCCTCCTCCTCCTCCCTGGACATTGTCGAAGAACAGGAATAGAATTGAGACGCTGGCATCGGCCACTTGCTCGACAGAGGCAGCAGCTGCATAAACAATGCTTTTTTTCACATCCTCTTAATGTTTATTCACTGGCTCCCATTGGTGGACTGATAGTGCTGTGTCACACCCTCATATGCACACTCTAATTATTCTGTGCCATAGCAACCGTAACTTAGCAATTGCTATTTGCGCAGTTTGGGAAAATGGCATTCACATATTTTTGTTCTTATGTATCATTTTAAACTTAAAAACTATGCCTGGAAAAAAAAAGCAGCTAAGGGTACCTGATGAATTTCCGTGAACCCAACGCCCCCTTTCCCGAGACCCGGTTAGTATTTTTAGCGTGAATTTAAACCGATTTAAAGCAACTGTACTTTCTAAGTCGGGGCTCGAATGCAGGAAATGTATTATTCATTTAAACGTTCAACAAACAAACTTATCATCTACATCCACTCTCGCCCGGCGTGTTCTATCCAACTCAGCCGTCTCGGTCTTCTCACTTCCAGAACACCGACTGTCCCTGGACTGGTTCCTGATCCTCCCCGTCCTCCTCGCGCTCCCAAAGAGATCCTCAACATCTTCATCTCTGCTGCCTTCTGTCTTCTCCTCAGCGTCTCCAAACCAGACACCGTGGCTGCTCTCACCCCCGTCGTCGACACATTTCCCGATACTCTTTTATCACCCCTGACACTTTTCCGCTCGCGCACTTTCCTTCACGAGCCCCCCCTGCGCTCTTGGTTTCTCCGGACGGTTGACAGCGGGCACTTAAAATACTCCACCTTCTACATCTCTTGATCTCCACTCCCTGTAACCTCACCGTTCCGCTCGGATCCCTCCGTCTTTTTTCCGTCTAACCTCCGTTCCTCTCCTTTCCGGCTCGTCCCTCCACCTCTCTGCGCTTTCCTCCGGTTGTTCCCTGCTCTCACCACATATCACGGTGTCGTCTGCAAACATCCGCAGATCAGAATACCGTCCGCAAACGTCATTCGGCGGCTCCGGATGTTGCATAAACGTGGACGGATTTCCTTCATCGCAGAGCTGTAGACGCATAAAAAGCACTTTTCATTGTCTGCCGACGACCGGCCTCAATATTTGTGACATTTGTCATCTGTCTGTCAGCGGTATTCTTTGCTCCCACATTCTCCATCACCTTGTTAAAAGTTGATATTATATAAACACTTGGCAAACCTTACCGGAGTTTCAGGGGTGTTTTTGAGCAAAAAAAAAAAAATCATAGCTTGAATCATACCGACTGATATCTGAGCGAGTAAAACATCATTTAAACATCACAAGATGTCAGGCAGATGTTACAGTTTCAGCGGTAATTAATAACAGGCTCGCATAAAAAGATGGAACCAAGTGCTTAAAAACAACAAACTATCCGTGTCAAAAGACATTTCTTGTCACATTAAATGTGACGGACGTTATTTTCAATAGACAATACCAACCTCGGGGGCAAGATATATTTAAAAAGACGGAATGACAACAAACTGAGACGGTATGTCAAGTTCAATTAGATCAACGGCCACAATGGGAAACGAAGGGAAAAAAAAAGACAAGAACAGAATATAGCTCAATAATTTCCTCAATTTATTGAATTTGTTAAACTAGGACCGTCTAACTCACTTTGGTCCGGGTGTCACAATTTGATGTCAAGGAGGCCGGACCACTAAAATCACGGCGTTATTACCTAGAAATAACACTCAGTCCACATTTTTCTTTTGTTTTAGTGTAAAGGAGAACAGGTAAATTATAAAATGCCTCAGTCCCTATCGGTTCTCCGTATATTTTGTTGTATTTTCCGAGCATACAGGTTTCTCATTAACCTCAACGAACAAATAAGAAGCGGTTCATTTTTCTTGGAAAACCCGACACTCCAATTTTCCATTTTTTTGACCACAACATCTTGCCGATGAGGGTTTCGGGTCCGACGGAAAAGCAGGTACATTTCTAACAATAAGTAGAAATGATATTTTGGATAGTTCTGAGTGCTGTTGCGCCGTGTCGCTAACGCTGGCTAAAACAAGGCAACCCTTGCGGACAATATAGGAACTGCATTTTTATTCATGATTTTTATGTATTTTTTTAAACCGTAGATTTATTCCACGGGCCGGATTGGACCCCCTGGTGGGCTGCTATCGCCCCGCGGGCCGTACGTTTGACACCCCTGAATTAAACCATTGCGTTCTTTATTTTGAATCCCGTTTTGCCGGGAATCATATGAGCGGGTCCTACGTGGCTGGTATGAAAGGACTTGGTCGTCTCAACCGTCATGAGTGTCTGACCCTCATGCAGTAAATTATCCTGCAGTTAAGAAGCCAGCGGTTCCCTCAAACACTCCAAACATCAGTGAAAACACTTGTGAGAAGTGTGGACGCTGTTATTGCACCAAAAGGGGGGGAAATGCTTGATGGGTTTAGAATGGGATTTAAAAAAATGCTACTGTTGATTTGATCGCTATGTTTCTTCATACAGAAATACCTTGACTTTTGAGTTGAATTGGTTCCGTTTGCTCGAATATAAAATTAAATTTCCCCGTTGAAATGCTATTAATCCGCTCCGGCCCCCCATTTTATTTTGAATGTACTTTATAAATAACAAATAATGTATAAATAATACATAATAAAGAGAATGTGAAGTAAAAGGTGTATTTACCTTCAAGATGGGACAAAGATGCCGGCGAAGGAGGTCGGAGGAGTTTTTCCTTTCGTACTCCAGCCTTTCACGTAGTCGCTACGCACTTAATGCTAAAATGTGTCGCTAAATGTCACGTGCACACCTTGTGCTACGCTTTAAGGCTAAACTTCATTTACAGCAGAGTGAACGCTGCTACTCGTCCGTTGAGGTTCCCAGAATCCCCGTAAATGTTTCCTGCCTCGTGTTTGAACGGCTACAAAGTCGGCGCGTCCGACTTTTTAAAATACCTTTTTTTTGGACGTCGACGCTCCCAACTCAGACCTGGGCTCGTATCAAGAAACGAAAAAAAAACAAAACATTGATCGATGGCTTGTATCTCGGAGAAGTTGATGGGCTTGTAAATCAAGGTTCGGCTGTAATTAAAAAAAAGGCACACGCAGAAAGTTAAAGGAAACAATGTTTAGAAGTGTAATCCGTGCAGCAATTAGAACCGGGATGCTTCGTCGACGACCCGTCCGGATACATAAATAAGACGCTGAGATATTGCATCACAACGGGAAGGCTTTCAATTACCAGCGCAGGAAAGGACTTTCAAGGAGTTGTTAAGAGCTCTTGAGCCCAGACATGAGACACCTGGCCAGAAACATTTTTCATTTCTCTCTGGCTGCACCTCCTCCGCCCGCCGCCGCCGCCGCCGCCGCCGCCACCTCCGCCGCCTCGTAGATCTGGAGTGCAGCGAGATGGTGGAGCAGCTCCAACCCGTCTCATTCTTTGCCACTAATAATACATCTTATCTTCTGGCGCATCTTAGCATTATTAGCTTCACTAATCATGGGATACTAAAATGTATATTGCCACCTGTACAAAGGCTTTGGCATGCCGGCCGGAATAAATAGATCTTTTTGCTCTTTATCCGTCCAACACCTTGGAGGATATTCATTTGTCACTTAGGCAAATGATTTTATAATGAACACGGGCCGCCGTTTTTAAATATACCATTGTGTTTGGCCCCGTGTCCGATTTTCATCATTTCGATATGACATTTATTGTGATTATTATTGCCCTTAGATGATATGTTTTTTTTTTTCCGCAGCCGAAGTTGTGCCGATTCCTTCGCCCCCGTTTAAAAACGGCCGCGTGCGCGATTTTCGTCGTGCAACCGTTTTGAAAAAAACCCAAACGAATGCAGCTGGTTTCAAAGCTGCTGTCCTTCTAAAGAGACTTCCAGCTTCTCGTCAGTGGCGATTCGTGATCTCGGTGACCCAAGAGTGGGTCGTCGGCGGCGGCGACGGGAGAGATTCGAACGATAACGTCCGAGTAACCAGCCGCGGAAGTCAGAAGCTCGGTGAATCATCTTCCCCCGGATCGAGACGCTTCTTGTTGAGAATCCAGGAAAATGTCCTCTTTCCTCCGTCTGACAAACATACCTTGTTTGCCGCCGCCGAATACATTTCAAACACACACACACACACACACACACAGTGTCAGGACTCTGAGCCCACATACCCAACACAGACACTTTTCATTTCCTGCCGACACCTAAGAGGTTGGTATGATTCATGCCGTCTGTCGGAGTTTCAGCGCGTCTCAAAGAAATAATGGTGTGGCTCCTGGAGGCGGGGGCGACCTTCTCTTAATTGGTGTCTTTTCTCGCATCTACATCAAATTCTCTTTCGCTCATCGGAAATTTTAATTAAAGCTTCAAAAAAAAAAAAAAATCCGTGCCGTGTTAATTTGAAGTACATACCTGAGGGGCCGTGATAGGTGCTGCGGTGCAAGACGTTTACACAGCGAGTTCACAATATTGAATTGATGCTTTATCTGAAAGCGTCGCTCAATAATTGCACGCGTCTGCTGAGAGGAGTGAAACATCTTCAAATTGCACCGAGCTCCGTTTCTATTGCAGCTTAAACTGGCACGTGACTTCGTGGAATCGACGTCTCTCGCGGCGCTACTTAACACGGCGCTTATCGTCCCCCCGTAAAAAAAAAAAAAAAAAAGGCGTCGGTCTCTTTTCCGCCGCAGGAAATTACGGGGATTTTCGGATGACGCGGGTTCGACGAAATCCTCGAAAAGCCAGAAGTTTCCCTAAAAAAAAAAAAAAAGCACTTGGTTTCGGCGTTTGACTTTTTCAGATTAGCCGCGGTTCTTCGAGAGGGATGCGTTCAACCGATCGTCGCTGCATTTCTGCACGTTTGCGGCTGGAAAGTAGCTCATTTCATTTCGTTTTCACCGTTTAAATCACGGAGTGGCAGCATTCAGGCTCGCCACCCGTTAACCTCATTTGCTAATTAAGCTTTTCGTCTTTTTCCGTGCAGATTTGTCCGTTATATTTGATGGAGGAACAATTCAAGCCTTCGCCGTCATCAACTTGTTTTATTGCGCCTCCTTCTTATCGCCACCTGCTGGATCGGAGGTGGACTGCAGTTACTTTTACGGCTTCTCAGTGCATCGTGAGCGCGATTCGAATCAAAAATAAATCAAATAAATTCCCCCTGAACTCGTGGAACGTGATGATGACCAGTAATTGATTCCCCGGGGATTTGGTTATTTTCGTTTTTTTTTTTTTGGGGGGGGGATTTTAACCCCTTGCATTGATCGTTCGTGAACGTGGATGTAAACGACACACGAGTGCTTATAATTCTCATTTCTTCTTGCTCTTGCTCACGAGTGATCTCTCTCTGGCGGGCATTTTGTGCGCCGGCGCGTGTAAACGGAGTATTTCGGAATTGAAAACGACGCGAAGTCACATCTGTAAAGGGAAAAGCGTTTGTAAAGGGACAAGTAATTGGGGAAATAATTGAACAGATAATTATAATGAAATAAATGTTCTGTCTTCCCCGGCCGCCTCAAACATTGTCTTGAATGATGGCGAACATATGCCTCGTACACACCGGCTCGATTTAAGCTCTGAGGTTTTCCCTGTCACCAGCAAAAATGAATGATCATGTTTTTATCCTCTCAGGCGTGAAATTGCTGCTGTATTTGGCAGATCGGTGTGGGTTAATGTACTCTCCGAGGTCCCGCTTCTGATCCCTTTTTTTTTTTTTTTTTTTTTTTGCGCCAGCTCGGACCGCCTGTGTCGCACATGGCGCCGCGGTCGCCGCGGCGATAACAAAAAAAAAGATTTGCGAGGGCGTCCGTCGTGGAGGAATGTGTCCGAACGCGGGGAAAACACGGCGGCTGCCTAAATAGCCGTAACTCCTGGACGGTCACGCCGGCTCATTTAACTGTTTCTCCCAAATGAGAACAAGAGTGAAGTTTTTTCCGCCCCCAATCGGAATAATAAAAGTCGCTGTTTAATGGACGGTTGTTTTAGGGGACGGGGGTAGGGAGCGATAAAAATACCTCTGCACCTGCTCGTTTCTCACTGTTGTGCATTCAAATGGGTTGGAGTCGTTTGGTAACTGGTCTCATCTGTGCATTGATTGCTCTGTTTTGGATCCTCTTTCATCTATAAATACCGCAGTCATCTGCAGAGCGTCCTCCCCCTGAACCCCTCTGTTACCAGCATCGGGGAGGCAATGAGCCCTACCAGGCGTGTCGTGCCCGTCCGGGGTAATTGTTCTCTCACAGTCCATTTCTGTGGCGGGAATTTAAAATACGTCTACATCTTTCGGGCCCTTTGACCCAGGCAAGTGCCTGAAATCCCCCCCATACCTGTCTCAAGAGGGTTATTCACAACTCGCCGGCTCGCCGTCACGAAAATCGACCGCTTATAATCGGACGGTCGACTCTCTTGTCTCGTATTTGCCTGCAAATATTGCTCCTTTTCACTGGCTCCCTCATTATCAATGCTTGGCTGCGTGTCTTACTCAGTGTACTGTAAACGCTTTCTATAGCAATCTGGGAGGGTTAAGAGTGTCGAGATTTCCATTCTGTTGCACATTTCTCTCTGCTGGTCCCCGGAGACGGTCGGAGGGGTTTTGCCGGGGCTCCCCCGGGGTCGGACACCAAGCCCCGGGCGGAGTGAGCAGATTAAGCCCGAGATGGAAATTTGGATTTCTCCTCTCATGTTTTTTTGTGGACGGCGAGAGAAAAATCCACAACGCTATTTGTGTGCCGCGGGGCAGGAGGACGGGAGTTTTTAATTTGCTGTCTTAACGGCACATCCAATGCCGCCGTGAATAAAAAGAAAAAAAAAAAAATTACGTCACGATGCGTGTTCACGGGCGACGGGAATAATGACGTATCGAACGGAGAACGGCGGCTGGATGTCGCTTTTCTTATTCTTAATCCGGCGCGACAAAACACGAAGGTACGCAAGTAACCACTGGGAAACGCCAGGGATGATCTTTTCGACGACACACTGTATCGACGGTTCTCAGAAATCAACGAACGCGTGTTTTTTTTTTTGTTTTTTTTTGTTGTCGTCAAATGAGATGATCCGGCCGATTCAGATCGCTTTAATCCCACAATAAACATTTTGCGAATTTAAATCGCGCGGTACGACCCGTCGAGAAATCAGCAATCCGACCTCTCCGTGCCGTCGCTGTTTTCCTTCGCTGTTTGAGAACTGAGACCGCGGCGCTCTGCAAACCGATAAATTATTCCGTCTATGTTTTGAAGACACGCTCGGCTTAATGGCTGCCAATAAACAAAAGCTCTAGGAACCAAATCACCCTCATAATCATTGTGCCGCTGTCACAGTTCTCCAAGACAGGTTCCGGTTATTGCGGCGTTTGTTTCACGGGAGGATCTGAATTGGAAAACAAGGAAAGGGGGAAAGAAAAACCTGCTATAAACGCAACCAGATCTGCGGATGGAATGTCGAAATATTATACGACTACAAGTTTTTCTTCCCTTTTTTTCCTCCTCTCGGGTTTCTCCCGCCAACGTTCGTGACACGTGACGACCGAGGGCATCGGATCTGATCCGTCACCTTCTGCTGCCAACCGGCGGCGGATTAGACTTTTCTTTCAAGGTGGTTTAATGTCCCGCTTTCACATTCAGCTCGACTCTTGGGTTCAAAGCACTTAACTTTATCGACGCTCCTAATGGTTGTTGACACACAGACCCTAAATCTTTATATCGGCTCATTGGCGGAATTTGGTCTCTTAAAATTGTTTAATTACCAGGCCAGTTCATCCAAAGTAATTCCCACCCTCAAAGGTGCTTTTGGTTTTTATGCCATGTCGTTCCCCTCGGAAAGTTTTAATTTATCGCGGATTTTTTCGGATTTTTTTTTTTTTTTTTTTTTTTCCTGAAACAAAAAAGCTAAAAAAAATGTTAGAAATAATATGTTACTACTTACACCAGACCTGGGCACTTTACGGCCCGCGGGCCACATCCGGCCCGCCAAACAATTTTCTTTGAATATTTTTAACAAATATTTTCAATCAATGATAAATTCAGAAACTCCCTATATTTTTCCTTTTGTTTGATTTCGTATGGATGATTGCATTCAAAATAATGTCGGTGCATTTATATGATCATTAATGATTAAGTTGAAATAAAATGCCGAAAAATGTAAATATTTAAATGACTGTTTTTATATTGTTCAATTTACATGATATAGAAGTTAAATATAAAATGTGGCCCGCTTGCCAAAATAATTGCCCACCCCTGACTTACACACACAATTACCACATGTAATCACGTACTGGTAAAAAGACATATATTTCTATATATACTGCTCAAAAAAAATAAAGGGAAGACTGAAATAACACTTCCTAGATCGGAATGAATGAAATATTCTTTAAATAGTTGAATGAACTGACAACAAAATTACACAAAAATTCTGAATGGAAATGAAACGTACTCACCCATGGAGGTCTGGATTTGGAGTCACGCTCAAAATTCAAGTGGAAAAACACCCGACAGGCCGATCCAACGTTGATATAATGTTCTTAAAACAAGTCAACATGAATCCGTGTCGCTTCCGAAATGGACAGTTTGTGTGATTGACTCGGAGCGTTCCCTTTATTTTTTTGAGCAGTATATTTTTACATCCCTTTCACTTTATTTTTTTGTATTTCTCTCGATCTTGACCGTTCTTTTTATTTTATTTGTCATTACTAGCTATTTTTATTCTTTATTTCTATATAGAGTTCTATTGTGATTCTTACCATCTTGACTCTCTAGCAGGAACGCTTTCAACCAAAAAATAAAGTAAATAAAGTATTCTGATTCCCTTGCATTGCGATGACGTAATGCGATCGTTTAAAACGGAAGCGGCTCTTACACACCTCAGGCGAGCATCGCCCCGGAGATGTTGCTTTGGGACCGAGATATGATCAGGAAGGAGTCCAGGGACAGCAGATGTTCTGGAAATAAAGTCGGTTTGGACGTGCACGGAGGAGCGACGGTGAAGATCTGGGTAGAAGGACGGCGAGGTCGGAGCTGCCGGGCAGGAGGCCGAGAGGAAGACCAGAGAGGAGATTTATGGATGGACTGAAAGAGGACTAGTTAGTGTGAGAGAGGAGGATGCAGAAGAGATGGAGGCAGATGGTCGGCGGCGGCGGCGACCCCTCCAGGGAGCGGCCGATAGGAAGAGAAGAAATAAACATCGGGTAAAAGCAATGAGACGTCCGTGATAATCCCGTATGCTTTTTTTTCCGACGGCGCGTTTTTTTAAATTGACCGGCGTCGCGAAGTAAACAACACGCTGCGATCGCTTCTCTGTTAATGGAGGTTTCTGTAGTCGCGGGTTACTGTAACGCTCACACCAACCGCAGCTTCAGGCCGTGAATCAAAAGCGATGACCCCATTTATTCCGACAAATTAAATTGTCAGAATCCGTCGTCGGCGTTTCGCTGAACGGAGCGTGGGCTCGCTAAATTACGCCGTTATGCCGCCGAGTTGCATGAATGAGTCGCCGTGATACCTCACATGATGAGCCTCCTCCTCTCTGTGCGCTAAAACATTGTCTTTTATTGATTCGGCGGTTTGCGCGGAAACTTTGACCTGAAAATATCCTTCGCTGGTTCAAGAACGCCTTTGTCACATCGCCGTTTTGCTCGCGAGTGAAGGTGAATGAAGGGAAGCTGAGAAATTGGCGTTTCCAATTTGCCAACTCGCAACTCCTCATTTGGAATCTGCTCAAAAGGGCCGTCGATAATATCGGCATTTTATTCCACACGACGCGCGGGATCCGCCTTTCTGCGCGCTGAACTCTTTCCATCACGCCGGTCGTCCGGAGTGACGTTTTCTAGTGTTCTTTAAGGCGACCGAGCCGACGCCTCTTGGGACGTCCAAAACATGAACCGATGCACTCAAAGTGGCTAACCTTGACGTAGCACCGGTTGCTGGGTGGTTCCGGTCTGTTTGCGTTCTACCTTCCATGTGGTCCATCTTTTGGAGGTTCTTTGGATGATCTTGAAGACCGCGGCGGTCCATGGGTTTGTTGACCCGTACGCTATATTCGTCTTTTACATCGTCACGCCGCGAAGCTTCTCGTCTCGACGCCGTTCGCCGTTAGATCTCGAAACGACAGGTTTCGATCTGTTTTGATCCGCTGGATATGAACCCGCGACACCTTCCGCCGGTGAATTAACATTCCAGATTAAAACACGAGAATTCTGCCAGCGCGACGGGAAAAGACACAGAGAGAGGGATGTAATGGCTTCTGGATAAATTGTGCTTAATAGTGTAAAAACCCTTAAAATTAATTGAGCAGTCAAATGTTACTTCATCCTCCTCATGCATGCTTGCATCATTGGAGATTCTCGCCGCAGATGGAAGTAGCTCGGCCTCCTCCTGAAATGTGTTGGCTGATCCCATTATTTGTTTTTCAAAAGGCTGTCCCGTGTTACTAATGCATCTTCCCTTGTTCGTACTTGGAGAGGGGCGGAAGGTTACGGGAGACGGCAAATTGCATGCTGCTGTATTTCACCACGGTCATTCACACCTAGCACGGGTAATAGCGCTGCGATTGGCAGCTATTAGCCGTGTGTGGATTTGCATGAAGAACAGATAATATGTGCGATCAAACTGTGCCGCGATACTTCACTGCTGGCGCTCTCACACCGCGAGCTGTATGCTCTCTGCCAAGACATCCTATTTAAATGGAAGTACGATATACTTATATACAGGGCAGAATAACGACATTTGACCTTGGGAATCATTACCTCGGTATACAGCGTTTTTAACCAAATCGCTTCGCCGTTTTCGATTGTACCGCTCTCCGTTTGCGGTCCGTAATGTGAAACCGGGGCTTCTGTTCCCATTTCGGTGGGAGATTGTTAGCCGACCCAGTGTGCAGCCGGGGCTTCGTGCTTCACGGAGCCTCCCCGCGCCGCGGCAACCAGGAAATCCGAGATGCGAGGGAGTCACAGTATCGCCGATTCATTTAATTTTTAAGTCAGAGGGCCAAAAAAGTGCCGCGAGTCCTCGGGCAAGCCGTTGCGGTTTTATAAGACGTCCCCCAGGAAGCAGCAATTGCCGTAATGTCCGGACTATTGAGCGCACCTCAATGTAAGCCGCACCGGCTAGCCGATCGCTATCTCGGTCTTCCTCCTGCGCACTTAAACCGTCAAAGTCGTCTTCTTCGGTGTCGGAGTTGAGCGGACTCAGAATTTCCCGATCATTTCAACGGTCCGATGTGACGAGGTTAAACGTTTTAGCGGCGTGAAGCTCGTTAGCGTCCCCCAACCCAGAAAAGTCCATATGCTGTAATTTCCGGACGATAAGCTGCAACTTTTTTTACGTAAACAACAATAAGGCTAATATATGGACTAACGAGCTTCTCGCCGCTAAAACATTTATCCTCGTCACATCGGACCGTTGAAATGACCGGGAAATTCTGAGTCCGTTCAACTCCGACACTGAAGAAGACGACTTTGACGGTTTTAGTGCGCGGGAGTAAACTAAGGATGCGGCTAATACCGAAATTTCTGGACTATTGAGCGCACCTCAATATAAGCCGCACCGGCTAGCCGATCGCTATCCCGGGCTTCCACCCGCGCACTAAAATCGTCAAAGTCGTCTACTTCCGTGTCGGAGTCGGACTCAGACGGTCATTTCATCGGTCCGATGTGACGTGGATAAATGTTTTAGCGGCGAGAAGCTCGTTAGCGTCCCCCACCCAGAAAAAGTCCATATATTAGCCGCATCCTTGTTTACGTGAAAAAAGTCGCGGCTTATCGTCCGGAAATTACGGTATATGGACTTTGGGTGGGGGACGCTAACGAGCTCCACGCCACTGAAACGTTTATCCTCGTCACATCGGACCGATGAAATGACCGGGAAATTCTGAGTCCGTTCAACTCCGACACCGAAAAAGACGACTTTGACGGTTTTAGTGCGCGGGAGGAAGCCCGAGATAGCGATCGGCTAGCCGATCGAAACGACGGGTTTCGATCTGTTTTGATCCGCTGGATATGAACCCGCGACACCTTCCGCCGGTGAATTAACATTCCGGATTAAAACACGAGAATTCTGCCAGCGCGACGGGAAAAGACACAGAGAGAGGGATGTAATGGCTAGCCGGTGCGGCTAATATTGAGGTGCGCTCAATAGTCCGGAAATTACGGTATTAGCCGCATCCTTGTTTACGTGAAAAAAGTCGCGGCTTATCGTCCGAAAATCACGGTATTCCATCGCTATGACGCTCGCGTGACCGTGGAAAGCCGTAACGCATGACCGTCCCGCAGTCTGCCGACACATCTGATGCCAACGGCCAAAGATTACATTTGCTCTCAAATCTCTTTATGTCGCGAGGTGGGGGAGGGGAATGTGATACCTGAGCGCCGTTATGGGCTCGTAAGACAGAGATGAAAGAAAAGCGCCGCTTTGATGAAACATCTTACGGTCAGCCACAAAGACGACGCGCGCTCGTCGGAGTCAAGGCGGGCATCGCTGTGCCGCGCGGTGATACAAGCGTCGCAACCCTCCATGCCGTCCCCAGAGGCGCCGCGGCTCATCGTCTTCCATCTTATCTGAAGGAGTGGGTAACAAGGATCCAGCCTAAGATAAATCATATTGGTTTGAATTGAGCAATGATCTAATTTTTGAAGTGCTGAGGGACAAGAGGGGGAGGGGACACTGATCCTACAAAACACAATTTTATGACTCCTCCTGTCACATCTAGTTTCTTTGTCAATTTAGCGCTAACGCTGCCGCCCGAGGGCCTCGGCATTTAGACGTGGCGTGTTGATCTACCAGCCGCGGTCGCCTCGACTGCCGGAGCGTGCAAGAGTCCACTTCTCATTAATGTACAATTGAGTTAGATTCGGTCAAAAGCCGAGCGCGAGGGGGGAAGAAAGAAAAAAAAAAAAAAGCGGGACAACCTTTTTTTTTGAATAATGTATATGAGCGCATTTCCCACCGTGATTTGTTTACTTGAATTCGCAAACAGGCCAATCGTCGGAGATGCGACAGGTGCAGAAAAGCAGACCTTCAGGAGAAGGCGTGAAGAACGTTTCGCCGTTTAGAAGCGAACATACGGGAACGGCGGGAGGGTTTCGGCTTCACCGTCTCCGTCGTTTAGGTCGGATGAAGAACTCGCGACTAGCTGGAGCTTCGCGTTTGCGATCGTCTCCTCGGCTTCCTCGCAACAGAGGAACTGGGACTGTTTTTTTTTGTCCACCATTCCAGAAATAACCTTGTATTTTTAGCGCGACTCATGATCACAAAGCTTCGCGAGCGAGCGTCATTACATACCGTTGACCCAGGCAAGATCAATCGACAGAGGCAATAAAAATCCCCGGCTTAAATATTTTGTGTTAGATCGTCAAATAGAAGTTGCTTCTCGGACTAAAAAAAAAAAAAGAAAACAAACCTTCCGACGGACGAACGCTAATTTCATTCGAAGGGAAACAGACAAAAGAGAAAGAAATTTGTAGAAGATCAAATTAGCCCGTCCTTCCTCTTACTTGTGGGTGGAAGGACCCGCGATCTTGAGAAGTTTTTCCTTTTTTTTTTTTACGATCCGCCGCGATTTACAATTCATGAACGTCTTAGAAAACGGTCGGGCTCCCAAACAGATGGCTTTCTCTTCAAACCCAACCGGCTCCTCGCTTAAAGATACCGCATCTCTCGATGCTTATCGGCGTCGAACAGGCAGTTTGATGCATTCCCCTCGTCGCATTTGAATCACTCACCGGGCGTTTATTGCGCTCACAAGAGCGATGACTTGTTTTCAACTACGGTAAAACTTTATCTATCACTTCACCTGCTTCACTGCATCCACCGCGCCCGCGGCGGCCGACGCTCAAATGCGTAAATGAGCCGAGCCGCATCCTCGGCGAAAACTCTTGACACATGACTCCGACAGAAAAACGTAGTCTCCATCCGCTCCGGCGTTGTAAGAAACGTGCGCCGGCTTCGGGGAAAACTTGATTTTTGATTTTTTTTTTTTTTTTTTTTGTCGGTTCGGCGAGTGTCACCCGGAGCGATCCTTGACTTCGGAGTCTTCGGAAAAATAATTAGGGCGGGACGCCTGGGCTCAGGGGGCTCCCCTGTCATTCTGTTTTATCGACCCGTGGAAAAATCCGACAGTTGTGTCAGACGCGACGGCACTAAATCGTTCATTAATGGGACGGACGCTCGTGGACGTAAACAAAGCAGACACTTGAGCCGCTTTCACAACAAGAACACACTCCGGAGATCCGTCCAGCTTGAATTTTGTTCCAGGAAGTGCCCTGGATCAAGGGGGGAAGCTTTTAGTTCTGCATTCTCACAGGGAGCGAGGGAACATGGGAGGGAACAGGGGGGATGCGGGAGGGGGAGGAGCTGCTTGAGCTCCACATGCCAATACAAACCACTGAAGGAGAAGAAGATGGAGAAGAAGAAGATGGAGAGGAAGAAGATGGAGATGGAGAATAAGAATTGAGAAGAAGAATAAGAATAAGAAGAAGAAGAAGGAGAAGAAGAATTGGAAGAATAAGGATAATGATAAGAAGAAGAAGATGGAGAAGAAGAAGATGAAAATGGAGAAGATGGAGAAGAAGAAGAAAATGGAGAAGAATATGGAGAAGAAGAAGACGATGGAGAAGAAGGAGAAGAAGATGGAAAAGAAGAAGAAGAAGAAAATTGAGAAAAATATGGAGAAGAAGATGGAGGAGAAGAAGAAGAAGATGGAGATGGAGAATAAGATGGAGAAGAAGAATAAGAATAACAAGAAGAAGATGGAGAAGAAGATGAAGAAGAAGAAGATGGAGAAGAAGATGTAGAAGAAAAATGGAATAGAAGATGAAGTAGATGGAGAAGAAGAGGAAAAAGAAGAGGAAGAAGAAGGAGAAGCAGATGGAGAAGAAGAAGAAGATGGAGAAGAAGGAGAAGAAGAAGAGGAAGAAGAAGAAGAAAAAGAAAATGAAGAAGAAGAACCGGACTTCATTGGACAAGAGGAGGATCCAGGCCGCCACAGCGTTCATGTTCTCCATGGCGTCCATAATAACCACAACTATAAGTTGGGTTTGAAGTATTTAATCTACCTCTACTCATTTTAGCCAAAACATCGATGTTCCTCTGCGAGCCCTGGAAACCATCTGTGGCGCAGCGGCCTGGAGGAGCAGCAGCCTGGGACCTCCTCCACATCTAGTTCTGGCTGGCTCTGCCCATTTCATCCCAAGTTGCCGCCATAGTTTACAAAAATGGCACTCTGGAAGCCGAGAGGAGTATCTGGTGGTGGGTTCCACCGATCTCCTCCGGCATACAAGTCCTGTGGTGCGGGAGCTCAAATGGTTCCTTAAACAAGTGCAAAAAGTACCTTGAGGGCAAAAGGGTCTACAGCCTGACTCACAAAATTTGCATTTTTTTGACAGGAAGTCCCCGACGTAGCTCTGGTGGCGCTGTCTTTCCGCCATCAAGCTGGCCCTTACGATTCCCGAGTCCTGATACGATTTGTTTAGACGGCGAGATCCCCGAATGTCTGGCGCTCTGCGAGTCCCTCGCAGGGGAATCCAGGTCGAGAAGTGCGTCGGAAAATGTTTGCCTAGCAGAAAATATTATCTGGGAGAAAACAGTTTGCAACAATTAACTCTTTCCACGTCACTGACTAGAATTTCCATTAAGGGAAAGAAAAAAAAAAAACTAAAATAATTAATTTTGCAATTTGGACTGGGGTTTATTGAGCCATGAGCCAAATGCACTTTTAAACTCCGTAATGCTGCACGGCAGTTAATGGGCCCGTGTAAAACACTCGAGGTCCACTTTTTAAAGTTTCAGCTGAATTATTGGCAACAGCTGTAGGAGACAAATAACATATACATAGATTATTCTATAATCACGTGCAGATAAAGTTAAATGGATCCTCTTTCTCAGAGTCTACAATGTTGTTTGTGTAAAATCCTCGAACGTAGAGAGAAAAAGTAATGGGTCTCCCGACATTCTTGTAAACCCTTCGCTCTGCGAGGTGGAGCGAATACTGAGCTGTTATCATCGGGGCGTGTCTATATTATACAGTTTTAATGCTTTATTCCTTCCTCTGCTGAACTGCTAATGGGTTTTTATCATTCAAAATAAATTCTGGACTAGGGGCCACAAAGGCAGGGCCCGACGGCTGCAGCCAGAAGGGTGCATTTCCTTGTGCGCACCCCATGTTCGGGTTCTCCCCAAAAAACATGCAGGAGGTTCATTGGACCAGAGAGGGTGAACGGTTGTCTGACTAAACGTGCGAACCTGTGGTGAAACCCAATAACAGCTGGGAAAGTGCACGATAAACGCTGTAAAGAATGAATAAATGAACTGCAAAACATACTCACGCCGTATTACACGTGTAAAAACTTGCATTGCTGGAAAATTAACCAAATGTCAAATTTAGCTGATCATAATCTGGAATGCAGAAATATATTTATGTATTTACATGCATATGTATGAATATACACATATCCATGTGTGTATATAAATATATGAGTTTTATGTACATATATGTCTATATATGTATTTATGTGCGTGTATATATACGTATATATATATCTATAGATATATATGTGTGTGTGTTTACAGGACTGTCTCAGAAAATTAGAATATTGTGATAAAGTTCTTTAGCTTCTGTAATGCAATTAAAAAAATCAAAAATTAGCTTTTCATGATATTCTAATATTTTGAGATAGGATTTTTGAGTTTTCTTAAGATGTAAGCCATAATCAGCAATATTAGAATAACAAAAGACTTGCAATATTTTTCAGTTGATTTGTAATGAATCCAGAATGTATGACATTTTTGTTTTTTGTATTTTTGCATTACAGAAGATAAAGAACTTTATCACAATATTCTAATTTTCTGAGACAGTTTGTATATACGTGTATATACTGTATGTATGCTTATATTTGGACGAGTATATATATATATATATATATATATATATATACATTATATGTGTGAGTATGTGTGCGTATATATATTTGTATATATAAATATATGGATATGTGTATGCATGTGTGTGTGTGTATATACATGTGTGTGTGCGTGTGTGTGTGTGTGTGTGTGTGTATATTTGTATATAAACTGCTCAAGGAAATAAAGGGGACACTAAAATAACACATCCTAGAACTGACTGAATGAAACATTCTTCTTAAATACTTTGTTCTTTGCATAGTTTAATGCGCTGACAACAAAATCACAAAAAAATGATCAATGGAAATCCAAAGTATTCACTCATGGAGGTCTGGATTTGAAGTAACACTCAAATTGAAAGTGGAAAAACACACGACAGGCTGATCCAACTTTGATTAAATGTCCTTAAAACAAATCAAAATGAATCAGTGTCGCTTCCCAAGTGGACACTTTGATTTCACACAAGTGAGATTGATTTGGAGTTACTTTGTGTTTTTTAAGTATTTCCTTCATTTTTTTTTAAGCAGTATGTATGTATGCATGTATCTAAGTATGTGTGTGTGTGTGTGTGTATAATATATATATGTGTGTGTATATGTGTATGTATGTATGTATTTATGTATGAATTTATGTGAGTGTGTGTGCATGTGTGTATATATATATATGTGTGTGTGTGTGCGTATATATGTGTATGTGTGTTTGTGTGTATGTATGTATGTATGTATGTGTATACATGTGTGTTTTTATGTATGTATGTATGTATGTATATATGTACACACACATATATATATATACAGACACACACATATACACACACACACAAACACACACACACACACACACACATATATATATATATATATATATATATAAGTGTGTGTGTATCTTTAGATATGATATATATGTGTATATACTGTATGTATGTATGTGTGGGTGTATGTGCAAGTGTATATATATATATATATATGTGTGTGTGTGTGTGTGTGTGTCCATATATGTCTATATATGCATGTGTGTATATATATGTGTATATGTATTGGTTGTATGTAAAAGCTGGTGTCAAGCAGTGGCTGCAGCTCAGTCTAAATGCAGCACTATATGAACAAAAGTAACAGCTAAAATTAGCGGCGCAGTATATTTCAGGTGGCTCTGTCTGACTCCTGGGTTTCACACCGTCTCCGCATGTTGTGACGAGCCGTAACTTAATATGCGCAGGGCGAAAGCGGCGCCGCACCTCGTGTCGAAGAGCCGATTAAGGAGATGAAAACGGTCCCGGTTCGAGCGCGAACCCGCGGTGCCGGAGGACCGAGTCCAGATCTGCTGGAGCAGAAGTCCTGGTGAAACACACAGCCTCCACAGGCATCCTCTGAAAAGGTTTCTATTAAATATTGACTGTGACACTCTAACCTTTGTGATGAATTTTCCAGATTAACATCACTTGCTGTCTTGCGTGTGCATGTGTGTGTGTGTGTGTGTGTGTGTGTGTTAGTGGGGGTTGCAGGAGGCTCACAGGAAGGGTCTAATCTCCTTAGAAGAGCAGGAGGGAGGAAGGTAGCCTTTTCTTTGCTCTTTGATGCCCTCCGTGGCCTTGACATCAACTTTACATGCTCGCCGCTGAAGGTGTGTGACCCCCCCCCTCCCCCCCACGCCGCCGCCGCCTCCTCGCAAAGAAAATCCTCCTTTCGCTGCAAGTGTTGTCTTTGCTAGATCCCCTCAAGAATCTGATCACGGGAGCCGATTTTTCCACTCCCGACACCCAGGTGTCAAGGTTCGGGTCGCATTTCTAATAAGGAGCGCCGCCCGATCACGCGGACGGCGCCGCATCGTCATATTTTGCGAACAGAACGATTTCTGTCTCGCAAACGCGAGGAAAGCAGCAGCAGCGGCGGCGGCGGCGGCGGCAGCAGAGGGGGACTCGTCTCCCTGGAGGATAAGCGCCGCCCAGCCATGCTTGCAGACGGATCCCCCGGGAGGCGCAGGGGTTCGGGGACCTCTCGGGGGAGGGACGTATGGAGGGGTCACATCCCCTACAGACCGTATTTTTCCTCTCTATCTGCTTCGCCTTTGGCGCGGCGCTCGGCTGTCCTCGCAGAATGAGGCGGAGACAGGATGTCTGCGTGCTAAATTGGTTGCTCTGCGGTGATGGTGACATTTGTGCTTCTAATTATTATGTTCTCTCATGCACTGCTCCTCCACTGGGGCTAAATCTCCCTTTGAACGGCTCAGGCCGGAGAGAGAGAGAGTAAAAAATGTCCATTAGGTATCAGAATGCCGGCTGGTAATCTCGAACATGTTATTAACTGCCCATTGTATCACCAGACATGTAATTTGGAGAGTCAGATTTTTAATTTTCACTTTCCTTTTTTTTTTTTTTTTTTTTTTTGTCATTTTCACAAAATGTGTTACCTTTTTGTGACGCCTCCGCGCCGGATATTACGTTTTTTTTTTTTGTTATCTTTGAACCTGACGGCGTCAAAAGACGCGTTTTTTTTTGTTTTTTTTTTTGTTTCGATCCGCATCCGCAGAAACCGTTTCGCTTGTTCTACAAGTAAAGGAAAACCCGCGAGGAATGAATATGCGATGCGATCGCTCTCCTGCAAAGCCCCTCTTTACCTCCAGCTCTAATCTCACTTCATTGCATCTGAGACCGTCCGTATTAGACGAGGTTACGATTAGACTGGCAGGGCTTAAACCCTCCATCACACGATACATCTTCATACCTCTGAAGTGACTCTGAATCGCCAACGTACATCTAATCATTATCCGGTTCGGAGTGGATTGTGTGTGTACCTGTTTGACCCGCTTTCGCTGTCTGACCAGAGAAAATCACCGTACTCCACCCTGCCACGCGGTTCCCACCGGGACGTATCACGCTCTTTCAAATGTAAGAGGATTTTTTTTTTTTTTTTTTTTTTTTCCCATCTTCAAAGGGCTGCTAATTTGAAATTCAAATTTTTTCCGCCGGCCGCGTTTCGTTGCACGCAATATAAAGAGCTCCGCTTCAAAATATCCCCCCTTTTCGGAGCGGCTGAACACAGAAACAATGTTGGTTTAACGCCGTCAGCCCGACCTGCGTTTAGGTTGCGGCGGGATGAATTCGGCGTTCCACGATTTACGCCAGATTTTACAACCTGTTTGTGTCACAACATTTCCAGATATTCCGTCGGAGCTCACGGATCAGGACGATGATCAGCGGCTCCGTATGCCATTAAACGCCGACGGATTGGACTCACGTAGACCCGGTCCCTGTCTGGCTGCTGTTGAGAGCCGGTTATCAGCAGATGTCCTGCCTCTTAGCTCAGCCGAGACAGGAATGCTAATCGTCGAACCTGCTCGGCCCGTGTCCTTGGACGCCGGTGTTATTCGGTGCCATGACGGAGTCGAGAGCCTCGGTGTGTGTTCTTTGACAGGACGCTTCCGTTAAAAGAGGTCACCGGAGCGTTCCATCTTGGAAAACACGGTGAAGATCACACCTGCCTCGTCCCTGCCGGACTGCCCTCTTATCCGGGTTTGAAGAGATGCGCGTCCGGGGCCGGCAGAGCGCTCAGAATGCAGCCGCCCGTTCCGTTCGGTCAACCGGCCTCGCACCGCTGGCTTCCTGACTTGTTGCTCCTCTCCTACAAGATAGTCGCCGTCACCGCGGCATCTCTCTGATTCGGTGAAATCATACCTGGCGCTCTCGGGGTTCTCACCTTTTTCGTTTCCCCCGAGGTTTTGGTAAACCGGCTGTCGGAGAGGCCGTCCTTTCTTTCTCCGCACCGACAAGACTGGCGGGAGGATCCTTTATGTTGCGGTCGAGGTAAAAGCAGTAAGCGGTTCGCAGATGAAAAAAAAAAAGCAACGAAACAAATACTCTTACGCGCTTCACAAACAAACGTGGCAACCAGCTGAGGAGCACTGTGGCAGATTTCGCGGCGACCGTACTACAAATCTAAAGAAGGGTGTAAATAATGATCTTATTATTCGCCAGTCAAGAGCGGAAGCCATTTGAAAATCCCCTCCGAAAAAAACAAAACAACCCCGAGAATGTAAAACGCCACCGTATAGTCGGATCGATGTTTTGCAATTTAGCCCCCGTATGGAACATACTTTTATTTAAAACGAACTAATGAGATGCCAATACCGTCATCTTTTAGTCAATATGCGTTAAATAGGTTTCTACACCATCATGAACAGGGAGTTGAGAGCAACAAATTTTAAATGTGAACTTGTTTTGATACCTTTGCGTCCAGATATCGCCCGCAGCTCCCGGCTTTGAGATGTTTTGCCGGGTGCTAATGCACAACAACGCTCAGGTCGTTGCTTGTTTGAGGGGCCGTTCTTTTCAATTTCGTCTGCAGGAACGGAAAACATGCTCCGCTGGGTCGAGATGCGGCAACCCGCTCGGCTTTTTGAATAAATATTCCTTGTCTTTCCTGCGAGAAACACTTGGGTCATTATCCTTCTGCGTTGCGAAGATGCCGCCCCCACCCCGTGCGCGTTTTTGCCGGAACTGCAAAGAGCAGCAAAGAGCTGCGTTCGGTTCAGAAGTTCAGTTCCCGCTGCTTTTATCATCCCTCGCATCGCGGCGCACCGGCGGTCCAGGTTCATTTGCAGCTTTACGCGCTGATGTGTCACGCTTTCTTCGCCAAGCGTTAACGCAGGATCACCTCTCTTTCTCTCTCCAAACTTCTGTTATTCTACTTCAAGTTCGTGTCGAGTTTTTCCCCAAGGGTCTCGTTTTCTCCGGCGGCCTTTTAAACATTTCCCGAGCCGCTCCTGCATTCGTGAAGCTGGACGTCAATCGTGTATTATTCAAGTAATTCACTTTCCCTATTAACAGCATCTCGACTTTGCGACATTTTATCAGAGAGGCTTCCGAGTTCAACGTGAAACGTCACCGGATAACCCCGGAGTTCAAACCGCACAAATGTCGCATTGCCTACGATGCATAAAATTGGCTCCGCCTCTTAAATCCTTAATGCAACATTTTTGTCAAGAGACGCGGAATCGCAGGTAGCAGTCGGATGAAATATTTATCGGCGCATTCGAGATGAGTTGCATTCATAAAGGCGGGCGAAAAAAAAAAAAGGAAAATAAAAGGAGCTGAGAGAGAGAACATCACTGTCCAAACACCAAGCGTATGTACCCGGTGTACCTGACTGTATCTGACATTAAAAAGGTTTCAACAGTAATAAATATAACCGCTGCGGCGTGCGGGAAGATGTCAGCAGGCTTGTACCTCCGTGACAAATTCCAAGGGTGTCGGCGTAAGAGCTGGCAACAACGAGCGGAGCCGGTACAATACGATTTGTCTAACGGGTAAGAAAGCGTTACGTAGCCTTGACACAAGTCCGAGTTCCCGCTCCGTTGAATTAATTTGGACAGGATGAAGGAGGTCAGAGGGAAATAACGGATGCATCGGAGTCCGCTCCGACGTAGCGGCCCCATTTTTGTGAATCCGAAACGAAGCGCAACTGTTATTTTAGCCAGGAAACCTAAAAAGAGTGCATCAGCAAGCTGGCAGGTACGCTAATAACGTTAGCGACAAAACAGGCTGCAGCCATCTTTATGTTTGTCGGCGGCGGCCCGTGTGTTTAAGTGTATTTATAGTACGCAACCGCCAGCGGGTTTAGATTGGACCAGTTAAATGAATGTTTTTTTTTTTTTTTTTTTTTAGCCGCGCACATCTAATTAGCTATGAGTTTATCAGCTGTCGTGTCAACCGGAGGACGAAAAGATGTCCATGTGAACACAATCCACCGTGAAGCGTGAATGAACGACCACTCGGCGCTTTTACTAGGCTTTGCACAACACACCTCTCCCCGCCGCTTTCACTTTCATGAAAAATATTTTTGCACTTAATATGCCCGTTAATTCAAATGCTATCACTGGGAGTCAGTTATTGCCTTGGAACACACACACACACACATGCACGCCTGCAAAACTTTGGCATAACATCAAAGAGTTTAATTATGTATTATTGCTTAAAACCGAATTGGATGTTTTCAGTCGCTTTTCTAACTCGCAGGAGTCTTGTGAGAAGTGTCTTAAAAGAGCATATCTAATGACCCGCACTTTGCACTCAGCTGCGATGCATCGAAGGTAGGAGATTCGCTCGGATAACCTTTTGTTCGACTCGTCCGCGTGAAGTTCATCATTTCTGCGGACGGTAAACAGGAATCGAACTGTGCTCATGATTATCACGAAAAACCGTGACCTGCCAGTGGCCGCTAGCAGCGCGACAACAATTCTTACACTTCCGTGCATTGTTATCGTGTGAATATTTATGATAGTGTAAACAGTGCACAGGACTGTGGCCGTGCTTTTGTTTGTTTTTGTGACACGTGAATGACAGCGAGTAGTCTTATGTTTATATAATACATATGATATGTATATTTATGTGCGAATATATAATACATATGTGAACGAGAGCATGAATGAGCGTGTCGTGTCGGAATGAATTGTTTGTCTGTGAATATTCGTATTTTTATACAATGAGGAAATTGTTGTATATTATGATGTTTGAATGAAGGCGGGAATAGTTTTGTTTATTTGGCCTTTGAATGACAGTGAACAGTCATCTGTCTATTTATGCAATCTATATATATATATACGTGTGTGTGTCAATTTATAATATATATGTGAATGAATGATCATGACTTTATATGACATTTGAAGGACAAGGTGAATTGTCGTGAATGTGGATATTCATATTTTATATGAAGAGTAAACGGTTGTACATTTTGATATTTGGCATGAATAGTTTTGTTTGTGAGACGTGTGAATGACAGCGAGTAGTTTTAATACATATGATATACTTATATGTGTAAATATATTGCATATATGTGAACGAGAGCATGAATGATCATGACTTTATGTGACATTCGAATGAGAGAGTGAATGGTCGTCTGTGAATATTCATATTTTTATATGATGAGTAAATGAATATATATGTGATATATATGTATATATACAGGACTGTCTCCGGAAATTAAAATATCGTGATAGAATTCTTCATCTTCTGTAAAGTATTTGAAAAAACAAAAATTACCCTATCACAATATTGATACTGTATAAGACTTTATAATATACAGGACTGGGATTTTCAGGAATGTTCAGGAATCTCCTCAGAAAATAAGAATATTGTGATAAAGTTATTTATCTTCTGTAATGCAATTATAAAAACAAAAATGTCATACATTCTGGATTCATTACAAATCAATTGAAATATTGAAAGACTTTTTTTATTTTAATATTGCTGATTATGGCTTACATCTTGAGAAAACTCAAAAATCCTATCTCAAATTATTAGAATATCATGAAAAAGTAATTTTTGTTTTTTTAATCGCATTACAGAAGATAAAGGACTTTATCACAATATGCTAATTTTCTGAGACAGTCCTGTATGTGGGAATGAATGGTCATGTCTTTATGGTTGTTCATCTCTATAAGAGGTGTGAATTCAAAAGGGATAATTTGTATTTTGTACGACGAGATACGTGTCTGAAAATAAAGTGAACAAGTTGCATGTCAGTCTGATGAGTGGATGAGAGTGAACGGCTGAATGACAGCGTGAATATTTGTTTTTTTATATGCCAGCTGTGCTCGGCTGCAGCGTCCGCCCACCGCTCCTCCCACGATCCCTGACTGCAGGGTACAGATAGAGATAATATATGAATGAACAATGTGTAAAACCACGGTGGAGGGATGTCAATGAGCTGATTTAGCGGCGTCTTGACCTTCCCCGGGCGAAAACCGATAGGAAAAAAAAAAAAAAAAAAAGTCACATTTGCACCCGAGGACACCCACATTGTGCTTCGTGTGTGTTCATATTGTCAACCAAAACAACAACAACAACATGGCAACAGAAATACTACTGATTTCCATTCCGGTCTGTGATTAGTTTGCCATCGTTCTCCTTCCAAGTGCGTCATCGGTTTACCGGGCGGGTAAAATAACCCGACAGGTCTCCAGAACCGATGCCCGCCCCCTAGAAAATCGTTAATAACGCGCAGAGATATCGCAGAAATAGTTATGCACATTGAATTAGACTTTACACCTATTTAATTTCGCATACGTTTAAATCCGTGTTATTTCCCTATCTACTACACGGGCTGACAGTTTCGTCAATTTGAACGATGACAAATCACTATCGCGCCGGGAGCGGCCGGGTCGAAGCGGTAATGCAACGTGATGAATTGTTCTGGACACCGCATGATCGGAACGGGGACTGACGTCCGACGTTATGCTCTGAATTCCAATCCCGGTCGTCATTTTTTTTTTTTTTTTTAAATTCAGGGTGAGTAACTGCATTTGGTGACGCCGCTCGCCAAGGGCATGAGGAGGCGCCGGAAAGACGCGGAGGTGGAACGCGCTTCGGGGTCGGCATCCTCGCGGCGAGGCGGGAAAAGGATGCACCTTTTCAGAATAACAACCAAAGGGAATCCTGTCAGAGGGAGAAACCGATTTTGGAAATTGTCAATTATTACGACTGGTTTTCCCATTCCCGTTGTTCCCCCGCTTTTCTCTGTTTATTTTCATTTTTATCTTTATATACTTTCACCCTTCCCCGTGTTCTACGTCCCCTATTTATTCGCAACATCCGCGGCGCTCTCGGGTTGTATTTGTTCAGGCAGCTGCATGCTAATCCACTGTTTAACCACCTGACGGCAAATAAAGAGAATGCCGCTGATGATGATGCAAACAGATAGTGGAAGTGGGGGCTGGATGGGGGGGAAGGGATAAAAAACAAAACAAAAACAAAAAAAAAAAAAAAAGGAAAAAAAGCAAGATCAGTCATTGGTTGGTTTTACAAGAATGAGTCCCCCCTTGCATGGCCTCTTCATTTGCATTTCAATATTCCCTTTCTCCTCCAGACTCAGTCGCATTGTCAAATTTGTCTCAAAATAAGAGCTTTTTTAAACCCCCGTTGTCTGGGTTGGGGGGGAGGACGGGATAAATTGCTTCCGCTGCTTTTGTTAGGTGAGTGACTAATTCCAAAGGCTCTTGGTTTTGTGGAGGCCAAGGTCGTTCTCTGACACAAGGAGAAAACGACAGCGGCCCACTGGCCGGCTGGCTCGCGCTGGGTTTTGTGTCAGGATTCCCTTTTCAGTCAGCAGAAAAGCGACCGGACGCTCTTACGCAGCGGCGTTCATTGACAGCGTTCTTGTGTCGGGCGACTGCACCAAGCTGGAAGTTCAAATATGTTGTTGAGATTCTCATTTGTGCAGGTCGCTGCTTTTACTGCGGCGACTGGACTTTGATTATTTTCTTGAAGCATCGCCGCCCTTCGTCCCGGGGACTTCTTTTGTTCCGGAGGTTAAAGGCTCTGGATTGCGCTGGCGGCTCAGCACCAACACCATTATCACACACCTTGGCAAATCAGTTAATTGAAAAGCCACAGCCGCCGCCGCCGTGATGGATTTTCATGTAAAAAGCATAAAGTCGCTGAGCGGTGTTGGTCAGCGCTGGGGTTGTCAGAGCTATCGCGGCTTTTTCTGCTGAGTTCATAAGTTGCTGTATATACAATCACACACACACATTCGCACAGCTGCGGTTCGTGGCTGTAAAAGGCCATTTGTATCGCTACCGTTGCCGTGGCGCATACGTCTTTAGATCCCATTGTTCGTATCGATGTTTTTGCTCTCCCGCAAGAGCAGCAATACATTATCATTTGACTAAAATAAATTCCAGCCCGCTTCCAGGGAGCAAATGTAGATGTTCTATAAAAACGTGTCACGAAGGGCCAGTGATTTCAGTGCGGTTGAAACGGGTCCCCGGGATATCGGCATCCATAAACTTCCGCCCGGGGGTGTCATCCGGCAATATGATGACAGAAGATGCAATCAGCGTCGCAATTAGCGGGAAGTCATTAGCAAGTCGTCCACCTTCGTTCTTGACCCTGTTCCAACCGAGCTGTTTAAAGGAGACTTCCAGTGACTCCACCCATGAATCCCAAAACAACCAGTATCATCTGAGTTCAAGCCTTGAAAGTAGCCTCGGAGCAACACGCTACATGCGAACGCCCCTCTTCGTTCATTCATTCATTCGTGATATCAGCTAATATCGGCTGTCGGTCGATCACGTAAAGCCGTACGACCAATCGCTCTCAATCCTCCACGAGTCAAGATTTTCAATCGTCATTGTGCAGGCGCAGTGACATTTTGCAGTGGGGGCTCCCGGCTGGGGGCACATGCAGGTTTTTTTGTGAAAATGAATGGACAGACAAGTTGTTTCCGTAGTTCGTAGTTTTATACACGATGAGGATGGTATGAATATGATTGGGTTTAAAGTGCGGTATCGTTTACTGCAAGGCTACTGCCTGTTTACGGGCCATGGGAGGAATCCAGGGAAACCGGAAGAAACCCAAGGTCCCGCTCGAGAATCAAAACGAGAACCCTCTGGCTGTCAGGTGAAAGCGCTAATGACGACGACGTCCCAAAAGGTACCTCTGATTCTTCTGCATCCGAGGTAAAATATACCGTCGCCTTGGCGACCGCGGCTTTGCGCTGCCGTTATCGTCTTTCATTCCCACCGAAAGATGCCGAAAACTCCGGAAGACCGCTCAAAAATTAATCGATTTTCATTCCTGCACAAAAGTGCGGGCTCCTTGAAACACTTAGCCAAAGCGCTAAACAACCAGGTGGAGGAAATAGGGATAGCTGGAAGTGTTACATCTGCGACGCATACGTAGCGGCCAATCAGCGGCAGCGATGAGACAACTTGGCGCTGCCGAGAGTCACGTTTTGAGCGGCGGCTTCCCGCCCTCAATAGGCGCTCTCCGACTTTGCTCCGACTGCGGTGAGTCAGCCGGCTGAGTCAATACGCAGCCCTGCAAAGCGGCGAGGCCGGGGCAACGGGTACAATAACCTCTGCCGCTTTTATACGTGCTGGCCGCTGTTATTAAACCCTCTAATGTTAAAACATTATCGCTGTGTTATTTTATCCTGCACTCGCAGTCCCAGACCCCATCAGTGTCTGTCAGCTCTGTCCCGCACCGACATGAAATGGACTCCCCAGACGTTTGCACTTAATCCAAACACCACCAGTCATATTCTGCATTAAAGAGAAGAGAAGCTGCAGTTTAACAGTGTAACATTTACAGTGCTGCAAATTCAATGGTTTTAATGTTTATACTGTTTGGTTATAAAGTTCGTTGTTACTGTGTCTGGCAGTACCGACTCCACATGATCCAAGTTAATTCCCGATCTGAAAATAGATTTGTTGGTGTTGACAATACAAAGCTCCTTAGTTCTGCCCATTTGTCACAGCATACATTGTCGCCTTTCATTTTGCTGTAATTATGACAAACAAGTATGCTTTGGAGAAATACATCGAATTTTCAAAAAATACAACGCATATCGTATTGTTGATGTAAAACTATAAGGCAAACAAAATGTAGCTTCCATATTATAGCTTCCCATTTTAAACAGCGTAGCATTAAGTCAACATATGGATATAGTTTGATTGGGCTGGTTTGATTTCCGGCTCCTCCTAGTGTGTCGAAGTGTTGTTGAGCGAAACGCCGAACTCCTAACTGCTCCCCTGGTGCCGCTAGACGGCTGCCAACCGCTCACGGTTCATCCATGATGGGTTAAATGCAGAGAGGAATTTCCCACATGGGAATAAAGTATAATAAAATAACCGAATGCTGAGTAACAACCCTGCCGTCCAATTCCTTTGCAGTGAAAATGGTGCATTATCCTTGCACAACAATTACACTTAATCCAAAGAATGTAAATTTTTTTCCTTTTTTTTTGGTAGAGAGAATGATTCATGCAGTTGAAATAAAAAAAAAGAGGTCAGTTAGTTTCTCTCCTTGAAGACGTTCCGCCTCGCATCCCGGACGCCTTTCCACTTCGGACTGCGGGGGGTTTCCGGTAAAGAAGTGCAGAGGTCGGCCGGCGCTCCAAATGAAGATGGTTTGCGATGATAATGATGGAGGTTCGAGTCGTGGGGAGTCGCCTGAGCAGGAAAATACAAGGTTAATGTTGAATCAGATCACTTGGTTTTGGCTGGGAGTTGCCGGGGCCTGGTTTGGGTTGTTATATATGTGTGTGCGTGTGTGTGTGTGTGTGTGTGTGTGTGTGTGTGTGTGTGTGTGTGTGTGTGTATGAATGTATATATATGCGTTTATATATGTATATACATACATACATGTATATCTACATATCTATGTGTGTGCACATATAACTATATCTATATATGCGTATGTATGTATAATACATATGTATATATGTATAATATATGTATATACATGCACACACTACATATATTTATATATATAAATATATATGAAGTGGATATGTGTATGAATATATGTATAATTGTATATTTATATGTGTGTGTGTACTATCTATCTATCTATCTATCTATCTATCTATCTATCTATCTATCTATCTATCTATCTATCTATCTATCTATCTATCAAGGCATATGTGTGTATATGTATATATGCGTTTATTTGTACAATATATAAACACATACATGTATATCTACGTATGCATGCGTGCATATATACATGGTGTGTGTGCGTTTGTATAAATATATATATATATATATATTATGTGTGTGTGTGTGTATTTCCCGAAACGATACTGTCATTGATGTTGAAAAGGATTGGACTGTCACCCACATTACCATTGTCATGATTAAAAGAAAAGTAAATCTCTCTCTCTCTCTTATGAAAGAACTCATACGTTTTTTTTTGTTTTTTTCTTCATTAGCCTTTAAACTCTATTGATAGCATTTTTGCCCAAATGAGAGATTCACACTTTCTGTCCAAATGGGTTATTTTCAAACACGGTCATTTTTTAAAAATGATTATCCGGCCAGTTTGAATCACAATGGCTCTGCGACAGTAATCTATTTGCATTTTCTGCTAGTGCTATCTCGCAGGCCAAGGTACAAACGTCCAATTTTTTATGAAGGCAAACAGATTCTGCTGCACATATTTATCCACCATTTGGTATTAAAATCTGATAAAACATCAGGGGCTGTTTTACAGGCCGTTTAAAGTATGATACTGAAATTCTCTGTCAAACTCGTGCGTTCGCATTCAATATATTAAATCTCTGAGACCCAACTTTGTTTTCCGAAGAGAATTATATCGGGATGCTCCGAAGACGTCGGGGTCAGCGGTCGATGACCAAACAGCTCGCCGTAATAAATCACTTCTGGCTGGGACGGTGATACACGCTGACTGCACATTCATTCTCCCGACCCGTCTGATTGCGGCACGGGGAAACCGTCGCCACCTTCCCGCGGCGGCTTCGCCCTCAGACGTGATGTTTGCAGAGACGATTAACATTTCCTAACAACGTCACTACTCGGTAGATTTCTTACGTATCCCCGGGCGGTTTGGGGGTCGATCGTAAAGCGTCCTCAAAATTGGGCCGTTATTGAAATAGTTCTGTTGTTATAGAGCCGGACCGCGTTTTGCTGCAAACTCTGGTTTTTCCTCGTAGGCCAGAGGAGGTGAAGCCAAACCGTCCCATGTTGGCAGAGTTTTTGCACGCCGGAGAGTTTTTAGAGAAAAAGCACTTGCTCGAATGAGCAAAGGTTATAATGCGAGGAGATAAACTGACGCATCTGGGATGTTGGTTGGACGGCTCGACGCCCTCCGGAAAAAGTATGAATTCGGTTTCAACAAACTAGAATCAAAAGAAATATTAACAGCAAAAAGGAGAAAATAAAAATTATTGGCAGTTTAGTGGTTTAAAAATGTTGACTGCTCGACATCCGTACAGCGAGACACTTCCCTGTCGTCAATAGTCGCTCACGGACAGGAAAGTTCCAAGAATGTATTTTTTGAAAGCGTCCAGCTCCAATTTGGATCCAGGAACTCGCCTCTTCTAGGGGAACCTTCGAGTTCGACATCCCCACAGGCGGCATGGCGAGAATATTAACCAGAATATTAACCAGATAGGACTACCAGATAGGCTGAAGTGATAGGCTAAGTGACATCCCATTCCTGATCCATAGGGTTGAATGTGGCATTGGTCCACCCTTTGCAGCTTCAACGCTTCTGGGAAGGCTTTCCACAAGGTTTGGTGTGTTTATGGGATGTTTTGACCATTCGTCCATCTGTGAGGTCACACAAAGATGTTGGATGAGAAGGCCTGGCTCTCAGTCTCTGCTCTTATTCATCCCAAAGGTGTTCTGTGGGGTTGAGGTCAGGACTCTTTGCGGGACAGTCAATTTTACCCACAGCAGACACAGTCATCCATGTCTTTATGGACCTTGCTTTGTGCACCGGTGCACAGTCATGTTGGAAAAGGAAGAGGCCAGCTCCAGCATGGAACTGCCCAAAATGTCTTGGTCTGCTGAAACTGTCAGAGTTCCTTTCATTAGACCTAAAGGGCCAAGACCAGCTCCTGAAGAACAACCCCACATCATAAGTACCTTTTGCTCGCTCTAAGTGATCTCAGGCAAATCTGTTCTCAGTTCTACTACCTCAGTGGTGGAACAAACTTCCGGAATCAACAAGACTAGCATCATCAATCTCAACCTTCACAGGTAAAAACTTTTCTCTTTCAGGACTTTTTACTGCGCTGATGCCCCAGATCAGGTTAGGCACCAAGTTAGGCTATGCAGTGTGTGTGTGTGTGTGTGTGTGTACGTTTGTGTATGTCTTTGTCAAAAAAAAAAAAACAACTCACTAACCCAAGCTTACTGTTCTGTATATTTCCTGTGCATCGTGTATTTGCAAGTGTATTTGCAGTCCCTATGTCCTCTATTGTAAGTCGCTTTGGATAAAAGCGTCTGCCAAATGCAATGTAATGTAATAATCCCCCCTCCACCAAACTTCACACTTGACCCAATAAAGTCAGACAAGTAGCGTTCTTCCAGCAACCGCCAAACCCAGATGGACAAGCAGGATTTGTCGCTCCATAAAACGCGTCTCCACTGCTCCAGAGTCCAGTGGCGATGTGCTTTACGCCGCTGCATCTGACGCTCTGCATTGCACTTTGGATGCAGCTGCTCCGCCATGGAAACCCATCCTACGAAGCTCTCTACGCACTGTTCTTCAGCTCATCTGAAGGTCACGTGAAGTTTGGAGGTCTGTAGCCATAGACTCTGCAGGAAGTTGGCGACCTCTTGGCACGACGCGCCTCAGCATCCCCCGACCCCGCGACTCCAGTTGCCGTGACCTGCCGCTTCGTGGCTGAGTTGCTGTCGTTCCCAAACACCTCCACATTCTTCTGATACAGCTGACGGTCGAATGTGGAATATTTAGCAGCGAGGGAAATTTCACGACTGCATTTGTCGCACGGGTGACCCACTTTTCCCAAATTGTAAAAACAGTCTGCATGCCAAGGTGCTTGATTTTATACACCTGTGGCCATGGAAGTGACTGGAACACCCTATTCCCATTATTTGGATGGATGAGCCAATACTATTGGTCATATCGTGTATCTTCTCCCCGCACTGCTTCGCCATTGTGAAGAACCCTGTTAGCCGTTAGCTACCTGATGTTCCTCTGGGAGCCCCCGAAACTCCTCTGTGGTCTAGCAGGCCAGAGGAGCTTTGACCTCTTCGTCGCTGCTTCTCTCCATATGAGAATCTGTGAAAACATCCGACCAGTGACCTCAGCGGTTTTTAACAACTTTGCACGACAAGAAGTATCTGGCGCGGTGAATGAGTTCCACCAAGAGGTCCTATGAGAACCTTCAAAAGACCCCTGCTGGGGAGCAGGAGCTAAAGTAGATCTAGGAACTGAGGTTCGTGCTCCCTGGTTCCTGAAAAGGCTCTCACAGCTGCAGAAAGTTCCCATTGCACGAAACGTGCTACAGTCAGTAGCATACAGCGGAAGATGGATAAAAGAATAAAAAATGACGTCCTGGTAGAAATACAGCTATGGATTTAAATTTCCATGAAGCAACCGGAGAAATGGGGATTATAAAGTCAAAACTCTGCAAGATATTTAACTCTGTAGCGCTCAGAAGGTAATTAATTGTGATCCCCTTTTCACTCTAGTGCCGATATAAGATTAGCAGCGAGCGGCTTTAACCGGGTTGCATGATAAGTAATTCTTAACGGATCGTTTGATCCCATTTGTACCTTTTTTTTTTTTTTTTTTTCCCTAAAATAAAAAGGAACCACGAGACAACGGTAATCCAGATAACTGCCCTCCGAGACTGAATGAAAGGGATTTCGTCGGTATGGGATGCGAGTGCGGCGTCGGAGCCGTCCAGGTGAAGCCAACGTTCCATCATGCTATATCCGTTTAGCTTTCCGGTCGGTCTTGTAAAAAAGGGAAAGTGCAATGCTTTTCAACTCATCACCATTACTATAGCATCCAATTCCCCTCTGGGACTTCAGTCTCAAGGTCTCTGATTATAGGCTGGCATAAATACAGCACTCTGTGGTTCATAAGAATGAAATACTTTTGGCTCACGCTGGATTTAATCTTTTTATTGAAGTAAAGTCTCTACAAAAATATATATATCTCTACCACTGTCTTGGTTTTGCACTCATGCCAGTGTCTCTAATAGTCATCATAAATTCCAGGCAGGCGCTGCCCATTTCCTAAAATCTGCAATTTGATAGATGTAGTGTGGAAATAGCTGGGAGACAAATTGATCATGCTTTGGCCCAGACCTTGATCGTGCAAACATTTCAAAGTGTATCGGACGAGCGAGCGTGATGTTATTATGCCGCCTTTTGTTACTTCATTTGGAGCTCTTTGGTTACCCGGCCGGAAAAGAAGGACGGGGATCAGATGCCGCGCGGCGGTATGACATTCAGAAAACGTGCGCGGATAAAGCGGACGCGCGCCGACAGACGTGTCCTTTACAGAGAAAAAAAAAAAAAAAAAAAAACGGAAAATCCAATGGATAATTCGATTTTATACACTAATTAATGTAAAAGTTTTGGCATTAGCTTCCCTGTTCCACATTTCCCCAAACCGTATTTGATTACGATACTTAATCAAATTAGCTTAGACTTTCAGCGATCATCCTACTCATTAAAACGTGTTTATGTGGCCATTACTTTTTTCATGGCTCAGTAGAAAGACTGCTAATAAGTCTTAGTTCAGTGCAGCTAATATGCCGTCCCTCTGATGTTTGAAGAACCTCTATTAGGAGAGTCTAGCCGGGGACATCATTTGCTTTTACCATTTACTTAATTGTACAGTATTTTATCCGAGTTTACATTGTAATTAAAAGTCCAACCCGATTAAAACCCTCCTCACTCCGAGACACAATATACAATAACACTTTGAATAGATCGTCCGGCGGAGGCGGCGCATCTAAGGCGGAACGCTTAATTCAATAAATCTGCATTACATTAAGAGAAATTCATCTCGGAGATCCAATTTGGGACTTATGATGCTTTTATTATGAAAGGAGATTACCGTTCGCCTTCTGCGGCGAGTGCACGAGGACAGAAACCGAGAAAAGCGTTTCACAGAACTCCCCTTGCAGTTAATGGTAGTCACTTGAATAAATAAACTGCGGTAAGATAGCTGTTGGGATGACGGTTTGCTTGAAAGACTTAAAAGCCAATTGAGGTCAACGTCACGGGGTATATATTTTCATCAGCTTTGCAATTCCCGAACATTTGCAGCTGCTCTGCGGTGATTAGCCTGACACATCATGTGGTGTGTACAAAGTGCTACCAGGCTAACAGCTGAGTCAAAAGTGGAGGGCCAGACCTTCTTAATGGGATTTTCACTTCAATTTTTACATTTCCTCTCTCTCCTTCCTCTCTCCATTTCCTGTCCCTGCCTCGGTGGGTGTAAGTGAAAAAGCAAAAGAGTCACCGCGCAGAAGTCTAAACAGAAAATGATTTGCATTGTATTATTCAAATAGCAGTTAAGTGCATAATGCGCTCTAATTACATGATACAGTCCTGAGTGTGTTTTGAATTTATGCATCGCATTTTCCAGGCTGACTCACAGAACGGATCATATTGGATGAATAATGGAAGATGGCTCCGCAGATGTAATCGTCGCAGGCCGTATCGGGGAAATGCCCGTTTTTAAGTCAACGTTTCCGCCGTCGTTCGGTGATACGCGGCGTATCTTGCACACGCTTTAGGCGTTGGTTGTGCGGCGGCCGGCGCGACGGCGTCGAGGTGGGTCTCTGCAAGAAGGGACTCTAATTCCGATGTTTTTCACAAGACTTGCGGTGTTCAGCCACGAGCGCCCGAGTAGCGTATTTTATTTTATTTGGGAAAGTATATAGAAGCCGTGGCGTTAACAGCTTGAGCGACGCGAAGGAGGAAAAATAAAAAACGGCACATTCAAGCCGCGTCGGTCGAACGAAATGCTAAAGACCTTCAGACTCCCGACTCGACTCATCGGCCGCCGGAGTGGTTGTTTATTTGTCCGGATGAGTGGCAGGTTTATTTCACTTTTTTTATATTCACGGTTTCTTGTTGATCCATTTGGAAAGTAGCGTCGGCAACATGGCGGGGAAACCGCACCGATGGTTGAGCTCCAACGGGAATAAAAAACAAAAAACAGAGGCGGAAGTGCGAGTGTACGTACGTTAAACCGCGAAGTACACGTTCAGATAAATTTTTCCCCGACTTTGGAGCAAAATAGTCATGTTCGTGCCGCGCCTCGGCTCGATCGGCCACCTGTTTCCAACGCCAGCGGAGGATTGGTAGATCTTACGCGGCAGACTCCGAGCTAATGGTACGTAACACCCGCTCTCAGAACGTCGATCCACGGGGCCGCGGTCGTCGTTCTCGCCGCCGCTGATATCCTTTCTCGTTCCGCAAACAATTTATTTGATGAAAACGCGAGACGATGCGCTGGCGAGACACGTGAACGCAGAGGCGATAGACAAGCGTGAGATGGAGAGGAGGTAGGCTGCTTTCCCACCACTCTACGGTTCTAATGATCTTAATTTACTTGGTACGTTAATCCCCAATAATGTGCTATGCAGTGCATATATATATATATATTTTTCGATGTGTATATTCATATATGTCAGGCATCCTTTGTGTATGTACGGTATGCGTGTCGGGGAGCCTATTTCGTCGAGGCTGAACAATTTGACTGTCACGTCGCACTAAATGGCCACCATATATCTGTAATTGATGCGAGTTTGATGGAGATGTTGCGGAAAATCAATGAGCCAGATATTAAGTCGGCGCCGTGATGCCAAGAGGGCCGGCTAGTCAGTATGGATTCATGGTTTTTAAAGGCGTCAGACACCACAACACTTCATTGCACTTTACGTTACCATTACGGCGGGCGGGCGGAGGTATTACGACAACAATCGTTTAAGCGGTGGTTGTTTTGGGGGTTAGCGGGGCAATTATGCACATGGAATGCGCGCTTGTACGCAATTAACCGGCCGGTGTTCCATCTCGCACCGTGACATCGCATCGCGCCGGCAAAAAGGCTGAGTCAGCACGTCGCGCGGACAAGCCGGCATCCATTCCCGCAGCCCGACGTGATGCTACTTCATGTTTAGCCCAAGTTGGTGGGCGAGCGGCGAGCGGCGAGCGGCGAGCGGCGACACCAAATGATTAGATCAACCGCTGATACATGATGCAACGGAGGACTTTTTTGCAAACAAGAGCCTGCGGGGTTACGCCCGGCGCCGCTTGAAATCAGGTCAGGGACAGTCAGATGAGGAGTTGCGATCCTTGCGCTTTATTTCTAAGAGAAACTTCGAACAATAACATCGGGCGAAGGAGCGAAGAGCTTAGCTCTTGTGTGACCAACGCGATGAATCTTGAGTTTTATAAGAAAACATGCAGCCGCTCACTTTGTGTACCAGCTAGTTTTTTATTGCTGATGTTTAAATAGTCAGATATGGGATCTGTCCGGGCCGTAGAAACGCTATCGGGGCGATTTTGATTGCGGCGCGGCGTATTTATTCCTTATCTCTGCCGAGCAGTGGTAGGAGGTAGGTTCTGCCTGCTTTGTATTCAGTCAAGTACGCTATTATTTACATGGAGCAAAATAAACAGATGCAGGATTTCAGAGTATCATGCAGGATGAAGTTGTTTTTTTTTTTTTTTTTTTTTTTCTACTGATAAATCTGTCCACACCTTTAGCTTGTGTGAGGGCATCCCACAGAGATCTGAGGAGGAGAAAAAAAAAAAGCACTCATAAAGTTAGAACAGGTGGTTTTCACAAAGAACCGTAAAAACCTGCTCGGAATTATGACATCCGTAGAGTTGCGGGGATTCGTTGGAGTCGTTTTGTTGATTCAAACTTTGACGAAGGTCCGCCGTCGACCCGCGGCCTCCCTTCCACCGCCTGCACGTGTTATTCGCTAACCAATTATTTGAATGTCGTTTTCACTCGCATAGGTGTTTGTTGTTCCCGGTCATGCAAGTCGACTCGCGGTAAGAATTTACAATGGCCTACAAAGCATGACTGACAAGTTAATTAATTAGATATACTTTGGAGAATAATGATTTGCCATCAGTTAAATTAGAAGATTGTTTAATTAGATGCCAAAGATTTGTGTTTGGTAAGCAGCTGCTGATGTTTTAACCGAGTGAAATCCTTGAGGGAGACCTCTGGAGTTAAATTATCCTCGTTGGATAAAAAGATATACGCCATCTTACTCGCCTCCTCTTGACACGTCGAGCCGAAGGGGTTCGGCTGACTTTTTGTGAATATAAAGTTCTCCCAAGGCTGGTTTTATCGGTATATTCATTACTCGCGTAATCTTTCTCTCGGTCGCAGACGTATCGCTGACGTCGAGAATCATAGCGTTCAAAAATGTATACATCTCGGATTTAAATGTGGAAAGACGCCCCCCTTTTTACAGCTCGCTAGAACACTGTCAAGGAAATGAGTCATTTGGACTGATGACTTCCAAGAACTCCCCCTTGCATCAGCAGGACTGGAGGAGAGAGCGAGTTGCAAGCCACCGCCATGTTTAAGTGCTGTTTTCACAGCTCGACGGGAATCGCCACCTATTTGATGGTCGCGAAACAACATGCAAACACGGACTCCGACTAGATATCGGTGCAAATATATGACCGCGCACACACACACACACACACACACACACACACACATTCCCACGGCCTCAGACCGCACAAGCACACCTACCCCGAGTCTTAATTATCATGACTGCTCTGGTCATCAATTTTTAAGCACACTCCAGGCATTGCTAATGGTATTTTCAGAGAGGAAGCTTTATCTATAGCAAGAAGGTAGGTGTCTGACTTGCGGGATCGTGAAATAATTCATGGTGGCTCAGCGGGCAGTTTAAACGAACGACATCGTCTAAGCAAGTTTCGGCACTTTTCCGTGACCCTAAATTTGTATCCATCCGGACGGCTAATACTTCCTTTTAAATGGAAGTCGAGGGACGGCGCGATGGCGCTAACCGGTTAGCGCCTCCTCCGCACAGCGACCGGGTCCGCGGTGGGATTCCCGACATTTTCTATGTGGGACTTGCATGTTCTCCCGGTGTCTGCACAGGGTTCTGCAGGGTTCTTCGCTTTCCTCCAACAAGCCAAAAACATGCAGTTGCAGGAGAAGTCTCTTGATTGTTCTAATGAGAGAGTGAATGGTTGTTTAAGATCGGATAAGATAAAATTTATTGATCCCCATAGGTTAAATTCTGTTCTGTTAAAACCCGGAACACCCAAAGAGCCATTTGGACCCGGTTTCCTCGGAAAAAAGAAAACACTGCAAGCCGCAATTACTTTTTGACGTCTAAAATAAAGGTACCACTGTATAAATTGCTTTTAATTACCTTTACACTTTGTATAAACAAGTGTGTAGTGTGTTGCTTCTGACATTTACAAAGTATTACAGAGAAAATTAAATTTTTTTTATGTAATGAACTCATTTTGAGCTTTGGGCTTTCAGAGCGTTTAGCGGAGCCTCGACCTGAATTTTAAAAATAAATCGTGAAAAAAAATCACTGAGTCAGTAAACAATAAAAAATAAATATTTGCAAAATATCTTCATAAATATTTATTTTACCTGGTTTATGGGACTTCTGCTCCTGAACTTCTGCGCACAGCATCTGCAAATTGGGACTTTACCGGCTATGTGACTTTTCCGCGAATGTGACGTTATTTTGAGCGGTGAAAAATAATAAATAAAATTTTATTTAACATTTCAAGATCACAATAATCTTTCAACTTAGAACTAAAAGTTAAAAAAAGGAATTAACACAAATGAAACATATTTCAATTAAATATTTATCATTTATTTTCCCAACCCTCTCGGAGCCCCAGTGTAAAGATGAAAGAGCCGCGGATTGCCGACCCCTGAGTTAGGGTACCAATAAATATGAGCATAAATAGACAATTAAACAATAGCAAAAGACATCCGCAAATATATAGACGCAACAAGACTAGCATCAACTATCTCAACCTTCAAGAAACAGGTAAAAACTGTTCTCTTTCAGGACTTTTTACTGCGCTGATGCCCCAGATCAGGTTAGGCAGCAAGTTAGGCTATGCAGTGTGTGTGTGTGTGTACGTTTGTGTATGTCTTGTCAAAAAAAACCAAACAACTCACTAACCCAAGCTTACTGTTCTTTATATTTCCTGTGCATCGTGTATTTGCAAGTGTTATTTGCAGTCCCTATGTCCCCTATTGTAAGTCGCTTTGGATGAAAGCGTCTGCCAAATGTAATGTAATGTAATGTAATATAGACAACACAGTGAACAACATCCAGGATAAGAATATATAACAGAATGGGGGGTAAAAAATAGAATAGACCAAAAACAAGGATAAAAACATAAATAATATCGATGACAAAGATAAAGAAAAAAAAAAACGGGATTTAGGGCGTGACACGTGCGAATGGGTGGATCTCGGTCAGTCGTCCGGGTCGCGGTGGATTCGAGTTGAAATCTTCTCGTCGTGGACTCGAATTTCTTCGGCGCCGCTGCTTCTTCGGTTCTCCTGGACTCTCGGATGAGGGCTGAAACGTCTTCAGGTGAAGAAATTCAAGTCCAGCCGCGACGACATCGGTGGGGATAGCTTCCCGGCCCCGCCCCCGAATGCGCGAACGAATAAAAATCCCATCGAGGTGAAGAATCCCCGTGCCGCATTATGAATAATACCGACTGTTCGGCAACTCGGCTTTTGCAATCAAGACGTAACGCGACTGGAGAGCGACGGTACAAGTTTGACGGACAGACGATCATGTTGTAGCGGATGTTAGTGCGGCGCGGGGTAAATGAGAAACATCTCACCGAGAGGAGAGCATTTGTAAGGCCGTAATATCGCGCATTTAGCGCGCGCTACGATATCGCGGTGCCGCGGCGGCGCTTAACATTCACCTTTCATCTTTAAAACAAATGCTTTCAATTTGAGACGATCCAAGCATTACCAAAGAAAGACATTTTGCCGGGTGAAGTCGGCACGCCGTATTTCAAACGGAGAAGAAAATAGACGGCGAGAGGCTTTGCCGGTGAAATCATCACTGTTGCTAGTCAGCTCCTCTGTAATAGAAAATGTATTTAAAATGGGGTCTACTGGATCTCATTTTACGAATCATTAATAATAAATTGGTGCCATCAATCCTAATGATGACGGGTCTCCTATTATCAGGCCAGCAATTGGGAAACTTCTGTTGGCTTGGATCAATTATTTCCCATTTTCCCCTTTGAATAAAAAACATCCGTTTTGGTTTTCTTCAAAAAACAGCCGCCGCGAAAAGGAGGTCGGCGACTTTCGCGGCTCAGATCGGCAACCTATTTGACCTCCGTCTGCCGGTGCCGTTTACGGCCGATACCCCGAGACAAAGAGTCAGAGAGCGGCGTCCGCCGAGCCCGAGGCGACCGGCGTGCACGATACGGAGGAAGGAGGGGGGGCCAAAACCTACAATTGGCGAGTTAAAGATCCATGACCGTACACGCTCCAGCCGTATGACCACCCCTATTAAAAAAGATTATTTGGAACCCTGAGGGCATTATGGCGAGATGATCGCGGATACGTCCTTGAACAACATCCATCATTCATATTTTCCTCTTAGCTTCATTGGCATGTTTATGAGCGTACCTTGATACACGGCCATTTAGTAGATTTACTCTCACGTGCGCAGGTGGGTCATGGAACGTGGCACCGGACTCGGGTTTTATCGTCTTCCAAAGTTAGACCTTAAGAAAACGGTGCGTGTCAGGACTTCTCTGCGGCAGGAAAGTGCGGGAAGGTTTATTTGGCCTCCGCGGGGACAAGTGATGTATTGCCAAGCTCTAACTCTCAAACGAGAGCAACTGAAACTATGGATTTAATTACATTAAAGCTGCTATTAAATAGCAACCCTGTCTACAGCCAAAACATTTTGGGTGTGTTGAACGCTTGTTTTACACCGCATCGGTGGAGGGGAATACAAATCAAGTCGCCGAATTCAATTTCTTTTGGGTCTTTTAACCGACATTGGAATTGCATTTTTTTTTTTTTTATATATATTTTATTTACATGAGCAGAAGATAAAAAAAATTATTCCTTTCAATCAAGCCTCGGCCATGAAATAGAACAACGTCAGCTAATTAAAGCTGCGATAACTTACTGACACAGATGCGATAATATCATAAATATTCCGATGATATGAACGAATCGCATTTTACTTACAGTAAGTGTCAGTTAGATCACTGGCGTGTCACCTCGCCGTAGCTTTTTATTTAACTTTCATTTAACCCTGAAAAAGCCCATTGAGATTTAGAAGCTGTTTTTCAAGGGAGTCCTGACCCAGATAGGCAGCGACAAATACAACACACATCTTCAAAATTACACGGTTTAAAAAGAAAAAAAACACAAATGAAAGGAAATTAAAATGAAAAACCATCGTGAAGTCTGGAGAACTCCTAGATGAGACAGAAAATGACTCAATGACGTTAAAATGATCCGATATTTCTGCAGGATATTCCATGCGGAAGGTGCAGGATGGAAAAGAAAACGCTTTCACGCTTTTTGCCTCGGCAAAAAAAACCGTCAGCGTTTCCCGAAGAAACTTGCATTTCTAAGAATAAGATCTCGGTGAACTGCCGTGATTCTTGCAGAGGAACTTATGTCGGGGGGTTTTGAAAAACACGTGTTGCAAAGGTAGGCAGAAAAACAAAAACAAAAAGTCCAACTCGTCATCTTGGGTATCATTGAGGGCCAAACGCTGCTGTTTTGTGATATTGAAGGAGAGTTTCTAATGCGCCCTCCTTTATCCGTCAGTCCCCTTCATCCAAGTCTTGTTATCCCTCATGAGCATGTAACACCTGAAGCACCGTCAGGCTTTAAAACCTCCCGACTTAATTGGACTGTTACACTTGAAAATTAACAGCTATTGACCGAGCGCCGCTGTTGAGACAGCCGGCGAAAAAACCTCCAACCAATCACACTAAAGACTAAATAACAGTCTTTGCAAAAGAAGTCCAGCAAACACATGTTTTAATTTTGGTTTTATTCATTCGAATCCATTACCGACGGAGTCAGTGGCTACTTTTTGGTTATAAAAATCCCCAGGAGGCAATTTTTCTCTTCTGCTGATATTGGCCAGCCCTTGTAACGGAAAAAAAAAAAAAAAAAAAAAAAAAAAAGGGTCCTTTTTGAAATAACTTGCTATGATTGGCCCGCGATTGAGGTAACATTTGGAAATCATCCTGAAATTGGATACAAAGCGGGTGATCTGAAAGAGAATCTGAATCGGGTGGATTTTTTTCCCCGACTGCAAACAAATCAAAGAATCCGAAGGGATTTTAATATACTGTTTATTCCTCTCCGCTTTGGTAAGGATGCACATAAAACTGTTATTGGTACGTATCGACCCCCCATAAGCACTTGTTAATGCCTCGGAGGACGTTGCAAAGCTCCGGTCAATTTACGTCCTCTCTGGGTGACTTATAACGGGACTTCTCAACCCGGACCGGCGGGAAATACGCTCGTCCGAGGATCTCGTCGGCGAATTCTCACCGTGAGAGTGACTCCTGCAGCCACGCGGGACAAACACGAGCGAAATGACGACGATGAAACCGCAGGACGTTTCACAAGCGCGACTTCCGTAGCGGTTTGCGATGTTTGCCGACGCCGACCCCGCTGGAAACATCGACGCTTTCTTTTTATCGTCATGCCTGACGGAGGAACCGCTTATTAATAATTCACGCGGGAAATCAAGCAAGTCGGTCTTTGGATCTTCTCCGGTAGCAAACATAGCCCAGACATGCCGTGGCCCACTTCTGGATGCACGGCGCCCCCCCAGGAAGGCTAGATTCAAAATACTAATGAAGTGTTTGCTTCAGTATGATTGGGCGCGCTAAATCAATTTATTATCCGTCAGCGCACGCCGTCTGTAATAAATCTGACAAATTCCCGCGTAAGGGGGGCATCCTTTAACTATTCCACTCACAGCTTTCACTATTATCTGATAATATACCCGCTGGATCACTGATAGTTGCACCTTTTAATTGCCTTCTTTCTGGCTGCTTTGCGATCAATTAGTATGCTAAGTAACTTAACGATAAGCAGATAGAATTACCAACTAGCAAAAAGCGATGTGCCGATGTTTGACCGGTCTCTCGCGCCGTTCCTTGGTTTGGTCGATGTTTCAAAGGGTACAGAAATCGTATTGTGAGCAGATGATTTTAACACTTACGTTATTCCGTTAAGGTTTTACGTGACCTGTTCAAATTTAGCTCCTATAAAAGCGGCCTCGCTTTTGTGCTCCACCGTCAGTTTGGAAACACCAGCATCTTCAACTTTTGCGAGTCTTCAATAATAGGTTCTCGTATTGTTTAATCTAATTTTTTTTCGGGATCTGTCATGGGTTAATCTTTGTTCATGTTTAACATTTATAACATTCATAACATTACCCTCCAACTTCTACTGTTTTATCAATTTTATTTTTTGAGGAATACGACTTTGTTTATGTATTGTAATTACCGGCTACCCCGGATTCCCAGGTCAACCCTGGTTCCGAGACGTAATCATGATGGTTTTAAAGATGGGTTCATTTAAGATGAGTAGAAGTCAATAAATAAATATTTTTTTCCAGCTCCTCAAGGATAGAATTAAATCCTTTCACTGAATCGCGAAGGTCCACTTCAACATCGGATACAAGATGTTAGAAAAATCAAAACTCGGCTTTGCTCAGACCTGAGAATATTTCCGTTAAAAACAAAACAAAACATGGAAATAAAAGGCAAAAGGTGCCAGATATATCCCACAAAGTCACCCTTTCCCTTCAACATTAACGCATATCAACATTTGTTGCTGTTTTCTGTATCTCAAAGAAAAATATCATTATCAGTAAAGTATATGCATAATATGTATAACGGCAGTAAATCCTTGGATCCCCTTCATGCCGTATTAATGTTGGTGGAACTGCCTTTCGGTACTGTTTTGATTTTAAATGGACCCGAAACACGACTTTCATTGACGCATTCCTTCGGTCTCCTCCCTGCACGCGGGGATACGGGCTTTCCGAAGCCATCGATCCATCACTGATCCGTCGAAGGAGACGCGCGAGCGTTGACTATTTTCGGCTATTTTCGGGGCGGCGGGGGGGAAACTGGGAAGCCTGGTGAAAAAGCCACACTCTCAGCAATTGGAATCAAATCAGGAACCTTTTCACTTTGAGGTAAGAGGGCTCTCACCAAGGATCCACCATGCTACTACCATCATGAGGACATCTTGAAAGTTAATTATACGACGCTCTCCGCAACTTCTGGGACCGGTAATGATGCGTTTTTTTTTTTTTTTTTGTGTGAATATAAGATCCTCCGTAAAGTGCTTTGAAATTGCACATTGTTGAAAGCGCCACATAAGTGGAGAGCATTTACCCTGATTACTTATTATACATAATATACATTACCGGTACATTTCGAACACCCGGAGTGCAAAGAGTAGTGCACACCAAGGACGGAACAACCAGACACAAGATGGAGGACGCGGCGTCTGCTGTTAAGTGCAATGAGGGGTGTGATGACCTCTATATTAGCAAGACTGAACAAGCTCCGCGCAAACGGGTGGACCGGCACAGGAGAGAAAACCTCCTTATGTTGGGACTCCGCGGTCCACTTACACCTTAAGGACTCCCTCGAGGACGGCGGCGTCCGCATTCAGGCCGGAGAAGACAAGTGGTTTGACAGAACGGACAACCGGAGGGACCTTCGTTTGACCCCAGGAGGCGGCGTTCGACAACAAGGACGTCATACTGACCTGTCGAGACGGGTGAAGGTATCTGCAGACCCAAACCCGCCTTAGAGTGACCGCTTCCGGCTCCGACTCCCCGAACGACGTGCACGCATTTGCATAACGACCCCTTTTCGATCTGATTGCCGCGCAGCAACTCACGAATTAGCGGAACGAACCTCCTCGACCCCGGCAGTTATTTACGGACACGTTACTTACAATCGAAAATGAGAATATTTGGCGCCGTGGAACCTCCTCCGGTTGAACGGGAGGAAAGTTTTGGCAAGCAGACGCATGGAGAAGTGAAATGTTCTGTGGTAGAGAGACCTTTTTAAAAAAAAAATTTTCTCATTTAAGGTTTTAAAATCCATTTGTCACTCATGCTGATTAATGGGGCTTAGTGGGCGGACACACCGCTCCACTAGAAACGTCTTTTTGCACACCGCAGAATCCAGAGCCTATTTATGTAAGACCCTAGTTTTCATAGCGATTTACTTAGATTTACCTTCATCTACCCGCACAAATCGGGTTTATTGTGCGATGCCCGATGCTTCGAAAACACAAGTGAATTTGAAATAACTGTTTCATAATGGGGTTGCTGTGGCTCAAGTGGTAGAGCAGGGAAGTCTCGTATTGCACGCAGGAGTGTCCTTGGGCGAGAAGCTGAACCCCGAGTGGCTCCGAACGGTCCGGTCGGCGCTTTTGCATCGCAGCCGGGCCACCGTTGGTGTCCGGAGGCCGTGTTTTTGGTCTTTGGCAATGAGATTCGCATGGCCAGCAGTTTATTTTTGGGTTTATCTCTGGTAGATACAAAGAACGAATTGTAAATTGTTGTCGTTTTGATTTTCTTGTAGTCGGACGAGCCGGCTTCCAATTTCCCTCCGCTCGCAATCTACTTTCCTCTCAAGTCGATCGTCCCTTTTGACAGCGTAAACATTTTCGTCCCCTTTTTTTTCTTCTAATGGAAAAGTTTTGAGATTCTTCCCTGTCTGACAAAAACCAGCCCTGAAAGCAAACTACCTCGAAAGCCGAGGCTGGATCCAAAGAGCGGATTTCAGAACTTAGCGAACACGCGTCACATCCCAAAAGGAGAACGAGTCCAACGGACAAACAGAACACGGCAACAGAGACAATTTATAAAAGTCAAATATTGAACCTCACAAAAACTTCTCTGAGGAGTGAAGAGCAACCGTTTGTAACTTACTTGATGCCTGTAAAGGCTTGCAAATCCCTCACGGTCGATCCGCGGCGGCTCATTTTGTGGTTACGAAGCAACTCCGTCTGCAGAAGCGTTTTGCAGAAGGGAATCGCAGTTTATAGGCGATGGCGGCATGTGTGTGCCGCGCCTCCTTCTCCGCTGCCGCTTGCATGAAATGATCCGCCGTGTTATCGGTCGGGCCCTCACCAAATGGTTTGCACTTCTGGGCAGGGAGATCGATGCACCCCCATTAAGTATTTCTTTTTCTCTGAATTAGCCGTGCGCTTTGGACATTTCATTCCTCGATCCTCCGTTTCGTCCACCAAGGTCGGTCGCCGCCGCCGAAGAAAGAGGGTTCTAGATTAGAACGCGTGGAAAAACGGCGACGGCGGTATTGTACGAGTCAAGGCGACTCGTACTTTATATTTAGTTTGATTTGAAACGCTTTTCTGCGGCAATTTCTGCCGGAAACCAAAGGGGCGGTGCATCGGGGTGATGGATGTCTCTTGCACTTCGTCTGCGAGCGCACTCATTTGGTTAAGTAAAGGAGGCCCGGTTTGATGAAGTGGCGGGAAATGGCTTCTTTCATAGAGTCTGCATTCGGTATGCGTCATTTTTATCTTCACACAGGCATGATAAAAGTATGATTATGCTCCGCGAGGACAACAACATTGCCTCGTTTTGCCTCTCCGGTGTTTAATACCAGCGTCGAGGTGGACGGTGCTCGGATCCATTTCCTGTAATCGCTTTTCTTCGTCCGTGCACGCCGTTTGGACGGTTGCGTCGGGAATCTCACACTCCAAGCATTTCTGAGCGACCTCGCTAGATGTGTATCATAGATTTTCGTTCTTCCTCAACTCCCGATCGTCCGTCACTGTACAACCTTCCACGGCAGCGCAAAAGCGGGAATGTCAACACTTGTGCGTTTCCGCAAACGTCTGGCCAACCGGTGCAATAGTTGCGAGAAAGGAACGCCTTGATATTCTTCCGGCAGCCCCTGGTGGAGAAAAACACATTTCCTACCAGCCTTTGCTTTGACGTTAGCTTAAAAGTTCTGGAAATTTTGAGTTTCCAATACGAAATCAGGTGAACTCTGGTAATGTTTGAACGTCAGACCTGCGTCTGAAGTCGTCATACGCTTTGATTCTTGAGAAAACAGTACGCGACGGCCACTGCGAAATCTTAATGTCGTAAAATTGATTTTGTGATGTGTTTATACGCAGACGATACTCTCATTATATTATGGTGTCATTAGCATTTAGATATGTCTATCACCTCCGTCGCTGCCGAGGTTAACTGTCAGCCGGGATGAATGAAGTGGGATGAAACCTGTCTGCCGTGTCCGTCCGCCCGTCCGCCCCTCCAACCCACATTTAAAATATTTTTTTCTAAAAAGGAAGAAGACGTAGATGGGATGTTTCTCTTGTACATCAGTTTGTGCACAGCCTCATTCGGCTAAGCAAGCGAAGCCGGGTATGACGGCTACTTTCACAGAGCCTGCATTTTTATATGGCTTCATGTTTATATTCATGCACGCACACACACACACCACACACACACACACACACACACACACACACAAAGATGTACAATTGACTATTCATAAAAAAATAAAGCATTTTAATATTTATGTGTACTTTTGATTAGGCCTTATCTCTTGTTAATTTTGAATACTTGAAATAGCTGCAGCTTCTAAGAGTAGTGTTTTTATGCAGGCGGATTTTTATTTCCTCTTTTCAGGCTGACCATTTTGCTTCCTCTGTCAGGCTATAAACTGTAAGTTAACAGCGAAGGACCCGGTTTCCTTTTTTTTTTTTTTTTTACTCCATTCACAGTGTTTTTTGTTCTGTGTGGAAACGCAAAATAAACCTTATTTCATTTCTGCTACAAAGAAAATCTGAACCTCAGGTTTGGTTTGCCGTTTGCGATAAGAGGTTTTACGTGCGCTTCATCATCAAGAGATTGTACACATCCATTTGCGGCCATTCATTGGTCTGCGGGAATGAAAACCATTCTTTATTTGGTCACGAAGCCGCATTTTCATTCATCTCAAACTGAAACTGACGCTCTGCTATCTGATGCGGGAAGTAACCGTTTCTCCACTTTCGAAAATAATTTGGCCCGCGAGGGCTAAAATGTCTTTGTTGCCTTCCAGACATCGGCACGGACTCCGATACTCTACTTTTGTTTACTCCCGGGGGGGGAAAGTGGACACTGCCGCTTCTAAAAGGGCTATTCTGCTTTATTGCTTTATGATATAGAACACAGCGCTTTAGCTCACATATCATTCCGGGAAGCCTTTTCCTCGATGCCGTCGGAATACATGCGTGACCTGCCATAGGAAGACCAGGGAAGCATCCCTGCAGGGAGCGATCGGAGAAAGTGGACGCCAGAGGTTACGAACGATGTCTCGTCTCGGTGTTTAGCGTCGGAGGATCAATAGTTGGATCCACTGTTTAAAGGCTTGAAGCCAAACGTAGTGCAACGGTATCCGCCTGCACGTTGGCGAAGAGGAAAGGTATCTTCTATCCGGGACTCTATTTTTAAGTCTTTAGTTCTAGGGGTGGCCCGGTCGGAGCAGAAGCTCGACTCGATGTCAAAAGTAGAGTTTCTTGCTACGGGCTTGCAGAATTCTTCTTGATCAGGGTGTCGGCGTGGAAGGTTTCGGCTCTTGTAATCCCCGCACGGACCTCCTCGGGGCGTCGCCTCGCTCCAATAACCGAAACTCACTGATATACGGAAACTTTATCATCCTCGACAAAACTCTTGTTCTCCAGGAGAAGCTGTCAGGATCGGCAGCCGAGAGGAGACACGGCTGGGATCAATTCGTAATCGGCGCCAGCTGAAGCAGCGGCCGCTAATCAAGAGCCCTATAAAGGGCAGCGGCATGCGCTGCCTGGCGCTGGGGGATTGTCCCAGACCACTGCAGGGCCCTGTCACGAACCCTACCCTACCCTACCCTACCCTACCCTACCCTACCCTACCCTTCCCTGCCATGACCGGACCAGACCCCTATCCTGCCTTGACCCCGTCCGAGATCCGGCCTTGCCTTCGCCCTGCCTGGGGCCCGTCCTGGTGAGCCCCAGCCCTGTGCGACACTGTCTTCGGGGCCGGGGACTTGCCAGCGACACCCTACCTGCCTGTCTACCCAAATAAAGCGCTTCAACCCTGATTCCTGCCTCGAAGGTGTGGTTCTCCGCCCCCCGCGCCCCGTGAGAGAAGCTCCCCGAGCCTCGGTCGAGAAGATCGGGATATCATCCGGACGGAGGAAAACGAATTTGAGGACATCAATTACTCGGGACGGCGAGACCGCCGGGGAAGCGATCAAACCAAAGGGCATCGCAAGGTATTCAAAATGTCAGCGTCGATTCCATTCGTCTTCTTCCTTCCCAACCGAGTCCCACCTAACGGACCCCGCGGAGTGTTCCCAAAGCAACATTGACCGGGGGGGGGGGGGCGGCGGATATTTGTTTTTTCATTGTGAAGTTGTTTAAACCCTTGTAATCAAAGAAAGGTCACAGGGATTTATTTTTCCACGAGACGGAAAAAAAAGAAGCCGGGGCCAACGGGAGAGGAAGAGGGATAATGCCGGCGGCGAGGGAGTCATTGATTTATTTTTCCATAGCTTCACACTCAGGACGGGACAGGATTTATAGTTGACTCGAGGGAGAGTTGTGCCAGGAAGCAGCTCGATGATGCAGTCACAGGGACGATGTGGAGGATGGGGGGGAAAGAGCTTGTCCCTTAAAAAAAAAAAAAAAAGAGATAATCAAAATAAACAAATACAATTCATCGTAGCGTTCAAAGAGGTGGATCTGCGGGGCCGAATAGACTCAAATCGGGGTTTCGGCTTTGCGCTTCACCTTAAAATTCAAGTTTTTGTTTTTGTCCAAACACGGGAAAATAATAAAAAGCGCCGGTGTTTATTATCCCGGATTTGCTCGCGGAGAATGGGACTTTTTTTTTTTTTTTTTTTTAGCGTCGCATGATCTGCGAGGCCGGCCGGCCGGCCGGCCTAACGTGTTAGCGGCGATGCTGGAAATTGAGAGTCCCCGCTCATATATTATCCTGAAAGGCAAGATCTTTGTGCAGGAAGTTTTTATTGGCTCCTAAATCAACTAAAGCGAAGCGGAGCTGAGAGTGACAGTAGGATGTGAGGCTGGGAGAGGAGGTGGAACACAGCCAGTTGAAGTCACAGCGGTTAGCTAATTCTCCGCAGTGTTTACGATGGTAACTATCTTCCTCTAATGGCATCGGGGATGAGAATCTTGGCGCCGGTTTTACTCCTCATTTTTGACTGTTTTCTCGAACACCACTCCGATGCACCCGCCCTAATTTGCCTTGTCATTCCACCCTGACTCTGCAGTTTGCATCCTGACATCCACTGAATATTCAGCCCCGCTGCACAGCCCCGATAATGGGTGAGTAACAATTTAGTGGCATCTTTACCCTTGACTGAATGGTCAAACACTTTATTTCTTCAAGCAAAAGAGGAACTAATGGCGGGCGGAGACTCCCAAATTGCTATTGCCCCGGCTCCGATATTTCCCGAAGTAACCCCATAACATAAATTATTTTAGACGTATAAGAAGGACAAACTGAAGGCTGCGGCTCAAAAAAAAAAACGAGAGCAGTGGAGCAGGAATGCCCCAGAATTAGGTTACGGTTCAGAAACGCGGGAGTCCCGGGGAAACGGTGATGCAAATGAAATCCACGGTGGAAAGAGGTGCGTTGGAGCGAGATTCAGAAATAAACCGTGTTAAACGTCTGGAGGCTGGATTCACTTTGAAGTCTCCGGCTTGTGATCTTGTCGACGGGGGATAAGAGAACCCGGCCGGGCCGGACAGCGCCCGACTCATCCGTGATCCACCCGGCGATTCCAAACCCGTTCCTCGTCGCCACGGCGACGGGGCCAACTGTGATGGCGAGCCAGCGCCGTGCTGACCACACACACACAGTTGCCGTCCGTAATGAATAGTCTTATTGCAAGAGGATATATCCTGTATTTTGGCCGGAATTGTTATCGCCACGATGATTTAGACTTTCTGGTTTTCAGGAGAATTCACAGCCCCGACTCTTAAAAGTGCAGCCGCGGCTCGGCGAGAAAGCCTCATGCCTGGCTTGTCATGCTACTGCTCAACTCATACGGCAGATATACGGCCCGCAGACACAAATGAGTCATGTCTGCATGCATGCAACCAGGTCTGAGAACCAGGTCTCATGGAACCGTTGCTAGCCCAGTTTCCCCGCAAGCGGTCCGTGACCACTCCTGCGGAGCATTCATCAATACTGACAACAGCCACACCGAACACATTATGATCAAATTGGCAAAAAAAAACAAAACAAATGGCTTTAGCCGCCTCGGGTCGGGGTAACCCCCCGATGCCGGTTCTGTTTTGCGACCGTTGTTGTGGCGTGCAGGCTAACGCCGTTAGCGCAGCCTCTTTGGTTAAAATTTGACCTTATTCCATCTCATGAAGTGGTTACACTTTTTTTTTTTTTTAAACAATGCAGAAAACCTGCATTTCATTGACTCTACTGAATTATTACATAGCATTAAATAGAATAATAAATGCCACGGTTTATTGAAAAGCGGAGCCGAATCTTTTCTCAGTCATAGCATCTACTTATCACCGCAGTCGACAAGATGTAACGGAGTACAATGTCAATTTGCCGTAGGCGAAATAGCTTCTGTCGTTCTCCCGCAGAAATTGAATAGTAGCCCGAGCGTCGTCTTCCGGGGTTACATTAAACTGTCAACATATGGAATCACTTCTCAAGGAAGCCCTCGTGAAACAGCAGTGCTGCGTAGTGTCATTTACAAACCTTAGCCTTTTGAGCGAGAGGCAGCGCGTCTCAATTACGTCAAGGCCGACCGCTGATGAACAGCAGCCCGCCTTATCCCGGGAAGGGACGCGGCTGTTTTCACCAAAAGGCGATCGCCGCGTCGGACGGAACCGGTATCGTTCGGTAAAGGGGGCGCCGTCCGAGTCGTTTTCCCCGTCGGATCGGCCTCCGTCAGGACCGACGGGGCCGTTCGCTTCGCGACTACAATCTGGGTTGTGACACGTAGGTCCATTTAGATGATTGTAAGTGACAGCGTCTGTGTTTGTGCCTTTACTTAGCAGTATGCTGTGGCTTTCTGCGCCGTTAATTATTGAGGGCTTTGTTGGACAGAATATTGCACCTCTCTCCCAGGCTTTTTAACAACATCTGATTTGTTACAAGCCGCTCTCATCGGGTCAAAATCTCCTGCTTCGCACTTGACTAGTTAGATTTTTCAAGTGCGTCGCTGAGATTACACCGATGCTTTGTTTTTACGGAAAAGGGGGAAAAAAAAAAAAAAAAAAGCATTTGCATGCAAAGTTGCTGAAAACGGCGCTTTTGTGCACGAAACACATTCATAAAGTGGATTTAACATCACTTGCAGCACTCTTCTTTTTCGGGGGTGGCGAGGTGGGATGGACAAACTCTTTAAAATGGACAAAGCTGATGGGGATGGAGTTGGAACAAAAGATCTAATTTGCAAGTTAATAGAGCTTAATCAGTTTGTCGCATTAGTTCCTGTTATAACAAAGGGATACGAGCAGGGGGATTTGGACAAAGGGGGTTTGAAGCCGGGGAAAAGGCCGGGTCTCGCTTGTGATAACGTTACGTTGAGTTTAACATTGCGCCGGTCAAAGGTGAGAGAGAAAAAAAAAAAGACACACTGGTTTATAATCAAATAATCAACTCTGCAAACTGAACTGAAATAACAAGTGAATGCACACACACACACAGACACTCCATCGCCATTCCATTAAATAGCCCCTGCTTATATTAAGGCTAAATGTATTATAATGCTTACACAGCCCTTTATGGGGGATTATTTAGATATAATCCCTTTCACCTCACGGGCGAATCAAACATTTCTAAAATCAGGAATCTGGTGGGAGATTTACAACCCCGGAAGCCAATATTTGAATAATTTCTCAGCCTTTTTTGCAGGGAAACACGCGGCGATCCCGACTCATTAACATGATAAATGTTACATTGTGATTTACGGGGCTTTTTATGATTTGCATGGGGGACGGAGGCGTGTAATAACTTACATTCACCGTATCGCATGGTTTTAACTCACATTTTTTTTCTAATTGGCCGTTTCTTTTTTTTTTTTTTTTTTTTTTTCTTTTGCCGCACAGTTTTTACGCCCACTTGAGTAGATTGGGATTGCTGAACCAGGGGTCTGCGTTTGCTCTTTCAGCCGCACGGCAGCGGCGGCCTCGCGTGATCCCCTTCAGAGAGGCTTCATGGCTGAAGCTCCGGCCGGAGTGGGGCTTTCAAATCGCGCTAGTGGCTTTGGCTTTGAAAGCCGATCAGAGGTCAACGCGGCAGATAACTGACAGGAAGCCGTATACGTCTGCGGCATTAATGCTAATAAGTTAAGTAAAGGAAGGGCTGAGGGCAGAGTGGTGTATTTTCCACAGACTATTATGCCGTTAGAGGCGTTCTGGGTTTGCGAGTCTGGGATGTACAGGATACCCTTGTTTTTCGCGGGGGTTACGTTCCAAAAAGAACCCGTGATAGGCAAAAATCTGTGAAGTAGAAACCTTTATTTTTTTTTTACAATTATTATACAATTAAATACTCTATTATACATTGAAAAGAAAGAACAAACCATTTTACAGGCTCAATCATTTGTTTCATAAATAAAAGTACTGTACTGTAGAAATGTTTTTTTCAACAAATTGCGGACAGTTGCAACCCTTTTTGCATCCTTATTAAAACTTATCGCTGCTGTCGTCCTTATGTTTTTTTCTTCCTTCTTTATGGAACGAACGGACGATTAATTAATTCCGTAATGCCGACCTACAGCCGCATAGCTTTTACCTTCCCTTAGCATGTCCAGAAGTTTAACTTTAGCTGCGATAAATAGCATCTTCCGCTGCCTTTTGGGCCCTGCCGGAGGTGCTTTTGTCAATCCAGAGCGTTTTGTCAACATTATGGGTTTTAGAGAAACTCAAAATTGCAAGAGAATTTGCACATAAGTAATGTAAATTTGGCGAGCTGTTTTACGTACGTGTACATATTAAACTGCAACGTTATTGACGCACAGGTAGAGAGGCAGCGGAGTGACTTTTTAGCCAATCAGAATGCAGAACACAACGCACCATGCAAATCCGTGAAGTAGCAAAACCGTGAAAAGTAAACCGCGTTATAGCGAGGGATCACTGTAGAAGCTAAACCAGGGGTGTCAAACTCATTTTGGTCCGGGGGCCGAATACAATCCAAGGGAGCAGGACCAGTAAAATTGTAGCGTCATTGCCTAGAAGTAACACAAAGTCCAAATTTTTCCAAACAGGTCAATTATTAAATCTTCCTATGTAATGAACTGTTCCTTTAAAAAATACATGGTGAACAACCTAGAATTCCTGAAGCAAAGTAAGTGCAATTTCAACAACACCGTGCCTCAGTTCTGTCTTCTCAGTTCTCCTTGTATTTTGTTGTATTTTCCACCACGGCGAGTCTCATAGTGGCACCGAAGCACTCAGGGTTCTCATTAACCTCAACGAACAAATAAGAAGTGGTCCATTTTTCTTGGAAAACCCGACACTCCAAGTCCACTTTTCTATTTTTTGACAACAACATCTTGCCGATGAGAGTGTCAGGTCTGACGGAAAAGCAGGTACATTTCTGACAATAAGTAAAAATGATATTTTCAGACCCGGAAGCCGCATTGCTGCCATCTGCTGTAAGTTTTGGGTCACATCGTGTCGCACCGGGTCAGCAACACTCTTCAGCCCTGGCAGACAAAATAGGAACTGCATTTTATTTCAAAAAAGTAGTTCATGATTTTTCTGCATTTTTTCAAATTGTAGATTTATTCCACGGGCCGGATTTAACCCCACTGGCGGTCTAATAGTGGCCCGCGGGCCGTACGTTTGACACCCCCGAGCCACACGCTGAATTTACCAGATCGTGTCCGGTGCTGCTCGGCACGTTAGCGCAACGGTTAGCATTTCCGCTTCGACGCGAGAAGGTTCCCGGTTGGCCTTTCGTTTTGGAGTCTCCATGTTCTCCCTGTGTCTGTGCGGGGGTTCCTCTGAGCTCTCCGGGTTCCTCACACAGTCCAAAAACAAGCAAGATGCTCATTGGATACCCTAATTTTTCGTTGAATGAGGGAGACACGTGCAACCCCGGGTGCAGGATCGGCGGGTGAATGAACGTCCCGTACGACAGCCAATGATTGGTCATCGAAGAGCAGGGGTTTTCATGCAAACCATGGAACAGTTTTGTGCAGCTCTAACGTACAGATACAGATTATGCCAGAATTTGTGTTCTCAGACGCACAGATGGTAACGTGACAGCTGCATACAGACACGCAACCACACATTTGCATGAAATATCGGTGTTACGTCTAAAAATTTCCTCTCCGGAGGTCCGTTATGTTAATTAAAGCGGTATATACGTAATATTAATTAGTTTTATTCAAAGCAGAGCTATGAAAACACGCTGGCGAAGGCATGCTGTTGCTTGGAGAGAAAGAATCACACAGGTCAGACTTTATAAATGGAAATCCGATGGTGCCGGGTGTAATTTTTTTTTTTTTTTTTTTTTTTTAACCGCACTGCAATATTCAATGTATTGGTCACGCTCACTGGTGCGTGATGAAGAGATTTAGAAAAAAAAAAAAAAAAAAAGGAAAACGATGCACACGTGCACGGACGAATAGGAAACAAGACATCGTGAGTGATGTCTCAATAGTAGACGGTCTCTAAGGTCAAAATGGAGGTTGGAGCGTTTATTTACTATCTCCGGCGCCGACCGCGGACCGGCTTCCGATCGATCTCAGGGCCGTCCATAGAGACACACAAACAATCACTCTGTCATTAACATTTCCGTCTTCCGTTATGCGCGGCTTTGAGTTGTGGGAGGAGGAAGCAGGCGGACCCGGAGGGATCACGTGCAGCATCGGACGCATCGGCGATCTTTCCGACCGAATGTTGGATTTCGGCCACCGGCGCTCGCTTAAATCGACACAGAGAAAGGACGATATCAAGAATCTCTTATTTCATCAGGGAGCTCTTGTGGATGTTTGCAAAAGCAGATGGCGAGAAGATGCGGCTCACGTCCCCCTTTTCTAGCCCTGGTTTTGACATTTTCTAGATAATAAAATCAACCACCTGCAGCGAGTCCCGATCGACGCGGTGAATTCAAACACTGGTAGCGGAGTTCACGCCACCATTGTTAGTCCATGTTCATGAAGATTCGCACACTGTCCTCTAATCCAGTGTTTCCCAACCACTGATCATCAGGTGGGCCGTGGAAAAATGCCCACTTTCGCCCGATTGGTCCGAAAATTATTTATCCAACGCAAATAATGTGTCTTCCTATGTCTATGTGGGCAGCGTGCCCATTCCATGGCAACGGGGTAGTGAATTAACCTGTGCATCTGTGTGTCAGAGGGATTAGTGACGCTTTGCGTGATACATTTTTAAAATAAAAAGTACTTGTATCTGCGTAAACAAACGGGCGGCATTGTTGAAAACGACCAAGACGAGTGAGAAAGCAGTGAAAGCTTGCGACAAAGTTGCTGAGCTCATCTCTCAATCCAAACAGCCACACATTGTAGCAAAACATTAATACTAACTACCGGCAAAATCATTGTAGAAGAAATGCTCGGCTCTGGCGTTGATAAAGAAATAGCCAGTTCTCTCAAATAATACAATTTTCAGACATATCGATGACATGTCTTCAGACGTTGTAAAAAGTGTTCTGGAAAAGTTGCACATCAGTGGGAAATTTGCATCGCAACTTGACGAATCTACAAATATTAGATATATTAGATTTCACGCTAAGTAAATTGAGACTATGGTTTCATTCTGATTTGTTAAAAAACGTTTTTGACATATCTATTTGTTGGTGTGCCGTGTGATTTTTCTAATGTAAAATATTTGCCGTGGCTCCGAAAAGGTTGGGAAACACTGATCTAATCGTCCTTGTGTTTTCTTTAATTCACAACTGAGGACGAGACCGTCTGATTTGTGTGTTTGACAACATAGTTTTCTATCTGTGTATATATTTTGACAAATCTATCTGAACTGTGTGTGTGTGTGTGTGTGTGTGTGTGTGTCACGGATGGGAGTTGCACCTTAATTTCATCGTATTGCACTTTGAAATGGCGATTAAGCCGTTCTGTTTGAAAGCTACTGGTTTCTTCAATTCTGCAGAATTAGAATTATTGAATAGAGAAGCTATTAAAAACATTTCCACGTGCGCGCAGAAAAGCCCCCTTCATTGCTAATTGCGCACGATATAAGGCAAAGAACAAAATCAAAAATTCTCATCCTGATAATACGTATCGCTTCTACCCGCTCACACACACACACACATGCACACACACGTATGAAGTACCTGTTGCAAATCTGCAGGAGAAACGTTTCCACCCCCTCACACTGTCGACTTTTAAATGTGTTAATTAGACGGTTTAAGAGGGAAGGGTTTCAGGAGTGTCAGTGTTGCTGAGGTCTATTTAACGTAAGATCAAACTCATTATTTAGCACACAAAGAAGAAAAGCCAAAAATCTGCTCCCACCCGCCCCCGCTGATAGCGGAGCCGCAGCGTCGGGGCGCTGAAACGCGCATTTTCGAACAAACATAAATTAATAATGACTTTGGCGGTGTAGGCGCACATTTTTGCACCAAATATCTGCAAAACCTAAGTTAAGGCGTTTTAATCACATTACTCCCAGCCCACAGACCAACGCGTTTTTTTTTTTGGATTTTCTGCACACACGTGGAAAAGTGCCGCTGCTTCCAAACTCCACCGCAGCCTTTTAAAAACAGATCACGCTCGCACGGAAAATCATTTTAAAACCGCTATTTCAAAATAGATTTGTTTTAGCATTCGACTGATATTTAATCAGTTTATAGTACAATAGCGTTTGACACGCCTAAGGAATAGCAGTTAAACCCAGACGAAGAGTTGCAGAGCTTCACGCAAACTGCCAAGTGCCGGAAGGCTCGTAAAGTTCGGCTTTTAGAAGTTGTAGATTTAACCTTCGCCGGTGTTCCATGCTTACGGTCCGCTTGGGTCGTCCTATACGAGACATAAAACCTCGTATGAGCGATGACTTTCATTACAACTCCGTGAGCAGTCGTGGCAACAGGCAAACAAACGTTCATGGAGGCGTTAAATGGAGGGCATTTTGCAGAAGCAGCATTTATATTATTCATTGCATTTAATGAAAACACAATTAGCGCCACTTGTAGGTGCAGATGGTGTAGCGTTTGAAAGTTGCCTGGAAATCATCTAAACGTGTCGCATTCTATTCTCATCAGTCATTCGTTATCTACACCGCTTATTGGTCGATCCCGGACAAGAGGTTGGGTTCGCCCCGGACCGGTCGCGTCCAGAGAATTCAACCGGTCACTATAATTCTCGCGACAGACTGACTCCCACTGTGACCCGGCTTTGGATAATCTGTGGGAAAGTGATTGAATGACTGAAAATAACAGTTGGAAACAAGGTTGTCTTCTACTTTAGCAGAACTCCCTGTGGTTCTCCTTGTGTGTGCTTACGTACTGGACAAAAATCTCATTTTGACAGTCGGTTCTCGCGATTTATTGTTCTGTAGCATTTTTTTGCAGTATTTGAATTTTTTTTTCATGATGAAATAGCCATATTCTAACGTAAGAAGAAAAAAAAAAAGTAAAAAATATGGTGAAAAAAAAAAAAAAATCATAAAATATGTTAAATATGAGATCTGCTTTGCTACACAAAGATACCCAGCATCGCCAACTCTCGCTCCTACCGTTGTAATTTAAAGATACTGTACCTCCCGACGAACTGGCGCCAGAGTCGAAATAACAGTTTTTGGAGTTTGGTAAAGGGTTGAGAGAGGTTTGTCAGGGTTAATATATCTGTAAATATTATCGAAATGAAAAGCCAGGGTCCACTGATGTCACAGATATCCCACTAGCAATCCCAAAAAGTCATATTTCGGTTAAAGATGATGGGAAGGACTTCCCTGTTTCTTTTACTGGCATCTCTGCTCTGTGATGGATGTTTGTGGTGATGCTGATCTCCAGCTGAGCTGTGCGTGTCCCTTCATCGATCCGTCCCGGTTTCTTGGTTCCCACTGTTTGTGCTGGTTTTCTAGGTTATTGTTTTTTGTTTTTTTACGGTCAATGGACGTCCTGTTCCGGTGACTGTTTTTCTTTGCATTTTTTTATCAAGAAAACAACACTGCGGCCCCAAAGTCTTGTTTGGATTCTCTTCAACCTTGCCTGGTCAGACGTTCTAGTCGTGACGATGTTCTACACAAAACATCCTTACATGTGACTTCTTTGTCAGACTTGTTACCCTCTAACAAACCAGCCGCCACCCTGCTTTCCCAGAGGTGCTCGGTTGTGTTAACAGTCGTGTTGCGGCGAGCCAGAACTGTAAGATCGGTAGAAGAATGTATCGCTCACTCGTAAGCATTTTTCTTCCGCCGATAAAAATCTTTGATTTTTCTGAAACACAAAGGGACTTTTCTGTTTCCTAGCCTGGCCCGAACCCGGTCGATGACCGGATTCTTTTTCTGCCTTATCTTCCTTATTCCATTCACACTGAGCGTGGCCACTGCTAGCATCACGTTTAGCAAAAACAATCATGCTAGCATCACGTGAATCGCCTTCGCGGTTCTGCTCTTTTGGTTCGAGGAGGATCTTTTTTTTTTTTTTTTTGTCGCCTGTATCCTTTGAGTCTGCAGCCCGTCTGCAGGTTTCCGTCGAGTTCATTAGGAATGCGGAGCAATGTGCTTTGCGCTTTATCAAAGTCATAAAGATGAATCTCGGGTATTTAATATTCTATTACATTCAAGTTTCTCAAAGAATCCCTTTTCTTAATCTGACCCCGGTCCGCTATGACCTCGGGAAGCAGGGGATCCTGTGTTTCATTCACAAAATATCAAAATCTGTTTTATTAAATGACTATTGTTGGTTTCTGCTCGCCGCTAACGACTTCACAATGTGGAGTTGGAATTGCAGAAGCCTCTCATGAGAAGGGGAACGTCTCCAAGGACAGAAATTACTACAGTGAGATTTGTTGATCAAAATTGAAGTTAGAAAATATGAGAGTAAAGTATAATATTAAATTTGTACCGCTAATCCTGCAGCCAAGGTCATCGTGATGCATAGAGCTGATCCCAGCTCTCATTGGGCGAGAGGCTCCGGCTTGTTCGGGGTCTCCGATGAAATGCTTGATAGGAACCCGGAGGAACCCGGAGAAACCCCGCGCAGACGCGGGGAGAACACGGAGACTCCAGCCAGGGTACCTTCTCACTGTGAGGCCGAAGCAACAGGCACCCGGAAGCATCTTAATCAGAATCAGTAAAACCATTTTAAACTTTAATTGTCCCCGGGGGGCAACATGGGGTAGCGGCGTCAAAATTGTTCACATTAAGAATAAGATAATAAATGATATATACGAATGTATGTGTATGCATATATATGTGTATATGTATGTATATATGTAAGTTTATATGTATATATGTGTATATATATATATATATATGCATATATGTGTATATACGTATGTGTCTATGTATATGTACGTACATATCTATCTATGTATGTATGTATGCATATGTGTATATGGATGTATATATGTGTATGTATGTATGTATGTATATATGACAGTATATATATATATATATATATATATATGTATGTTTGAATACGTATGTATGTATATGTATGAATGTATCTATGTATGTTTATATATATAGATATATATATATACTGCTCAAAAAAACTAAAGGGAACACTTGAACAACACAATGTAACTCCAAGGCAATCACACTTGTGTGAAATCATAGTGTCCACTCAGGAAGCAACACAGATTCATTTTGACTTGTTTTAAGGACATTACATCAAAGTTGGATCAGCCTGGAGTTTGTTTTTACACTTTAATTTTGAGTGTGATTCCTAATCCAGACCTCCATGGGTTGATACAATTGATTTCCATTGATCATTTTTGTGTGATTTTGTCGTCAGCACATTCAACTGTGTAAAGAGCAAAGTATTTCGTAAGAATATTTCATTCATTTAGATCTAGGATGTGTTTTTTAAGTGTTCCCTTTATTTTTTTGAGCAGTGTATATATCTATATATATACACATATATACGTATGTTTGTGCATAAATAGATTACGTTACAAAATTGTGCAAATTGTAGGTACGCTGGCTTTGCACTTATATAATAAATATATCATGAGCGGAATGACACCCAACGTGGCGATGAGGGTGTCGCAGTCTTGCTGGAATTGAGGAGTTTGTTCAGCTCTGGAGACGAAGGTTGCTCTTCTCCTTCGGGTTCTGGAGGCGGGTCTGCAGGGATCTTTTTGCCCGTTTTTAACATTTGACCGTCATATCTGTCATATCTTAATTTCATCCTCCCTGACCTTTCCTCGTGGCAGCACATAATAGTTCCTCAACATCTGTTCTCCCGGATTTCATATTTCAAACGCGTCCGGTGTTCGCGTGCTCCTTTCAATGTCAGTAATTGCAGGGGAGGGAGGGCGTCCTCTCGCCGAAAAACGCGGTTGTTTTTTTCTATCGCATTTCTGCTTCATGGAACATCCAGGGGTGCTTTTACTTCCAGTGCAATCCAAACAGATTTGCAGAGCTGATCATGGTTTATTATCACGAGGCCGCAGACCATTAGTGGATCCTCCCTGGCTGGCTGTAACCAGACGCACCGAGCCAACCGGTCAAATCGCACGTTGGAAAAACCTTTTGCAAAAAGGATGTAATGGGAACGAATACATTCCCCCCATGTTTTGTTCCAACACTTACTGTTCTATGCAGTGCCGAGCACACTGGCTTGGCCTAATTACAGGAGATCAACCACAGTTGTCTGTTCTAAAACATGCAATTATTCATGAAAGTCTGGTCTTTAAAATCCTTTGACTCATTTTTGATCACAGGCTGTAAAATAAAAAAAAAGAAAAAAAAAAAAGGAGAGAGAGAGGGAGGCACTTCAGCTGCCTTCTGTTCAGGCATAATTACAATTACATATTAAATATAACTAGTTATGATAACGAGGTTATTAATCAAGCTAATTAATGCATGAATTAAAATTAAAAAAACAGTGTTTTTACACAGCCCGAGTGATACGATGATGATATATATTGTAAAGCGACGGGTGCTCGCACGGGGATTTTGGCATTTTCCATGCAATCACCGTGGTAACGTACGCAGGAAAGGGGCCTCAAAAATCAAATCCCGAGCGTCGCGGCTCCTGTGTGACGGCGAGGGGCCTCGTCCGGACCCTGACAGAGAGTTTGCATCACCCGCATCCGTCACCGGGGCGGCTAGGATGGTCGCTCACGGGTTTTTGTGTCCGGTACGGGCACGCCGCCGCCGCCGCCGCCGCCGCAGCGGCGCCGATGGCCGACGGCCATGTCTCGGCTCGCCGCGGCTCAATATTTGCACAGCTGTGTCTGATCTGGATCGGACGGGTGCGAGACGACCAGCTCGCACGCCGCCGCGCTCGGACTCGGGGACTCACGGACTCGCAGCTTTTCACCCGCGAGCTTCTTTATCGGCTTATTTCGACGACTTTTCTGTGCTGGTTTCGTGATTTTTGTCTTTTTTCTCCGGTGAAAACTATGAAGGAAAGTGGCGCACTGTGATATTTGTAATTTTTGTTCCTTCATGTTAATCCAGATGATATTATGTTAACATCATTATAAATTAATAGATATATATTTCTACTTATTGCGTCCAATATTACGGTATATAATCAATCATGTGAAATCTGGCCTTTCTAACTGTACATTTAAGACAAGCTAAACTTTATTGATCCCCATTGGGGGAATTTTTCTGTCACAGCGTAACAGAGTCAATATATACTTATAATGTCATTTAATTTATTGTTTGCACATGTAGTGTTTATTTGTCTCAACTCATTGTGCGACGGCAGGTATTTTTGTTGTTTTGCTCTTACGCAATGAAAATATAGCTGTTCTACGATTATCGAGCATCGCATTTGTTCTGAATGTGAAAAAAAATAATGGATTTTTCTCATTTATTTATTATCTATCTGTGATCAATCCGAAGGGCCCCGTCCAATCACAGACGTGTTTGTTTAGTTAAGTTAGGCGAGGGGTCTCAGACTCGCGGCAATATTTCGGAACAATATTTTGTGGCCTCCTGCCTGAAATCAAATCTTTGTGTTAGTGCGACAGGCGGGTTTTTTCATGCAAGGAAAAAATGAAAAAGTAACTTTGCAATGTATTTTTTTCTTCGAAATTTGAAAAGAAAAGGATTTCTTGATGGGGAAAAAAAAGTCTAGTGACATTATTGAAACGATCTTTTGTAATTTGTATTAAAATCACAAAAACGATAGAAAATAAAAATATTCAGAAGATTGATTTGATAACCAGAATAGCCACCATTAGCCTTGTAAATATTATACTTCCTCTTATAAATGCTACCAATCAATTTTCTAATAAAGTCTAGTGGCAAATATAAAAAAAAGGAAAGATTTTCTTTTTTAACTCAACAATATTTTTAGGGTGTAATTTCATCAATTCTTTTTTAATACTCATTTTCTTTTTTTCCTTTTTTTTAGAGGAACAGTCCAACCTCTTCTACACAAAAAAAAAAAAAAAAAAAAATTGGACTAAGTGCTACTTCTTGACATCAAATTAGGCCTTATGTCGGACCAAAATGAGTTTGACACCCCCGAGTTCGACCCTCAGGTTGCCACCGAAAACAAAACACAACCTTGCTGCTGATATCCAGATTACCAAATAATCAGGTCTGGATTCAAGGTTTACCTCAGCATCATCATCATCCAGCGTCGCTTGAACAACACAATGACGTAACTTTTGCACCGAAACCAACAGTGCATCGCTCTTCCATTCTCACACATGAATGCAGTGCATCGGCCTTCCATTAGATTCCGCTCATAACCGTCTTCAATTTGCACATCGATGTATATTTTCTGCTTTTTCTTGTTTTATTCTATAAGAGCATAATTTCTCTTTTGAGACGTGTTTACACATATTTTATTCTGGTTAAGGAATTGCTTCTTTCCCGTCATACTATACATTGCATTGTGTCGCTATTTCACTATTTGCTTTTCTCCAAGCTATTTGGAGCATATTCGCCCGTCGTTAGTCGGAAATTTACTTCGATTTTGAAGCGAACTCACGACGCCGTCTGTTGCTACCGTGAAGCAAAGACACCGAGACTCGCCGGCGGTCTGCGCTCGCTCTGTGATTTTCTCTTCGGTCGTCGGGAAAGGGCGCTAATTGGATGGTCACCTGCGGCACCCAGAGCAGCCGGTAAATATACTGGAAGATACCTGGTGTCTTTTGATGCTGATGCACTATCTGTGTTTCTCCAACTTCAGAGCGGACCCGCTATTTAGCTCGTCTATCTCGCTCTGCTGGGACTCAGCCTCACGGTTGTTGCGAGCGGAACTATCCCTTCAACGGGAGAGAGGAAAATAATATTTCATATTAGCTTACTGCAGAAACATGTTGGCGCTTACTTCTGATATTACAGCACAAGTGCAGAAATTGTTTTACCGCTCGACGAGATATTTCAGCTTGGCCCATTTTCAAGTGGGAATCCAGCCTTTGGAGGTTTGCAAAACGCAAGAAGCGCGTTCAGTTCGATCTCCAGCCTCCCCAGAGGCCGTGTCGTGTCTCCCCGGGCAAGATACTGGACCTCTAATTGCTCCCATGGTAGAGCGCCGGGTGGCATCTTGCATTACAGCTTCCACCATCGGCTCGGTGAGTGCACGTAAAAGTGGAGGATGAGGTCAGGACGAGCACTTTCGGCGCGGAAAAGGAAGAGGATATAAATAGAGGGAAGAAATTAATTAAAACGGATTCCCTGCATGTGTTGACGTACGGCAATTAGACGGAGGCGGCTCGCCGGCCGACGTTTCGCACACGGACGGGAGCGATCTGTGAATCTCCTGTGATATTTGCAACGCCGTCGTATTTACCTTGTGGGGGGGAAAGAAAAAGAAAAAGAAAACCGAGATCGGCTGCGCAAGTTTAATCCGTCCTGAGACTAAATGAGGCGGGGCGGCGAGAGGAATTAGGCAAGAGAACAGACAGATCCAGTTCACCACCCTGGTTAATGTCCTGTGAGAAACGTCTTGTTCGGCGTCGCGAGAAATATTCTACGTTTTGTGATGTCACGCAGTTATAGGCCGGCGAGAGGGTCCTTAATATTTAAAGAGCACAAAGTAATTACATCTTTCGCTGATGGATCCAGGGCAGACCTGGGCATCTCAAGGCACAACCGGCCCTTTATTCTGTTAATGTTATACAGGTGTGTTGCTTTAATTTAGAAACCTGTGGCGTTTTTTTTTTTTTTTTTTTTTTTTTTACAATTAAAAAAAAAAAAAAATTGCATTTCTTTTTTTCCATTTTTTTTCTTTTTTTTTTTCTTTTTTCCATTTTTTTTTTTTTTTTTTTACACAACCCCTCGAAATGTCAGCTCATGTCAAAAAAAGCTGTTGCTGCACATCCTAAAGTGGTGAAGCGGTGTATAAGAATTATAATTTGAATCGTCGCTTTCTGACCAAACACGGAGGAGGATACAAAGACTTGTCTGATGAAGGTAGTCAGATATTTTGCTCGCAAAACTGCAAATCCAACGAGGGTATTTTTATAAAGCTTTGAAAAGCAAGAAATGCAGCTTTCAATGCGACTTATGCCGTATCCCACACAATTTAGAAAAATAAAAAAAAATACATCGGCTACCCAGTTCGGGAAGGGTGCTGGATCAAAAAGTCGACCGAATAGAGGTTTGAAAAATATTCTGCATACATTTCTGATAGGCATCTGAGGAAGAGTCTGTGTTTGCTCGGACGACAAGCGAGAACAAGTTTTCTGTATTATATGTAAAGTAAATTATGGATGGAGCGCTCTTGGAGTGCGGATTTTTTTTCAAGCCCATATCGCCAGAAAAAGTAAGCTGGTTTTAGACGGACAGTTTACAAAGGAGTGTTTGTTGGACTCGAATATGAGATCATATAACACTAACAAAAATGATTTTTTTGCCTTTTTCGTGTCTTTAGCATACTGCTAAACAGGAGGCAAGGCTGGCGGTCGCAGCGATGAAGATGTTGAGGTTCTCTTTGGGAGCGACCAGGATGGATAGGATCAGGAATGAGTCCATCAGATGGTAGATGTTTTGGAGAGAAGGTCAGAGATGGTTAGGGGATAATAGATACATTGGTAGACGGATGCTGGAATTGGAGACCAAAGAGAAGATTTCTGGATGTTGTGAGAGAGGACATGAAGTTAGGTGGTGTGAGAGAGGAAGATCCAGAGAATAGGGTTACATGGAGAAGCTGTGGCGCCCTTGAAGGGAAAAACCCAAAAGAGAAAAAGAAGCATGCTGCAAAACACCTTTTTAGTGTTTTTAAAAGTCAACACATTCAACCAGGGGGGCTCTATTTGTTGATCGCGATCTACTAGTTGATCGCAAAGTGAACACTGGTAGATTGCATGACATTAGAAAAATAGACGACGGCCTATCAGCCATCGGGTCACTTGATTGTTAGACAGGGTAGCCGATTTTTTCTGACCCTGCACGTGCACAAACGACAAAGCGCAGCTAAACTAACAAGCTAGTCAGCAAGTTACCTCCAATTTTTAGCCCTTGCTTTTTTCTCTTGAACTTAAGAAAGGGTATGAAATAAGCGTGGGAGCCGGACCAAATAAGAAGACAAAAACTATCACTTTCATACTGACTTTTTTTTCCACGTTGACATTTTCGAAATGCGTTCCCCTCATCTGCCGGTCTAACATCGCAGTACCAAAGAAGGGTGACGTGAAGCGGCTTTTAAGGACCGTTCAGGGAAAATACGACACGGACGTCCTGCAGAAAAGGAGAGCTGAGAAAGAAAAAAGTGAAGGAACTAAAATCCCAGTTGTCCGGAAAGCGGTCGCTTTTGAACATACTTCAAAAGCGAAAGCCGCGACCGAAAGCAGCTTCTGTCCGGACTCTGATTTAATTCAGTGCAAGTCATCGGGGTGAGATTTATTTTGTGTTGTGCAATATTGGCTCATGCGGTTATGCAATGTACAGCAACATACATTGTACATATAAAGAATGTTTTGCATTTTTTGTTGTGGGCAGATCATTTTGACTTGGTCATTTTAAAAGTAGCTCGCATGCTGAATAAATGTGAGCACCCCTGCATGAGAAACCATCTGGGAACACGGACGCAATGATTGATTATTTTTCTCTTGTTTTATTATAATATTTATTCTAATAAATAATCAGTACAAGAATAAGAATAAGAACAACCTTATTTATCCCAAAGGGAATTGTTGTGCCAGAGTTTCAAGTAAAACATAACAATAATAATAATAGTAGGAAATTGTATAAACAGTATAAAAAAGGGGGGAGAATAAGAAATACAAATAAAACTATAAAGTGTCTTCAGGTCTTAAGTACCAGGTGAAAGATAAGGAGTGCACAAGAGTATGAAGAAATATAGCACATGCTATTGCACAGTTATGAGTAAATATACAGATAAATTATGACGATTTACAGTAAGTGAGTGAGATTTTTATTTTTACAATTATATATATTATATATTAATTATAATAATTATAATATATAATTATATATGTTGCATATTATATATATATATATATATAATATATAATATATAATATATTTATGATATATAATATATCATATATATAATATATATATTTATTTTGTAATTTATGATTTTAAGATTTTGAGATTATACTATTATTATTATATATTATACATATATCATATATGTCATATATATTCATATATTATTATTATTAATTATAATAATTATGATATATAATTATATATGTTGCATATTATATATATATTATATATAATATATTTATGATATATAATATATCATATATATAATATATATATTTATTTTGTAATTTATGATTTTGAGATTTTGAGATTATATTATATTTATTATAATACCCAGTGTCAGCTAATCAGGATATGTCATTTACTGCCTTTCACAATGGGGCCTAATACACATTGAGCAGAAATAAGTCGAAGTTATCATGGCTTCGGCCCTCCTACGCCGTTCAGGTTTCTCACATGGCTCCTTGTAAAAAATGAATCGCCCACCTCTGATCCAGGATATCGTTTGATTAATCGCAGCGAAGGACGAGAACCGAGCGGCCTCTGCCATCGTTCGCCGCTTCCACAACCCGTCTGTCTTTGCCTGCATGTTTAATGTCATATTGTGAAGCGAGACGCTTTCATTCAGTCGTGCCCAAACATCTTTATTGTTTCCGAAATCCGGGCGAACGGATTGGTCGGTGTAACAGCGGAAGAAGAAGAAGGAATTATTTGCTCACGTGGAGTTTTACGGTAGTTGAACCGTGAGGCTCCAGAGAGCGGAGATAAAGAAGGTGCAAGGATTTAATGACCCGGGGTCAACAGTCTATAAGACGGAGGGTGCAGAGAAAAGGTGAAGAGATGTGTGCAAGCCGGTTGGAACGGCTGGTGAAAAGTGTCAGGGGTGATAAAAGGGGAACGGTGGAGAAGATGCAGGTGAGACCAGCCATGCTGTTTGGTTTGGAGACAGCGGCATCTGGAGAAAAGACAGGAAGAAGGCTGGAGATGGAGATGTTGAGGTTCTTTTTGGGAGTGACCAGGACGGAGAGGATCAGGAAGGATCTGTCAGAAGGACAACAGACTGAACTTGGTGGTGAATACTGTGGCGAGTTGGGGTTTGGCAAATGAACTATCAGACTGGAGGACAGCTCGCTCTTAAGAAGATGGTTTTAATTCACGAACAGGGGCAACCCAGGGAGGTCTTTCTTTATGCAACGTGGGCCACCGCGGGTTATCCGGCCTGCCAAACAATTGGAATATTTTAATAAGTATGTTCAATCAATATTGAATTTAAAAACTACATATTTATTCCTTTTGTTTAATCTTGTATGAATGATTGCATTCAAAATAAAGTCGGTATATTTATATCAGGGGTGGGCAAACTACGGGCCGCGGGCCACATCAAGCCCGTTGGTTATTTTAATCCGGCCCGCCAAAGATTGGTAAAGAATTCGTATTTGACGTGATTGATTGATTGATTGATTGATTGGATTAATGAATGTTGGAGCTCAAACAAAGATTATTTCATTTTTGGAGCTACTTGAGAATTTTCCTGAGCTGATTGACACAGATTGGGTTTGTGATTTAATCTTTACTGACGACATAGTGACACACATGAATGAAGGAAAAAAACGTTTTGTGCATGAATTGTAAGGAAACGTCAGAGCCTTCAAAACCAGCTGGTTTTATTTCAAAGCAAATGTCAGACGAGTCTTATTTGTAATGTTGACGGTTGCGTTATTTATTTATTTTTTTATATGTATCATATCTCTTGCAGACCCGGCCCTGTCCGTCAAATTTTAAAAGTCAATGCGGCCCCTGAGGCAAAAAGTTTCTCCCACCCCTGATTCATATGATCATTAATGATTTTAAAGTTGAAATGAAAAGCCAAAAAATGTAAATAGCCAAATTGCAATTTTCATTTTGTTCAATTTATATGGTCCGCCAGCCAAAATAATCGTCCATCCCTGAGTTAGACTGAGGGTTACGACAACTAAGGTTGGTGTCAAAGGTCATGCGGTTGGTTGGAGTGAGAGAGGAGGACAAAGAGAACAGGGTTAGAACGAAATAAGATAAACTTTATTTATACCGTCGGGGAGATTCTTTTTCACAGAAGCATAACAGTTATAGAGTCAATATATACTTATAGTGTCATTTAATTCATTGTTTACTATTGTAGTTTTCAAACATGTTTATCTTTTTCTCGATTCACTTTGTGTGACGGCAGATACTTTTGTTGTTTTGCACTTTTGCAATGAAAATATAGCTTATTGTATTCTATGATTATTGAGCATTGCATTTGTTATGAACACTAAAAAAACAGCCTATTTTTCATTTATTTGTTATCTATCTGTGACAAAATGGGATCATTTACCTTTTGTTGGATTAACCCTGTCTTAGTTTGTCTTAGACTCGGAAAAAATAACAAAAAAAAGCAGCATGACAGTTAAGTGTCAATAAATATAAATGTAAACACAAACATAAACAAAAATAAAAACAAAAATAGAAATAAAAATAAAAATAATAAAAATAAAAATGAAAATAAAAATAAAAATAAAAATAAAATATAAATAGACAATTAGAAAATAGAAAAAGAGAAAATAGCAATAAAAACAACACAAATAAATACATGCCGTCTGGCAGAACTTCGCCTCCGGAGACAAAACCAGCCCAGCGACTTGACCTCGGTACGTCGAGCTGGGTTTCCGTTCGACACTTAACGTTTTATCGCGAGCTCGGAGCTTCGACGTGCGCTGTTGTGCTCATATATGACCTTTCCATTAGAAACAATGAGCTCATAAATTGCTCCATCATCACGAGCGTTCCGATGCTCCCGGTTTGATGTGCCTACCAGACGCCATCAGAGTCCGACATAAAATACAAATTAGATCTTTATGAATCCATATTTATTTTTACCGTCCGCTGCCGCGCTCAGTTTAATTTTCTTTATCTGGATCGTGTTCTTCTTAACAAATTAACATGACCGCTTTTGTCAGCTCATTAATCTTTGATTCTCCGCGTATATATACCCTATATTTATGTTTGCGCAAATTACTCCGGGCTTTTAATGGCGGCTCCGGATCGCGGTTGTGACCGTACATGCGTTCGGTGTAAATACCGGAGCTGAAAAATAACAACTTCCCCCGATAGATTCGACGCCTCAGGCGTGATCAGAAGTATTTGTCCGGTCAACGTCGTTATTATTGCCCCGGCATTTTGACGGAGTTTCACCGGCAGCCATAACTCACTCTCTTGAAAACGTCTGCCGAGGGAAAATGCCCAAGGTTACATTTAGCCTTGGGTGAGCGCGGCGCGAGGGGCCACTCTGTGGCACAAATCTTAAGCTGCACATTCGGCAAAGTTAACTTTCACCGCTCTGACCTTAAGATACCATTCGAATCTTTTACGATTTAAATGTTTTTCCCGTGAAGGACTCAGTGTTCCCGGTATTTATTTCACAGGGTGAGGGTCCGGGATTAATTTAATTCCAGTTAGGCAAACTTTACAAACAAGTCCCCCGACCCATGGCGTCGGATTTATTTTCTGTCTTTCAACATTTTCTGAAAGGGTTTGTCTAATTCAGACTCTAATTCAGGCCCCGGTGCCACATGTGGAACCGTACAGTTGTGTTTTTTATCAGAAGCCGGCCGGTTATTGACACACCGTCTTATTTTGCAGTTCTGGAGACGGACAGCCATTTTAATAACATGTTCTTTTCAGATCTGCCTCTTTGACATCCTTTTATTTAGCCATGTTTTGCTCCATGTCAGGGTTTTTGCACTTCCAGCATGTCTCTTTTTCATTTCATGTTGGGATGTTCTGTAGGAGCCATAAAAGATTTCTTTAGTTCACCTTCACCAGCAGCTTCAAATGTGTCTCCGGGGGTTTTACAAAAATTTGCGTTTCATCGCGGACTTTGCAGTGCGCAGTGATTTAACGATCATTTTCTGCTCAAAATGTTTAATTTTCCCAAGAATCTGTTCCGTGACCTCAGACAAAGGTAACTGCACCTCAATGTTTGCTCAGTTACATCTTTAAAAAAAGCACAATCTCTAACGAGAGGCCGCAAAGTCCGTTTTTGAAAAGCCGTTTCTTTCAAACGGAGGTGACCGCGTTTTATTATTCAGCAAAGAGGACGAGCAGAAAGTGGTCATGAGCGGTTGCCGTATCCTGGAACATTCATTTATTCATTACCTCCGCTGCTTATCCGTCAGTCCGAGTCGCAAGGTGCAGGAGCCGATATCAACTGTCATTGGGCGAGAGGCGGCGTTCAACCCCATCGATCGCAGGGCCACGTATCGCGATGACGTGCGGTGGGGTTCACGGCTCGGGAGGCACAGCTAGCGTGAGGCAGGAGAACTGCGTGCCTCACCTAGTGGCTCATTGCAATCGTTTAATGATCGCTGAGCACAAGAAACTAGTAACACACAGACAGGTGTTGACAAAAAACACTGTACATTAGAAATGTAGTTCATGTAAACTGTTTAAACATTTAAATAGTGACAGAGAGAGAGATGGCATTACGGTCTTAGTGGAGAGCATGCCGGCAGTCAGCCGTCATTGCGTAATCGACGTGGAGGCTCAACAGTCTGCAGCCTCACCACACATCTCAAGAGTAAATGTGAAAATCCAGCAATTCTGAATAAATAACAATCTAAAACTGGTAAAGTTCAATGAACATACATTTACAGTGCAAATCACTGACCTATAAATAACCATCCACTCCCTCATTAAGATGTCACATAGACATACAATAATACACTCTCCCATTAACATGTCGTACAGAAACGCACAAAACATTCACTCTCTCATTCACTAATCATATATCATCACGTATCATATTCACGAATCACAAAGAGACACGCAACCATTTACGCTGTCGTTCACATCCGTCACAAAACACACTGTGATTTACTCTACTTATTGAACATTATGCTGCTTTGACAGGCAAAACAATGAAAAAACAATGAAGCAGAGTTAAGGCGCTTGACATGGACCTCATCGGACATTCAAACTACTTCTTATACGTGTCCTTGACTGGGATTTTGAAACAGTTTAACCGACACCGACACATTTAGCATTTTGGAATCCATCGGAAACTGTAAGACTTTGGATTTCCCACGGTTGCTCCGCTCCAGGTTTATAAATTTTAATCATCTTTTAAACCAAACCGGCCATAAGATCGGAAGCAGAGCAAACGCACCTTTTTTAAATCAATGAGAAGAGAAAACAAAATTACATTTTTGCACGCGACAAAATATTTTGAACGTTGGGTTGAAGGTCATGTATTTGATTGCCTCTCTTATTTATGAAAAAAAAAAAGCAAAACTTAAATAATCCATCAACTGCAAACCGAAAGTGCCACATTTGACATTTGTCGACGGGCGTTACACGTTTAACGTTTTATTTTAAAAACGCATATTTCCGCGGGCGTCACCATAAAACCATCTTTCAGGATGAGGAATAAAGGGTGCTGGCGATGTAAAGAGGAGCTGATGTCCTGAGAGGTTTCCCAAAAATCTTTGTCGAGGGGAGACGGCGCGACGATGTCAATCTACAATTTGATAAACTCCGACGGCATCGGTTCCACTTTCAAATTTATGGGCGACTCGGGCGGCTGCTCAGGGTGCTTTCTCGCCGGGGGCGGCGTAAGGCAGGCGTACAAGGAAAATTTGTAATGCTGACACTAATGCGATCAGTTTCTCTAATTGCTTTTTTTTGTTTTTTTTTTTTTTTTTTCGGATGCCATGTCGGGGACGGAGAGGAAACGCCCGGGGCACAGAGGACAGCGGCGAGGTGTTTGCGTTCAGTCTCCGGACAAACACACACTTGATAATCTCCCGGGACTCCTTTTGGCTTCGCGAACCGGAAATCCCGCGCGCCGGTGAAAAATTCCTTTTAATACCGACGCCGCCGTCGTTACCCGGAGATTTCAATCTTGACAATCCCACTGTGCTTAATTAGAGTCGCCAAGGTGCGATTGCACGAGTCTTGACCCCGAAAGGGTGTATTGGACAGTCAATTGTAGACATTAAAATCTCATTTATTTCCGAGTACTTCCACCTTGCTCATAAAGTACTGGGGAAGAATAGTGCAAATTTGAACATCTCCAAATCTCCATTACTCCGGAAGACAAAGGTCACGTAATACAAAGAGAAATTTTGCTGCCGCCGTTGAATCCAAGTGCAAGTGGAGCGTCCGATCGATAATAGATAATAATGGCGTATTGATCCTCGGGGGACATTCTTTTGTCACAGCGGCGCAACAGTAAAAAGGAATACAATTAAAAGGACGGAGACAAAGCGATGAGTCCTACTAATATGGGATGGGTGTTTCATGTATGCAACAAGTGGTGTAGGAGCCGAGGGAGTAGTTAGCACAGAAGTTATTAGCTGCAAAAGTTTGGACATGATAGCGCGGCGTGTTCGTAAAAACATGGTGGAATGGGAGCTACTTTCACTACTTAACACTGATCCTGAGCCCAGCTTCCATCGGCCCAGAGGCCGGGTTCGCCTCGCATGGAAACATTCAACCGTTCACTCTCATTCTCACTTCATAAAAAGATATTTGACCGTTCGACGTTAAACGTTCGCTATCTATAGCGCTCATCCTGCAGGCAGGGGTCGCCAACCCGCGGCCCTTTCATCCATCCACGGCTCCAAGTGGCGTGATAAAATAAATAATAAGTATCTAATTGAAGTGTATTTTTTTTTTTGTGTTATCCCTTTTTTATTTTTGTTCCTAAGTGGAAGATAATTGCGATCTTGAAATATTAAAATGAAATCATATTTATTATCTTTTGACGCTCAAAATAAACGTCACATTCTCAAAAGTCGCCAAAACGCTGTCAATTTGTCGAGACTTTCAACCACAGGTGGGCAAAATATGAAGAAATGTAAGAAAAAAAAAAAAAATCTGAAAAAAATTATTTCGTGATTGTTTAATGATAGTTGCTTATGCAAAGTGTAAAGGTAAGAAAAAGCAGTATAATCAGTGGTACCTTTATTTTAGACGTCCAAAAGTAGTTGCGGCTCCCAGAGTTTCCTTTTCCGTGGAAACCGTGTCTAAATAGCTTTTTTTGTCTATATTGAAGGCGTTTACTCTCTCATTCTCGCCGCGGAGAGAGATACAACCATGCCCTCACTCATCCCTACTTCTTGGTAATTTAGGGTTTCCTAAGAACCCTGTTGAGCCGCATTTTGCAATAACAGTGCATTTTGTAATAAACGTCCAAAATGTAATAACTTTTTCATTTCATTTTGTAATAAAGCCGCATTTTGTAATAAACTGCCCCAACACATTTTGTAATAAATGTTGCCGCATTATGTTATAAGTTATTACATTTTGAGAAGATTATTACAAAATGCACTTGCAACTTTTTTATTCTCTGGGAAATGTAATAACATGGAATTTATAGAATATTCTCTGTTCATGCAACCTTTGAATAGTGTACTGATAGTAATTGCTAAGTACTGCTACTAGGCTAATACAGTGATACTAATAATAGGCCTAGCTTTTACAAATACTTTTAAGTAAAATAAAATACAATTAACAAACTTATGCTTTGGAATTGTTATTCCATAATGCACCATGTTATTACATTTCCTAGAAAATAAAAAAGTTGCAAGTGCATTTTGTAATAATCTTCTCAATATGTAATAACTTATTACATAATGCGGCAAAATTTATTACAAAATGCGTTGGGGCAGTTTATTACAAAATGCGGCAGGTTATTACAAAATGCGTCTTTATTACAAAACGAAATGAAAAAGTTATTACATTTTGGACGTTTATTACAAAATGCGGCTCAACAAACCCCCTGTATGTTTTTGGACCGCCGGAGGAAAATCGGTAAACTCCTCCGAGGGAACGTACAAACTCTGCACAGAAAGGCAATTCAGAATGGAACCAGGAACCCGCCTCCTCCTGACGCGTCAAAGAACGAAATTTTAATCGGTCGATTTTGGCTTCAATGGGCGCTACACCTAAGCAAGAGACAACATGCAAACCACCATAAAATAAGCTCTACCATAAATCCACATGAAACAGTGGGAGCATAAATACACCAGGGAGCGTTAGCCTACATTCTGAAGCTAAAGGTGAATGTCACGTGACATTCAACAGAAGGCTGGTTTATATTCGCCGCCAAAATACGGATCACCGAGGTGTGATGTTAAACCGCCAAACTAATAAAAGAACAAAGGGATTTTTGCATCTCATGTCGGAATCCAACCGGGGACCTTCTCGCTGCGAGGCGGGAGCGCAAACCAATGTGCCGCCCCGGAAAATAACTCCGTTGAACACGTCCTCATAAGCAAAAACGTATCGCTCTGTATGAATACAGAACGGATTTCACTTATTTGCGAGTCTCTTTATCCGTATCCCCGTGCATGAAGGTGAATGGAAGCATCCTCTGCGACCTCTCTATGCACACCTCGCTGTTTACACCCTGATCATTTTCTATCCAAACCAACCAAAACTCAACAGCCACCCCGTAGTTTCCCCTCGTCCCTATCGGCTTTAGGCTGTTTGCTCTCGCGTCCGTAAATGTAAACGTCGTCGTCCTCAAACGAGCTTTATGGAGGAGCTTCGTCTTGAAGACGCGTGGATTTTCGCCGGTGGAGTGACGCTCAACGTACGTGATTCTGTGTCCAGAACGTGCACTTCTTGAAGTGATGAAGTGACAAGAGGATGCGACAAGTCTTGAAGGAGAGAGGAAACACGTTTTTACAACAGAGCGGGGATGAAAATAAATGAGGTGGTCACGGGCCGGGGATTAGACAGAAGCCGCCATTAATTCTGCGAGGTATTTTGCGGTGCACGTTGTCGTGCACAGTAAGGACAGCAGAGAGGTGTACAGGAAAGGGCTGTTCGTCTTTGACAAAACCAGGGCCCTGATTAGTGATCAAGGAAAATCAATTATTTGTAATTGGAGCCTGTTTGACTGCTCATAAAAGCCACCAGATCCAATGCAGAACTGAGCCTCATAAAAAACAAAAAGGCAAATCCAGACTTTATAGGATTACCGAGTCTCCTCGTAAACAAGGAACTCCTCATTCTCCTCGGTGGAGATCCCATTTACCGGACTTGTTCTTCCCGAAGCGCAAAGTTCACTGAATCTGAGAGGCGGCACGTCGATCGCGACGGCAATGACGGGACTGAACAAAACCAGAAGTGGCGCAAAGTGTTGGCAGAGCCGAAAGGGCTTTTATATTTAAGATAAGATGATAATTTACTGGTCCTCGAGGGGGAAATTTTTTGTTTTCAAAGCAGCGCAACAAAAATGCAAATAAAAGAGACCAAAAAAATGACAGAATAAAAGAAAATGACAAGAATGAAAATAGACAACGAAATGGAAAAAATAAGAACAGCAAAGGTTGTCAAATCTGAATCATCGTTGTCATAACTTTTGTGTTGAATTAAAACATTGAACTTGATAGTTTTCCTCTGGGCTGCGCTTTCCACATGCCAAATTAGTTTTTCAGCAGATCCTGATGCTTTTGGCCCTTCCTGCTAGCCCTTCCTGCTAGCCCGGCTTGGCTAGGCTAGTTGCCGCACAGCGTCGCGTCCGTGTTTGTTCAATTTTTATTTATTTTTTCTCTTGTGGTTCCTTTTTTTGGGGGGGATTTCAAGCAGAATGTCAACCGTTCTGTTTACCCATGTTTATGGAGATGCATCTCCTCTGTCCTATGCCTGGATAAAGGTAATATAGCGTATGATTTTGAGCAACCCCCGAGTTTTTTGGTGCGCTTTTATATCTAAGATAAGAGAATAATTTCCTGGTCCCCGTGGGGGGAAAATTTTTTTCAACAAAAATACAAATAAAAGAGACCAAAAAAATGACAGCAAAATGAACAACAACAAGGATAAAAATAGACAACTGAATGGAAAAAATAGCAACAGCAAAGGTCAATAATGTCAAATCTGAATCATCTTTGTCATCATTTTTGTGTTGAATTAAAACATTGAACTTGATAGCTTTTTCTGGGCTGCGCTTTCTACATGCCAAACTAGTTTTCCAGCAGATCCTGATGCTTTTGGCTCTTCCTGCTAGCCCTTCCTGCTAGCCCTGCTTGGCTAGGCTAGTTGCCGCACAACTAGTTTTCCAGCAGATCCTGATGCTTTTGGCTCTTCCTGCTAGCCCTTCCCGCTAGCCCTTCCTGCTAGCCCTGCTTGGCTAGGCGAGTTGCCGCACAGCGTTGCGTCCGTATTTGTTTTTTTTTTTTTTTTTTTTCTCTTGCGGTTCCTTTTTTTGGGGGGATTTCAAGCAGAATGCCAACCGTTCTGTTTACCCGTGTTTACGGAGATGCATCTCCTCTGTCCTATGCCTGGATAAAGGCAATATAGCGTATGATTTTGAGCAACCCCCGAGTTTTTTGGTGCGCCGAGCTGCCGGCCATCTGTTCGAGAGGCGCTGATGCCGACCCGCTCTCGCCTCCAGGTGCGCGACGTTTGATTGACATCAAATGCGGGCAGCGATGACAGGGGTTCCCTGCTCTCTTCACAGATATTGGATGAACACCAGATTTTAGACAAGCATCTGTCATGCAGCCGGAGCCGAGCTAAATCTCGTCGTTGTCCGAGGTTTTCTTTTTCAATCCGTTTCATTTTCATTATTCCGAAAAAAAAAAAAAAGAACAGTTCCGACCTGCAAGCCGTTGCTTTGATTTCTCATGCGTATCTTTCTGTTCCCCGGAGAGCTTCCGGGATTTCACTGTTCCACGTCCAAGGTCCGTCTCAGTGGGCGCTGATGCTCGGAGATGCAATAATCCCTTTGTTTGTTTGTTTGTTTATATATTTAGTTGTTTCAGACCACACCTCGCTCATCTATAGTTTGGTGCGGAATACAAATTTATGGTTGAGCTTCACCTTTTGCTAATTGCTTAAAAATCTAGGCAAAATGCTACAGCTAAGTCTCCTTTGTGCAATTATGCTCCTATTGTTTGATGTCTATTTATAGTTTAGCCTATTTTATGCTTTCGGTCTTCACATTTGGGTAGTTGATGCATGAGGAGGCGGCGCGGTCGCGCAATCGTTAGCGCTTCCTCCCTGTTTCGATTCCGAGCGGAATCTGCACGTCCTCTCCTTGGGTTTCCTCCGGGTGGTCCGGTTTCCTCCCGCGATCCAATCGGCGGGTCATTGGCGACCCTAAATCGTCTCGAATTTGGGAGTGAACGATTGTTCGTGGACCCCCAATCGAGCCTCGGCCAATGACAGCGGAGACAGGCACCGGTTCCTGCAGGGAAGGATAAGCAGTAAAGATAATAAACCAATGAATGAAGTAATGAACGTATGCATGAGGACAAGAAAGACTGTTCAGTCTTCAGTCTTTGTTTTTTCCTGCCTGTTTCAGCCGTCTGCACATACAGCGGTAACGTGCAATAAACATTGAAATACTCGCCATTGGAAATACTTTTCTGCGCCGAAACTTGGATGATGATGAATTCATGGCTCTGGTGCCGTTTCGTCGGGTGGTACGGTATCTTTGAATTCTGGGCAAAGAATTCGAGCAAAGAAGATCTTGTATTATACTTTTTTTTTTTTTCAAATGAATTTTAGTTCAATTTTGCTATATTTTTTTTACTGTTTTTTTCTTCTTAGGCTAGAACATGGCTATTTCATCATGAAAAAAGTTTCCAAATACTGCGAAAAAAACAAAACAATAAAATACGACAAATTGCGAGAACTGAATTACAAAAAAAAAAAATTAAAAAATCTATGAAGTAGCGAGGGCACGCAAAGCTGCGGAAGTCAACTGTATTTGCTCAACTTAAATGTCCAGTTAATAAGTGCTGTCACTCAGTAATCCTGCAGATATTCTATTATCATTATTATCAATATCAGTATAATTAACAAAGATGAACAAATAAGCAAAAAAAAAAACCAACACATTTTATTTAAATTGATTTTCTCTTGCGTCTTCTGAAGGTGGAATTAGCTTCAGTCACACTCGACTAAACTCACAGAGCTCCTTCGCCTCCTTTCTAAATCATCCTTCCATCCGAAATGAAATCACGTGAGTCCCAAAGCGACGCGAGCGCTGGGTCTTCTGATTCGCGTCTCCGCGCCTCTCTTGGTCTAAGTGCACGCTGTTTACTTTTTATAGTGTGTTAATTCATAACCAAGAGACATTCCGGGCTACACGTAACATTGTTTATGTATAAGGTGGTGAAGCCACATGTAAGAAATGTCGGCGGTTCCCGGGAGTGGAGGTAATTACCACGGCTAGAAGAGACTAATTTTTTTTTCCGCCTCCATATTTAATAAGCTCGGATGTCTGATTGTCGTCACACATGAGGAAATGCCAAGCGTTTGTTGGCGTGGCGCACACAGAACCGTGCAGTATCTTTATTCTGCCAAGTCTGCAGATGCGGTATTTATGTATATGAGTACCACGAGGCTCAGAATGATAGGATCTAATGAAATCAGTCGGCGAGGAGCTCTGGTTTTTAGGCGTTTGACTGGATGTCCTTCATCCCGCATCCTGTTATTACTCACTAACTCATCATTTTATTTTCTTTGATCGCATCGTGCGGATAAGGTACGTGTGCGCGACATATACGTTCCCCGTCGTAATTTGTTTACCGTTACG